>NC_040105.1:118528985-119147268 GCF_003369695.1 Bos indicus x Bos taurus | reverse complement strand
GAACCCATTTTCTAAGGGCTGGTCTTCTCCTTCTTACCCATGAATGGAAAAACAACAACAAAAAATAGTGAATGATGGAAGATAAGCTACATAGAAGGATCCTGTCTTCAAATCCTTTCCATTTCATGTGAAAGAAAAAGAGAAATAGTGGTATAGACCCATTTGTACACATGTGCCAACACACAACCAAAGGAGTTGTGGAACTGCAGAATCACTTACAACTGCATCCCCAGACTTATGTCCCTGACTTGGCTGCTGAGCTGAATGAGAGTTACTTGTTTCCCAATATGAGAGTCATAGCGATCTGAGAAGAAGCGAAGACGTTCACCACTGCCTAACAGAACGGGTCACAGGCAGCCCACGGCTGGGTAGAGCAAGATGAGAAGGAGTCAGGCTGAATCTGGGAAAGTTTCCTCCCCTTTCTCAGCCCCAGTATCTCACCAGCAAAATGGAGATGAGAATAATAGTACAACCCACTGGTTCATTCTAAAGATTCAGTAAGATATGAAGCAAAAATGTACATCACAACACATAGGAAGTGGTCCATAAATGTTAGCTTAAAAACATGTAAACTGTAGCCAGGTGTGAGATAAATTCTCTTTCTTCCTAGTTTACTGGATTTAGAAGTGATAACCATGTGGTTCCTTCTTACTTCACTTAGCATCCTCTAGAGGCAGAAATGCCAGCCCAAACCCATTACTGCTGTTTAATGTGTTAAGATAGTTTCACTCTGATGATTCTTCATTTCATAGAAGGCTTGCTTTGAGATCCATAATACAAAAAATGGTTCTCCTAAACACAAAAAGACAGTGCAGACCAAGGTGATTGTTTCCATGGCAACAAGAAACCTAAGAAAGTGACAGATAAACTTCTGCCACATCCATGCCTCATCCCACTCTTCTCATAGGTCAGTCTTGTGCTTCATGCTTTTGAGACACTGAAAAATCCAACAGCCTTCCTTAGAACATGGGCCACAGAAAAGACACCTAAAGGCAAGTCCAGTTTGCCTAAGGTCTGGAGTGGACATTCATCATTCCTTTAGATTAATATAGATGTCAGACCAAGGGTAAAAGAATGTATGTATACGGTGGGGGCATTCATAGTTTGCCATTATGTGTTGAAAAAATTCTTGATTTAATTGAGGATAAGAAACAAGAAAATATTCTGGTCAACAAAGTCTGGTCAGGTGAGCTGTGGAGTGCTTGATTCATTAAAGCAGAGGTTTAGCCACTGGAGGAAGGACATCACCTAACGCTAACTAGGAGCCAGAGCATGAGGAATGTCTTGGCACAAGCAAACCAGCCTCCCTGTGCTCTGGAGCCGCAGCACAGCCGCTCTCAGGAGATGCTGGGAGAGCTGAACAAAGCTCTCCCCAACCAGCACCCAGCATCATTTCACTGCCTTCCTCTCCCTGCACTGCATCCACCGGTCATAAACATCAGCAAATTTCACCATGAAACTATCTTTGGAATCTGGTCATTTTCATGTTCGTTGCCTCGGTCTTGTGTCAGGCTCTTATCACCCACATTCTTCCCTTGCCCCCTTTGGCATCACAGATAACAAGGAAATCTGAAATCCCTGGCACGCCATTCAAAGGTGCTCTACATTGGGTTCTGCATCCTGGTGGTTTCTCGCCCCTCCCCACCCAAACTCTGCTCCACCCACAACGGGCATCCACATCCCTTTATTGAAACCTCAGACACACTCCTTGCTCCTTGCTTTTGCTCTCAATGCTTTTTCAACCCCTAACAGCCTTTTTACCTCCTCAGTTACATTTTATCACCTATCAAAGCTTCCTCAACCATCAGAGACCTTCGCTTCCTCAGTGAAAGAACTATCTTGAAACTTCTGTAATTCTTTCATTTTATTTTTTTCCTTATGACACTAGGAGGTAGTATATTTTACAAGAAAAGGTAGAGTCAAATAAGTTTTGCCTAAAATCCCGTATTTACAGCTTTTTAGAAGTCTGACTTTGGGCATGTTATCTAACCTCTCTCTACCTAAATTTCCATAGAACAGAAGTTATTGGTATGATATAGGCACTTAAATATGAGTTCCCTTGTTCTTATCCAGCATGCTATGTGCATATATACATATAATATATGCATATATTATACATCTATAGGCACAAGAGAGGTACTCATTAACTAGCTGTTGAATAAATGAGAAATCAGTATATATATTCTTATTGAACACTTCTGAGTCGAGCTGATTCATTCCATTAAACATTTGTATTCTGATCACAGGAGGAAGCTAAGCTAGAAAATGGGGGGGGGATGTCATTACCCCTCACTTCCAGTCTAGCATTCACCACCTTTATCACTGTCACCACTGCCATCATTTCTTTCCTCTTACTGCACTCTCCTTCCTTTGGAATTTTTATTCCAAAGAGATCAAAGCACCTAATTACCCTTACAATTGTTCGATCTTATAAAGAATCAAAACCAGCTAAGAAAGCAAGTGGAAAATTTCCATTTTTTTCAGTCCAGTTCCCTTCCTAAAATTATCTGTGCAATGACTTCAGAAGAGGATTCATCACAGTGAGGGTGCAGATCCCTCCCTTTAGAAATCAGAGTTGCTTGACGATAGAGCTGATGGCCACGGACACTCAAGGACAAGGCCCTCATTCAGTGGGTGCTCAATATTATAAAGAAGAGTCAACCACACAAGAGGAAGTGCTCACAGCTGATCAATTCTGATGTTCATCATCCAACAGAACTTCCAGCGTTAAATAATTAGTAAGTACAGCCGAAGGCATCTTTACCTTTACAAAGTGATTGCATATGTTTCTTAGTTAATGCAAAGATTTCCTGAAATAAAACCCAGAGCAATGCATACAGAGTCACTGAAAAGCTCAGACATTTTGCCTAAATAATGCACATTCTCAGAATTTATCCTCACAAAATCATTTGCAAAGGAAAAAAAATAAATAACCCAATATGCACAGAAATATTTCCTGGTGGCTCAGATGGTAAACAATGTGCCTGCAATGCAGGAGACCAGGGTTCGATCCCTGGGTAGGGAAGATCCCCAGAGAAGGAAATGGCAACCCACTCTAGTATTCTTGCCTGGGAAATCCCATGGAAACAGAAGCCTGGTGGGCTACAGCCCAGAGGTTGCAGAGAGTCAGACATGAAACTTTTTAAATGTTCAAGAATAGGGAAATAATTCTTTTTTTTCCAGAGGCACCCTAAGATATTTAATGTGATCACTTTGACAACCCCAGAGGGTTGTGAGGGTAAGGGTAAACTTCTAAGTATCTAATTGGCCCTTCAGAACTGTTAGCTATAATATTTCGTCCTAAACCCTCAGCATTCATAAAAATTTGGCCTCTCTGCAGTCTCATTTTTTCCTATTTCCGACACACTGGCCCTCCCTGGGGACCAGGGTCACCACTATCAGATCTGCTCTTCTTTCTCGACTTCTGTGTTTACACCCACCACCATCCAATGCTAGAATCTAGGCTCTGTAGTAAGAAAGCACCATAAATTCTCTCATCAAAGCCACCAAGGGCATTCTTATGGCTGATTCATATTGATATGCGGCAGAAACTAACACAATAGTGTAAAGTAATCATACTCCAATTAGAAATAAATAAATTAAAAACAAAAAAAACACCAATCCCTGGTGGTTCAGTGGCCAAGACTCTCCTGGTCAGGCAATTATGATCCCATTGCCACAACTAAGACCCAGCTGCGGCCAAATAAATAAATAAATACTTGTAAAAAACAGAAACAAGCCCAAAATCCCTTCAGTTCAGTCGCTCAGTCGTGTCCGACTCTTTGCAACCCCATGAATCGCAGCACCGCCAGGCCTCCCTGTCCATCACCAACTCCCGGAGTTCACTCAAACTCACGTCCATCGAGTCAGTGATGCCATCCAGCCATCTCATCCTCTGTCGTCCCCTAGGAGGTCGTTTCTATCACGGTTGCCATTGTAGAGAGCAGAACACAGGCCCTGAGGGTTTGAGTGACTTCTGGAGGTCACTGAACCCAGTGAGGCCTTTTCACACAGCTGCCACGCCCATTTAACTCGGCCCAGCCCCCCACTTCCTGCCGCTAAATTCTGGTACCCCCTGGGGTCTCTGTTTCCTTATCTGTAAATTGGAGCTATTGTTTTAGGGGATCAAGTTAATTAATACAGATAAAGAAGACATGTTTGAAATTGGGTTCCAGGAGATTGCTGGTATTTAAACCACCTTTTCCCTTGAGCTCTTTTGAAAGGTTTGTGTTTATTGCTCCTTGCAATCCAGTGATCTTGGATTCAAATGGGGAAGGTGGGGCAGATAGAGACATGCAGAGAAACTTGGTCCTCTCTTCACTCTACAGCATGTGTCTGAAAAAAGGCAGTAAGTATTTAGTTATGGGTGATGTAAATTACCCGTGGGTGTGTACATGCTAAGTTGCTTCAGCTGTGTCCGACTCTTTGTGACCTCATGGACTCTAGCCTTCCAGGCTCCTCTGTGCATGGGATTCTCCAGGCAAGAATACTGGAGTGGGTTGCCATGCCCTCCTCCAGGGGATCTTATGACCCTGGGATCAAACCCACGTCTGGTTTGTCTCCTGGATTGGCGGGCAGGTTCTTTACCACTAGCGCCACCTGGGAAGCCCCAAATTACCCTATATAACACCTATAAAAATTTCATTCCTGGACTTTCCTGGTAGTCCAATGGCTAAGATTCTATGCTCCCAATGCGGGGCACTGGGTTCGTTCCTTGGTCAGGGAACTCTTAAGACCCAGTGCAGCCAAACAAATAAATAAAAATATTTTAAAAAAAATCATTCCAATACTACTTTTCCATAGAGACACATGCTGACAATGGGCCACTCACTGCTCAGCATCATACATGCAAGATCTCATTAAACACTTATTTCTTCCATCTTAGAAATGATGAAGCAAAGGCTCAGAAAAGTTATATATGGTAAGTAGAGATGATCAAATATCTAAATGGAAGAGTTCAGGACTGCAATCTCTTGCATGAGTATGTGACAGTATGTGTGTGTGTGTGTGTGTGTGTGTGTAAGAGAGAGAAAACACAAAAGTGAACAAGCCAGGAGTGGGAGTTTGCTAAAGGACTGACTTGTTCAGAAGTTAAATTTGCCTAGAAGACAATTATTTTACGTAGTGGATTTTTTATTTTTCTGTTTGGGTTTAATTTATTTTTTCTTTTTAATTTTTTGATTGGTTTCTGTAAGTTACCCAAGATTAGGGTACTTGTCTTGAAGCTTCTTTTGTATCTGTCTTTATCAGTGCTTAGGTATATGTTGTTTGGGGGTGGATTGTGGAGCATAGGGCTGTTGAACTATCCCATGTGAAAGACTGAAGTCATGACAACAAATCACTCTTCTCTCTTGCTCCCCCATTGATTAAAATCTAGTCCAGAGTCGCACAGATTGGCTGACTCTAAAACCAAAGTTCTTAACCACAAAGGTGACCTCCCAGTAGCCTTTGAGGACAAGAATATCTGTTTTTAAATCTCACGTTACAAAAGTACTGTCTGATTTTCAAAGAAATTTTTGATCTGTGGTCGTATTTAAATGTGACCCAACTTGCTGAGAAACAAAATCTTTATTTTAATGAGACCAACTGAAAAATACCTTCAAATAACCCAGATATCCCAGACCTCACCAGCCTGAAAGATCACATTTATTATTTTTCACAACCAAAGCATGAAGTCCAAGCCTCCACCAACCTGATTGCTGGAAATCAGATCTTTCTCTCCAAAGTGTCCCTGTGGTGTATCTTGGGGGACTTTCAGTTGCAGGCATCACACAGGGTCCACTCTGTTCTTTGTTTTATTCTCCCCCAGGTTGCTGCACTCCAAGTAAGAAGAGGCTTCAGCATTTTCATTGCCCATCTTGCAAGGCCCAAGGTCAACACCAAGAATGCTATATCTAGATGCTATCTCAGGTTCCCATCTTCAGGGTAATAGGGCATTGCTGGGAGACAAACCTCCAAGAACTCCAATTCATAATCTCAGCTTAGCCCTGAAGCACCTTTCGGTTCCTCTCATGGCACCTGGAGAGTTTTGGAGACTTTGGGCTGAAATCTCACCCATTACTTGCTTAGAATCTCATCAATTATCTCATAAAAAGATGATTCTCTAGATTCCTAGAGCCCAGGCTTCTAACCAGAGGAGATCAACTTCAGGCCAAAAGACTGATGTGATGACTGGTTGTCTCGTGGTGGTTCTCTGGAAACAGATTTTGAGATGGAGAATTTCTTACCAGAGGTAAGCTGGGGATAGCTCCAGAGAATGACAGCACTGAACTTAACTTGAGCCCTGAAAGGCAGTAGCAGTTAAGAACACATCAAGCATCATCACTCTTTTTTGTTCTGGAAATAGCTAACCACAAAGGACCACCTCATCCTGGCATATTTGCATATGCCCAGATAAGATCCGGAGAAGGCAATGGCAACCCACTCCAGTACTCTTGCCTGGAAAATCCCATGGGCAGAGGAGCCTGGTAGGCTGCAGTCCACGGGGTCGCGAAGAGTCAGACACGACTGAGCAACTTCACTTTCACTTTTCACTTTCCTGCATTGAAGAAGGCAATGGCAACCCACTCCAGTGTCCTTGCCTGGAGAATCCCAGGGATGGGAGAGCCTGGTGGGCTGCCGTCTATGGGGTCACACAGAGTCAGAAACGACTGAAGCGACTTAGCAGCAGCAGCAGCAGCAAACTATCTTGAACTCATGCATTGGCAGGCAGGTTCTTTACCACTAGCACCACCTGGGAAGCCCTATGAAATTCTAGACTTCTTTTTCTTTGAGAAGTTTCTCAGTAATGAATATTCTACCTATAGCATCTCCTGAATTGCTTTGTGCCAATTATTCTGTCTTTGACAAGAGACAGGCCTGTGAGGAGATTGGGGAGGCAGAGTTGAGCAGTGGAAGATGCCAAAGTGCAATGTGGCTGTAAATGGTGCCTCAGCTGATGGCCTAGGGGCTCCAAAGCTGAAGCAGTCCTTCAGAGTTGTCCCAAATTCAGGCAAGGTCCACCCCCACTAGATTTTGTATCCTTGAATTAGTCAGTTATGCAGCCCTAGGAAGGAGATGTAACCCAGGTCAAAACAGTTCTCTGAGGCATCTGGTGATTCCCAGAGAGAAGAAGCAACTTTCAGCAGCCAAATTCCCAGGAGCCGAGGATAGGGCCTGCCCAGGGATCTGAAAAACATATCCACTCCACTGATGGGAAACTGGCATGAATCATCCACATCTCTGCCTTTCTTCTCTCCCAACCCCCAAGGAAAGTGACTCCTTCCTTCTGAACCTATAAATCAAAAGCTGCCATGAATATCAGCAAGGGAAAAGGATGTAGACAAACCTGGGATGGAGCTAAGACAGAGAAGACAGTGAGGAGCAACTAGGGAAAAAGAATGGACATCCCATCTCTGCAGCATACAGTCCATGGGGTTGCAAAGAGTCGGACACGACTGAGCAAGTGAACTGAACTGAACTGCCTGCCATCTCTAATACATACCAGGAGTGTTTATCCAACTGTGGTTCACAGACTTTCCTGTGCCGGTCTCTTAATGCATTAAATTTGATAACATGCCACTCTATACTTTTGTTTCTGAAATTAATTGGCAATTTACTCATGAATATTTAATGAAAATTAAATTAAAAAGCCAACTGACACCATTTGTTGTGACTTAATCAAAGTTAACTGAAATCGCTTCCTTCTTTCTGAGGAGAAGTTTTGCTGACTGAATTCTCCATGCATTTATATCAGTTTGAGCTCAAGACAAGCTTGTCACTCTTTTGTCATAATGAGCCTAATTCTTGTCTATCTTCTTTCCTTCTTCCCAGAAGCAGTCCCTGATCTCCGATCCTATGTGAGGTATGATACTACACACTGTGAAGTAGACAAACCTTTTTCTATATCTTTTCCCCCTTGATTACTGCCACAATAAGGCACAGATGACTTTGCTAGGATGATGTCAGTAGAAAGAGAGAGGCAAGATGCAGAGTACAGGTAACTGAGGAGCTCGGATTAATGAGCATGTGAAGACAAAATTGTGTCAACTGCTTTTACTAGATTCTAGAAATCTAGAATCTAGAAGTATTACTGCTCTAAGTGGGTAGTTACATGAAGACATGGCAGTAGAAGCTTGTGTTTTGTTTTCTTGTGCTTCATTCTTTAGTGGGAGAAACTGAACATGTTTAGGTGCTGATGAGAAGAAAGGAAGCCAGGAGATAAGACTGGAGATAGAGGAGATACTCCTGCATCTGCAGCTGGATGAGAAATGGGATTGGCTGTGGACTGAAGCAAGAGGATGTCTTTAACTGTGGTTGAGAAGAGGTTAGAGCTGGAAGCCAGAAATGGAAAGACAGATGGATTGATCCAGGGTTATGGCTTTTCCAGACCATATACAGGACAGTGAGGGGCTTCCTTGGTGGCTCAGCTGGTAAAAACGATCCGCCTGCAATGCGGGAGTCCTGAGTTCAGTCCCTGGGTTGGGAAGATCACTGGTAGATCTCTGGAGAAGGGAATAGCTACCCACTCCCGTATTCTGGCCTGGAAAATTCCATGGAATGTGTAGTCCATGGGGTCACAAAGACTTGGACATGACTGAGTGACTTTCACAAGACAGTGAAGACTCAGTGGAGGTGAAGGGGTCAGCCAGTGACAGAAGAAGTAGATCTAGCATTCAGATTAAAGTAGAAGAGGGGAGACAACAGATGTTTGGGAGAAAATAGGAGAGTCTGAAGCTGAGGGATTGAAAATGGGTTTTAAAAAGCCTGTGTTGAAGGGGAGAGAGAAAAGAAGAATGGCAGCAAGAGCGAGCACTTATGAAATGCCAGTCATTGTTCTAAGCCACCAAGTCAAAATAACCCAAAGAGAAAATAGGCTAGTATTTTCCACGTTTTATGAAAGAGGAAACTGAGGCACTAAGTGGTTAAGTAACGCATGTAAGATCACACAACTAAGAAGTGGTACCCCTTTGGCAAGTCTGGTTTTGGTCTCTGCTTTTCTCTACTTGGAGCAGGCCAGAGAGGAGAGTTTGACTTGGTTATTTCAGGTTGGCAGTTGGGTGTGGGTGTGACCTAGGGTGGGGCTTAGTGGTGTGTTGATGAAGTGGGACAGATGCTGTGCCTCGTCCACCACAGCTCTTCTGCCCCCTCCTTTTGCTGTGCAGACAGGACAGCACCATCCCAAGGACCTTCTGGTCTCTGTCATTGGCCTCATGGTACCTCTGTGACCAGCCGGGCTTTGACTGGGTACCCAGTAGAGAAGGCAACTGGGAAACCAACCCTAGAGGAGCTGTATAAGGAAGTTCAGTCCACCTTCAGAAGACAAGCAAGCTTCCCAAAATACATGAATGAAACCTAGCTCTTTCCCCACCCAGGCCACATTTTTCAAAAATCGTCACTGAGTGCTCCTTTGCTGGGCGTTCTCTGTGATTCCTACTAAATGTTTGGCATGGCCCTAGCAATGTCAATTTAGGGCACCACAGCTGAAGCAGCCCTGCCTCGTAGTCGCATCATTAGTAGAAATCTGAAACGTCTTAGTTTCCCTAGCAAACGTGAGGTTCCCTGGGTTCAAAGCCCCAGGCTTGAAATAGTTATTTGAGCAAGAAGGTTACTTTATGATGTGTTTTGTCTTCAGAATCCTCGTGCTAAGAAAACAAAGCACACAGGAGCGCCTCATGAGCAGAAACTGTGAAATAAATGCCTTAGAGCTTTCTAACATGTCACTATGCTAACATGAGAATGTGAAAAGAAATTGTGTTTGTGTTGCAGTTCTGCCACCTAACTGTCACCTTGCCCACATTACTTAAGCCTCCTGAGCCTCTGTTTTCTCATTGGTAAGTGGAGCTACTAATCATGTGAATGAGATCATTCTTGAAGAGAGTTTCCTAGAGCCTGGCTCACAGTGAGACCTCATTCGTGGCTGGGGTCGGGGAGAGGGGGAGGAGGAGTAATATAAGTAGGTGTGGTTGTTATATTTATTACTTGTACTTCTGCACTGCCCATTCACTCATTCTCCCTCCAGTACCTTCCTCTCCCCTGAAAAACTTCTCACCTAAGTCATCAATATCATCCTTGATGCTAAAGCTAATAAATACTTGGTAGTTCATGTCCACCAGGTCCTCTTGCCCAAGGTCACAGAGCTACTGAGTGATAGAGCTGAGATTTGGATTCAGGCTTGGTGTTCTTCAAGTTGCTGTCCTAGACCCTCTTCTTATCTCACTCTACACACTTGGCTTGTGTAATCTAATCCATTCCCCTGACTTCAAAGGCCATTTCTGAGTGTTTGTGGGGTGCTTAGTACTATGTGAAACCTATATGTATGTTATAGATGGATGGACAAATGGCTAGAAAGATATTAATAGATTCATTTAATCTCATCAACAACCTTATGAGATAGATATTATGATTCTATCATAATCTACTTTGATATAGAGAAACTAAGGCTCTAAGAAGCTACATGAATTGTTTAAGGTTCTCCTGCTAGTAAGTGGCAGAGTCATGATGGGAATCCAAGCCTACTAATTCTAAAACAATTGTTCTTGACACTTGTTCTTGACAATTTTTATTGTCACCTTGCATATTTAACTTATATGCAGAGGACATCATACGAAGTGCCAGGCTGAATGAAGTACAAGCTAGAATCAAGATTTCTGGGAGAAATATCAATAACCTCAGATACGCAGATGGCACCACCCTTATGGCAGAAAGCAAAGAAGAACTAAAGAGCCTCTTGATGAAAGTGGAACAGGAGAGTGAAAAGGTTGGCTTAAAATTCAACATTCAGAAAGCTAAGTTCATGGCATCCAGTCCCATCACTTCATGGCAAATAGATGGGGAAGCAATGGAAACTGACAGACTTTATTTTCTTGGGCTCAAAAATCACTGCAGATGGTCACTGCAGCCATGAAATTAACCGACACTTGCTCCTTGGAAGAAAAGCTATGACTAACCTAGATAACATATTAAAAAGCAACGACATTACTTTACCAACAAAGGTCTGTCTAGTCAAAGCTATGGGTTTTTTCCAGTAGTCATGTATGGATGTGAGAGTTGGACTATAAAGAAAGCTGAGTACTGAAGAATTGATGCTTTTGAATTGTGGTGTTGGAAAAGACTCTTGAGAATCCCTTGGACTGCAAGGAGATCCAGCCAGTCCCTCCTAAAGGAAATCAGTCCTGGGTGCTCATTGGAAGGACTGATGCTAAAGCTGAAACTTCAATACTTTGGCTACCTGATGTGAAGAACTGACTCACTGGAAAAGACCTTGATGTTGGGAAAGATTGAAGGCAGGAGGAGAAGGGGATGACAGAGGATGACATGGTTGGATGGCATCACTGACTCGGTGGACATGAGTTTGAGCAAACTTTGGGAGTTGGTGATGGACAGGGAAGCCTGGCATGCTGCAGTCCATGGGATTGCAAGGAGTCAGACACAATTGAGCAACTGAACTAAACTGAACTGAATGGAACAGAGTTATCAATTTACTGAAATATCACTGTTTGTATTCAAGTATAACTTGTAAGAGTAGAGCTGAATACTGAGAACTACTAGCCTCAAATTTAGCTCAGAAATACTGAAGGTCATCCCCAGGCATTCTTCAGAACCATCATCCCATTAGACCCTGGTCCGAACAAAATGACTTCATCTGTGAGAGGCAGAGGTCGGCAGAAAGCTAGGGGTTTAGCTTTCAAGCTGCAAATCAAGTGAACTCCAGCCTCAGTCCTCTGAAAATCACCTACTTTTCAGAGGACCGGTGGCGGGTGGTGAATGGGCCTTCCACACTCTCTGGGTGGCCATAATGGTACCAGCAACCCACCCCTATCTACTAAAACAAAAGATAAAGGCCATTCGAAAGAACTGGGCCATGATTGTTGCTGCCATAAGTAATAGCCACCATTTTATGATTCAGCATTTCTCTATGCATAATTCTTCTAACGAGTATAAATAATTCACACTGAAGTATACTTACTTGAAGGATATTTTAAGCTTAAAGTTGAAATTAGTACAATTAGAGTCTAAAACCACCTTGAAGGGAGAAAAGCAAACATTTTGACTATCTAAATAACACTTCATAAGGCTTTTAGGTAGCTTATTTCACATTCTTTAAATTAATAGTGATTTCTACATGAAAGTGAAATGTTATGGATAATTTTTACCTTAAAATGAAATATTATAAAATATAACTAAGAGGCTCGTCAGCATCCTCATGTTGGGATGAAGGGTGGAACGCAAAGATATGAATTCAGAAGCTTATGAAACTGGATGAGTGATTGTTATATCTGTCTTGTGATTGTGAAATATTTATACCCCTGATGTCCTAGACCATGCAGTATTTATGCCAGATGTGCAGTGAAATCTATATTCAATATTTGGGCAACATGACAAGGGAAAGAATCTATCCCCTAAATTGATTCTAAAATTTTCTTCAATTTAAAGCATTATCTCAGAATTGCACATAAAGCTCTAAATTCAAGAGAAAGGAAGATTATTTTTACTTGAATTGCCATAGAATTTTGCTTCAGGTCTTTAGTCCCTTTGCCAGTAGAGATAGCCAGAGTTTTATTAAGCACTTCTGCAACCGAGTGATAATTTTGTGAGAGACCCTGGCCCACCCCTACCCCCACTTGCCTATTTTTAGAAAGAAATCAATTTGTCTTTAAACATTAAAATGCAACTGAATCTTTCATCGCCAACATCAGGTTTGGAGGTTTTCCAGCAGAATGCAGATTATAAACTAGTAAAAGTCAGCTTCATATAAGGATCTTTATTTTGTTTTCTTTTAAGCAAAGAGATGAAAATTGAGTGGTTAGGCAGAGAGTTCTCATACTGTATCCTGCATAGAAGACTCATTGGCTAATTCTTCAACTCACCCTCTACAGACTAAATCAGTGAGTAGGTGTAGCTACGGACCAAGGAATCTGCATTTTAATGAATTCCTTCATATATACCTAATGTACGGTGCCCCTAGATTTTGCTTTGATATAATTTGCCCTAAGGATTCTTTCTGTGACACTCAGAGATTATATTTAGTAAAACCTGCAGGTCAGATTGTATCAAGGAAGAAATTTGAGTACTGGAGCAGACAGCCTGGGTTTGATGGCAGATTCTGCCATTTACCAGCACAATGGCTTTGGGCAAATCATTTCATCTCTAAGATCCTGTTCCCTCATCTGTAAACAGAGGATATTAATCCTTGTTGTGTACCTCCCAGAATTCATAGAAAGATCAAATGAGATAATGGCCATGCATAGCAGAGACGCTATTACGTGTTCACTAAATTCTTTTCACTTTCCCTTTGAGCACACAGCTAGACTGCTTGTCCTAGCCGCCCGGCTGCAATGAGGGGACCATGTGGCTGTGTTCTGGCCATTGGAACAGGATGCGTATATTACTTTCCTCCAGACTCCACCCTTGTCTCCCACTGTTTTTCCTTTTCGCCATCTAGATGCCAGTTCTCAAAGCAACCTTGAGAGCCACGTGTGGAACAAGATCAACCTTGGACTGGAAAGACCACTCAGAGCTGAGCTTCTGCTCTTGTCTACCTACACTGGACTGAAAACTGCACAAGAAATGTAACTGATTGGATTAACCCACCATGATTGGCGAGTCATTTGTTATCCCAGTTAGTCTGCACTGTGAAACAAAGTTGTATACAGTTATAAGAGAGTGAATCAAAGGACAATATTGGGGGCAGTGAAAAAGCAGAACTGATAGACCAGGCTGGCTTTGTCAGAGTAAGCATTAGAGCTGAGACAGACCTACGGCTCACAAATATCTCTTCACTGCCTGTTCACTGGGGCTTCCCGGGTGGTACTCATGGTAAAGAACCCAGCTACCAATGCAGGAGACATAAAGAGACACAGGTTGTATCCCTGGGTCAGGAAGATCCCCTGCAGGAAGAAATGCCAACCCACTCCAGTATTCTTGCCTAGAGAATGCCAAGGACAGAGCATCCTGGCGGGCTACCACCCATAGGGTCTCAAAGAGTCAGACACAACTGAAGCGACTAAACGTGCACTCACACCTGTTCACTGGTTCCACTGGGCCTTTTGTGGGGTGGGAGAACAAAGGCATTGGCAGCCATGAAAAGTAGGAACCATGTCTGGGCCCTGGGGGCCTGGATGAAGGCACAGAAGCCTGAGGTCCTTACGGGGCACTTAGATACAGAAACCAGCCAAGCATCCAGGAGTCCGGGAGCACACAGGCGATATGTGTCAAGAAAGGCAGCAAAGCTAAAACTGGAAGCTTTTTTCTGGGCCAACAAATATGCAGAAGCAAGTGGTCAGTATGTGCCATGAGACTGGAAATGATGCGTTCAAAGTCCAAGAAGACTGTTTTTCCTCACAGTTTGAAATGCCAGCCATTCTTCAAAACTTATCTCAAGTGCCAAAGCCTCCAACTAAATCAGATTTTTTAAAATCTGGAATCCATTCACCCTAGGAGTATAAGAATGAACTTCCAAAGTGTTCTTGAATCCTCTGAACCTGAAAGCTGGGGACAGAGTCCTTACTTTGATCAGTCTCTTCAGTGGTCTATGGAGCAAAAATATTTAAGAATCACTTCACTGGTTTTGCTTGTAGCTCAGCTGGTAAAGAATCTGCCTACAGTGCAGGAGACCTGGGTTCGATCCCTGGGTTGGGAGGATCTCCTGGAGAAGGAAAAGGCTACTCACTCCAGTATTCTGGCCTAGAGAATTCCACTGTATGGTCCATGGGGTCGCAAAAAGTCAGACACGACTGAGGGGCTTTCACTTTCACTTTTCACTTTCACTGGTTTTCTTGACTGCAGGCATTGTTCTTATCCCTCCTTACCCTCAGGCTCTCTCAGCACAAAGTAGGTACACTGAAGGGACACACGTGTCCTCCTCTGATTCTCCAAGTTGCAAGTGCTCTCATGGTCTCTGATTCTCAAGTCACTTTGTTTGTCATTCCTTTCAGGCATGTGTGACAGACTGAATTTCATCTACGTTGGTTGTTTTCTTGGAGTTTTACCCAGCCTATAATCACTTATGGGTAATCAGGATAAGTTTTATATTCTCAAACATTGTCTACGGCAACAAAAGTCAGAATTCAAGACACCCATTGTTGTCAGTAAGCTGTGATAGACTCTTTGTGACCCCATGGACTGTAGCCTCCCAGGCTCCATTCCTCCTCCAGGCAAGAATACTCAAGTAGATTGCCATTACCTTCTCCAGGGGATCTTCCCAACCCAGAGATGGAACCCACATCTCCTGCATTGACAGGCTCATTCTTTACCACTGAGCCACCGTAAAATACCATTAGCTAATTTTATTTTGACAAAAGTTATGAAAGATATGTGGTGTCATCATCCCCATTTTACAGAGAGAAAACTAAGTGTCAGAAAGAGAAACTGGTTTCTCTAAAGTCATATAGACAGTAAGTTGAGAGCCTAGAGTTGAATTCTTATCTGATTCTTTTTTTTTTTTTTGCTCTAGGTCTTTGTTGCTGCTCGCCGGCTTTCTCTAGTTTCAGCAAGCAGGGGCTACTCTCTAATGTGGCGTACAGGTTTAGTTGCCCTGCAGCATGTAAGCTCTTCCCAGGCCAGGGATGGAACCTGTGTCCCTGCATTGGCAGGCAGATTCTCAACCAGTGGACCACAAGAGAAGTCCCTATCTATCTGATTCCAAAGTCATATACTATATAATACTTTATAACATCATAATATGTTGTGGTAGTTGTCCCTTGAGACTCTTGAGTTTTTTGCACATGGACGAGGCATGGACGATGAGGCAATCAGAAACACCCATCTAGTTCTACCATCTCATTATACAAGTGGAAAAACCGAAATTTAGAACAGGAGAGTGACTTGCCAAAAGTCGTACAGCAAATGAGTGATGAAGCTGAGTATCTTGCCTTCTTCATTAGTGCTCTTTCTTCCATTCTGCTCTGTTCCTCCCTTGTTTCCTTGGTTCATGCTGCACTGCAGTGAGATCAAAGGGTCAAATCCAGGTGAATTTCTATAAAAAGGTATGACATGTCTTTACAGCTTAATTTAGCTCATTAAATATTTTAAGATATCTTTTGACGGCTGGTAATGATCATGGTTCTTGATTAGACAATGTATTTTCATGCATCTAATTTTCTACATTTTTTTTCTTTCAGATATTCTTTTTAAAATGGAAGTAGAAAGGTACCAGATCTTATGATAAATGTAGTCTACTTAATTCACAGCAATTGCAGTCCCTCATTAGTAATAAATTAAATATTGAAGAGACCAGATAATTTCAATGTGTCAAAAAAGAAAGCCTTGTAACTTGGCATAATTTAAGAGGTCAAAGTGTGCATTTTATAAGGATCATCTATCCATAGCCAGTATTTCTGATCCAGCTCACTCTCAGCTTCTATGACTCATGGGACTTACCCAAGACACTTGCTGAGTTACAACAAACCTAAATATGAGGAAAGTGAAAGTCGCTCAGTCATGTCCAACTCTTTGCAACCCCATGGACTATACAGTCCATGGAATTCTCCAGGCCAGAATACTGGAATGGGTAGCCGTTCTCTTCTCCAGGGGATCTTCCTAACCCAGGGATCAAACCCAGGTAGCCTGCAATGCAGGTAGATTCTTTACCAGCTGAGCCACTAAGGAAGCCCAAATATGAGCAGCAAGATAAAATTGTAACCTGTGTCCAGGAATTGCAGGAAAGATAGATTCTAAGAACTGATGCATATCTTTGGGCAAGGAGTATACCAAGAGAAGCTGCATCTGGTTGTTTCTATATGACTCCAAAATAGCTCTTCCAATAAGGCAACTAAAACAATCAAATTATTTTGGTACCAGTTTTATCAAACAGTTTCATTGTAAAGCAGATAAATAAATATCCTCAAGTCTCAAAATGCCAATTCAAAATATTAGTTTACTTTTCCTTTATTTTTGACCTAGATGCTTAATAACAGTACCATTTTTGTCTCCCTTAAGAGACTAAGGCCAACTGCTGAGCTAGTTCAACATGTAGTGAAATCAGTTACAAAAAATGAGTGTTGATGAAGAGAAACAGACAAAAAAAAATAGCAAATTAGGGATCAAACCTACACTGAGTTGGTTTAAACACAACAAATCAAGTCCCCCACATAATAAGAGAATCTGACTTTCTATGAGATGTTTACCAAATGCTTTTTTCATAATTTTGTTACCAAATTTTGGAAAGCAGGGAGTACCACACAGTTCTTTAGCAGAAAAGCTAATAGATTTAGATATTACAATAGCACCTTATGAATGATGAAACCATTTAATCAAAAAGAAAAAGTGTGGGTCTTCTCTGGTGGCTCAGTGGAAAAGAATCTGCCTGACAATGCAGGAGAGGGGTTCAATCCCTGATCCAGGAGGATCTGGCATGCCGTGGAGTGACTAAGCCTGTGTACCACAACTACTGATCTTGTGCTCTAGAGTCTGGGAGCCACAACTACTGAAGCCCTCACACACTAGAGCCCTACTCCACAACAAGAGAAGCCTTTGCAATGAGAAGGCCACGCACCACAACTAAAGAGAAGCCCCTGCTCATTGAAACTAGAGAAAAGTCCACACAGCGATGATGATCCAGCACAGCCTTAAATAAATAAATAAATCTTTTTTTGAAAAAAAAAAAAAAAAAACAGAAAGAAAAGGCGTGATGGAAAAGCAGTATAAGAGAAAATGTCCGTAAGTAAAATTCCTTTATTCAACAAGCATTGATTGAATGTCTTGAAACTGATTACAAGCCAACAGGCCCAGTGGTGTGTAGGGTGGAGAGCTGGCTAAAGCAAGAGGAGCCCAGTCCTTCCCTCTGGAGATTCTCAGCCTAATAGTGGCAAGAGCAGTGCAGAACTAACTGTAATACAAGGTGTCTAAGGAGTGAGACAGATGAAACACAGTGGGAGCTCAGGGAAGGAAGAGAGCAATTCCAGCAGGGGAGATATTTGAAATCACATAGTGAGTATCCAGAGTTGACACACCATGAAAAGGCAGCCAATCTCCTGGAGATGCTACTCTCTCTGATGCAGGATGATCAGGTTATGCTTGTGGTCTAAATGGAGAATTTCCAAGAGCACCAGGTCTGAGAAAGATCTCCAAGGTCATATGTGAGCTAGGTTTAAACATTAACAGGACATAAAGCTGAAGAGGTCAGGAGGGCTTTGCTCATTTAAGGTCCTAAAGACCACGTGAATGTATTGATATTGGAATTTGACCCTGTGGGGTTTAAGCGTTGGAGTGACCTGGTCCTATTTGCACTTGAGAAAAATGACTCTGGCTACAGTGTAGAAAAAGGATTGGAGGGGAAGGGAGCAGGAGAAAAGGCAGGGAAATTCACTTAATTCGTTTTTCAGTTAAAGATGATGAGGGTAGTGGTACTGAAGCTGGAGAAAGTGAAATTTATTTGACAGTAGAAGTGGAACAGTAATGATAGATCTTAGAGATATTATCAGATAGAATTGACTGAAAATGGCAAATGATTGGGTTTGGGGCTGTAGGAAAAAAGAAGTCAGAATTACCCCTCAGGTTTAGCTTGGCTGACCATGTAAGTAGCAGCATTTTATTAAAATATAAAACACAAAAGGGATGAATTTCAATGAAAGTGGTGACAGGCATTGGAAAATGGGAAAAAGAAAGTAGGAAAGTGGTCAAGTTGCAGGAGAACAGAAATCACTTTACTTTTCATCACTGTAGCTCCAGCACCTGGCTCAACAAATACTGGGATGAATAAATGAAACGAATTCTTGTATTTGAAGTACCACTGAAGGTATTTGAATCTGTGAACTCTACTGCAGAGTATAAAAGAAAATCCATTTCACACATTGACTTAATACTTACTGAGTACCTTCTATCTGCCAGATAGAATTATTGGTACTGGGGATATATCAGTGAGCAAAACCGTAGTGGACCTGTATTTATGAATTTATATTCTATTATAGTCAGACATGACAGACAATACTATATATTTTCAGTTTGTGGTAAATACTCTGAACTAAAATAAATCAGCATAATCAAGTGGCCTGGGGGAGTTTCTCTTAGAAGGTGTTATTTGAACAGGGAACTGCTTGAAGTGGAGTGAGAAATGTGTCCTGGGGGGCAAGGGTCTTGAGAGTATTGCAGGCAGAGGGAATAAATAACAGGTGAAAGAATACTAAGGCAGGAGCATGACTATCACGTTCACATTCAGAGACTAACAAGGAGGCACCTCTGGCTTAAGGAGAGTGAGCAAGAGGGGAAAGGGTAGGAGATGAGGTTGGGGAAACCAAGGACTGGATTATGAAGAACTTTAAAAGCTCAGGTAAGGATTTTGGCTTTTTTCTGAGTAGTAGGACCTTCACTGGATAGCTTTTAGCAGAGAAGTGATGTGGTCCGACACGTTTTTAGAGGGTAACTCTCCTGCATAGAGAATAGTCTGTAGCAAGGCAGAGGGAGGAAGCCAGCTGACTGGCTAGGAGACTCTTGAAGTCATCTAAGCAAGAGAGTGTGGTCACTAGCTCCAAAGTGAATGCAATGTAGATGGTATGGTGAGAATGATGTGGCTGGGTTCGGCCTTTGTTCCATTTTAATGTGATTTCTGTTTATTTTTTGAAGGCAAAATTGGTAGGATTTACTTTAATATTGGTTATAAGGTGTTGGATTTTTTAAAAAAAGGCAAAGCTGACTCCAAAGCATTTGTTTACACAACTCAACAATGACAATAGCAACATTAACATTTACTGAAATGGTTAAGCCTGTAGGAGGAACAGGTTTTGGGCTGGGGTATCAGTAGTTTGGGTTTCCCTGGTGGCTCAGATTGGTAAAGAATCTGTCTGCAATGCGGAAAATCCAGGTTTGATCCCTGGGTTGGGAAGATCCCCTAGAGGAGGGCATGGCAACACACTCCAGTATTCTTGCCTAGAGAATCCTCATAAACAGAGGAGCTTGGCGGGCTACAGTCCATGGGGTTGCAGAGTCGGACATGACTGAGCCACTAAACAAACCACACATCAGTAGTATTGGATGTGTTATGTTTGATTGAAATACATATTAGTGCAGATGTAAAGTTGGCTGTTAAGTATACAAATCTACAGCTCAGGTAAGAATTCTAGGCAGCAGATAAAAATCTGGGAGTTATCAGTTTATACATGATATTTATAGCCTTGGGACAAGATAGGACCACCTAGGAAATGAGTATAAATGGAAAAAAATCGATCTGAGACTAATCCTTGGGACATTCCAATGTTTAGTTGTCAGCACAAGGGGGACAATCTAAGCAAAGAGCCAGAGATGTCAGTAAGGTAGGCAAAGAAACGAGAAATAGTGGTATTCCAGAATCAATTGACCCACTATTTTACAAAGGAAGATAACTTTTCAGATGTTGTGGACAGGTCAGGTAAGGAAAAGACTGAACATTGATCTTTATATTTGGCAACTAGGAAGTCACTTGTGATCTTGACATCGACTATTTAGTGGAGCAGAGTTGGATGAAAACAGGATTATAGTGAGTTCAAGAGCAAATGGGAAGACAGAAAGTGGAGACAGTAAGTGGTAATGAATATTTCAAAGAGTATTGATGGAAAGCAGAGGATAGAAATGGGGATGCTTGGTCAGAAAGGTACTGGGGTGGGGATTGCAAATCCTGTAGGGTCTTACCCGCCAGAAGTAGTACTTTGGGTTTTACTCTTGCAGAGATGGGGGGCATCATCCTAGAACCTAAATATTTACAGATCTTTGAGTAAAAGGAGAATCAACATAGGAGACTGAGAAGCCATTAATGAGGTATGAAGGAAAACCAAGAGAGTATGCAGAAGCCAAACAGGAGAGGATGGTGGTCAACTATATCAAATGCTACTTTGAAGTCAAGTAGAATGAAGTCAGTCCATTGGGCTTGGAAAAATGTAGAATGTTGTTTTCCTTGCTAGAGATGTTTCCCTTCCTTCAGTAGGGTAGAGGCGATAATATGGTGTTACAGTGGGTTCAGGAAAGTCGAGACAATCCAAGAGTAACAGTCATCATACCCATTGATCTAGGAACCAGGAGATGGGTTCCAGTAATATACAAAAGGAGGAAATGTGTGTGTGTGTATGTGTGTGTGTATCAACCATAAAATGCATAATAGTACCTTTAAAAATTGCCAGCAGGGATTGAAGATTTGAAGATTTAAACACTGGGCTCTGAGAAACTAAGAATGCTCACCACTGAAAAAAAATCTGAAAAAACTAAAAAAGACCTGAACGAATGGTGAGCTTGATTCTAACTTTATAAAGGTGTACGATTGGTTATTAAAACCTGGAATGGAGTGACTGAGTTTAAAAAGTAAGTGGAATTCAGATCTTAATGGTTTCAGAGCTAAAAATAGTGCACAATTGCAATGATTAAATCTTCTCTTTTCCCTGGTACAATTATCTCCCCATTTTTCTTTGGTTTTGGAACCCTCCTTGATATTTGTTGAAGCCACCGTTTGTAAATGTACTTTACTATGAGTTTTTTCCTTTTAATCTCTTTTGAAATCTGCTATTACAAGTAAGATTTAAACACACCTTAGAAACCAGTGTGTGTGCTATGTGCGCTCAGCCATGTCTGACTCTTTGAGACCCCATGGACTGTAGCCCACCAGGCTCCTCTGTCCATGGGATGTGCCAGGAAAGAATACTGGAGTGGGTTGCCATTTTCTCCTCCAAGAATCTTCCTGACCCAGATGTCAAACTGGTGTCCCCTGAGTTTCCTGCATTGATGGGCGGATTCTTTACCCTTGAGCCACCTTGGAAGCCTAGTATGATGTAGAAATATTGAAGAGGAAGTAATCCTAGGATTATGATAAGAATGTTTCTAGGCAAGTCTTAAAGAGAATTGTTCGGTTAATGTGGAGCTCCCCAGAAGGTAAATTAGAGCTGGAGGATTTTAACAGTATACTTCAACTGTGACAGACTAATATGCTTGGGGCTGGCTTGTCAGGAGGAAGAGAATTTTTGAGAACACTGATCAAAGCAACCATCTACAAAGTGACTGGATAAATATGGAATATTTCTGCTTTCGAGTCTCTCCCAATTTTCCACCCCGCCCCCACTCCCACCCCCCTCCCCGATAAATTCCAGACTCCAGCCCTTCTCTTAACACGTTTACTTCTGATTAAAATTTAACTACCATTTATTGAACACATTACACTGATTCGGGTATTTGGTAAAGCTAAAATAATAGCTTATGTTGAGTGGAATGCACACTTGAAGTAATTTATCACCATCGAATGCCCACAGCAAACCTCTGTGGTAGGTGCTATTCTCCCATTTTACAAATGAGTAAACAGAGGAAAAATAAGTGGAAATAACTTGCCCAACATCATACATGTAGGTAACAGTGGAGGTGGTTCCAGAATCTATGCCCTTAACCACTAAGGTCTACTGCTCTCCTGGGTCTAGCATACCTTATTTGACTTAATATTTTTATCTCCATTTTATTGAAGAAGAAACTGAGGTTCAGAGCAAAGGATCATTAAGTTGTTCAAGGTCACACATGTGGAAAATGGAAACAATTTCCCTGCCAAGCATATCACTCTTTTCACATTTATAAAATACTTGATACATTTAGAGCTTACTTTTTCCTTAACTCACTAACTGTCAAAATGTGCTCCTTGGTCTATTTCAAAAGGCATTGTTAAAATAAAAGTTCCATTAGCAAACACATTTGGGGAATGCTGGGTTAAACAAAGCTACTGAAGCATCCTTTCTACAGCTTTTTTCAATGCCTTTGATATGCTAATAAGCCTTTTGAAGCTTTGGGGGATGGGTATTTAGCAACTTAACCACATACTTTGTTTTTCTGGGAGCAACTTACCAGCAAGAGCATAGAACACACTTAGATTAACCGCGTAACTACATTCCTGAGCACATATATACTTCGAATACCTTAATTAAATGGAAAGACAATCAGGTTTTATAGTCAGATGTGGTCCACTGGAGAAAGGAATGGCAAACTACTTCAGTATTCTTGCCTTGAGAACCCCATGAACAGTGTGAAAAGGCAAAAAGATAGGACACTGAACGATGAACTCCCCAGGTCGGTAGGTGCCCAATATGCTACTGGAGATCAGTGGAGAAGTAACTCCAGAAAGATTGAAGGGATGGAGCCAAAGCAAAAACAACACCCAGTTGTGGATGTGACTGGTGATAGAAGCAAGATCCGATGCTGTAAAGAGCAAGATTGCATAGGAACCTGGAATGTTAGGTTCACGAATCAAGGCAAATTGGAAGTGGTCTAACAGGAGATGGCAAGAGTGAACATCAACATTCTAGGAATCAGCGAACTAAAATGGACTGGAATGGGCGAATTTAACACAGATGACCATTATATCTACTACTGTGGGCAGGAATCCCTTAGAAGAAATGGAGTAGCCATCATGGTCAACAAAAGAGTCCAAAATGCAGTACTCGGATGCAACCCTCAAAAATGACAGAATGATCTCCGTTCATTTCCAAGCAAACCATTCAAAATCAGGGTAATCCAAGTCTGTGCCCCATCCAGTAACAATGAAGAAACTGAATGGTTCTATGAAGACCTACAAGACCTTTTAGAACTAACACCCAAAAAAGATGTCCTTTTCATTATAGGGGACTTGAATGCAAAGGTAGGAAGTCAAGAAACACCTGGAGTAACAGGCAAATTTGGCCTTGGAGTACAAAATGAAGCAGGACAAAGGCTAATAGAGTTTGCCAAGAGAAAACAATGGTCATAGCACACACCCTCTTCCAACAACACAAGAGAAGACTCTACACAGGGACATCACCAGATGGTCAACACTGAAATCAGATTGATTATATTCTTTGCAGCCAAATATGGAAAAGCTCTATACAGTCAGCAAAAACAAGACTGGGAGCTGACTGTGGCTCAGATCATGCACTCCTTATTGCCAAATTCAGACTTGAAGAAAGTGGGGAAAACCACTAGACCATTCAGGTATGCTGCTGCTGCTAAGTCGCTTCAGTCATGTCCGACTCTCTGTGACCCCATAGATGGCAGCCCACTAGGCTCCCCCATCCTTGGGATTCTCCAGGCAAGAACACTGGAGTGGGTTGCCATTTCCTTCTCCAATGCATGAAAGTGAAAAGTGAAAGTGAAGTCACTCTGTCATGTCCAATTCTTGGCGACCCCATGGACTGCAGCTTACCAGGCTCCTCTGTCCATGGGATTTTCCAGGCAAGAGTACTGAAGTGGGTGGCCATTGCCTTCTCAAATTCAGGTATGACCTAAATCAAATCCCTTATGATTATACAGTGGAAGTGAGAAGTAGATTTAAGGGACTAGATCTGATAGACAGATTGCCTGATGAACTATGGATGGAGGTTCATGACATTGTACAGAAGACAGGGATTAAGACCATCCCCAAGGAAAAGAAATGCAAAAAAGCAAAATGGCTGTCTGAGGAAGTCTTAGAAACAGCTGTGAAAAGAGAAGTGAAAGGCAAAGGAGAAAAGGAAAGATATACCCATTTGAACACAGAGTTCCAAAGAATAGCAAGGAGAGATAGGAAAGCCTTCCTCAGTGATCAATGCAAAGAAATAGAGGAAAACAATAGAATGGGAAAGACTAGAGATCTCTTCAAGAAAATTAGAGATACCAAGGGAACATTTCATGCAAAGATGGGCACAATAAAGAACAGAAATGGTATGGACCTAACAGAAGCAGAAGATATTAAGAAGAGGTAGCAAGAATACTCAAAAGAACTGTACAAAAAAGATCTTCATGACCCAGATAATCACGATGGTGTGATCACTCACCTAGAGCCAGACATCCTGGAATGTGAAGTCAAGTGGGCCTTAGAAAGTATCACTATGAACAAAGCTAGTGGAGGTGATGGAATTCCAGTTGAGCTATTTCAAATCCTGAAAGATGATGCAGTGAAAGTGCTGCACTCAATATGCCAGCACATTTGGAAAACTCAGCAGTGGCCACAGGCCTGGAGAAGATCAGTTTTCATTCGAATCCCAAAGAAAGGCAATGCCAAAGAATGCTCAAACTACTACCACACAATTGTACTCATCTCACACGCTAGTAAAATAATTCTCAAAATTCTCCAAGCAAGGCTGCAGCAATATGTGAACCATGAATTTCCTGATGTTCAAGCTGGTTTTAGAAAAGGGAGAGGAACCAGAGATTAAATTGCCAACATCCACTGGATCATTGAAAAAGCAAGATAGTTCCAAAAAAACATCTTTTTCTGCTTTATTGACTATGCCAAAGCCTTTGACTGTGTGGATCACAATAAACTGTGGGAAATTCTGAAAGAGATGGGAATACCAGACCACCTGACTTGCCTCTTGAGAAAATGCAGGCCAGGAGGCAATAGTTAGAACTTTACATGGAATAACAGACTGGTTCCAAATAGGAAAAGGAGTACATCAAGGCTGTATATTGTCACCCTGCTTATTTAATATGCAGAATACATCATGAGAAACACTGGGCTGGAGGAAGCACAATCTGGCATCAAGACTGCCAGGAGAAATATCAAGAACCTCAGATATGCATATGACAACCACCCTTATGGCAGAAAGTGAAGAAGAACTAAAGAGCCTCCTGATGAAAGTGAAAGAGGAGAGTGAAAAAGTTGGCTTAAAGCTCAACATTCAGAAAATTGAGATCATGGCATCCGGTCCCATCACTTCATGGCAAATAGATGGGTAAACATTGGAAACAGTGGCTGAATTATTTTGGGGGGCTCCAAAATCACTGCAGATGGTGACTGCAGCCATGAAATTAAAAGACGCTTACTCCTTGGAAGGAAAGTTTATGACCAACCTAGATGACATATTAAAAAGCAGAGACATTACTTTGTCAACAAAGGTCTGTCTAATCAAGGCTATGGTTTTTCCAGTCGTCACGTATGGATGTGAGAGTTGGACTATAAAGAAAGCTGAGTGCTGAAGAATTGATGCTTTTAAATTGTGGTGTTGGAGAAGACTCTTTAGAGTCCCTTGGACTGCAAGGAGATCCAACCGGTTCATCCTACAGGAGATCAGTCCTGGGTGTTCATTGGAAGGACTGATGTTGAAGCTGAAACTCCAATACTTTGGCCACCTAATGCAAAGAGCTGACTCATTTGAAAAGACCCTGATGCTGGGAATGATTGAGGGCAGGAGGAGAAGGAGATGACAGAGGATGAGATGGTTGGATGGCATCACCAACTCAATGGATATGTTTGGGTATACTGTGGGAGTTGCTGATGGAGACAGGGAGGCCTGGTGTGCTGCAGTTCATGGGGTCGCAAAGAGTCAGACACCACTGAGTGAAATGAACTGAACTGAAGAGACATTCTCCTCCTCATGGTCAAAATGCAGGATATAGCCTTTTTGCCATAATACCAGCTTTACATTCCATTTCTTATATGTTATTTCAAAGAGGTCCAGTCATATCCAATAGATTGTTTTTCTTCCATTTTTGCAGTGATGTTTTTCAGATTTGGTCCCAAAGTTCTAAGTCTTTCTTTGCAGGCATTCCATGCCTTACACACTAATAGCCATCTTCAAGGGTGCTGCGAGTAATTTGTGGTATCATTTTGTGGTTTCTGTTCTTGTAAAGCTGAGTGAGTATACTTTCTTCCGAAGTATCTCCGAAGTTGGATGAATTACATTAATAGTAACCAAGATAAGAAATAGAAATATTTAAAGCATAGGAGGATCGGAATCTGGTAACTGTTTATTGATTTTCATCACATCTTAGCTCCAGTGAGATCACATGTAAAATGTTATCTGCTTCAGTGATGACATGAAAATGATTATAATGATGTGCTTAGTCACTCAGTCATGTCCAACTCCTTGCAGCCCCATGGACTAGCCCACTAGGCTCCTCTGTCCATGGATTTTCCAGACAAGAATACTAGAATGGGTTGCCATTTCCTCCTGCAGGGAATATTCCTGTCCCAGGGATTGAACCCATGTCTCCTGTGTCTCCTGCATTGGCAGGCTGATTCTTTACTACTATGCCACCTGGGAAGACCACGAGAAATGATTCCATGTCCCCATTATGACATAAAATGTAGAAATGATATTTTGGAATAGCACTAACCTTGGAGAACCTACAGGAAGGTGCAACCTCCCCCCAAATTATAAATGCATGTAAGAATGTATTATGTGCCAGGAAAGTATGAGCTGAAATGCAAATGCTTTTTTTCCCCCTCAGGGAAGTCATTAAGAATAAAAGCCAATAGTCAGGTTATTGTGACTTGGTGCCAAATTTTATGGTTGTTAGGGAAAAAAGCAGAACCTCTTTTTTCTTAAAAAGACCAGTTGAGATACCCTGAGCAAGGTCCAGATAGAGTGGATATGCCTTAGATCTAGAAAAGAGGAAAAGGAAAAATACACATGTACACACACACACTGATCTTATACCTAGGTTCCCTAGCTTGTCATAGAATCAGGAAATCATAGAACATAAGAACTGGAAGAGATCATTCAGCTATCTGAGTTATCAACCCCATCTATAATAGTTTACACAAGAGTTATCAAATGTTTGCATGACAGAGCTAATGAGATATTCTGTTTCATTGCTATAGAACTTATTCTGGTCATCTGGGAGGCCTTGTATTATGATGAAAAGAAAGATTTTGGAAGCAGAATAGACTAGGTTCAACTCTGACTCCTCTACTCATAGCTGTTTCAGCCAGTATGGGCTGAGTTACACCACAGGAAGAAATAAACCAAAGTCCCAGTGATAAATAGATTTTATACAACAGAACACTTATAGCTTAGACCAAAAATGTAGAATAAAGATGTGTGTGTGCTAAGTTGCTTCAGTAGTGTCTGACTTTTTGTGATGCTATGGACTATAGTTGACCAGGCTCCTCTGTCGTGGGATTCTCCAGGCAAGAATACTGGAGTGGGTTGCCATGCCCTCCTCCAGGGGATCTTCCCAACTCAGGGATCGAACCCATATCTCATATGTCTCCTGCATTGACAAGCAGGTTCTTGACCAGTAGTGCCACCTGGGAAGCCCATAGAATAAGGAGATCTATATCTAGATATCTCAGCCCACTCTTGGGTCTTCATGGCCAGTGAGAAAGATGTATTTCTTACTCATTTTCAGGGAACTTTTGCTTCATCTTGACATGTTTTCATTATCACCAATACAGGGGGAAGAGGATATGGTAAATCATACAGAGACTTTTAAAAAATTCCACCCAGTAGTTACACAACCATCCTTTAGCTTCAAATAAGATTGGGAAGTGCAATCATACCCTTTGTCTAGAAGGAGGAGAAATGGAATATTTGCGAATGGCCTTAATCACTACCAGTGGCATCCCTGGTAGCTCAGCTACACCATCCATAGCTCCTTGGGAAGATTTACCCCTTCTGATCCTTTTTCTTCATCTGTAAAATGGGTCAACAATACCTATTTTTGCAGATTTGCTGTGAATATTAAATTACATAACATACATAAAATGCCTAGGACATCTCTAGCCTAATAGGTGCTCAAGCATAATACTTTCCTTTGTGTTCATTAGATGCTTCTTCATTTTTCAAGCACGGTAAACAACAAGCTTAATATGTCCTCCACAGACAGGCTTTTGAATATTTAAAGATAATATTCTTACCTGCACACTATTCTTCTCCTCTCCAAGCTAAACACTCCCAGTTCCTTCAATAATTCCTCATATGGCATATGTTTCAGTACTTCACTATCTTGACTCCTCCCCTCTGAGCTTCTTCCAGTTTGTCTCTCATGTTTTGTCTGACTCTTTCTGACCCCATGGACTGTAGCCTATTAGGCTCCTCTGTCCATGGGATTTTCCAGGCAAGAGTACTAGAGTGGATTGCCATTTCCTTCTCCAGGAGATCTTCCTGACCCAGGGATTGAACCCAGGTCTCCTGCATTGCAAGCAGATACTTTACTGTCTGAGCCACCAGGGAAGCCCATTCCTCTTAAAGTGACAGTCAAATCTGAGCACAGTGTCTCTATAACTAACCTATTTCTGGATACATGCTTCCCTTCATGTAGTAAGGACATTTTGAGGTCACATCACACTTGTAAGATCAAAGGATTTTAGGCTAGAAAGGATTAGAAAACAAGTAAACCAGTGGCCCCTAAGTATATACCTGGGACCCAGCAATATCTGAGTCACCTCTAGGGTTTTTCATAAAGATACAGTCACAAGCCTTACTCCCCTGGTTTCCAAGGTCTTGGGTAGAACTTTCAAAACTGATGTGTGGAGAAGTTTGAGAACTCTTCTGCAGCAACCCCACAGGCTTTCTCAACTTTATATCTTAGGAACGTCCAAATGTTTACATATCGACCAAACAGAGACTTCAGAACACCTGGAACACTTGTTTAAAACTGTTTCTAGAGCCTTCTTCTAAAATTTAGAATCATAATTTCTGGTAGTTGGGCCCAGAAGTTTTTGTTTATAACAAATACCTTAGTTGAGTCTGATGTGAAGCTAGTTCTCGGAACCTGTGGTCCAGTTCAACCTTCCAACCAATGCTTGAATAACCAATTATCCTGCCAAGAAATTTCATAGAAAATGTCACCTTGAGCTCAATTAAAAACTTTCACAGTGTAGAACACTTATAGATTAATTAGGCCAAAAACATAAGATAAGGATGTATATACATAGCATCCTTCTCTTGGGTCTTCATGGCCAGTAACAGAATTGTGGTATCATAAATACTTAGAGTTAAAAATAACTTGAAGTTCCAATTAGTCAGGATTTCCCAAGGTGTGTTCCATGGCACATGAGACCTTTAGAAAAGGAAACTTTAAGTTAAATTAGATTGGGAAACACAGAACACTCTATCACATGCTTTGGAGTGTTAAAATGCACTTTAGCACAATCAACACTCTGAGAAGTACCTAGTTAATAAACTCATTTACCTTTAATAAAATCAAACATTTTCCAAAACTGTTCATGCACAGAAACTTAAAAAAATATTACCCATTAGCCTTAAAAATCAGTATTCTATGGAACAATTTTGGAAAAAAGTGGTCTAGGACTTTGTTCATCTAATATATGAATGCCCTAACATTCTAACAAGAACTCACTAAAATTTGTTGTTCAGTCGCTCAGTTGTGTCTGACTCTTTATGACCACATGGACTGCAGCACACCAGACTTCCCTGTCGTTCACCATCTCCTGGAGCTTGCTCAAACTCATGTCCACCCAGCTGGTGATGCTATCCAATCATCTCATCCTCTGTCATCCACTTCTCCTTCTGCCTTCAATCTTCCCCAGCATCAGGACTTTTCCAATGAGTTAGCTCTTCCCATCAGGTGGCCAATGTATTGGAGCTTCTGCTTCAGCATCAGTCCTTCCAATGAATATTCAGGACTGAATTCCTTTAGGATTAACTGCTTTAATCTCCTTGCAGTCTAAGGGACTCTCAAGAATCTTCTCCAACACCACAGTTCAAAAGCATCCATTCTTTGGTCAGCTTTCTTTATAGTCCAACTCTCACATCCATACATGACTACTGGAAAAACCATAGCTTTGACTAATATGGACTTTTGTTGGCAAATTAGTGTCTCTGCTTTTTAATATGCTGTTTAAGTTTGTCATAGTTTTTCTTCCAAGGAGCAAGCATCTTTTAATTTCATGGCTGCAGTCACCATCTGCAGTGACTTTGGAGCCCCCCGGAAATAAAGTCTGTCACTGTTTCCATTGTTTCCCCATCCACTTGCCATGAAGTGATGGGACCGGATGCCATGATCTTCATTTTTTGAATGTTGGGTTTTAAGCTAGCTTTCTCATTCTCCTCTTTCACCTTCATCAAGAGGATCTTTAATTCCTCTTCATTTTCTGCAATAAGGGTGGTATCATCTGTATATCTGAAGTTATTGATATTTCTCCCTGCAATCTTTATTCCAGCTTGTGCTTCATCCAGCCCAGCATTTTGCATGATGTACTTTGCATATAAATAAAACAAACCTCACTAAAATTAGAGGTTAATAAGTCCATTTCTGACAGTTTTAATTGTTCACACATGGATCGATATATTCTTTTCTGTTTCTTCTATAACCTGTGTCCAGATCATAGGCTTTAAATCTATAGAGAATATAAGATAGTGAAGTGCACATGAACTTTACTGGCAGATGTCCTAGTTTTGAATCTTGACTCTATAAACAGCTAATTATTTGACCCTGGGCACTATTTACATTTCCTGAACATCATTTTTCTCATATACAAAATAATACTCATCTTACAAATTGCTGTGAGAAATAAATTAGATAATGCATGTAAAAAGCTTAGTACAGTGCCTCAAACAGAGTAAGCACTCAAATAATAGCAGTATTTATTTCACTCACAGATGAGAATGCAAAAGGCTTGGTTTCAATAAAGAAGGCAGGAAATTCTGTCTTGTTCTCACCCCTAGTCACTCCACCCCATATACAAATCATTCCTCAGTGCTTTCCTTCATGATTTGTCTGACATCTATAGATTAATATCAGTCTGAAATTAACATCCTGATAAATTTTATTTTAGTAAAAAATGATTCTCTTGACCTCATTATTCCCTAACATGTTATTTTCAGAATACCAAATGGAATACAATGACAGCATATTAATCTCCCAAGGATACCTGATAGATAAAGAAACAACAAAGCAAAATAAACTTTGTGGAACTAGTTGGGTGGTGCTGAAGATGTTATTATAAGAACTAAAGGACCTCTGTGAAAAAGACTTTTTTTGGAAATATTTAGTAGTGACTCCAGTGGGATTACCTACTCCTTAACACTCTACATATTTATAGGAAAGTCAAGTTAATAGGACACTCCACATGCTAAAACATATGGCTGCTTTATGGTGAAGCAATGAGTGTGGTAGGGAGACAATTACGGTTGTAAAAGCAAAGATGAAAAGTGGTATTGTTTAAAAAGCAGTGCAGCTGCTTCCATTAAAAAAAAAAAAGTGTTAAATTCCAGCTCTGTCATTACCTAGCTCTAACATTTTGTTAGAGTCATTTGAATTCTTTGAGACTTTGGTTTCTTCCTCTGTAAAATGGGTAACACACAATGGTTGGCTTGGTTGTTTTTTCATTTTGTTTTAATTTGAAGTCAAAATTCTGGCAACTTCCAAACAATGGAATTGATGTAAGATTATTTTTTAAAATGATAATCAGTTTTAAGTCATTCAATTGTCAGCAACATGAACAGGCAGTTAATACAAATAGAAGTATAAATAGCTTATGAAGACAGGAAAAGATGTTTAGCTTTAATCATATTTAAAGATATGCAAATTAAAACAGTAATGAGATACTATTTTTCCCATATTGGAGTGGTAAATACATAAAACAAAATTAATAGTTCGCAAAGTTTTTGTGGGTGTCAGTAACTGGCACTCTATAACATTGATGGAGAATGAATTGTTATAACTTACTGGAAATCAAGTAAGCATTACAGAGTAACATTTTAAGGGCATATCCCCTTTAACCCAGCAATTTCTCTTCTCAGAAAGTATCCTAACAGTATGTTCACATGTGTGTGCAAATGTAGTGTGTGCAAGGATTTTCCTTGCAGTGATGATTATAAGAGCAAAAACCTGGAAATAACCTCAATATTCATTAGTAGGAGTCTGGTTATATAAAATTTGGTTCAAAGTAATAAGGCCATTAAAAAGAATGCCAATAGATAGGGAAGTTGCCCATGGGTCAAGATCCTCTATATACTTTATATGCGAAGATATAAACTAACTCCCATGGAAAGATCACTTACTGAGCAACAGGTGTTGAATCTTTATTTACCTAGTCTTAATTCACCTAGTCTTTACATCAAACCATATGAAATAGGCTCTATTATCATCCCAGTGTAATAGATTAGGAACTGGAGATAAACAGAAGATTAAGGGATATAGCCAAGTTAAAAAAAAAAAAAAAAAGAAAACCTGATGTGTGACAGAGCCCAGATGTAAACCCAGGTTGTCTGTCTTTCAAGACTGCACTATATCAACCACTATGTTTTTTTCTGCCTTTTCCTATGTAGAGGCCTCTGTATTCTTCCATTGGAAGAAGACACAAAATAAAATATGTACATATACCTGGATATGGGGCTTCCCTAGTGGCTCAGTGGTAAACAATCTGCCTGTAATGCGGGAGCCGAAGGAGATGCCTTTGAGATCCCTGGTTGGGGAAGATCCCCTGGAGGAAGAAATGGCAACTTAATCCAGTATTCTTGCCTGGTACATCCAATGGACAGAGGAGCTTGGCAGGCTATAGTCCATGGGGTCACAAAGAGTCAGACACAACTGAAGCAACTTAGCACACAGCACACGCAGCATGCCTGGAAATGACTTTAATAAAACAGTCCTGGAAAGATACCAAGAAAGTGTCAGCAGCAGTTGACTATAGGAGATGGGACTGAGGCTCCAGATGGGAGGAAGGTTTGCTCTAGGGCATATGTATCCCTTTTTTGGTGCCTGAGTTTGTTAGTTTCTATTTTGTCTTTACCTTTTGCCTGAGTCCCACCTCATTCGAAGAGTTGACTCATTGGAAAAGACTCTGATGCTGGGAGGGATTGTGGGCAGGAGGAGAAGGGGACGACAGAGGATGAGATGGCTGGATGGCATCACTGACTCGATGGATGTTAGTCTGAGTGAACTCTGGGAATTGGTGATGGACAGGGAGGCTTGGCGTGCTGCAATTCATGGGGTCGCAAAGAGTCGGACACGACTGAGCGACTGAACTGAACTGAACTGAGTTACTTTATACTGAGTGATAATTACAAAAGCAATTAGCTTTTTAGGGTAAAAATAAAAGAAACGAATACAGTAAAGGTGGATGAGTAGATTCAAGGGATTAGATCTGGTAGACAGAGTGCCTGAAGAATTATGGACAGAAGTTTGTAACATTGTACAGGAGTTAGTGACCAAAACCATCCCCAAGAAAAAGAAATGCAAAAAGGCAAAGTGGTTGTCTGAGGAGGCTTTACACATAGCTGAGGATAAAAGAGAAGCAAAAGGCAAGGGAGAATGCAACTGAATACAGAGTTCCAGAGGACAGTAAGGAGAGATAAGAAGGCCTTAGTGAACAATGCAAAGAAAGAGGAAAACAATAGAACTGGGGAAGACGAGAGATCTTTTCAAGAAAATTAGAGATACCAAGGTAACATTTCATGCAAAGATAGACACAATAAAGGACAGAAATGGCAGGAACCTAGTCAAAGCTATGATTCTTCCAGTAGTCATGTACAGATGTGAGAGTTGGACCATACAGAAGGCAGGTAATTTAGTTGCTAAGTTGTGTCTGACTTTTGCGACCCCATGGACTCTAGCCTGCCAGGCTCCTCTGTCCGTGGGATTCTCCAGGCAAGAATACTGGAGTGGGTTGCCATTTCCTTCTCCACAGAAGGCAGAGCACCAAAGAATTGATGCTTTTGAACTTTGGTGCTGGAGAAGACTCTTGAGAGTCCCTTGGACTACAAGGAGATCAAACCAATCAATTCTAAAGGAAATCAACCCTGAATATTTATTGGAAGGACTGATGCTGAAGCTCAGCTTGATGCAAAGAACTGACTCATTGGCAAAGACCCTGATGCTGGGAAAGATTGAGGGCAAGAGAAGAAGGGGGTGACAGAGGATGAGATGGTTGGATAACATCACTGACTCAAAGGGTAGGAGTTTGAGCAAACTCAGGGAGACAGTGAAGGACAGGGAAGTTTGGTGTGCTGTAGTCCATGGGACTGCAAAGGGTCAGACACAACTTAGCAAATGAATAAAACCAACCTTCATTCAACAGACTGGGAAACTGAGACAGCCAGAGGGGAAGGGAACCACTGATTTCAAGGATCTAATTAATAGATAAGTAAGACCAACAATTCCTTGTCTGCTTGCTTGAATTTTCTTTCAGCTTTCTCATCCCTTTTATCCCTTACCCTCAGAGACTCGGTCCATCAGAGATATAAAAGAGACTTCAGTTTCACTGTCAATCTTTTAGAAAAAAATTTAAACATTGCATATTTTTGAATTTAAGAAAACACTTCGTTCAAAATTTCATCATAATACTAGCAAACAGAATTCAACAGCATATTAAAAGAATCATCTACACCATGATCAAGAGGGAGGAATTAAAAAATGGTTCACCATATGAAAATCAATTAATGTGATACACCACATTAACCAAATGAAGGATAAAAATTACATAATTATCTCAATAGATGCAGAAAAATATTTTGATAAAATTAAACACATTTTCATGGTAAACCTGTCAATAAACTAGGAGTAGAAAGGAATCACCTCAACATAATGAGGCCATATACAACAAGCATACCCCTAACATCATACTGAACAATGAGAAGCTGAAAAGTTTTCTTCTGAGATCAGGAACAAGGTAAGGATGCCCACTCTTGCCACTGCCACTCCTATTCAACACAGTACTGAAAGTCCTGCTGCTGCTGCTGCTGCTAAGTCGCTTCAGTCGTGTCTGACTCTGTGCAACCCCATAGACGGCAGCCCACTAGGCTCCCCCGTCCCTGGGATTCTCCAGGCAAGAACACTGGAGTGGGTTGCCATTTCCTTCTCCAATGCATGAAAGTGAAAAGTGAAAGTAAAGTCGCTCAGTCCTGTCCGACTCTAGCGACCTAGTCAGAGCAATTAGGCACTCCAAAGACATAAAAGGCATTGAGTTAAGAAAAGAAAGAAGGAAAATTCTCCTGTTTGCACATGACATGATTTTATATATGAGAACCTCTGAAGACTCCACCAAAAATAAAACTTTTAGAACTAATAAACAAATTCAGTAAAGTTTCAGGACTCAAAATCAACAAAAATGGGTAGTGTTTCCGTACAAGGACAATGAATTCTCTGAAGAGGAAATTAGGAAAACAATCCCATTTGCAATACCATCAAAAAGAATAAAATACTTAGGAATAAATTTAACTTAGAAGGTAAAAGTCTTGTACATTGAACATTACAAAACACTGATGAAAGAAACTAAAGACACTAACAATGGCAAGACCTCCCTTATTCATGCATTGGAAGACTTAATATGGTTAAAATGCCCATATCATCCAAAGTGATCTATGGATTCAATGCCATCCCTATAAAAATACCAATGACATTTTTTTTTACAGAAATACGAAATACAATTCTAAAATTCATATGGCACCCACAAAAGACCCCAGATAGCTGAAATAATCTTGAGAAAGACAAACTGGAAGCATCACATTTCCTTACTTCAAAAATATATTAGAAACCTACAATAATTAAGACAATATAGTGTTGGCATAAAGACAAAGGGACTGATGGAGTTGCCTAGAGAACTCAGAAATAAATCTATGCATATGGGATCAACTGATCTTTGATAAGGGCACCAAGACTAGTGTTGGAAAAACTAGACATTCACTTGCAAAGGAATGAAACTGAGCCCTTATCTTAAATCATAAACAAAAAATCAACTCAAAATAGATTAAACACTTAAAGCTAAGATCGGAAGCTATAAAACTCCTAGAAGTAAACATAGGGAAAAACCTCATGACTTTGGTGTTGACAATGATTTCATGACTATGAAGCCACAAGCGCAGGCAATGAAAGCAAAACTAAACAAATGGGACTGTATCAAACTAAAAAGTCTTTGCAAAGCAAAAGTTGCTATCAATTAAAATGCAACCTACTAAATGAGAGAAAATATGTGCAAACCATATATCTGATAAGAGGTTAATTTCCAAAATATACAAGAAACTCCTGCAATTCAATAGCAATAATAATAATAACACAATTTAAAAGAGACTAGAATAGACATTTCTCCAAAGACATACAAATGTCCAATAAGTATACAAAAGGATTCTCAGTGTCACTAATCATGAGGGAAATACAAATCACAGCTATAGTGAGATAAAACCTCACACTTATTAGGATGGTTATTACTTAAAAAACCTAAGACAGTATGTGTTGGTGAACTTGTAGAGAAATTGGAACCTTTGTTCACAGTTGGTAAGAATGCGTAATGCTGTAATTGCTGTGGAAAACAGCATGGAGTTTCCCCCCAAAATTAAAACTGGAGCTACTATGTGATCCAGTAGTCCTACTTCTGAGTATTTATCCAAAATAATTTCAATCAGGATCTCAAAGAGATATTTACACTCCCATATTCATTAGAGCATTATTCACAAGAGCGAAGAAGTGGATAAAACCTCAATGTCTGTGAAAGAATAAATGGATAAAGAAATTGTGGTGTATACATACGATGGAATAGTATTCAATCTTAACAAAAGAAAGAAATCTGGTCACATGCTGTAACATGGATGAACCTTGAGGACATTATGCTGAGTGAAATAAGCCAGTCACAGAAAGATGAATATTGCTTGATTCCTCTCTTAAGTTGTATCTAAAATAGTGAAACTCAAAGAAGCAGAGAGGAGAATGGAGGTTGTCAAGGGCTGGGGGGAAATAGGGAGCTGCTATTCAACAGGTACAAAGTTTCAGTTATGCAAGATGAGTGACTTCTAGAAATCTGCTGGGCAACATAGAGACCATAGTTTAAAATACTGTATTGTATGCTGAAAATGTGTTAAGAGAGTAAATCTCTGATTACAATAAACATTTTAAAAATTCATCATCATAATTTAAAAATAATTTGTTCTGGGAGCAAGAGGGTGTTGTGACCAGCCAAGTTGCAAATATCATAGGAGGCCCAGTCTGTACAGTTGAGATCTAATGTGGAATATTGAAACCAGGAGTCCCCGTGGTAATCACGGTGGTTTTAATCATAACACATGAGCTTTAATAGTGCTTAGTGATATTAAGCTTCACAACTTAATAATCACAGTGAAGCAAATGTTTGGTATTTATCATATTCATAATATTAAGATGTAAATTGATTCTGAAAAATAAGACACAAAGTTTTCTAACTATAACACCCACTTCCCCAAATGTAAGAATATTGAGAGAGATCATACAAAGGAATTTATTTGTTCATAATAGGGCTATGGATGGGCTTCCCAGGTGGCGCTAGTGGTAAAGAATCTGCCTGCCAATGCAGGAGACACAGGAGACACAAGTTCAATCCCTGGGTCAGGAAGATCCCCTGGAGGAGGAAATGGCAACCCACTCCAGCATTCTTGCCTGGGAATTCCCATGAACAGAAGAGCCAGGTGGGCTACGGTCCATGAGATCACGAAGAGTCAGACACGACTGAGAATGCATGCTTGAAACAATAATCTAGAAACTGGTGGCTCAGACGGTAAAGAATCTGCTTGCCAATTCAGGAGACACAGGAGAGCAGGGTTCGATCCCTGGGTCGGGAAGATCCCCTGGAGAAGGGAATGACTACTCACTCCAGTATTCTTGCCTGGAGAATCCCATGGACAGAGGAGCCTGGTGGTTAACAGTCCACAGGGTCACAAAGAGTAGGACTAAACTGAGTGAGTTAACGTGAGGGCTATAGCTAGCTTATAGTAGTGCTCAATAAGTGCTAACCTGTGCCCTTATTTGATGACATTTATCTGGTAGGCCAGGAAGGAGACTAGCTAAGTCAACGAATTAATTGCTTTGTCTGCAGGAAAGCAAGCAACCAACTTGGCTTCTAGTGTCACTCTGTTTATAGGATCCTTGGTACCAGAACCATGTAGCCTCTGCAAAGTATCCCAATATACCAGATTTCTCTGAAATTGCTGATATTTTTTTTCCCATCTCAAACTACCAGTGCTAATAAAATAGTTTATTTTGTGCAGGTATGGAAATTTGCCAAGAAGTTATTAGCTTCTTTGCTATGCTGGGGTTTCCTCTAGTTGGGCAGTTTAGTATATTTAATTACCTTTGTTTTTTAGCAGCATTACTATCGAGAGACAGCAAGAAGTGGGTGGGGGATGGGGGGAGGTGCACCACCAGATGAAGAAGGTCATTAGCCACACTTGACTTTTGAAGTGTTATGTGATTGTCTTCTAGACACGTAGAGGATATCTCCATCGGTAGACATCAGCTGCTCCAGGGATAGACAGACTGCATGTGTCCAATGAAAGTGACAGTGAAAGTCGCTCAGTCATGTCTGACTCTTTGTGACCCCATGGACTATACAGTCCATAGAATTCTTCAGGCCAGAATGCTGGAGTGGGTAGCCTTGTCCTTCTCCAGGGAATCTTCCCAACCCAGGGATCGAATCCAGGTCTCCCGCATTGCAGGAGGATTCTTTACCAGCTGTGCCACAAGGGAAGCCCCAAATCATGTGTCCAATAGTGAAAGCTAAAAAAGAACCCAAACAGGCAATAGGCGCTGAATGTAGTAGGTCACAAAGAAGAGTCGGAAGTGTTTTATTTATTTTTTTAGTGAATTTATATGGAAGTTGAGGACAGAAGTAGGAAAAGTGAGAGGAGAAAAAAATCCAGTTTCACTTTTCAAATAAAAACATAACATAGGAGAGGTCCTCTTTTAAAATTTTTATTCAACTTTTCTATAATGATGAGTCCTTTGACTTTGTTTAATTCAGCTCATTTATAGTCAATCACTTTCCAAGTTAATTTTGCCCCCTTTTTCTGTCCTTTCCCGTGCTAGGAAAAACTGGATTCAGTGCCCTGTGAAATGTCTCAATTTTTGCTGCATTAAGTGAATAATAATATTTAATGCTGGAAAATGCTCTTAGGTTTCTGATTTCTATCTGATCCAAAAAGTTTGCAGCCCTCTCCTGGGCTGCTATGTAGGAGTTCTTCATGACAACAAAATAATTTTGGTTAGCAAACCTAACCATACGAAGAAATAAGAAGGAAGGACAATCATGGCTGACCATGACATGACAAATGGTGGAAAGCAGTTAAAATCTTTTCATTGAAAATTTCATGACTCTTTTTAAATTTGATTTTCATTTTTTTAAAGTGGGAGTTTAGTATTAGTTCCAGGTGTACAGCATTGTGATTCAGTGTTCTCACAGATTATACTCTAATAAAAAGTATTACAAGATAATGGCTATAATCCTGTGCTACATGACATATCCTTGTTGCTTATCTATTTTATACATAGTAGTTTGGATCTCTTAATTCCAAACCCCTAATTTGCCCCTCCTCTCTTTCTTCTCCCCTTTGGTAACCACTAGTTTGTTTTCTATCTGTGAAAACACAGAAAAAAAACCCTGAAACTCATCATTTTGTATCTGTGAGTGTTTCTGTTTTCTATACACATTCATTTGGATTATATTTTAGATTCCACATGTAACTGATCTCATATAGTATTTGTCTCTCTGTCTCTGATTTATTTCACTAAGCATGCTATTCATTAAGTCCATCCATTTGATGCAAATGGCAGAATTTCATTCATTTTTTTATGGCTGAGTAATATGACATCATTTATATATACCATATCTTCTTTAGCAATTCATTTTTGATGGACACTTTGGTTGCTTCCCTATCTTGGCTATTGTAAATAGGGCTGCTATGAACATTGGGATTCATGTATCTTTTCAAATTAGTGTTTCTGTTTTGGATACATACACAGGAGTGGATTTGCTGAGTCATACAGTAGTTCTATTTTTAGTTTTTTGAGGAAACTCAGTGCTGTTTTCCATAGTGGCTGCACCAATTTATGTTCCCAACCACAGTGTATAAGGGTTCCCGTTTCTCCACATCTTCACCAACATTTGTTATTTGTAGTCTTTTTGATAATAGCCATTCTGACAGGTGTAAGTGATATCTCAATGTTGTTTTGATTTGCATTTCTGTGATAATTGGCAATGCTGAACATCTTTTCATGTTCCTGTTAGCCATTTTTATGTCTTCTTTGAAAAAATATCTGTTGATGTCTTCTGCCCATTTTTGATTGGATTGTTTTGTTTTTGATATTGAGTTGCATGAGCTGTTTATATATTTTGGATATTAACCCCTTATTAATCATATCATTTGCAAGTATTTTCCCATTTCATAGGCTGTCTTTTCATTTCATGGATGGTTTTGTTTGCTGTGGGAAAACTTTTAAGTTCAATTAGGTCCTATTTGTTTATTTTTTATTTTATTTATTTTGCCTTAGGAAAATGTGGAACCACAAAAGATCACAGATTGTCAAAGCAATCTTGAGGAAAAAAAGCAAAGCCAAGGGCATCACGCTTCTAGACATCAGAATAGTAATCAAATTAGCAATCTTTGCAAGTTTAGTTGACAAAGGGCATAGCAATTATTTTCCCACCCTCCATTCAAAAATATGGGGAAAAAAAGTAAATACAGGGTTTCAAAGGAGCGACAGCATGGAGTTACAACAAATGTATCAAAATCCCTCCCCTTGCTTGTTATTACGGTCTGAGATCCTAAAGCAGGCTGCCTCCTTAACCTCTCTTTGCTCAAGACAGGGATTGCTGCCTTTCTCTGCTACATCTTCTTTGTACAGTAGGGAATCTATAGATTCCCCTCCTCCCCAAATCTACTTCCCAAGAGACATGATCACCTTCATCTCTATGAATGGAAGCACCATGGGAGGAAGGATGGGATAGACAGTGAATCTTCCATAATGAGTGTTTTTTTTGTTTGTTTTTTGCCAGTTTTATTTTAGTACAAATGGAGGCTGAAATGGAAATTCAGCTCCAAATTAGAAGAGGATGCTTCTTCTCTTCACTCTGTTGATATTTGATCCATGGTGTTCTCATTATTGAGACCCAAGGGCAACTGAGTAGACCACCCAGGCTGCTGCTTTATTTACAAGATGCATAGGGCTGCGGTCCAAATATGAGCTCTGTTCACAGAAAGGTGACAGCTCACCAAGACCCTCCTTCCTCTTACAGATGAGCAGGCTCCCACACAAAAGAAAATGAAAAGTGGCTCTTTCTTACAGAGAAAGAGGAGAAATAGGAAAGGGAAGCAAAGAAAGAAATGAAATGACATCCTCCCTATCACCTGAAACCAGGGGCTTGGGCAAACTGGAAAACATAAAGACCCCATGTAGAAATTGCTAGGTGGGTGCAGAGTGCCTTGAATGGAATAGTTGAGAGCTGTTTCTTTTTCTTTTTTCTTTTTAAACTGCAATGCTCAATTCTTTCATCCCTGAGATGCCTGAAAAGAATTAGAACACAAATTCTGGCAACAAAAGCTTCATCTGAGTTTAGCAGAGTACACCCAATAAGAGAAGGAGCAGTGATGCACTGTGAGCCTAGCTTTCAAGGTTTAAAGAACAATAACCCCAAACTCCCTCAAGGCCTTTGCTGAGCTGGAAGGAAGTAGGAGCTCTTGCACTTGATTGAGAAATCACCATGCCTTCAGTTCTTTCTAATTCAGATTGGAGATAAATAGCCAGAAATACAGACCTATGCATGATTGAGTCTAATTCTGTGATTTAACTACAAAGTGAGATTTTGTCTTAAACAATGTCAAACTTCTGGGTTAAGAGAAACGTTGCTGGAACGAACTATCTGAGCTGCAGGATCTTTGAAAGGAGTAGGTCTTATTCTCCTTTGTCTTTCTAAGCCTATACCTCAGTGCCTAGCCTATCGTACTAATATTTGTTCAATCTTGTGTTCATTCAGCTAATATCTAACAATGCCTTTACTGATGAGGCTGGTGCTAGGTCTAGGGACAGAAAGCTGACTCATACATGGCCATAGCCTTAAGAAAAGCAAAATCTAGTGGAGTATGTCAATTTTTTTTTTTTTAAGAACATCATTAGGGAGAGAATTTATTGAAAATAAGTATTGCTTGTAGAGGGAAACAGGTAACTTCAATAAAGAGAGAAGGCTTTGATCATAAGATCAGCAAATGTCTCGACGGTCAGGCACGAATAAACAAGGCTAGAAAGAACTGCATGTCGGGAAGTGGGATGGATGATCAAGGGTGGCCAAGTGGGATGGAAGGTCAGAGAATGATTTACTCTCAAGAGGATGTTTGAAAGAGGGGTTGTGTTCTGGCTGGGTAGGTAGGTAGGCTGATGGTAGGTCAAAGTTCAGGGGCGTGGGGAAAAGAAGAGAAGCTGGATTGTGTAAGACTTTAGAGCCCAGTATAAGCCCATTAGTTTTGGGGCAGTTTGTTTTGTTTTTTCATTCTGAGAGAAAAAGGGAACCATAAGGGTTTTGAAAATAGGACTGACATGATCTGGCTCACATTGCTTTAAAGGCTCAGAGGTCAGATTTTTTTTTTTTTTTTTTTTATGTGATTACCCTACCCCTAAAATTTTGTTTCAAATTCCAAGGCAGGGAATACCTCCTTAACCCTATGGATCTAGACTATAACAGTTGTGTCCATGGTAGATTAGATTCTTGTTCAGTAAATAGTCACTCGCTGTCCTTTAGCCCCCATGGGAGGGGTGTTTTCCCTGCCCCTTTGATGTTGGACTTGCCTGTGTACTTGCTTGGGTCAATGGCATGATACAAATAGGGCTTTGGTATGTACTTGTGTGGTTGGGCTTGTTTTTTCCTCTTGTGCTTCTGAATTTGTTTTGAGAAGAGCTTTCACTGGATGAGCAGCTAGTCCCAGAAGAATGAAAGACATATGAAAAAGACAGAAATGAACCCACACATTGGAGCCAAACCAGCCTAGATCACTCAACCCCCACACCTGCAGTCTGCAGAAGGGCCTTCACAGCTGATCTACAGACCTGTAGCCTGAAGCAAAGCCATTGCAGTCAACTCAAGATGTATGCTGCTGAGTATCTGGGTAATTCTTCCATGGAGCAGAAACTGACCGATTGGTTACTTTTCTAAGTATCTTTATAACACTCTAATCATCTTCTTGCCCTCAAAATTCTCTTTCCAATACCCAGAGTATTGAACACATCTTCTTAAAATAAAATTATCAGATTCTATACCCTCCTCCTCAAAAATCATCAATAGCTCCCCATTGGCTGTAGAATAAAAAACCAATATCATAGTATGAAATCCAAAGCCCTTCATAATTTGACTTTCAACTCCCTCTCTCAGACTTCATCTTGTCATACCGGTGACTAAACTTATGGAATCAATAAATATCTGAAAATCGCCTACTAGGTACCAGGTACTGTGCTCGGCACTGGGGATATAAGATGGACAGAATATGGATTTTTATTGGAGAGGCAGATAAGAGAACTTGCAGTATTGAAACAAGGTACGAGTGTTGGTACAGGAGTCAGCACAGGGTACTGTAGGGAGGTCTAGGAGAGGCTTCCTGGGGGAGGTGGGGTGTAAGATAAGATGGGGTGTAAGATCTAAGATGAGAATAGAAGTCAACCCAGCAAAGAGAGGAGACAAAGGAAGGTTTAGGCAGAGGGAAGCTGCTGCATGCTCAAAGGCCTGAGGATAGGAGAGCATAGCACATTCACATAACTGCAGCCATTTCGTTCAACTTCTCAGGTGGCACTAGTGGTAAAGAACACACCAGCCAATGCAGGAGACAGAAGAGACGTGGGTTCAATCCCTGGGTTGGGAGGATCCCCTGGAGGAGGGCATGGCAACCCACTCTAGTATTCTTGCCTGGAGAGTCCCATGGACAGAGGAGCCTGGTGGGCTTCAGTCCATAGTGTCACAAAGAGTCAGACACGACTGAAGTGACTGAGCATGCACACATACCACAAAGAATATCAAGGGAGAGAGGGTAACAATAGTGGGAGGTTAGAGAACAAAGCACAGGCCCTGCCCTGCTGGGTGTGTAGACTGTGTGCCATAAAGAATATCCACTTTGGATGAACCAGGTAGCAGAGTCAAATCTGGGGTCTATCACTATAATTCCTGGGTCTGTTTTCCAGCCCTGGTATTGACTCATGCGTAAACTTAGGCAAGTTTTTAAAATCTCCCTTTGTCTCCATGTCTCCATATGTGAACTTGGGACCATAGTATTGCCTACAACATAAGCTTGTTATAAGAATTCATTTAGACAGCACATGCTAAATGCTTAGCACAGTGACTGGCATGTAATAAGCACTCAGTACATAAATATGACTTTCAGCTATTTGTATCTTATCCTAAAGGCAATGGGAAGTCATTGAAGGGATTTGTGTGACTGAAACATTAAGATGATGGAGGCTGATTTTGTGTGGAAAATGGATGTGAGGCCATGGAGGCAGCTGGGGGTAGGCAATCAGCAACGGGGCTTCGGCAGAGATGCAGGGAAGTGGTAATGGCTGGAGGCCTGGACCAGTATAGTGGCCATGGGTTATGAAGGACAGAACTTGGGGAGAAGCCCCAGATTTTGCTGGCGTAGGGTGAAGGACAGGTTGGGACTCACAATGACACCTGGGTTTCTGGCTGCAGTAACCAGGTAGCTGAAAGCCTGGCCATCAGGATGGCAAAGGCAAGAACAACATTCTGTGCAGGGAGGATGATGAAATTAGTCTGATGCATACAGAGCTCCAGGGAGCTGCGATTCTTCTAGACGGAGATGTGGGTAAGCAGGGAGAGAGATCCTAGCACGTGTTCTAGCCACACCGAACCACCCAGTGTCCTGGAAACGGCGAGCTCTCCCAACCCTCTCTTCCTTCACACAAACTGTTCTCTCAGCCAGAACTTCACTCTCCACTGATCAAAATCCCACCCAGCCTTCAAAGGTAAGAGCAATGTGAGCATTGGTTTATAGTGCACACTGTCTTAACATGAGAACACTGAAGACCTGAGAGTCTGCTCATTTGATCACTTTCACACCCACCTCCTCTGCTAGTTTGCGATTTCCATGGTGGCTGGGACTTGGTCCAAGGCTTCTGCATCCTCCAGCCCCCAACCCAGGGAAGACACAGAGCAGACATTCAGTGGATGTACATTACCTACAATTTAAAAAATCCACTTTATTAAGGACGTGTGGCTGCGGTGGGGAGCGGTGGGCATAGTGTGGTCCTGCAGAATTTGCTCCAGGTCAAAGCCCACAGCCAACGAGTGAATCTCCAAGATTTCCTTAGTTGTTCCTCATCCCTGATGGGCTGACACCACTGGCATGAGGCCTCTCAACAAGCAGTGGAGCTAACCTCCCATCACAGCTTACCTTGCCCTCTGGCACTGACTCTAGGTGCTCACTTTGACCTCCTGCCCTGGATACCACCCTGCCACCGGCTTTGCTAGTTCCATGCCTTTCATCTGGAATCCCAAGTTCTTCTCGCACTCATCTTTTGCTTCCACTGCACCCAGGGCTCCAGTCCTAATTCTTGTCTCATTTCTCAGACCATCTCCATCTGTAGTGTCTTCTATCAGTGCATGGAGTCCCCCATGCAGCCAGATGTTCTGACATCTGGCTTGAATGCAATTCAAGTGGGCCAGGTACCAAAAAAGTCTGGTGAGGTAGAACTCACGTCTCTCAGCTGCCTGGGGCATGGCCAGCCGCTCCTTGCCTCTCTTATAGATGCTCATCTCTGTGTTCCCAGGACCCCACAGCCTCCTGGCTTTCTCCCTAGCTGTCTACTTCTGATTTCTCTCTCTCTCTTTTTTTTTCTTTCCACAGGAGCTTTCTCTTCCAAATGATATCAACAGTAGAGATTATTACAATGTTGTATAAATAAGAATAACCTGGGAAGCTTTAAAAGGCACATTCTGGGGCCCTGCCCACAGATCCTCAGGTGTGAAAGAAGCCCAAGTGTGTGGAGTGTAGCAGGTTCCTCGGGTGATTCTGAAACAGATGGTGCTTAGAGCCTGCTCTCCTTGCATGGCCTTGTCTTCTTGTTCTGTGACCTTCCATGTCAGTAATGACGGGTCTCAATCCTGCTCTTGGCCTAAGGCTCCCTTGCACTCCTGCTGGACCCAGGCAGCCACCTAGCTGACGAGTTGAAGACTTGGAGCCATTTCAAATTTAACATGTTCAAGGTGGAACTCTTACCCTCCACAGCCCCTCTCCCTAGAAGTCCTCAGCTCAGTGAACTGCCTCTTCCTCAGCCCCTCACCTTGGACTTGCATGTCTGTCGGGAAGGCCTGCAGTCTACATGGAAAGCATTGCTCACAACCATCTACTTCCTTCATTTGGAACAGCTAAGAGCTCCTTCATTTTCTGTCAGTACTACTGCAAGTTCTTCCATGTTGTTTCCTCTGTCATACTCTGCTCCTCCCTAAAACAGTTCAGTTCAGCCTCAATAAAACAGTTCAGTTCAGTCGCTCAGTTGTGTCAGACTCTTTGTGACCCCATGGACTGCAGCATGCCAGGTCTCCCTGTCCATCACCAACTCCTGGAGTTTACTCAAACTCATGTCCATTGAGTCGGTGATGCCACCCAATCATCTCATCCTCTGTCATCCCCTTCTCCTCTTGCCCTCAATCTTTCCCAGCATCACGGTCTTTTCAAATGAGTCAGTTCTTCCCATCAGGTGGCCAAAGTATTGGAGTTTCAGCTTCAACATCAGTCCTTCCAATGAACATTCAGGACTGATTTCCTTTAGGATGAAATGGTTGGATCTCTTTGCAGTCCAAGGGACTCTCAAGGGTCTTCAACACCACAATTCAAAAGCTTCAATTCTTCAGTGCTCAGCTTTCTTTATAGTCCAACTCTCACATTCATACATGCTACTGGAAAAACCATAGCCTTGACTAGATGGACCTTTGCTGGCAAAGTAATGGAGCAGCCATGAAGAGACACCGCACATCCAAGGTCAGGAGCAGCAGCTGCGCTTTGCTGGACCAGCCATGTTGAGATACCCTATGTCCAAGGTCAGAAAAACCCTAGTAAGATGGTAGGCACTGTAGCAGCTGTGAGGAGATACCCCATGTCCAAGGGCAAAGGAGAAGCCCGAGCAAGATGGTAGGAGGTGTGAATTCATGTTTAGAATCAAACCCTGTTCCTGCCAGAAACACTCAGAGGGCTCAAACAAACCTTGTGCACACCAGGACCCAGGAACCCCACAGAGACTGAGACAGAACTGTGTTTGAGAGTCTCCTGTGGAGGTACAGGTCAGCAGTGGTCTGCTATAGGGACAGGGGCTCTGGGTGTGGGTATGGCATGAGTCCTCTTGGAGGAGGTCACGATTAACCCTACTATAGAGCTGCCAGAACTTAACATAGGACTGGGAAATAGACTCTTGGAGGGCACAACAGAATCTTGTGCACCAGGACCCAGGAGAAAGGAACAGTGACCCCACAGGAGACTTGCCTGTGAGTGTCCCGGAGTTTCCAACGAATACTTGGGTCGGTGGTGGCCTGCTCCAGGTTTGGGGGCATGGACTATAGCAGTACATGCCTGGGATCTTTTGAGGGAGATCACCATTATCTTCATTACCTCCACCATAGTTTGGCCCCAGGTAAATAGCAGGGAGGGAACACAGCTCCACCCATCAACAGAAAATCAGATTAAAGGTTTACTGAGCATGGCCCCACCCATCAGAACAAGACCCAGTATCCCCCTCAGTCAGTTTATCCCATCAGGAAGCTTTCATTAGCCTCTTCAGTTCAGTTCAGTCGCTCAATAGTGTCAGACTCTTTGCGACCCCATGAACTGCAGCACGCCAGGCCTCTCTGTCCATCACCAACTCCCGGAGTTTACCCAAACTCATGTCCATTGAGTCAGTGATGCCATCCAACCATCTCATCCTCTGTCATCCCCTTCTCCTCCTGCCCCCAATCCCTCTCAACATCAGGGTCTTTTCAAATGAGTCAGCTCTTTGCAGCAGGTGGTCAAAATATTGGAGTTTCAGCTTCAATATCAGTCCTTCCAATGAACACTCAGGACTGATTTCCTTTCAGATGGACTGGTTGGATCTCCTTGCTGTCCAAGTGACTCTCAAGAGTCTTCTCCAACACCACAGTTCAAAAGCATCAATGCTTCAGTGCTCAGCTTTCTTTATAGTCCAACTCTCACATCCATACATGACCACTGGAAAAACCACAGCCTTGACTAAGATGGACCTTTGTTGACAAAGTAATGTTTCTGCTTTTTAATATGCTGTCTATGTTGGTCATAACTTTCCTTCCAAGGAGTAAGCGTCTTTTAATTTCATGGTTGCAGTCACCATCTACAGTGATTTTGGAGCTCCCTAAAAATAAAGTCAGCCACTGTTTCTACTGTTTTCCCATCTATTTGCCATGAAGTGATGGGACCAGATGCCTTGATCTTAGTTTTGTGAGTGTTGAGCTTTAAGCTAACTTTTTCACTCTCCTCTTTCACTTTCATCAAGAGGCTCTTTAGTTCTTCACTTTCTGCCATAAGGGTGGTGTCATCTGCATATCTGAGGTTAGAGGCCAGACAGACTGAAAACCACCATCACAGAAAACTAACCAATCTAATCACATGGACCACAGCCTTGTCTAACTCAATGAAACTATGAGCCATGCCATGTAGGGCCACCCAAGATGGACATGTCATGGTGGAGAGTTCTGACAAAATGTGGTCCACTGGAGAAGGGAATGGCAAACCACTTCAGTATTTGTGCCTCGAGAACCCCATGAACAGTATGAAAACAGTCAGTAATTTTGTCCAAAATCAACATAGTCATGTTACCTGAAAAGAAAGTGAAAGTGAAATCACTCAGTCTTGTTCCCATGCGACCCCACGGACTATAGCCTACCAGGCTTCTCTATCCATGGGGTTTTCCAGGCAAGAATACTGGAGTGGGTTGCCATTTCCTTCTCCATGTTACCTGAATGCTTTTTCAAACCTTCGTCTACTCCCCAAAGCACCATGTAGTCAGAATCCTAACTGGTCCTTCATAATTTAGCCTGGGGTAGGTTAGGTTAACCCTAACCTCTGGCCTCTGGACAAATCCATCCTACCACTTGTTTTGTTAATAAAGTTTGATTGGAACCCAGCCACACCCATTTGTCTACCTACTGCCTGTGGCTACTTTGAAGCTATGATGGACGGTCCCCAGGCCAATATGATTGTCGTCTGAGTGAATGCCACTGAAGGGACCTTAAGCGGGTCTTCAGGAGAGTAGGTTTAAGTCAGTCTCCCAGTTTGGATGGATGTGAGTTGCACCAGCTTTACAAATGCTGTGACTGAAGGAAAGCAATGGTGGCCTCCCAGTCCACTGCTTGTCACAGGTCTGACATGCTACCCTGTGTCCTAAAGGAGTCTCTTTCTCTACCCTTCAACAATGTCTCTTAGAAATACAAGCACTAGGACTTCCCTAGTGGTCCAGTGCTTAACACTCAGCACTTCCACTGCAGGGTCCATGAGTTTGACACCTGCTCCAGGGAAGATCCTTCATGCCGACAGTGTGGCCAAAAAAAAAAAAAAAAAAAATTACATAGGCCAGAAGGCAGTGAAATGATATGATGTGTCTCTAATGTGAAAAAAAAAAAAAAAAGATTACCCCCCGGCCCCCTCTCCAAATGCAAGTACCTCTGAGAATTCTGATGTAGTCATGTGCATGTGAATCAGCTGCACTGGGAATTTGGTGTCAAGTAGAAGGAATAAGCTGAAAGAGCATCAGTTTGACTCAGGGTGGAGAGGTTACTCTTAGAGCTCGTGGCCCTTGTTGCAGAAGATGCCTTCTGATTGAGAAGCTGCTAGGCTGGGCAGGCGCCGGGCAGGGTGAAGTGGGGGCGTGCATAGGCACCAAGAGAAGAGAGAGACGAGGCCAGAGGGTCAGTTTGCCTTCCTCTAATAGACATCTTCACATGTCAGCAACAAATCAAATTAAATATTTTTATTCCTTTCCAGTCTTCTTTCTGGGTTTCCTGTAGCTCAGCTGGTAATGCAGACTAGCCTTCTCTACTTACACCCAAAAAATAATTAGGCAGAGGTTATTTATACATTAGAAGTCAAGTATGATTCCCAAGTATAAAACTGCTCATTTTGAATGAGTTATTAACTAGCACCTGAAGGAATACTCTTTGTGATTAAAGATGTCAGCGAATGCCCAGTAGCCACTTTTAAGGGGGGAGGGCACTTTTAAGGAGGCTTAATGACAAATTCAGAATGACTGAGTGGTCTTGGATGTACTCAGAATCTTTAAAAACTAACAGTACCGAAAATAAACAAACGGAAGCCCTTGAGTCTGGAGGAGTCCCCCCCACCTTTTTCTTTTCTTTTGTTAACAAAACTTTCTCTATAGAATGAAATTCCAAGGAGAATTTCTGAGAGTATTTTTTTTTATAGTTCAGATAATTTAAAGTTGCTATTCTGAATAGAGTCTGTTGAGCTATAACCTGAATTTAAATTCTTTGGAATTATTTTCAATTCTATCTAATTGAGGGTAAATAATAAAAAATAGACCCAACTCCAATTAGAGAAGATGATATTACAATCAACTAACCTTTGTGCTCCATTTGCCAAGCTCAAGAAATAACCTCAAAATTGAAACCTAAGATTGAAATAATAAATATAAGCAGGTCTTACCATTTCTGGTATGAGGTTGTTACTATAGTGCCATCTTCAGTGCAATGTACAAAGGAAGCTGTTTTTTTTCCTTTGTTAAAAAAAAATCAAGCATAAGAAACTATTCTTTTCAGGATCTCACAACATGAAAATGCTAAAAATGACAGAGAAATTTATGTCTCTTCTAAAGTGATGCTTACTGTCTAACTGGTATTTAGCATTGTGGATTTGTATCTGGCAGGTATCATGCATTAGTAATTAAACTACTATAGATAAAGTATTTGAATGTTTGGAGCCAAATACATATTTAACTTGCTTTATTAAATGACTTAAGTGTATAAACCAGAGAATCTTTGGATCTGAGAGTTAAGAGTGTTTTCAAAGATCATCTGCTCTAAACTTGCATTCAAATACATTTTCTTGAATGACATCCATCCTCCTTGTCAGAACCATTCAGACTATGGACACCTCCCTGGACAAAGAATTCTGTATTTTGGAATCTAGCTCATTCCAGTTATAGGCTGCTATGAATCCTTATGGAAAATGTCCTTCTGCCACATTGGAATGTTTCCCTGAAGCATCACCCACAGATCCTCACTCTCCTCTCTGGAACTTACAAATAGAACAGTGTAATGGAAATAGCATTATCCTGTGAGTCAGGAGAATCAGGATGTAGACCAGATTGGCCTTCATGTGTTGCTTGACATTGGGCAAGTCACCTTCCTGCTCCAGCCCTAGTTGCTTTTCCAAAAGGAAAGGAATTGGGAAGAAACAATCTGATTTCAATGGGTATGTATGCTCCCATCCTTTTATGGTGGTTCTTAAACACTGAAGATGACTATTCCCCAATAGGCTCTTGGATTAATCCCTTTCTGATGACATTTAAAATGGAATAAAGACTGTTTCAACCCTGTCCTATAGTAAAGACACTATTTAGAAACTAGCTTTCTCCAATGTGTTTGTAGTCAAATGAGTAGGTGAAATCAGATATGCATTTGGGATTAAATACCCAAATTACTGCTCACACATCCTACACTGCAGTACAGTCTAGGCAACCAAGAGTACTGTGCAGTCTGTACAGAGTCCTACTTCTCTCCAAATGGACATATCAAAGCCTACAAAAAGTCAACAAGTTCCAAAGAAGGTGATCTCACTGGATGGAATTTTAATGAAACGCCTGTATTTGGGTTCTTTTAAAATCCCTCTTTTCCTAAGGGCATGCTAGTTGTCTTCTTAGTCCTGATGGTTTGATCCAGTTTACAATACACATTTCTGTGGAACTGCTTAGTTACATCTAGGAAAAAAAAATGCTTTGTGAATTTTCATGGTGAGAACGGATACAGCAGCATTTAAGCAGCTGTGCCAAATCTGAGCAAATGAATATTTTCTGAAAGAGGGTGCAAGGAGAAAATAACAGCCATGCTTACGGCAACACATGGCAAACCTGCCTACATGTCAGCAATAATAGACTTCTCGAGTTACTGCAGGGACCCCAGAGTGCAAACTGATTTCTTTGAATCCAGCTCAGGACTGAAAGCCTTGCAGTCCAATTCCAATGCAAGGAAATCTAAATTGCGAGAAATCCGAACGTTGTCCTGTTTCCTGATAACTCACTCTCTCTTCTTATAATTACTTTTGTATCAGCAAGACTACCTTTGAAATCAATCACTTACTGTACTACATTTTCCATATTTCTCGAAGTTATAAGAAGGAAATGAACAGATAGAAGTGTGATGATTCTTTCTATAAATAGCTTGAGTTTCCAGGGTGGAGATTACCCTCCACTTTGACAGGGAGAGCTATGAATAAAACAGCCAGCCAGTAGCTACTGTGGGCTGGAAGATAACTGGTAAATAAAAACAAATATAGCAATGTGGGAAATACACACAGCAGCGTGATCTCTACTTGTGATAATATTCCACACTTGAACATGGAATCCTAGGTTTTGTGTGTGTACTGCCACTAACAAGTAAACGACAGTGAAAAAAAAATCTCCTGAAAGTAGCCCATGCCATAGACGATGCTGGCTTTTTATAACAGCAGAAGAGAAGAATTTCCAGCAGGGAGGACTTGGCAAATGTGACACATCCTGCGACGGAGCAAGGGGACCCATGGCAGAGACATGGCTTCCTGGGGGTTCTGGCAGAAAATGGCTTCTGAAATATGCACTTGGTAATTTGTACTGAAATACAATTTCTAATAACAAACCAAAGGCCTAACATCTTTTTACCAGAAGATTAGGTACCCAAACATTTGTATCGATTTATTTTGTCCCCTATCAAAATTCATTATATGTAATACACCTGTTTCACTTCCTACTCTCATTAAACACATTTGCTAATTATTATTATTTTTTAACAGCTAGAACTCACCAGGAGGCCCTGACAATCAGTCAGTTCATGATAACAGTAATCCCAGGAAAAAATTTCATGGAGGCTGTAAAGGTAACTAAGTTGTTTTCATTGACCAGCAAATCCTGTAAAAACATGAGTTGTGTTGATACAACCTGGATTTCCTACATATTTAAAAAGAAATAAAGCAGAGAGGGAGAAAGGAGTCTAAGATTTGACATATTTTACCATGAGTCTTGTTCAGTAATCAGAGTCTGAGTTCTATCTGATAAGCAATGTTTTCCTTTTGATACTCATTTGCCCTTATCCTTCTCAACCTTCACTTGGGTAGACAGCTTTTTAGTCAGTCATTTTCAATCTGCTTTTTCTTCTTTTTTTTAAACCTCTGTATTCTAATAATTTTGAGTCAAACCCTCACCCTGGGGTTCTTTATTTTGGATCTAGGGGCCCTTATCTGGCTCTCTGGATAATATTTATGAATGTAGTAACAGATTTGTACCATGGTTAGCTACTTTGCCATTCCTTACTGCACTGTACTGCAAGGAAGCTTATAGATTGCAGATGATAATGATGATAAAGTTAACAAATAAGGAAAATCAAAACCAAATCTCAAGACAGTAGACATTACTGAAATCCAAGGAAGTCCTGGGAGATAAACAGGGACTAATTTTTACTACCTATGACACAGTGGTCAGGTTGCAATTTAAAGTGAAGCAAAAACCTGAAAAATTATAATTTGGGGTCTAATACCTACTTTGATCTGAGAAATCTACACATTCAGGGAAGAAACTTTGTATTTGTTTACATCAACTAAATAATGCATAATTCACTCTTTGTGTGTATTCCTCTGTGTGAGTGTGTGCGTGTGTTTGCATGTGTAGGTAGGTAGACCTGGCCTATTGTATAAACTAATGGAACAATGGCATAATCTAAAAACCAGATCATTTGCATTTCTTTTTGATGTTGAGCTTTACTAATGTCACACTAATAAACACACTGAATGGTTACAAACATGACCTATAAGAAAAGACTTTTATTAGTGAAAACAGCATTAAAATTATCGAATATCAACTCCAGAATTTTACCACAATGGTTCAGTTTACATGGAACAATGATGAAAACATACATTGTAAAACTCAGTGAGAGAACAGACCTCACTATCACTTTCGAAGGCTGTCATGAGCAGTTAGCAGTGTATGACACAAGCTAGTATAGAAATAGATTGTTCATGAACTTCAGATGACTATTTCCTTCCTATAGTTAATTTGAAACTGATATTATATATTTCTTATTACATATTTAGACCATCTCTCTGAAGGCCATATTCATGAGCTTTTTAAGTTCAACAAGGAATTTCTCATATTTGATGTATTATTGAATCACCAGAGTTTCTATTTAGCCAGCGTATACAAAAGCAAACTAAGGTGGAAGCCTGAGTAATTCTTTCTTGGTTCTGGGTACTATAGTCAGCAGATCTAGTAATTATGATTTAATGAAACATTTGAATCTTTTTATTCTCAGTGGCAATTATTTGGCTCAAAGTATTCAAGTGGTTGTCTCAGAGCCTTCCCTCATTTTCCCTCTGAAGACATAGGCAACAACAGGCTAAAAATAATCTTTAAAGAACTAAAAAGTCATAGAGTTTCATATAAGATGGACAATACAGTTTTCCTTCCTTGAGTAACCTCTCTAAAATGCAATCTTGTCAACCAGTGGGAAGTAAAACAAATGCAATTCAAAATTAGACTACGATCAGTTTTGTACAGAATAAACTATTAAAATGTATTTAGCTTCCCATTTGCTTTTAACAAAGGACAGAGTCCCTGGAAAATCTGAAATTGAGGGTTAACAATTGAACTTGAGATCTGTTGCCAGTGATTCCCTATAAATGAAGCCACAAACAGGATATTTTAGTTCAGCCCATCCGATCATAGTGACTAATAGACTGAGCATTTGAAATGAGGCTAAACCTTTGACACCCCTTGTCTACATAACTGAGTGGGTTGGACCCAAACCACTGTGCTCACTATGAAAAAAAGAACTAAAATAGGTCTCTCCATCACCTGATGCATTTCCCGTGACACACAAAACATTTTGTCCAAAAGTACTCATAACATGCTATCTATATTGCTCAGGTCTTAGCTGGTTATAAAGCCAGGCCACAGCAACGTTAATGTTCTCTGTATCCCTCTGTCTTTCTATCTCTTCCTGAGAGAAAACACTTTATTGGCCAGTTTATAATCTTTGCGGCCTTCAAATAATGCAATTGGTTCATTTTTCTCAACCAAATGACGGACTGATGATTTTGGTCATCTTTGAAAGAATCAAATAAAAGTCAAAACCAATCCCAGAAATGGGTAACTAACCAATCAAGCTGGCCATATATGATAGAGGACCCTATATTTTCTAAAAGTATTGAAACAGATAAAGATTGAACGTTAATATTTGCTTATCTGCAATTATGTCCGATTTCAAGTGATTCAAGGCAATGGGGAAGAATCAAATCATGTTGACCTTGGCCCTGTCTGGCTCTTCTCCAAAGAGGATGCCAGTGGTAAGGAACTCAAATTGCAAAGATGTTAGAAAGGAAAAGCATTTCTTAACAGATTTAGCAATTAAGTTGAATACAAATAGCATTCGAAAGCTCTGTGTCTTAACCTCAAATCTGGGTGAAAAGATCAATTTGATTACTGCTTTATTTCTTCTGAAAAATAATGGAAAGATAAATATATTTAACAAAGTGTGGCTTCAGAAATACCATTGTAGCAAACAATTTTATTAAGACTTTCATAAAAATGGCATTTAATAAAGTCTTCTAATACCTTGATGCTATTAAAAGCAAACAAAAGATTAAAACAGTTCCTTTCTGTGATTTACATTAGCTTAGCATTATTTGATTTTTGTCTTAGAAACTAATGTAAATAATAATAATCAAATCAGGGTAAATACAATACAATGCATTTTCTTTACTTTATTTCAAAATAGTGATTATAAATACATTCTTAATATATTTTCTCCCCAGCTCTTTGGATGCGACAATAACACAAAAAAATAATAACTCACTGTGCTCATTTCATACAATGTCAATGTACAAATCATGCAAAGGATATAGATTAATATTACTGCCATACATTTCTAGATGTCTTATTATTTCTTCAATACCTGTTGATGTTACTCATGAGGCCATGCCCTGTATAATGTATGCATCCTTGTGGCTTAAAGAAATTAACTGTTTTTCTAAAAGCAATGAAATAAAGCTGGTCTTGAAATGATTTTCTAATTAATATATTTATTCAGTTTATTTTTCAGAATGGAAAACTAAATACAGAATACAAATTGCCTTATAGACTGGAATCACTGTATTCTAATAGCTGCTTTCTCATAAAATTACACAAAGATTTCCTTTTAAAGAATTGAATCATCTTTATTGATTTCATAAAAAAATAATTAAAACTTGGTTTATATTCCACAGACATATTATCCCCACCCCTTTACTGATTTCATATGATCTAATTTCCTCTGCCACCATTCTAACAGAGTCCAAGTACATGATACAATGCCAAGAAGCCCATGATGTGTCAGACCACATTAGAAATGAGCACTTCTTGGATTTTTTAGATTTGAATTAAATTCTACTAAAAACGCTGTACCAACATATAGATCTTTCCTTAAGGAGTTAAACTAACATCAAGGTTATAGTTGAAACCAACACATTGTAGATAACAGTATTTTAACTGCTCTGGTACTCAACTCAAAACTTATGCCTAACTATATTATCATAAAATGTACAAGTAGAACTAATGAGAGACAGGTGTAAAATTGTATACATTGCATAATGTAGGCACAAAGACTTTAGTTCAGGGAAAGAGATCAGCCTTAACCAAGGATTTGTTACTGTCATTCACTTATAAGTAGAACTTCCAAATAACCACATACATTAAAATTACTTTTTTTTTTTTTTTTGAAAAGGTGAACATTTATTCCTTTCAGCAGAAGAGTATGAGATAGCCAATATGCTACAGCAAGCTTCAAGATGGAGGCAGGTACTCTTGCCATTGACAACTGCAAAAACCTTGAAACCTCTTCAAACTATCAACACACTGAATAAAAGGCATCATCCCAATGACCTCTTATCCCCAGCTCATAAATAGAGCTTTCCGGTTCCTCCTATGAGCATCTACTTAAGATTCCTCAAGTCATACTTTATTGACAGGATAAACTAAAACACTTTCTTTGCAGCCTTTGCGTCTTTATCCTGTCAGTACACATTAGGAGCCCTTTAATCCATGGATGCATGCAAGCATGGTAATGGCATATTAAAAGTTCTTATGAAATTGTAGATGCAAACAGGCTGTTGGGCACACATCTTCATGTCTTTTCTTTCAAGATCAGAAAGCAAGTATTTGTTTATATATTTTTAATATTCATATAAAGTATTCACAGACATTGTCATGAAAATTAAAATTACACATTAAAGTTTTAAGAGCACCAGCACATACATATGGAGACAATTTTTTTTGCTATTTAAAAAAAAATCTCCAAATAATCTATATGTATGCATGTACACCCAAACACACACATACACACAAACATCTCCAAGAATGCCAAGTTGTTTGTTTGTTTGCTTTTTTTTTTAATCTTGCAACAAACACATAAAGCCCTGGAATTAGTCATTAATAAAGAGACTGCTGTTACAACTTTAATCATAATATCATTTTAGAAGCTGCACCAAAATACCTGCCACTTGAAATTCATTAAGAATGCCTATATTTTACCTTCTTGGTCATCTTACTGATCAATACAGTAATTATAAGAGATGGAACATGAATAATATACATATGCAGGTAGGCCAAGAAGGCAATGTGTTTCAGGATGTCCCTTTGCTAATTGGGAGAACCTAAAAATATTAAAATATCTCCCATGATCAAGTGCTCCCTTCCTTTGACCAATTTTGACTTAGAAGTTAACAGCACAAGCAAACACAGTGGCATATCATTTGTACTTGCAGACTGTGAACTCATCTGAGACCAATGAAAGCATTTTACAGTGTGGCTTTCATAGCCGCAGATTACCATGATGTTTACTGTTCTACTTGATTATCTGATAGTAGTCAGAATGATGAAAGAACAGGATATGATGCATACAAGATATAACTATTAACCTTATTCATTATTTTTTAAATATTCGTAGTGAAAACTATTTGAATTCAGCTCATAGAATCCTGAAAAGCAAGACAAGTGATGGCAAATAATTGCCTCAGACACAGTCTATAAAACTAAGGAACCTATTTTAAAATGCACGGTTGGTAACAAATCTGAAGATAATATGCTAAATTCTCAATGATAGCACAGAACTATTTTTTTATTTTTGTTTATTTTTGTGTTTTTTTTTTTTTGTTTTTAAATGATACCTGATCACAATGTCCAAAATATTTCTGTACACATAAGCTTCAGTTTCAGTTTGGTATATTTTTGCTGTCTAAATGTATACTATTGATAAATTCCCTGTGATCAGGAAAACAAGTCAGGCATATTAAATACAGATTAAGGAGTACATATTTTCCTATTTAGTATACAAAGTACTTCATAAATATGAATTATGTTACAAAAATAGCTTTGGGTGCGCTCACACGGTAAGCACTTTGCTAATTTTGGACAACCTTTAAGGATTGTGGGTATTTCACATAACTGAGAACAAACTCTAATATTAGTTGAATTTGAGCCATGTTTAATTCTGATAAACATCACGTATTTCTTCAGATCACCACAAACGCTAGGTAACTCACGTTTATTTATTTTTTTTTCTCTTTTAGGTTTTATGTCTAGACAGGTAATGCTTAAAGTGTTCAAATTTATTTTATAGTTATGTAATGCATGGTATATTTTAAACAAATATTTGCACAATTTAACATTATAAATCCAGCGGTTTCAAGATGCAGGCCATAAAGTTTACCGATTTACAAATACTGTCGAATGTTCTCTCTTGGCATGCTTTTTTTTTTTTTTTTTTTACTTTTCAGAGAATCTTTACACAAAGTTGTTACAATGCCACAAATCAAAAGGAGTATTCCAGTTCCACCAACTGAATCTACGTGCAAGATGAAGGACCCAGCTGAGGTACAAACACTGGTACCAGTTTTCTTGAGTTTGTTTTACAGAGCACAAAGAGACGAAGGTTTTGCATTGGGGTACAAAACAGATTTGCCTCTTGAGGTTAAATTCAGTGAATTATGTATATAAAGCATCCCTTTGGCAATAGAGTTTGCAGTATCCCCACAGGACTCCACAGTATAGGTTTTATGTAGTAAAATCTATTAAGGAAATTCTCTTCTACGGGACACATCTTTGCAGCTACAGTTAATGAGACACCCTTGGAAACACCTGTCTCTATGCCTATTGATAATATAGTATTTGGAAGTGAGAAGTCAACAAAAGGCACTTTCATCATTAAATAAATGTCCTCTGTAGGAAGTAAGATTGCATGACCTAGATCTTGTTCAAAGCTGTCTGCTCTTCAAGGACCTGTAGGTAGTCGGGGGAACTCTGGAGTTTTGCCTTCAGTTCAAAGTACTCGCTGCTCTTCCTTTGCTCCACAACAATTTTACTGTGGTTGCCGCCTATCAGTGACTTCTTGGTTTTTTTGTCTTGTTTCTCTGGATAGCGGATCTCGAAGCCACTGACGCCTATGCTATTGTACTCCTTTTTGCTTTCAAGAAAATTCTGAATAAACACATTGGAATCCCTGCTCGGGAATAATTCATCCAGCTCATCGATGGTGCTTAGTCTCTTCCTGGTATCCACGTGCAATACATCTTTTTCCTTGTCAGTGACATTTCTCATCATGACTTTCTGGCCTGGAGGATCAGAAAACATGAACCCAGTTTCAGAGTCTTTCAGGCTGCAGGTGTGGCTCTTGCTCATCTGTTCTATGGTTTGTGGAATGAATGCTTCCGTGCCCAGGCCATCTTTTTTGTTGGTTTTGTGGTCATGTTTTCTCAGCTGCAACTGCATGGAACCGCACTCGGGGTTCCCCAGGCCTTCGTGCTTCACTGTGGGTTTCTTGTTTCGTCTCAGCACAAAAACAAGAAGGCAAAAAGCTACAAACACAGTTAAGATGAGGACCACTAAGATACTTAGGATCAAAATGGACAGAGGCACTGGACCACCAGGAGGACTTCGAATGGGCCCCAGCGGGGTAGTGAAAGTAATGGCGGGTGCAGGGCTCGTGAATGGCGCCGATGGCTTGTTTAAGAGCTTGGGACACAAGATTTCGTTTTTGAGGGACTTCAGTTCGATGTTGGCAAACTGCACAGGTGTCTCGCACTTCAGTTCTTTCATGACAATCCCATCGTTCAGCTTCTCCAGCCACAGCTTTAATGCCACCAAGTCACAAGTGCAGTCCCATGGGTTGCCCTCCAGGTCGATCTGAGTAAGAGCCTGCAGCTGATCCAGGACACCACTGACAGGCAGATACATAAACTTGTTGTTCCTCAGGTTCAGTCTAGCGAGGGGTGCTCCCGAGAAAATGTACACGGGCAGGCTCTTTAAGAGATTATTGTTTAAGTACAGCAGCTGCAAGTTTGGCATTGAGTCAAAGGTGCCCGCTAAGATTTCCTTAATTAAGTTGTATTCCAAATATAAATACTGCAGGTTATGAAGGCCTGAAAACATCTCGGGATAGAGTCTCTCGATCTGATTGCCATTGAGATAAAGCCGGCGTAAATTCGTGAGGTTTCGGAATACATCCCCCTTGATTGCGGTAATCTGATTGCTGCCTAAATGGAGTAGATCCAGTCCCTCGAACTCGGTGAAATCGGAGATGTCCACGTCTTTGATGCTGTTGCCATTGACGTGCAACTTCTTGGCATTTGACGGTTTTGGTATCAGCTCTGACATGGACTGGATGTTTTTCTCTTGGCAGTTGACACTCAGTCCCAGATCGGAAGGATGGGTTTTGCAGAAGCAAGGTGCTGGACAAGGTGTAAGAGGAGGCACCCTGGTTTGGTAAGACACGATCTGGCTGAGATTGCGGTTAGAGAGGGCTTTGCCGGCCACGATTCCAGAGATCTTGGATGGATTTGTTGTTTTCGGTGCTTTGGTCACTAACCTGTGTAAAGATGTTTGGGTGGTATGACCGTTCGGGGTGGTGTAGCCATTTTCCAGCTGAGACGGAGGCAGGATTCGTACGTCAAAATCACTGCCTGTGCCCATGGGGCATAATTCCTGCTTGTTGGTTTCTTTTAAAAGTCTTCCATATAAGTCACTGGGCGTTTCACAGATAGCTTCACCTATGTAAATGTTATATGGCATATTCTCCAGCCAAGCTTTTAAAGGCAATAGATCACAGCTACAGTTCCAAGGGTTATCTTCCAGTTGCAATTCGACCACACGGCCTATGTGTTCCAGAACTCCGATATAGGGGAGCTTCTGGATTCTGTTCCCTCGGATATCCAGATGAGTCAAAGATGCGAATCGGAAAATATTATCAGGAAGAAAGGAAATCAGATTGTCATTAAGAATGAGAACTTTTAGTTTGTGGAGCTTATTGAAGGCTCCCCGTTCAATATACTTGATTAAATTGTAGTCAGCCTGGAGATACTCCAAGTTCTCAATGCCAAGGAAAGTGTCAGCCCGGAGGATCTTTAATTCATTGTTGTTCAAGTGCAACTGCTTTAATGCACTGAGCCCAAGGAAGGCTCCTCCCTCAATGTTCTGCAGTTTATTATTTCCCAGCTGCAGGGACACTGCGTGTGAAAAATTCAAGAATGTGTTTGGGTAGAGGATATTTAAAAAATTGTTTTGGAAATTGAGGTGATAAAAATTGGACCAAGGGGGTTTCAGCTGATTTGGCCTGTAGACTGAAACCTTCTCACAGTTGACATACAGCACATTCTCAACTGACACGCAGGAACACACATTGCAAATTTCCACCGATATGTCAGAATCTGCATTTGTCGAAGAAATCAGGGCTGACAAAATCAGAAAGAGCCAAAGAAACATCTTCTTGCAATCAGCAAACAACTTTATGCTTCTGAATAAAGAGAAATAATCTAAAAAATAAAAAGAAAACATTTTTTTCAATGATTGTTACTTGAAAAAGAATTTGTGCTTAAATCCTACCACAGTGAACACATGGCTATAATCATTCGCTTTGTATTTTTAAGACACCCAAAACTTCAAGTATTCTCACTCAGTCCAACAAGAACCACCAAAAATACCATACATTTTATTTCTGTGCCTGTAGTTGATACAAAGTTTACATGTGCAGAACACACAACAAACAACAGTAAAAAAAAAAAAAAAAAAGATTGCTCATCATGGTTTAACCTGAACAATCTGAAAATAGCATTTTTTTTTAAAAAGACTTGGACCACCAAATTCCACCCTTGAACTCAGACCTCAAGCTTGTATTGGTAACTCTAATGACTGACTCCAGAACATCAACTATACCACATAGTGTTAGCACCAGGAAAGGAATTTCTATCTGTAAATGTCTACTCTCAACGCTTCAGCTTGGTAAGAAGCCAGGCAGAGGAGATATTAGGGCCTTGGGTTCCATGAAGGATGGCGATAGGAGTACTGAGTGGCTGCAGAGGGAATGGTCAAAAGATCAAGGTGGAAGAAACCCTGGAAAGATACGTTCCTGAGCTTCAGTCCAGAGGTAAGCACATTGCCATGAATCAGTTCACTCCTGTACACTGCTCTACACTGTGTTTAACACACACACACACACATGACCCTGAGAGGGTTCAGCAAAATAACCAAGTAGGAAATGGCCTAATTTGAGTATCAGGTAAATAAACAGTATCCAGTTTCCTGTCAGTCATCTCCCAAACAGGGGAGGAAAAAAGGCTTTTTTGTCTTTGGGTCCCAGAAAGCAGGAAAGAAAACTGCTTGCCCTGTACTGATTACCTGATGTCCAGACAGCCTCCCCACTCCACCAGAACTGGCTTTCCTGCCTCCCTGACACTCTCCCATTCTTCTGGGTGCCATCTGAACCCAGGGCCGACTGACACTTGGCTCAGATACTGATCTCCTTCACTTGGACCACAGACTGCCACTGCTGAGGAAGAGGGGTTCACACACTACAGTCCCTGGGAGGCTTTATCTGCAGCGCCAGATACATTTAGCACAGCCAATGTCTGCCCTCAAAGTCATCAGTTCCCAAATACCTCGCTCCAAATATTACCACCCCCTGTCCCTGTCTACAAACAAACCAAGAATCACTTAGTCGAGTTTCATGCTTGGCAAATTAACCCGTGGCTGCCAATTCCGTCCACACTGTATGCATGTACAAATATATGTGATGCTTCATGGAAAAGATTAAAAGGAACAGCAAGCACTGTGCATTTTACCAATGCAGTTTTACTCATGTGAGCCTCCTCCATCTCAAATGGGAAGCTGTCCGGAATTTCAATATGGTTACCATCAAATATTAATTAAATAAATCAATTACTCAGGAACACACAAGGAGAAGAATGATACAAAGAGAGAAGTGACACACAAAAACTCCTTTGTTTATTTTGCCCGGGAGGAATCAGCTAGTGGCAAAACCGAACGTGCCTCAAGGTAGACAGTTCCTTAGCCAGTGACCCACGAAGATTTGCATTTTGAGTAGTTTGGTTCAGAATACAGCCAGCACTGCCCAGATGCTCCTTGGCTGCCATATAGATGAGCATTTCCTCAGTTCACGGCGATAGCTTAATTGGCAGTGCAAAAGGAAGTCATAATTTCAAAGTATGACATCATCCAAACTAACTTTCATTGTAAAATCAAAATCTCACATGCTTTCTTGGCCTTCCTACAGATCTGGTTTTCAACAGCTACTCTGTTTCCTTAGAGTCATTTCTTGTTACTACCCCCCACCCGGAACCGCCCCCAACCCCAAAGAAATGCTAAAGCAACCAAACCAAGCCAAAAACCTGAACACCTGAATTCAGTACAAAACAAAAGAACAAGGAGCACGAACAGACCTGAAATTGCATAAGGAGCTGTCCCCCTTGCAATTTCTACTTTAAGTAGCAATGGGGAGTGCGGGGCGGGTGGGGGGGGGGGGGGTGGAGAGCGCAAGGACAAGCTAGAAGTTCCCAAACGCAGCTCCAGTGAAACAGAAGCTGCAGGCGGCTGGAGGATCAAGCAAGGGAGAAGGGGAGTAGAGCAGCCAAGGAGAGAAGGGAAGAGGGACCGAAAGGGAAAGAGACCATGGAGAAGTGGAGAGATTAAGAAAAAAAGCTAGGAGAAAGGATCTCCCCCCTCCAAAAAAAGGGGGCGCGCTGAAGGGGCAATGAATGTAAGCGAAAGAAACCTCATATTCACATGGTACCACTAAAACCTGTACATTTTGCAATGGGGGTGGGGGGGAGGCAAAAAGGAAAAAGCAAATCCACAAAGTGTGAGCTGAGTACCAAAAGCCATCTCTCAGGGTTACAAGGGCGGCCCGTATCCTTATTCACCACTCCGTCTCTCGCTCTCGCTCTCCCTGCCCCGCAAGACACCCGGCTCCCACGGCCGGCCAGAACTGCACAAACCTAGCCTTACCACAAATCCGGTATCCACCAGAGCGCCACGCCTGGCGCTCCGCTTTGCGCGGAGGGACCGGGCCTGCAGGGGGCCGACGACCGGGGAGGGTGGGCCGAGGTGGCTCCCCGGGAACTGGCCCGGGAAACCTCCGCCTGCCTGCCTGGGGCGCGCTCGAGGGGGCGGGGGGCTCCGCGGAGAGACGCTGTCCACACCGCCCCCGGTGCGCTACCTCGGGCCGGCAGCGACGCGGCTGGAGGGGCCGCCGGCTATGGCGCGTACCGCAATGTTTTGCCGCATCTCGGTGCCCAGGGCAGGCATGCAGCCCCCTCCCGGGTCCCGGGCCCGAGCGGCGGCCTCGTGGGCCGTGCAGCAGAGGCGGGGACCGCTCGGGATGTCGCGGGGGCCTTCAGCCCCGCTGCGCACACATCTCTCCGCGCGCTCCCGTCCCACCGGGGGCAGCTGCCGGAGTTTCCGTTGGCCTCTAATAGACCCAGGCGTGCGGTGGTTGAGGGGGAAGAGGTGGCCAGCTCGGGCCACGAGGGTGATAGCTACCGGGGCGTCACTGGCCTGCTAGCCCTAGGCACAGTGACCCCGTGGCTCCTTGGCCGACAGCGGCGGCCCAGGCTCCCCCTTGCGCCCCCACCCCTACCCCACCCCCCCACGCCGGCCAGCCCCAGAATGCTGCTGTCACCAAGCCAGAAATCAGCTCAACATTTGAGCATCTTGCAAACTCGCGCTGCCAGCGCTTGCCCGGCTTTGCAGGGTTTTTGGAGTTACCCACCGGCTTCTCTCGTATTCCCTGTCTTGCGGGATGCCAGAAATCTCCAATTAGCTTGCGGGCCACTGCCCGGAGCCCTAGATCCAGGTCCGCCTAGAGTGCCTGCGAGCGGGTCGGAAAAAAGCCCAGCCCGGCTCAGCGGCCCCGACAGCCCACATCACCGTAGACCAGGACACTTTCCTAGTCGCCCCAGCCTCCCGGGGGCGGAGAGGCGGGGGCAACGATGCTAAGGACACCGGACTCTTTCGGTCCTCGGGGACTTGCGACCCGCGCGTTGGGCAGGCAAGCCGGGAGCGCGCGGCAGCGGGGAGGTAGCCACTACGGCCTCTTTGGCCACTCAGCTCGCTCCAAACCAACACGACCCAAACTAAAAATAAGAAGCTACCTGCCCCCCTCCACATGCACGCGCGCGCGCACACACACATAGACACACACTCACACGCGCGCGCGCGCTGCCGAGCCGAGCTGGGGAAAGAGGCAGCGCGTGTCTGTGCAGCCCCAAGCTGGAAATTCACCCACCTCCGGACCCCGGCGGCTCTCGCCGGACCCGCCGCGCCGCGATCCGCGCTGCAGTTTCCGCGATGGTGTCTACGTGATTCGGGCTGGAGCTCCTCGGCGCCCGCTCGCCCGTCAAACACAGCGAGCAACCCTCGCAAGCGAGCAGGCGGGCAGCGGCGCGCACGCGCGCACCCAGACAGACACCGCGCGCGCACCCAGCACCTCGCACACCGGCTGCACCTTCACATACAAGCGCCGAATCCTCGCCCCCGCCCCCCGCACCACCCCCAATCCCCGGGCACTCACGCAGCCCTCCCTTCCGACACTGAAGCACCTCGACCCCCGCACATTCCCGAGGCCTCCCCCAAACCCCCACCCAGACACCCACCCTTGATTCCTCTTCTACCCCCACGCCGGGAAAGACAGCGCACTTTCCTCCCCGCATGCCCCCTTTTTTTCCCTAAAACACCCCCTAGGGAGGAGCGACCCCTATCCTCACGCATAGAGACCCCAGTCGCCTAACGCGGGCGCGCTAGCCTCCATCTCCCCACCACATACACGCACACTCCAGTCCTTTCTCCTCCCCCAGTCCCCTAAGAACCAAGGCACACACGCACGCACACACACATACACAACCGGGGCGTTCCTTTGAGCGAGCCACCAACAATCCCGGCAAAGCCCAAGAAACAGCGGAGAGCCTGGGGGAAGGCAGGGGGTCAAGGGAGGTAGATAGGGGCGTCGAGTCTACGCGGAATTGAATCATTCCAGGATCGAGGTGTGTGTGTGGGGGGCGGTGAGTCAACAACAATGACATTCAAAGGCAACAATCGCACTTGGGCTTTGTATCCCGGGTACGGTACCTTTTGCTAATTGTCACCCTGCAGAACAGAGGGCTCCGGGAATACTTCTTCGGTCGCGGGCGATCCTGGATGGAGCCTTCTCTGGACCAGTTTCCTGGGAGCCAGTAGTGTTCTCACTCCTCCTACCTGTCTGCGCGTAAGGGGCTGGGGGCTTTAAGGCAAAAGTGTGAAGCTTTAGCCCAAAGTGAGACTGTTTGGTGGATTTAGGAGACGCGTTAGTTCTCCGCACCTCAGAACCCTGCGAACCTTCGGTGTGGAACGGGTTACGAGGGGTTGATTAAGGGGTGGGAAGAGGGGATAGGGGAGAGGAAAGAGGTGTGGGACTGAGAGAGATGCCGCACTTGCGACCAAAAGAAGAAGAAGAAGAAGAAGAAAAAAAAAACTGCTTTGGCTACTGAGCATGCCCAGTTCCCAGCTCAAGCCCTATAAGGGAGGCATTGTGTGCAATCCACTTCTCCGGGCTTTGGTGGTGACCGGGAGGGGAATTTGGTTAGGGGAGGGTGGCGGTGAATGGGAGACTTTAGGGAAGGGGAACAAGGTTTGGAGTTTGGGGGCTGCGCGGAAGGGTCTGGTAAGAAAAAAAGGAAAGAGACCTCTGGGATACCTCGGGGAGACAGGAAAGGAGATAAAATGGACTAAGAAAAGTCACTTCAGTAGCCCCGTCACTGGCGTGTCTATACCAGAGAGGCTTTAGGATTGAATCTCAGCTATCCGGAGGTTGCAAACAGAGCGTGTGGACAGGCCAGGCCCCATTTGTTGGTGCTGCCACAGGAGGTTAGGGCTGTCTTGAGGCCGGGCGAACGTGTAAACCAGTTTCATGCAGATTGATAATTCAGTTAATAAGCTTAGAAAGCAAGCACTGGAACTTGTGGGGCGGGGGCGGGAGTAGGGGGAGAGACGGTATTTCAAATACCTGGCTTTCCTAACCAGTAAAGGCTAAAATGGTAGTTTTTCTCCCCTTCCCCCAACCTTGCAGTTTTTGTAGATGCTCCTCGGCTAAGAAAAACAATTCTCTCTCTCTCTCTCTTTACTTTGTGTCGGTGGAAATAAACTGGTTTTAGGTAAATACAGCTAAGTTATAAATGGGAACTATCTCCCCAGGACCTTTCAGGTAATACTGCAGGGGCGATGTCTTCAGGACCCAGGTTCTGCCTAGTCCACTTATTCACATTGCAGTAGCTCCACCCACAAGACGATATAACCAGTACCCAGAAATGCTTTTGCTTAAAAATGAGAAACTCTTTAAAACTAGCAATAGCTTTGAAACCAGAATTTGGCCGTCTGCCTGAACTCCTACAGTTAAACATTTACCATAATTGGTTGATGTTTAAAGGCCTCAAATCTAGACCAAAAAACCCGATGAGCAAAGAATTTATTACATTGTTTGTGGATACTCTCCTACCTTCTGTATTATCAGTAAGATCTATTCATATATATTTCAATTTTTCATTTTTGTCATTTCTTGGAGACTGCCTTAGTGATATAGTCATGCAAATGTTTGCTGGACATGGCCTGTATATACAGATGCACATACACTGTTTAAGTGAATATTTAAACAGATATGGATATAAAGGCATATTTCTTTATGACCTTGATAAATGTTGTATCTTTCATGAAGAACCCTTTCTCCACCCCCACTCTCCATTGCCCTTAAACTTTTCATCTTCTTCTCTTTTAAAAACAACCTGGAAGTAGAAATTGAGTGGGCAGCAAAGGTAAAATGTACTATATTCAATAGTAAAATCTATTATGAAATAGCCTGGCTTAAGAAAACAATAAAGGATCCATCCAGAACAATATATGCACTTGTACAGCTCTTCTTAGTAAGGTGAAATTTGTTTCCTCCATAGGTAACAGCTGCAGTACATTGAAAAATCCCTCTACTGTTGTACATTTGAACAAAATAGATCCTGCTAATTAAGAATTCACATTTACGTTATATTGTATAATGCAATTTGAAAGTGGTAATGTATACCAAAACAGGTTGGCATTTATTCTAGATGCAAAGGATTCAGGAAGCTACAGTATATTTTATCAGGATGGGGGAATTGTTTATCCTTTACTATAAATGTTAACAAGATTCAATAGAATGAGCAAAAAATTTTACCTGAAAATATGCACATTCCAAGTCCTGTGATAGCTGAAAGGCCAGATTTGGACAGTAAATATCAGATGACTTAAATGTCTATCTTTATTTAACTTTAGAAACTGTTCTGAGAGTCAACTATATTTGACTGCAATAACTGTGGAATGTTCTTTTTCATATATGTATGGAGACTGAAGTCTGAAAACAAGTACAACTAGAACATCAATAAATTACAGTTAATAATAGTACTAGGAACTTATGGGTGACTAATATCCAGCTTATTAAAATGAATGCTTTAATATAAAATAGTTGGCTGTTTAAAAATGACAAAGGGGATACTCATAAGAATAATATAGAAGTAACAGCTTCCATGCCTTCTGCTTTTTTTTGCTTTTAGAATAGTTAAAAAACCCAGTCGTTTAGCCCTGCAGTCTCTTTTCTGTCTCCTAGAACTACATATGATAGACATATAGGACAATGGCAAACTAAAGGGAATTTCTAGCTTCTAGGAAGTAAATATATAAATAAATAAACAAACGTGTTAAGAAAACTCCAGTACTATTTATGGCAATTGGAATGAAAAACAAAATTGATGTTCTTCCCAAAATATATGAATGCAAATATTGTGAGACAGATTTGTAATCGCCTCATAGTTTTCCCAAATGTTGCACCATACTTAATCTTGGCTTTGCAAAGATATAACTGGAACCATAGAACTATGCTGACATATTGTGTCTCCCTCCTTCAAGGCAAATAAACAACTGCAGCAGAAATTTCATCAAGCTCCTGGATATCCTTAATTTCAAAGGCATTTTAGTCAAATACTTCTAAACAAAAATGATTAGAACACCAATAAAACTGGGCCCTAGTTAGTAGTCTTTCAATATCATTGTTTTCCTCATTTATTCTGCCTTGTCTTGCTGCTATTTAAAATCAAACAAACCTTCATTTTGGTATCCAGGTATCAGTAGATTATTTGGTGTGTTTTCATTTCAAAAGTGTGTTTATATTCTGGCAGTTGGAAAAAATGGTGAATTTAGCATTTCTCTGAGTGGAATCTAAGAAAGTTCTTGCTGTTTAGTCACTAGGTCCTTTCTGACTATTTGCAACCCCATGGACTGCAGCACCCCAGGCTCCTCTGTCCTCCACTATCTCCCCAAGTTTACTCAAATTCGTGTCCATTGAATCAGTGATACTATCTAACCATTTCATCCTCTGCCACCCACTTCTCCTTTTGCCTTCAATCTTTCCAAGCATCAGGGTCTTTTCCAATGAATCAGCTCTTCGTATCAGGTGGCCAAAGTATTAGAGCTTCAGCTTCAGCATCAGTCTTTCCAATGAATATTCAGGGTTGATTTCCTTTAGGGTTGACTGGTTTGATCTTCTTGCTGTCCAAGGGACTCTCAGTAGTCCTCTCCAGCACCACAATTAAAAAGCATCAATTCTTCGGTGCTCCGCCTTCTTTATAATCCAACTCTTACTGTATGTGACTACTGGAAAACCATAGCTTTGACTATAAGGACTTTGGTTGACAAAGTGATGTCTCTGCTTTTTAATAGGCTGTCTAGGTTTGTCGTAGCTTTCCTTCCAAGGAGCCAGAGTCTTTTAATTTCATGGATTCAGTCACCATCTGCAGTGATTTTGGAGCCCCCAAAATAAAGTCTATCACTGTTTCCATTATGTCCCCATCTATTTGCCATGAAGGAGTGGGACTAGATGCCATGGTCTTAATTTTTTGAATGTTGAGTTTTAAGCCAGCTTTTTCACTCTCCTCTTTTACTTTCATCAGGAGGCTCTTTAGTTCCTCTTTGCTTTCTGCCATTAGAGTGGTATCATCTGCATATCTGAAGTTGTTGCTGTTTCTCCTGGTTATCCTGAGTCCAGCTTGTGATTCATCCAGCCTGGCATTTCGCATGATATACTCTGTATGTAAGTTAAATAAGCAGGGTGAAAATATACAGCCTTGTGGTACTCCTTTCCCAGTTTTGAGCCAGTCAGTTTTCCATGTCCAGTTCTAGAAAGTTCTATTAAAGGATGTTAATAATCTGAGAAGAGATTTTTGTAATCAACTAAGTTCAGAAGACCCTTGATTCTATAAAGCTAAACATTTTTTTAACTTTAGAGTTTCTCAGCAAATTCCATGTGAAAAATTAATTCTGACTTACAAGAGAAAAGGGATAGAGCATGTAGTATTTCTTGAACTCATTTGACAGTGAAAACTTTTTTTTTTTTTCCTTTTGGATCACATACACTTCGAGAAGTCTTGTACTACTTGTGTAACTTTTCAAATTTTATAGAATTTTGGAGCTGAAAGGAAGCTTTCAAATCATAATCTAATCCATACCACAGTAGCTGCTACTGAGTCCCTCTTCTAAGCCATGTTGCCTACAAACATTATTTCATTTTGTTCTCTGAATGGTACTACAGAGATTATTCTTCTTTAAAAAATGAGGTTCATGGAAGTTAATTTGCCCTAGGTCACACATTAGTAAGTGACAGTCAAGATTTGACTCCAGGTCTTTGAGATCTTCCTTAGACTTCACACTCCTTTGTCCATAGAGGGATGAAAGCACTTTTAATTTTGAAAGCTTAATTATTTTTCCCCAGAGATAAACACTTGGGTAAATGTTTGCAAGTATCAAATTATTAATACTTGACACTAGAATAAACCAATAAATGACATGAGAAACAGTTGACATCAGTTGCACATGAAGGGGTCTCTTAAATCAGCTGATTTTACCATTTGCCAAACATGGGCTTCTTTCATCATTTTGCTCTTTCAGCTTTCATACATGAGTTGATTCTGAACCTATCATGGTGTCTAAATGGTTCCTTACTAGAGACAGTTGCCTTTGCTGCTGTCCAGTGGAGCCAGGGAAAGCAGTACTGTTCATCCCTGGGCTTCTTCCACCATTAAAGATAAAAGAACTCTTACCTGACAGGGCACAGAGTTATTTGGAAGAGGTGTTATTATTCAGTCACTAAGTTGTGTCCAGCTCTTTGCAATCCCATGGACTGCAGCACGCCAGGCCCCCCGTCTTTCACTATCTCCTTGAGATTGCTCAAACTCTTGTCCATTGAGTAACTGATGCCATCCAACCATCTCATCCTCTGTCATCCCTTCTCCCCCGGCCTTCAATCTTTCCAGCATCAAGGGCTTTTCCAATGAGTCAGCTCTTCACACCAGGTGGCCATAGAATTGGAGCTTCAGCTTTATCATCAATCCTTCCAATGAATATTCAAGGTTGCTTTCCTTTAGGGTTGACTGGTCTGATCTCCTCGCTGTCCAAAGAACTCTCATCAGTCTTCTCCAGCAACGCACTTTGAAAGCATCAATTCTTAGGTGCTCAACCTTCTCTATGGTCCAACTTTCACATTTGTACATGACTGGAAAACCATAGCTTTGACTATATGGATCTTTGTCAGCAAAGCAATTTCTCTGCTTTTTAATATGCTGTCTAGGTTGGTCATAATTTCCTAGGAGCCAGAGTCTTTTAATTTCATGGCTGCAGTAACAATCAGCAGTGATTTTGGAACCCAAGAAAATAAAATCAGCCACACTTTCCACTTTTCCCCCATCTATTTGCCATGAAGTGACAGGACCCGATGTCATGATCTTAGTTTTTTGAATGTTGAGTTTAAGCCAGCTTTTTCACTCTCCTCTTTCATCCTCATCAAGAGGCTCTTTAGTTCTTCTTCACTTTCTGCCATTAGAGTGGAATTATCTGCGTATCTGAGGTTGTTGATATTTCCTCTGGCAATCTTTATTTTAAATCTTCATTTTCTAATTAATTAATTAATTTTAATTGAAGGATAATTACTTTACAACACTGTGATGGTTTTTGCCATACATTGATATGAATCAGCCACTGATGCACATGTGTGCCCCAATTCTGAATCCCGGCGATCTTGATTCCAGCTTCTGCTTCATCCAGTCCAAAATTTCACATGATGTACTCTGCATATAAGTTAAATAAGCAAGGTGACAATATACAGCCTTGATGCACTCCCTTCCTAATTTTGAATCAGTGCATTGTTCTATGTCCAGTTCTAATTGTTGCTTCTTGACCTGCATACAGATTTCTCTGGAGACAGGTAAGGTAGTCTGTTATTCCCATCTCTTGAAGAATTTTCCACAGTTTGTTGTGATCCACACAGTTGAAGGCTTTAGCATAGTCAGTGAAGCAAAAATAGATGCTTTTCTGGAATTCTTTTGCTTTATCTATGGTCCATTGGATATTGGCAGTTGATCTCTGGTTCCTCTGCCTTTTCTAAATCCAGTTTGAACATCTGTAAATTCTTGGTTCACATCCTGTTGAAGCCGAGCTTGAACGATTTTGAGCATTACCTTGCTACCATGTGAAATGAGTGCAACTGTATTACCAAAGAAGTTCTTGTACTGTTGTGAAGGTTCTAGTCTCCATGTCAGACTTCCCAACCTGGGGATCTGATAAAGGGACTTAAATCCCCAGGCAATCTGACTTTGAAGGACGGTGGGATTTGATTACAGAACTTCCACAGGACTGGCAGAAACAGAGACACTTGGAGGGCACAAACAAAGCCTTGTGTGCACCAGGACCCAGGGGAAAGGAGTAATGACCCCAAGACAGACTGAGCCAGACCTGCCTGTGAATATTTGTGGGTCTCTGCAGAGGAGTGGGCTGGCAGTGGCCTCCATGGGGACAGGGGCACTGGCAGCAACAGTCCTGAGAGTTTAAGTCTTTTTGTACCAGGCCACCTCAGTCAGGTCAAACAACTAACAAAGAGGGAGTACAGCCCCACCCATAAGAAGAAAATTGGATTAAAGATTTACTGAGCATGGCCCTGCCCACCAGAGCAAGACTCAGTTTTCTCCACAGCCAGTCCTTCTCATCAGGAAGCTTACAGAAGCCTCTTATCCTCATCCATCATGGGCAGACAGAAGAAGCAAGAACTATAATCCCACAGCCTCCAGAATGAAAACCACAATCACAGAAAGCTAACCAAAATGGTCTCATGGATCACAGCCTTGCATAAGTCAATGAAACTATGAGCCATGATGTGTAGGGCCACCCAAGATGGTCGTGTCATGGTAGAGAGTTCTGGCAAAATGTGGTCCACTGGAGAAGGGAATGGCAAACCGCTTCAGTATTCTTGCCCTAAGAACCCCATGAACAGTAGGAAAAGGCAAAACAGTATGATATTGGATGATGAGCCCCCCAGGTCAGTAGGTGTCCAATATGCTACTGGGGAAGAGCAGAGAAATAGCTCCAGAAAGAATGAAGAGGCTGGGCCAAAGTGGAAATGATACTCAGTTGTGGATTTGTCTGGTGGTGAAAATAAAGTCTCATGCTGTAAAGAACAATACTGTGTAGGAACCTAGAATGTTAGGTCCATTAATCAAGGTAAATTGGACATGGTCAAACAGGAGATGGCAAGAGTGAACATAGACATTTTAGGAAATCAGTGAACTAAAATGTATGGGAATGGGTGAACTGAATTCAGATGACCAATAATATATCTACTACTGTAGGCTACTGTTTTTTGAAAACCTAGAGTGTCCACTGTTAATGTATTCATGTCTGAGTACTCTAGGCACTGGCTGATCTTTCATATGATGTCACAGATTTTTTTTTTTTCTGGAGTAGTAACAAAAAAGAGTATGCTATTTTGAAGGGTTTTTATAATATGGATTTCTAATGCATACCTGTTCATTTGGCTCCCTAGGACTGCATATATTCTCTAGAATATAATTTTTCTAAGTCACATATGCTGATATATGAGCAGCTGTTCTGTTTATTCTCTAACTTAAAGATGTCTCATCTTTCTCACTGACTGGCAAAGATGAGGGTCCAGAAACAAGCTCTACTGCCCTCAGACAACTAGAGATAATAAAGACCATGAAACAAAAAATGAAAGTTAATAGCCAAACAATCTTCTGTGAGAATTACTCCCATGGGCTGTACAAGTTCCATAACACCAAACAAAATTTTGTCAGAAAGACAGAAAGTTGATGAGAATCCTTCCATTTTTACATGCTCAATTCTATCTGGGAAACTAGAATACTGTCCCTAGCTAGCAAAACATTTGTTTTTTTTTAAATTTTGCAAAAATGTTTACAATTTTCCCACAATACATTTATAAGTATTCTTTTTCTTTAGAAATGTAAATTTAAAACCTTCCTTCAAAATTGATCTTGTTTCAGTGCCTCCTCTTATTTTCAAGATTCCTTTTGGATAATTACAAATGTGGGTTGCACTCAGGGGCATAAAACAAGGGAGAAAAGACATAATAGGAAGAGATGAGTGATGGTGTGACTGTACCCCAATTACTACATCAAAAATAAAATGTATCCTTTTCTGAGGCTCAAAGGGTGAGTCAGAGGAAAGCAGAACATCTGCATAAGCCAGTGTCATGTATCTCTGATTGACTACCTTTTTTCGGTTCAAGATTGGAGCTTCTGTTTCCCCAATCTGACTCAAATTGAGTAATGTCTACCCACGGAAGGTCTACATGAGAAAACTGTCCTCAGTCACATGCCAGGGATCATGGTATAGGAAAATTTGTCATCACAGAGAATTTCTGCTTTATCTCTTACGTGCATAGGATTGTTGTTAAGTACAGGGTCTCATGGTTTAAAGGGACCTTAAAATCCTTACAGTTCGACCACTCCCAGTCAAAGCTTAAATCTTCATCAGATGAACACTCATTGCTTGAATACACCCAGTGATGAGGTGTATTCAACCCACCCCGTGGGTAGAAGCTTTAGTGAATCACCTAAGAAATTAATTACAGAATTTTTGAAATCTTTACTGTTCTGTCACTGTGAAAGAAACATAAAATGAAACCTATCAGGATTTTAAATAACGTGAAATTTGGAACCTGTTGGGCTTGGGTTGAAATTCTTGCTTCATTAAATAGTAGTTCTATGATTTAGGGAAGTTAACTTTTCTGGGAATTCATTGTCTTCTATGTAAAATGGTTATGGCAAACTCCATCTTTCTGGGTTTTATGAGGATTAACTATGATAATGTTACAAAACACCTAAAATGGTAACTTTCTGACACAGAGAATCGTTATTCCCTTCTATTCATAAGTAGCAAAAACTTCTGCATATATAAAAAGCAAAGACTGAAAACTGTATATTCATTTCCTACTCATCTAAGGATGATGAATAGAAGAGTAATATTATTTGTCTGTTTTGCTTTTCAAAAATTATTTCATAAGCTAGAAACCAATATTTTAAAATAAATCCATGAGTGCTTATACCTCCTGGTATCCTTTAGCTACTGTTCTTTTCTAATCTCATTTATTATTAGTTTTTAAACATCAATTTCAACAACTTCTGTAGAGTGGTGTGTTATAAACACCATCTTTATTTTATGAGTCTTGCTTGCTTAGTCTAGAATCTCGTCTTCTGCACTCTAGACCCACAAAAAGTGGAAAATATTATTTCAACAAAGTTCCTCATTATGACCCTGGAGAGAATACTAAAAATATTTTAATCCTGAAGCCTGAATATTTATTTGGGAATAAATATTTATTCACTGAATATTTATTTGAGAAAATCAGAAAGAAAAGGGGGAAAAGGAGCCAAAGTTTATACAGTTTCTATTTGTACAGTGTTATTTGTAGCATTCTTTGTAACATGTGTAAAAAAAACAGTTAAAGTGCACTAATTTTATCATTTTATCTATAGAAAACATGTATTTTTAGAAACTTAATGACTTGAAGAACCAGCATTCTTCTATCCATACGATTATTTTGTCATAAGAGTGGCATATGTTGTTTTTAGAGAAAAGAAAGTCAGATCTGACAAGATGTGATGCAATTATATCTAAGATCATCTTAGTGTGATAAATTATGTAATTAATTCAATCTCAGTCATCCAGTAACTATTCCAACAGATACAGTGTTTAATACACTAGCTCAGCTGAGCTACTATTAATTGACTTTTCTCAGAAAATTCATTGCTAGAAATGAACTCTATCTGGACTTTATTTGTAGCTTCCTATGTAAAAATATTCTAATGTAAAAAATGTTCAAGGTATGACATCTAACCAATGTATTTTTCAGAGAGTAGAATTTGCTGGGCATTTTACTTCTAGTTATAGTTGGCGCTATTCTATAAAGTTTCATTTTTATTATCTTTATGGATGAAAGAATATCCAGGAAACCAAAACTGTAGGATCCAAGCACTCAGGGCAATGTGAAAAAATTACAAATGGACCATAGAATGATGATTCCTCTCATTTCTCTGCCTGTGTTTCAGATGTGAGTTTCCTGAGCCTTGATGGGAGAAGGGTCTCATTGATAGCCACCCTGATTTTCTCCTTGAGAATCTGTCCTATGTGACAAATGGTAGGGCATCCCTGTGTGGGACCTTGATCATCCGTTCCTACCCTTCCATGTACACTTAAAGAGAACTTCTGGTCAAAGTAGAGAAAATGCCATTTTTCAGTTTAAAATTTGGTGAATGATTGGACTTATGTTGATCAGTTGGCCAGTTACGTCTTGGAAACCCAAAGACCTGTGACATAGGTTGAATATCTCTAAGGTAGCACTAACACTTAAACTTTAAATATATTGACAAGAGCTTCTATTATGTTAATAAGTGTAAAAAGTAGGATTTTATAAAAGAAATTTCTAACAGAGTTTGGCTCTTTTGCTATAAAAGAAGTAGAACTTGGTAAGCACTGAAAATTATAAGAACTGGGTGATTAAATGGATGTTAACTCAAAAGGTAAACATTTTGGAATCTGTTTTCAGCTCATTATTAAATATTATTATGTAAAGTATTTCTAATTCATTAGAGAGTCTGCTTTTGTCGTTTATTAAGAGTAGTGGCAAGAACAGAGTGGCCTAGAGGGGAGGAATGTATTAAAAAGAAACAAATGGCATTTTAGCATAGGTTGCATACGATACATAAATTACACATAACTCTCAAGTAGATTTTTCTCTCGTTCAAATCATTACCTACTTCAAGTAATTACTTTTCCTAACCAAGCACTTTCCCTTCTTGTCCACTGACTATAAATTCTGTATTAAGCACATTTGCACTCAGAGGTTTTTTTCTGGAAAAAAACAAGCTTAATCCTCAGCCTTCCTCGAGAGAAGCATTGCATCTTATACCACATGGACATAAACTCTCCCAAATTTAAACCAACCTGGATCACTCCCACATCCTGTCTCCATCCCAACTGTTGATTTGGATACTGAAAACAAATTAGCATGCTTGTCTCTAGCTGTCCTAGGAATAAAAAACTGCCTTTCCTTTCAGACTCCAAGAACTATAAATTCAAGAAAATATGAATTTTAGTCAAGATAGCCAGGCTGCACATAATCTGCTTGACCATCAAGTTCAGTTCTTTTTAAGCCTTTATTGAATATCTATTATACATGAGGCTTTGAATAGCAAGGTTAAAGGTGTCCTCCAGGTTCTTTTAGTTTAGTAATAAGGCAGATGAGACTATGTTATAATAAATAGTATTCTAAGATGTATTGAATGGAAATGCCCTTGAACCACTGAAGGCATATTTTTAAACTTTACCAAATTTCTTGTTTTTATTAAACATTGTGAAATACTATAGTTCAAGGCAGTCATGATAGGCTTCCATGGCACATATTCAAGGAAATTAAGAAAATCAGAACATTGTCTTCCACCAAATGGCAAGGTCAACAACTTGTATGTCCTTCTGGAGATGACACAGTCCAAAACTTTGGTATTCCTCCAGAATACAGAGTCAAAATTTGCCATGTGCCAGGCATATTTGGAAAGGACATTAACAGGAAATGTTGTATAAAATAAGAAATTAAATCATTTGGAAGGGTCGGAAATTGAAATAACCAATATAACCAAAAGAAACAAAATGGAAGAGGACATCAAAATAGAATTTTTTCAGTGATGTCCAGAACATGAAAACCTCAAGCAGGGTGACAGAAAAAGGAAGACAAGCTCATGTTAGTTTCAGCAATGTGAACATTATATAGATGGGGTAGGGAGTTGACTTCTCAAGTGGAACCGAGTGAAATGTAATGACAACTGTCTTTTCTACCTAGTGTATATATGATTATCTAGTGATCAAGAAGCAACAACTCAACCCCCCCAACTTCTCAGAATGCAAGAGCTGCTGCCAATAGTACCCTGGATATAAGCGGGACTGGTTTTACATTATCACTTTTCCTTTTTTACTTATATACACAAATGTACTACAATATTTAAATGGGTCATTTGAAAAATATTTCAAAAGAGGATTCTCACTGAAATTACCAAGACTGAAAAGTGGATTCCTTTATATTTTTTGACCACTTAGTAAGTCAAAGCAGACTGTAGATTTCCTTCTTAGAGCCATTTCGCCTTGGGATTCCGACCTTGGCCCGACAGTGCTGCCTTCTAATTGCTGTTTATGGATGTCAAGAGACTTCACACTTCTTTTTGGTTTGCTTGGATTCTGTCTTCTAACATAATATTTAATTTGTACTTTTGCTCAGCCCATCACCCAAATACAATTCTTGAGGGTATATTGAAACTGAATTTGAACAGAGATTCTGTGAGAACTTGGGTACTCAGGATTTTGCCTCGGTTCCATTGCTTTACTGCATGAACAAAACTCACCCCACGCCCACTGGCTCCCTCTCCCACAAAAGAAGAAAGATAAAGGGAAAGCCTGAAGAGCAGCCGTCCCCAAGCATTTGGTGTTCAGCATCTTACACTGAAATCCTCCTTGGCTATTCAATTTACATGAGGTTTAATTTGTTTTTTGTTTTTTTTGGCTTTAAAAAATTATTTGGGAAGAAAAAAACACATTTCCCTGCTGTTGCTGCTGTATTATTATTTGACTGATTTTCAATTTATTAGTCATTTATCTGGATTGGTGCCTGTCTATTTTCCCAAAGATTTAAAATGGAAAATGATTTCTTTTACCCACATTGCATCTTAGCTCAAAATTCTTTTTCCATATCTAAGAAGGTTCACAGATATTTTCTAGTTAATGCTTACAACATTCTTGTATGTTATAAAAAATACATTATAATTACATCATTTATAGTATAAGAAACAGATTAGAGCTCAATTGATTAAGGTTCTATTACTTGATAAGTTAAGAACAAGGAAAGATCAAAAATTTTTTAAAAAAAATTAAAATCCTGTATCTCAGTCTGGGGTGCTAAAATGTTCTCCATTAAGGGCTTCCGAGGTGGCTCAGTTGTAAAAAACCTGCTTGCCAATGCAGGACACACAGGAGACACAGGTTCGATCCCTGGGTTGGGAAGATCCCTTGGAGAAGGAAATGGCAACCCACTCCAGTATCCTTGCCTAGAAAATTCCATTGACCTAGGAGCCTGGTGGGCTACAGTCCATGGGTTTGTAAAGAGTTGGACATGACTGAGTGACTGAGCGTGCAAGCGTGTGCGTGCGCACACACACACACACACACACGACTGTCTAAGGCAGTAACATAATATAGTCATCATGGGTGAATAGAAAAAGAATGGTTTTGGAAATGCTGAAAGAAACTGGAAACTGGAACAAACTGCTACTGCCAGGGTAAAGAGCAGTTGTTAGGGTCACTGCCTATGGGATTAGCAAGTAAAAAGGAAGGACCACGTCCCTTGTCTCTCCTCCAGAATTATAGACTCTATCTAGATCCCCATCAGCAAAATCTCACAGGGATCCAGCTAGCAAAGGAGAAATGTGCTTTGCAGAGTCACAGAGAGTGTATAGAAGCTGTAGAAGGGTGTATTTTAACTTGAGAGCCCACTCTTTGGCTACTTAATATCCATATTCATCCTTCTACACATATTTAACATTTTATACAACAAAGCTCTATGCTTTCCATCCTTCCTCCAAATGAAGATTCATCTCCCTTTCCCCCACTGCAAAGCCCTGATGTCCAAAGGTATAATGCCCATCTCCAGCTATTAAATTTTAATTTAATTTAAATTTTACCTAAATAGTACATAATTTAAAGACTAATTTGTGAACTTACCTGCTAGAAACAATCCTTATAGAAAATAACAAGGAGAGAACAGGAAAGATGAAAAAAAGAAATTGTGGATGTGAAATTATATATATATATATATATTTAGGGAGAGAGTAAAGGCATGGTAATTAACACTCCAATTTAGCCCTAAAACATACAGATATTGATGATAGTAGAAAATGATTAAAAATATTTTGTAAAACATTTTAAAAAGAAAAGGTTTATTTCTATTACGTCACAGCAGGTGAGGGGTTTAACTGCTGTGCTGGTTGGATTACAGAGGGATAAATGTATCCTTATTGAATATACACACACAAACATATATATATATATATATATATATATATATATATATACACATATATATACATGCATAAAATACATCTATAGCTATTGGGTTGGCCAAAAAGTTCATTTGGGTTTTCCCATAAGGCATTACAAAAATCCAAATCAACTTCTTGACTGACTCAGTACTACATATAACTACATATACACATATGTATGTAAACGTGTGTGTGTGTGTGTGTGTACACACACAAAGAAGGAAATAGACATAGCTGCTCAAGTATTTTTTCTTTCATGAGAGTATAAATAATAGTATAACTACCTTCTTCCACTACCCCTTTCATATTCACTTTAAGTCAGAACTCAGCTAGGCTTTGCTCTTAGGCTAATATGCTGTGCTGTTCTTAGTTGCTCAGTTGTGTCCAACTCTGTGCAACACTATGGACTTTAGCCAACCAGGCTCCTCTGTCCATGGGGATTCTCCAGGAAAGAATACTGGAGTGGGTTGCCATGCACTTCTCCAGGGGATCTTCCCAACTCAGGAACTGAACCGGGTCTACTGCATTGTAGGCACATTGTTTACGAGCTGAGCTACCAAGGAAGCCTTCTTAGGCTAATACAGTGACCCAAACCCCAAACTTTTATCTTTGAAGTCCTTGAATTTTTAGTCCTCCCCCACCACCCCCCTTTGCATTAGTTTTCCCTTAAGCTTTTCTATTGGTTATAAAAGTATTGGGGCAACATGGAAGGATTTAAGAAGGCAGTTCCAAACCTAATCCTTTCTACTTATAATGTATAATAGCAACCCAAACTATCCTTGGTAATCAGGTTTACTTTTCTGAGATGGGAAAACAATAGGTGGCAGGCAGCTTTCATTGGCATTTTGTTTAAAATTGTCATAGTTTACTAAACTACAACTGTTACTGATGCCAACCCTCCAGATCTCTTGGCCTGTTATGGCCACATGAGGCATTCTGGGCTTTATCGTGAAGAAGGGCAGAATGGAAAAGACCAGTAGGTAAATTAACTTACATGTTGTCCTGGGCAGCCTAGTGGAAAATGTGGATAAATCAACCGACTGATTTTGTTTAGACTTTTAAACTTAAAATTCCAAGTAATTGTAGCAATTTCCCAGCTTGCATTCAGCTTTCATTTGTGACAGTAAGAAACCAAGGCTATTGATTATAGGACAACAGGTAGATTTGACAATTCAATAATGGATCAATTTAGGGGAAGTACACAGATCTTCCACAAGTTAAATACCTTTGGCCCAGGCAAGCTCTCCGAACTCTCTTCTGTTTCCTTTTACAAGGGCTTCACACTTTACCTTGTGTTTCTCTTATCTTGTTTATTTCTGCTATACCTCATAACCCCTGGGTGTACTCTTCACTATTAGACTGGATGCAGAATGCAATTTAGCAGGTTCTGTTTTTTGTCCCCTTAAATATCCTTTTTCATTAAAGTGTTTTCCTGTTAATCATTATATGGGAAAAGACTGAGGCAAACAGAAATACCATTGCTTTATTCATTCAAGAAATTATTTTTGAACACCTATTTTGTGCTAGGAACTATGCAATTCACTAAGATGTTTTTAAAGGTATTGATTTTTAAAAAAAATTATTGAAGTATAGTTGATTTACAATGTTGTGTTAATTTCTGCTGTACAGCAAAGTGACTCAGTTATACACATAGCACTAAGATTTTAGCAGTGGAACTAAACAATTTCCGCCATCCTGGAGATTACAGTTTTAGGAAGTCATCTGATGGTGACTTTATAGATTTCAGGCATTTTCAGTAATTGCAGTCATTGTCTTCTTAATTTCTTGCTAGATTTCTCTGTTTTCTTTAAAAAAAATTGTTTCCCATTCAATCTGACATTAAGAGAAAGTTTGAAATCAGAACCTCTTGCAAAACAACCTCTTGCAAAACTGCAAAATGCAGTTTATGTGGCATTGGATGCCAGACTTAGCTGCTTAGACTCTGGTCCAAAATAAATTCAGGCTCACATCATCATGATACTTGGTGATTATTTTCATAATCTCTGAGGATGTCCCTCTCTGCCACCTAAAGTTTACACTTATTATGTCCTTGCTTAAGAAAAGTGGCTTCCTCTCTGCCTTCATTTCTTGCATTTCTCTTAGTCACTCAGTCATGTCCGAATTTTTGTGACCCCATGGACTCACCAGACTCCTTTGTCCATGAAATTTCCCAGGCAAGAATATTGGAGTAAGTAGCCATTCTCTTCTTCAGGGGATCTTCCTGACCCAGGAATGGAACCCAGATTTCCTGCACTGCAGGCAGATTCTTTGCCATCTGAGCCACCAGGGAAGCCCCTTTGGGAAGTCTCTAAATCCAAGAAGTCTTATTCTCTTATCTGTTTCTGGTCTCTGCCTTAAGTGAATGATTTTACTAAAAAATATTAACAACCATATTTTAAGATTGGTTCTGTATTCAAGGAAATTGTGAATGTTTTTCACCTATTGTCGATTAATGAAACTTCATCCATGAATCTTATCCCTTATTGTCGTCATTCGTTAATAATCACTGAACTTGTTTTCTATCACGTATGATTTTAGATGGTTTTTATATATAATCCTCATAACAACCTTAGGAAAAAAGGCAGTATTATTTCTATTTCATAGAAAAGGGAATTGAAATCCAGAAAGGGTGAGTGGCTCAAGGCCACATGGAATCTGTGTGATCCCGGTGGATGGTGTATTTTTTCTCCAAGGTCGTGCTTCTAGCATCTCATAAGATAACTGGTAGCTGTAATAAACAGGTACCTTGTAAGATTTAATTGAGTATAAGAACAGTGTAAGTCAATAATACATGTGGTGGCCACGGAGGCAAATAGGCTTGATTAATGAAATTCAGTGTTTGTAATAAGCAAGGTGGACATTTGGTTTTGTTCTCTGTTGCATGTGCCATATCTGGAGTACTGCATGCAATTCTTAGTCCATATTTCATGAAGAATATTAAAGCTATAAATTATTCTGGAGGAAACCTTTAGATTTTGGAAACCATGTCAGATGAGAAACTACTGAAGGGACTGATTGTGTTTCACCTATAAAACTGGAAGTTTAGCTGTTTTGAGTCATTTTTAGGGATATCTTATAGAAAAGAGATTAAACTTCTCTACATTTACAGAGCGTAGAGCTATGTAGAGGAATATTTGAACTCACATGGATTTAGAATCTGATGATTAGAATTGTCCAAAAGAGAAATGGGCTACTGCAGCAGACTGGAAGTTGCCTGTTTCTTGCAGGATTCAACTGGTCGAGAAAACACTTTTGAGGAATGTTGAAGAAGAGATCCGGTATACAATTAGTCACATCCAAAGGAATGCATTCATATATGAAAAAATAAGGAAATGGCAACCCACTCCAGTATTCTTGCCTGGGAAATCCCATGGATAGAGGAGCCTGGATGGCTACAGTCCTTTGGGTTGCAAAGAGTCAGACACAACTTAATGACTTAACAGCAAGAACAAGCTAGTATATAGGTATGCAACAAATGTCACTGTTCAAGTCCACTATTTCTGAAAAGCAGATTCCATACCTTACCACTTATCATCTTTACTCATTACCTAAACCTTTCCCTAATGTTTGGCCAAACCTAGCCACTTCCTATGATCTTTTGTTGTTAATGTTCATCTCTAGGTACTTGCCTCTATAGCTCCCTTTTGCCTGGCAGCCTTTCCTGGTACAATTGATGCCTATGGAAGTCTTGGGAAGATATTCAAGTTGAACCCAAATGCCATCCCTTCAACCAAGTCTTTAATTGAGCTTTTCAATCAACTGTGCTTCCTCAAAGCAGTGTAAGTACCACATTATCTTTTGTAGTTAATTTTTATTGGAGTATAGCTGCTTTATAAAGCAGAAATAGAGACACAGATGTAGAGAATCAATGTATGGATACCAAGGGGGAAACAGGAGTGGGAAGAATTAGGAGACTGGGATTGACTGCATATATATATATATATACACACATACATACACACATACACACACACACATATATGCTAAGTATAAAATAGGTAACTAACGAGAGCCTACTCTATAGCTCAGGGAACTTCATTCAATGCTGTTTAGTGATCACATTATCTTTTCAAGTCAGTCATCCATCCCATCAAATTGTCGTCTTCTCATGGAACCATTTTCAGTTTCCCTGGTGGCTGACAGTAAATAATCTGCCTGCCGTGCAGGAGACCTAGGTTCGATCCCTGGATCAGGAAGATCCCTTGGAGAAGGGCCTGGCAACCCACTTCAGTATTCTTGCCTGGAGAATTTCTTGGACAGATGAGCCTGGTAGGTACATTCCATGGAGTTGCCAAGAGTTGGACACTACTAAGCAATGAACACTTTCACTTTCATGGAACTATTATCTTAACCCATTTTTGTATTTGCCTTCTCCTGTTCCCATCTAGTAGCATATGGGTCATATATCCCCATACCAGGCAAAATCTACATGCTTCATATATGTCAGCTGAATTGAATGAAATGGAATTATAGGTATTTGTGTTAAAATGTTAAAGATAAGACAATATATAGACTTGACTCAGTGGTAACTAATCAGAAGTTCTTAGACTCTGAGCCTTATTTGGAATGAGTAGCAGATAGATATTTGGGGACTTTTCTTTAGAAAACCCATCTCAAGGTACATACATAAAGTTCCAGTAAAAGAACTGGAAAGTAAAGAGAAACAAGCTGGAGGTAATATAGGTTTTCATATCTAAAGTGCCCACATCTACAGACAAGGGCTTACTTCTTTTCACTTGGATTTATTTGCCAGTGACATGCATTTTTTTTTTTCTTGTTCATTTTGCCAGTTGGTGAATAATTACTGCTTCCATGCCCCATGCTAAATGAAAGTACCTCACAAAACAGGCTAAACTACTGTCTCCTAGATAACCACTAGTATTTATCAGTGAATTATGTTGGTGACAACTTCAGAATTTTAAGTGATTTATGTTTCCCCTCAAAATAAATCCCATTGTAATTCCAGGTAAATTACTGTAGAAGGTTTCAGTGGTAAATTCAAAATACTTTGATCATCTTTTCTTTAAATAATTTTTAATCAGTCAACATTATACAATCTTGCATGCTAATGAAAATGTCATAGATAGTAGTTGAGGAATCTTTATTTATCTGCATTTGATAAATATTTTTTAACTTACAGTTTTTGTTTGATATCAATGCTTTTGTTGTATCATCTGTTTTTTATATAAATTTACTTATTTTAATTGGAGGCTAATTACTTTACAATATTGTATTGGTTTTGCTATACATTGACATGAATCTGCCACAGGTTACCCATCCTGAACCCCCCTCCCACCTCCCACCCCATACCATCACTCTGGGTCATCCCAGTGCACCAGCCCCGAGCATCCTGTATCACGCATTGAACCGGGACTCGTGATTCGTTTCACATGTGATAATATACATGTTTCAATGCCATTCTCCCAAATCATCCCACCCTCGCCCTCTCCCACAGAGTCCAAAAGACTGTTCTATACATCAGTGTCTCTTTCGCTGTCTCACATACAGGGTTATCATTATCATCTTTCTAAATTCCATATATATGCGTTAGTATACTGTATTGGTGTTTTTCTTTCTGGCTTACTTCATTCTGTATAATAGGCTCCAGTTTCATCCACCTCATTAGAACTGATTCAAGTATATTCTTTTTAATGGCTGAATAATACTCCATTGTGTATATGTACCAAAGCTTTCTTATCCATTCATCTGCTGATGGACATCTAGGTTGCTTCCATGTCCTGGCTATTATAAACAGTGCTGCGATGAACATTGGGGTACACGTGTCTCTTTCAATTCTAGTTTCCTCAGTGTGTACGCCCAGCTGTGGGATTGCTGGGTCTTATGGCAGTTCTATTTCCAGATTTTTAAGGAATTTCCACACTGTTCTCCATAGTGGCTGTACTAGTTTACATTCCCGCCAAAATTGTAAGAGGGTTCCCTTTTATCCACACCCTTTCCAGCATTTATTGCTTGTAGACTTTTGGATAGCAGCCATTCTGACTGGCGTGAAATGGTACCTCATTGTGGTTTTGATTTGCATTTCTCTGATAATGAGTGATGTTGAGCATCTTTTCATGTTTGTTAGCCCTCTGTATGTCTTCTTTGGAGAAATGTCTGTTTAGCTCTTTGGCCCATTTTTTCATTGGGTTGTTTATTTTTCTGGAATTGAGCTGCAGGAGTTGCTTGCATATTTTTGAGATTAGTTGTTTGTCAGTTGCTTCATTTGCTATTATTTTCTCCCATTCTGAAGGCTGCCTTTTCACCTTGCTTTTAGTTTCCTTTGTTGTGCAGAAGCTTTTAAGTTTAATTAGGTCCCATTTGTTTATTTTTGCTTTTATTTCCAATATTCTGGGAGGTGGGTCATAGAGGATCCTGCTGTGATGTATGTCGGAGAGTGTTTTGCCTATGTTCTCCTCTAGGAGTTTTATAGTTTCTGGTCTTATGTTTAGATCTTTAATCCATTTTGAGTTTATTTTTGTGTATGGTGTTAGAAAGTGTTCTAGTTCCATTCTTTTACAAGTGGTTGACCAGTTTTTCCAACACCACTTAAAGAGATTGTCTTTTCTCCATTGTATATTCTTTCCTCCTTTGTCAAAGATAAGGTGTCCATAGGTGCGTGATTTTATCTCTGAGCTTTCTATTTTGTTCCATTGATCTATATTTCTGTCTTTGTGCCAGTACCATACTGTCTTGATGACTGTGGCTTTGTAGTAGAGCCTGAAGTCAGGCGGGTTGATTCCTCCAGTTCCATTCTTCTTTCTCAAGATTGCTTTGGCTATTCAAGGTTTTTTGTATTTCCGTACAAATTGTGTATTGTCTATTTCAAGCTTATGATATTCATCAAGGCAAGACCTTTTGGGAAGGTTGTGAAATGTTATAGGTAGCACAACACAGTTAAGGCCATAACTTATTATTATATATTCATGTGTACTTACCTTTTTATTTTGGCATTTAAAAATTAAACCTTAATTCAGTAAAGGTTTTTTTTTTTTTTTTTTCCTGGCAATAATCAGTTCTATCATCTATCATGAAGCACAAAATAATTTTCTTTGGTATTTACACCAGATCTCATTTCATTCTTTACTCTCTCTTTTTATTTTCCTCTTATCTATGCTCTTACACATTAAATGGTTTTGATGTTACCATCTTTCTAAATTCCATATATATGCGTTAGTATACTGTATTGGTGTTTTTCTTTCTGGCTTACAGTCTTTTGGACTCTGTGGGAGAAGGGGGGATGATTTGGGAGAATGGCATTAAAACATGTATAATATCATATAAGAAGTGAATTGGCAGTCCAGGTTCGATGCAGGATACAGGAAGCTTGGGGCTGGTGCACTGGGATGACCCAGAGGGATGGTATGGGGAGGGAGGTGGGAGGGGGGTTCAGGATGGGGAACACGTGTACACCCGTGGCAGATGCATGTTGATGTATGGCAAAACCAAAAAAAATAAAATGGTTTTGATGACCCTAGTCCATTAAACGCCCCTGAAATGCAACAATTTCTGCAATTTTCCCAGGATGCTTAGAGAAGAGCCAAACTTTTACACTTCCAACCCCATATGGTCATAGAGTTTCTTCCTAAGTTTCACAATCTATCTAATAATTTACTTTCTAAAATGCTATTGGATGATGTTTTCTTTTCACTTTGTGCATGCTTTTGGTTTGATGGTTTGATTCCATTTTTTGTGTTCTTTTTATCTGATATAGGTTTCTAGGTTCCAAGAAACAATCTGTGCAATTCACTTTGTGTAAGGCCATGCAAAATTAGGCTCCCAATACTTTTAATGATGAATGCACTCTTTTAAAAGACTAACTCTGCTTCTTTCAATTTAATATCTGTTGGTGTATACAGGACGTTTGGTTCATTGCACCATAATGAATTTGACTGAATTAGTAACTGTTCTGTTATGACTTGATACTGTGTGTTTTCAAAAATTAAGAAAGAAAAGAAAAGAAAAATGTCTCCAGAGACTTCTTGCATTGTTTGCTCTATGGCTGATTTAGTATTAAGAAGCTTGCACTTTGGTAGTATAGATGTCACAGGAATGCTATAATATACTTAGTATTTGCCTTACAGGTTTTTTTTGTTTTTGTTTTTGCAGTAAAAAATAGATTCTGGACAAAAGATATATATATATAATCAAGTACTTATTTTTTTTAACATCTTATCTTTGAATCACTACGCTCAGATGTTACATAAAACTACTTTCAAAGTACACCCTAATATGTACACTACTGTCATGGTCTCTCACACAAGGAGTGTCTGTACAGGTGCATGGGTATTTACAGTGAGTATTATCAGACAGTTGTGTACTTAGCAAAGAATGCAGCATAAAACTTTGAAATATATGCAGGTGCTTAAAATAAACCTAACACCTCAATCTTGGTGTGTTGTGATAATCCTGTCAAGAAGGAAAACAAATTTTATAAAAAGTTCCTTTTCACGTGTTCTGTTTGAAATCTGCTGGCACCTTCAATTTTGACTAACTATTTAAATACAGCTTCCTCCATCACAGCTGGTTGCCTGTGAATGAGAAATATTTAAATACACTGCTAAATTTTCTAAATGGAATTTTTAGAAATTCCACATTATGCATCTGCACATGCAATTTCAGCTAAGTCGTAATACCGTGTAGTACTAATACATTTCTCACTTTGCTAATTATTTTATTAGCTAATTGGTATTAAAACAGATTGCCAGAATATCTAACATGATTTCTTAACTGCTGCTTAGTGTTGAAGAGTAAAATTGCTACCACTGGTGATTCACAGAGAGATTTTAAAATGTGCTTGTCATAGCAATAAAAATCATAAATGAGCTGAAGTTAGATTCCTATGTTTACAGCATGGCAGTGGTATGGGCCTCACAGCCTTTATGAGAACGAATGAACATAGTATTTAACCTCTCTAACAAGTTACCTGTGATGAATTTGATGAGCCTAAGGCAACTAAGAAGTTCTCAAGTAAGATCAGAGGTTAGATCATGTAAATTCAAGAGGCTGTGGTTTTTTCAAAAAATTTTTTGCTTCATCTTTTTGTTTGTTTGTTTGTTTTATTATTTTTACCTTCGTATACATCCTACTGCATTTAGCACAGCTATTTGCACATAACAGGTAGTCTAACATTCAGTTTGCTGAATAAGTGAACAAATCTATGTATCCATTATTTATCCAGAGCGGGGTAGGGTACATAGACACTAAGTGCTGACCTTCTTCCTTCTCCCATTATGAAACATGAGCTTTTGGGTGGCTTCCATATATTTCAACATAAACCAGAAGCCAAGTCAGTTGTCTATCAAGCATGGACCCTATCCTTAAAAAGCTATATTTAGCTAGAGTGACAAAATATATAGTGATTTTAAAAATGTAGAATTGCTTAACAGACCTATATATATATCTTCATGCTATAAATTTTATATACCCATTTATTTATAATAAAATATTCATGTTAGAAATCTTTAGCTTCAAAGAACAAATACTGATAATGGTCAACATCAACTTTGTTTTTGACTTCAACATATTGAGGTCCTCAGTCATCTTTCAGCTATATGAATATCACAGTGTCTTTTTCCCTCAAAGCTATCACATATTCCTTGGTATAGTGGAAAAGAAACTGATTTTGGAGTCTTATGAACAGGGTTTTGATCTTGGCCCTTCCTGTGTGGCCTTGGACACATGACTACGGATAACTACACCATTCTGGGGTTCAATAACTTTGTTTTTTTTTTTTCTTTTTAATTAATTTATTTTAATTAGAGGCTAATTGCATTACAATATTGTAGTGGTTTTGCCATACATTCACATGAATCAGCCATGGGTGTATCTGTGTTCCCCATCTTGAACCCCCCTCCCTCCTCCCACCCCATACCATCCCTCTGGGACATCCCAGTGCACCAGCCCCGAGCATCCTGTATCATGCATTGAACCTGGGCTGGCGATCTGTTTCACATATGTTAATACACATGTTTCAATGCTATTCTCTCAAATCATCCCACCCTCGCCTTCTCCCACAGAGCCCAAAAGACTGTTCTATACATCTCTGTCTCTATTGCTGTCTCATATATAGGGTTATAGTTACCATCTTTCTAAATTCCATATATATGCATTAGTATACTGTATTGGTGTTTTTCTTTCTGGCTTACTTCACTCTGTATAATAGGCTCCAGTTTCATTCACCTCCTTAGAACTGATTCAAATGTATTCTTTTTAATGGCTGAGTAATATTCCATTGTGTATATGTACCAAAGCTTTCTTATCCATTCATCTGCTGATGGACATCTAGGTTGCTTCCATGTCCTGGCTATTATAAACAGTGCTGCAACAAATAACGGGGTACATGAGTCTCTCTCAATTCTGGTTTCCTCAGTGTGTATGCCCAGTAGTGGGATTGCTGGGTCATATGGCAGTTCTATTTCCAGGTTTTTAAGAAATCTCCACACTGTTCTCCATAGTGGCTGTACTAGCTTGCATTCCCACCAATAGTGCAAGAGGGTTCCCTTTTCGCCACACCCTCTCCAGCATTTATTGTTTGTAGACTTTTGGATAGCAGCCATTCTGACCAGCATGAGATGGTACCTCATTGTGGTTTTGATTTGCATTTCTCTGATAATGAGTGATGTTGAGGATTCATGTGTGTGTTAGCCATCTGTATGTCTTCTTTGGAGAAATATCTGTTTAGCTCTTGGGCACATTTTTTGATTGGGTCATTTATTTTTCTGGAATTGAGCTGCAGTAGTTGCTTGTATATTTTTGAGACTAATTCTTTGTCAGTTGCTTCATTTGCTATTATTTTCTCCCATTCTGAAGGTGTCTTTTCACCTTGCTTATAGTTTCCTTCATTGTACATAAGCTTTTAAGTTTAATTGCATCCTATTTGTTTATTTTTGTTTTTATTTCCATTACTCTGGGAGGTGGATCATAGAGGATCCTACTGTGATTTATTTCGGAGAGTGTTTTGCCTATGTTTTCTTCTAGGAGTTTTACAGTTTCTGGTCCTACATTTAGATCTTTAATCCATTTTGAGTTTATTTTGTGTATGGTGTTAGAAAGTGTTCTAGTTTCATTCTTTTACAAGTGGTTGACCAGTTTTCCCAGCACCACTTGTTAAAGAGATTGTCTTTTCTCTATTGTATATTCTTGCCTCCTTTGTCAAAGATAAGGTGTCCATAGGTGCATGGATTTATCTCTAGGCTTTCTATTTTGTTTCTTTGATCTATATTTCTGTCTTTGTGCCAGTACTATACTGTCTTGATGACTGTAGCTTTGTAGTATAGCCTGAAGTCAGGCAGGTTGATTCCTCCAGTTCCATTCTTCTTTCTCAAGACTGCTTTGGCTATTCGAGGTTTTTGTATTTCCATATAAATTGTGAAATTATTTGTTCTACTTCTGTGGAAAGTTCCATTGGTAGCTTGACAGGGATTGCATTCAATCTATAGATTGCTTTGGGTAGTATACTCATTTTCACTATGTTGATTCTTCCAATCCATGATCATGGACTATTTCTCCATCTATTTGCGTCCTCTTTGATTTCTTTCATCAGTGTTTTATACTTTTCTATATATAGGTTTTTTGTTTCTTTAGTTAGATATATTTATAAGTATTTTATTCTTTTCGTTGCAATGGTGAATGGAATTGTTTCCTTAATTTCTCTTTCTGTTTTCTCATTGTTAGTGTATAGGAATGCAAGATATTTCTGTGTGTTAATTTTATATCCTGCAACTTTACTGTGTTCATTGATTAACTCTAGTAATTTTCTGGTGGAGTCTTTAGGGTTTTCTATGTAGAGGATTGTGTCATCTGCAAACAATTAGGGTTTTACTTCTTCTTTTCCAACTGGGATACCTTTTATTTCTTTTTCTGCTCTGATTGCTGTGGCCAAAACTTCCAAAACTATGTTGAATAGTAGTGGTGGGAGTGAGCACCCTTGTCTTGTTCCTGACTTTAGGGGGAATGCTTTCAATTGTTCACCATTGAGGATAATGTTTGTTGTGGGTTTGTCATATATAGCTTTTATTATGTTGAGGTATGTTCCTTCTATTCTTAATATCTGGACAGTTTTTATCATAAATGAATGTTGAATTTTGTCAAAGGCTTTCTCTGCATCTGTTGAGATAATCATATGGCTTTTATATTTCAATTTGTTAATGTGGTGTATTCCATTGATTGATTTGTGGATATTAAAGAATCCTTGCATTCCTGGGATAAAGTCCACTTGTTCAAGATGTATGATCTTTTAAATATATTGTTGGATTCTGTTTGCTAGAATTTTGTTAAGGATTTTTGCATCTATGTTCATCAGTGATATTGGCCTGTAGTTTTCTTTTTTTGTGGCATCTTTGTCAGGTTTTGGTATTAGGGTGATGGTGGCCTCATAGAATGAGTTTGGAAGTTAACCTTCCTCTGCAATATTCCGGAAGAGTTTGAGTAGGATAGATGTTGGCTCTTCTCTAAATTTTTGGTAGAATTCAGCTGTGAAGCCGTCCCGGGCTTTTGTTTGCTGGAAGATTTCTGATTACAGTTTCGATTTCCCTGCTTGTGATAGGTCTGTTAAGATTTTCTATTTCTTCTTGGTTCAGTTTTGGAAAGTTATACGTTTATAGGAATTTGTCCATTTCTTCCAAGTTGTCCATTTTATTGGCATATAGTTGCTGATAGTACCTATGATCCTTTGTATTTTTGTGTTGTCTGTTGTGATTTCTCCATTTTCATTTCTAATTTTGTTGATTTGATTCTTCTCCCTTTGTTTTTTGATGAGTCTGACTAATGGTTTGTCAATTTTATTTATTTTCTCAAAGAACCAGCTTTTAGCTTTGTTGATTTTTGCTATGGTCGCTTTTTTTTTTTTTTTTTTTGGCATTTATTTCTGCCCTGATGTTTAAGATTTCTTTCCTTCTACTAACCTTGGGGTTCTTCATTTCTTCCTTTTCTAGTTGCTTTAGGTGTAGAGTTAGGTTATTTATTTGACTTTTTTCTTGTTTCTTAAGGTAAGCCTGTATTGCTATAACCCTTCCCCTTAGTACTGCTTTTACAGTGCCTCATACGTTTTGTGTTGTTGTGTTTTCATTTGTTTCTATGCATATTTAGATTTTTTTAAAAATTTCTTCTGTAATTTGTTGGTTATCAGCAGCATGTTGTTCAGCCTTCATATGTTGGGATTCTTAATAGTTTTTCTCCTGCAATTGACATCTAATCTCCTGCATTGTGGTCAGAAAAGACGCTTGGAATGACTTCAATTTTTTTGAATTTACCAAGGCTAGATTTATGGCCCAGGATCTGTCCTGGAGAAGGTTCCATGTGCACTTGAGAAAAAGGTGAAATTCATTAGTTTTCAGTGAAATGTCCTGTAGATATCAATTAGGTCTAACTGGTCTATTGTATCATTTAAAGTTTGTGTTTCCTTGTTAATTTTCTGTTTAGTTGATCTATGATCTATCCATAGGTGTGAGTGGGGTATTAAAGTCTCCCACTATTACTGTGTTATTGTAAATTTCCCCTTTCATACTTGTTAGTATTTGTCTTACATATTGCAGTGCTCCTATGTTGGGTGCATATATAGTTATAATTGTTATATCTTCTTTTTGGATTGATCTGTTGATCATTATGTAATATCCTTCTTTGTCTCTTTTCACAGTCTTTATATTAATGTCTATTTTTTCTGATATGAGTATTGCTACTCCTTCTTTCTTTTGGTCTCTATTTGCATGGAATATCTTTTTCCAGCCCTTTACTTTCTGTCTGTGTGTGTCCCTTGTTTTGAGGTGGTTCTCTTGTAGACAACATACATAGGGATATTTTTTTGTATCCATTCAGCCAGTCTTTGTCTTTTGGTTGGGGTATTCAATCTATTTACATTTAAGGTAATTATTGATAAGTATGGTCCCATTGCCATTAACTTTGTTGTTTTGGGTTCATGTTTATACACCCTTTCTGTGTTTCCTGTTTAGAGAAGATCCTTTAGCATTTGTTGAAGAGCTGGTTTCGTGGTGATGAATTCTCTCAGCTTTTGCTTATCTGTAAAGCTTTTGAATTCTCTTTAATATTAGACTGAGATTCTTGCTGGGTACAGTAATCTCGGTTGTATGTTTTTCTCTTTCATCACTTTAAGTATGCCCTGCCATTCCTTTCTGGCCTTAACTGTTTCTATTGAAAGATCAGCTGTTATACCTTATGGGAATCCTGTTGTGTGTTATTTGTTGTTTTTCCCTTGCTGCTTTTAATATTTGTTCTTTGTGTTTGATCTTTGTTAATTTGATTCATATGTGTCTTCGGGTGTTTTGCCTTGGGTTTATCCTGTTTTGGACTCTCTGGGTTTCTTGAATTTGGGTGACTATTTCCTTCCCCATTTTAGGGAAGTTTTCAACTATTATCTCCTCAAGTATTTTCTCATGGCCTTTCTTTTTGTCTTCTTCTTCTGGGACTCCTATGATTCGAATGTTGGGGCATTTGACATTGTCCCAGAGGTCTCTGAGATTGTCCTCATTTCTTTTAATTCTTTTTCCTCTATGCTTCATTTATTTCTACCATTCTATCTTCTACCTCATTTATCCTGTCTTCTGCCTCCGTTATTCTACTGCTGTTTCCCTCCAGAGTGTTTTTGATTTCATTTATTGCATTATTCTGTAAATATTGACTCTTTTTTATTTCTTCTAGGTCCTTGTTAAACATTTCTTACATCTTCTCAATCCTTGTCTCCAGGCTATTTATCCCTAACTCCATTTTATTTTCAAGATTTTGGATAATTTTTACTATTATTATTCTGAATTCTTTTTAGGTAGACTCATGGGATCGCAAAGAGTCAGACAGGACTGAGTGATTTCACTTCACTTCACTTGTTCTGTGAGTGGGCCTGGCAGTGCCTTAGGTTAGGGCTTTTCTCAGGATAGTTCTCTCTCTCTCTCTCTTTTTTTTTCTCTCTCTCTCTCTTTTTTCTTTCTCTCTCTCTCTGGTGATCTCATGTTAGTTCCCTCAGATTGCCTTCAGGGCATTCAGGCCTGGTCCTTACCCTAAGCAATGCAGTCCTTGCCTCCCTGTTCAGTCTCCGCTTGCTGGTGGCAGATGGAAGCTCTGGGAGTTGCCATTAGGCATGTAATCTGTGGGTTTTATTTATTTATTTTTCCTCCCAGTTATGTTGCCCTCTGAGGTTCCAAAACTCCCCACAGATCCGCAGGTGAGAGTGTTTCCTGGTGTTTGGAAACTTCTCCTCTTTTAAGACTCCCTTCCTGGGATGGATCTCCGTATCTCTGTCCCTACCTCTGTTATCTCTCTTTTTATCTATTTTGTCCTACCTCCTTTCAAAGACAATGAGATGCCTTTCTGGGTGCCTGGTGTCCTCTGCTAGCATTCAGAAGTCGTTTTGTGGAATTTGGTCAGTGTTCAAATATTCTTTTGATGAATTTGTGCGGGAGAAAGTGGTCTCCCCGTCCCATTCTTCCTCCATCTTAGGACTGTCCCCCTCAATAGCTTTGTGAAATAGGATAATAATACCATAGGTTTAGGGTGATAATTAAGTCATATACATAGAGTACCACCACATTATAGTTTTTTTGATGCGTGCTAGTTTCCTTGAACCTGCTTACCACAAAGTGTCTACCTATGCAGCTGGGAGAGTTTCTTATCCAAACCCAGGAATCTTTATCTTAGTAGCACCTTTGTTGGTTTTCCAAAATCACTTTAAAGTCTATTTACACTTTTAAACACCTGATGCAATTCTACTGCAAAATAATCTATTTTTTTTAATTAAATTAAACTTGAAAAATAAAAATTTTGTATATAGCATGTGCAACATGATGGTATAAGGTACATATACATAGTGAACTGACTACTGGAGTTAAGCTAATTAACATATCACCTTCTCAGAGAGTTATAATTATTTTGTGTGTGCGTGATGAGTGTACCAGAAATTTACTGTCTTAGTAAATTTCCAGTATGCAACACAGTGTCATTAAATAGTAATTGTGTTGTCTATGGAGTCTCTAGACTGGTTTGTCCTAAACAATATGACTTTGTATCCTTTGACCAGCATCTCCACATTTCTCCCACCTCCCCATCCCTGGTAACCACCATTCTACTCTCTGCTTCTATGTATTTGATCTTTTTCTACAGAATCTCTTTATTGTTAATCAGTACATTATTTGTCATCTAGGCATTATTACAATTTATATACATTTGTAAAAACATTATCATGTTTAAATCATGCATCTAATTTACTAAGCTACTCAAACAAAATAATCAAAGCTAAGCTAAAATTTCAGATAATGTGGGCAGAGATGCCATTTTCACTACTCACAGGTACTTCCACTCACTCACTACTTTCACTACTCTCATAAGCCACAACAAACTGAATTTTCGAAGTCTCTTGATCACATTTGGAAGCCATTACATTGTTGCGTTTGGTCAATGCATCCTCTTAGGTTACCTCAAATCATTCACCATTGAACACAATAGAAGAGGAAAACAATAGGCCTTTTAATGCTGCTGCAGGCAGACATAACACAGACTTGACTAAGTTCTGATAAAGGGGCCAAGGTTTACTCAGTTCAGCTGACCATACATTTGAGTGTTGCACTGTGTAGTAAGAGACTCTCTCAGACATTATGTTTGGTAGAGGCCTACTTTGTGACACTCTCAGGGAAAGACTGTGTCCGGTGTCCTAGAGCCAAAGCCAGGGTGATGAGGTATAATTTCCATCAAACAAGCTTCAGCATGTTAGTGACTGGGTGGTTTGTGAAACATTAGTAATTGTCTGCTACTGCTAAGTCACTTCAGTCATGTCTGACTCTGTGTGACCCCATACACGGCAGCCCACCAGGCTCCCCCGTCCCTGGGATTCTCCAGGCAAGAACACTGGAGTGGGTTGTCATTTCCTTCTCCAATGCATGAAAGTGAAAAGTGAATGTGAAGTCGCTCAGTCATGTCCGACTCCTAGCGACCCCATGGACTGCAGCCTACCAGGCTCCTCCGCCCATAGGATTTTCCAGGCAAGAGTACTGGAGTGGGGTGCCATTGCCTTCTCCGTAGTAATTGTCTAGAAGCATTCAATATAACACCCAAGGCCAGAAGGAGAAACAAACAGCTGTCTAATCAGAATAAAGGGTACAAACAGAAAGCAAAATGGGACAGTTCTTCTAGGGTGTAAACCACTGCAGGGAAATTGCATGGCTACAAATGGTGGATTAAGTTGCTATACTAGGCCCACTTTGGTGTGAATGATGAATGCTGGTGATCTTTTAAAACGAGAGGTGACTCTGCTCTGATGAGTTGAGGTGGAAGTGAGGAATGTGAGTAAAGGCAGTTGAGTCGCTGCAAAAAGTAACCAGATTTCTTTGCTAGGATAAACCAGGAGGTTAAGAAAACACTCATCACTACACATCAACACTTGGATTTTTATGTTATATTGCTCTGAGTCCCTTCAAGAATAAAAGAAAAAATCCTAAAATGCATATGAAAACTTCAGGGACCCCAAATTGACAAAGTAATATTGAAAAAGAAGAATGAAGTTGGAGGTATCATATTTCCTGACTTCAAAACATATTATAAAGTTGTGTGTGTGTGCCAAGTTGCTTCAGTTGTGTCCAACTCTTTGCAATCCTGTGGACTGTAGCCCACCAGGCTCCTCTGTCCAGGGGATTCTCCAGGCAAGAATACTGGAGTGGGTTGCCATTTCCTTCTCCAATTATAAAGTTACAATAATCAAAAGAGTATGAAACTAGCATAAAGGCAGACACATAGACCAGTGGAACAGAATAGAAAACCTAGAAGTAAACTCTCACATATATATGATGATAAGTGGTTAATATTCAGAACATACAAAGAACTCCTACAACAATAAATAAACAAATAACCGGATTTAAAAATAGGGCAAAAGAGCAGAGTAGGCATTTAATTAAAGAAGATATACAAATGGTCAACAAGCATATGAAAAGATGTTCAACATCATAAGCATTAGAGAAATGAAAATGAAAACAACAGTGAGTTATTACATCATAGTCATTAGGATTTATGCTATCAAAAAAAAAAAAAAAAAAAACCAGAAAACAACTATTGGCAAACACTTGGAGAAAACGAAACCATTGTTCTCTGTCAGTGGGAAGGTAAAATGGTGCAGACCTTTTGGAAAATACTATGGAAGTTCCTCAGAAAACTAAAAAGAGAATTATCATCAGATCAGATCAGATCAGATCAGTTGCTCAGCCGTGTCTAATTCTTTGCGACCCCATGAATCGCAGCACACCAGGCCTCCCTGTCCATCACCAACTCCCGGAGTTCACTGAGACTCACGTCCATCGAGTCAGTGATGCCATCCAGCCATCTCATCCTCTGTCGTCCCCTTCTCCTCCTGCCCCCAATCCCTCCCAGCATCAGGGTCTTTTCCAATGAGTCAACCCTTCACATGAGGTGGCCAAAGTACTGGAGTTTCAGCTTTAGCATCATTCCTTCCAAAGAAATCCCAGGGCTGATCTCCTTCAGAATGGACTGGTTGGATCTCCTTGCAGTCCAAGGGATTCTCAAGAATCTTCTCCAACACCACAGTTCAAAAGCATCAATTCTTCAGCGCTCAGCCTTCTTCACAGTCCAATTTTCACATCCATACATGACCACAGGGAAAACCATAGCCTTGACTAGATGAACCTTGTTGGCAAAGTAATGTCTCTGCTTTTGAATATGCTATCTAGGTTGGTCATAACTTTCTTTCCAAGGAGTAAGCGTCTTTTAATTTTGTGGCTGCAGTCACCATCTGTAGTGATTTTGGAGCCCAGAAAAATAAAGTCTGACACTGTTTCCACTATTTCCCCATCTATTTCCCATGAAGTGGTGGGACCAGATGCCATGGTCTTCGTTTTCTGAATGTTGAGCTTTAAGCCAACTTTTTCACTCTCCTCTTTGACTTTCATCAAGAGGCTTTTTAGTTCCTCTTCACTTTCTGCCATAAGGGTGGTGTCATCTGCATATATGAGGTTATTGATATTTCTCCCGGCAATCTTGATTCCAGCTTGTGTTTCTTCCAGTCCAGCGTTTCTCATGATGTACTCTGCATATAAGTTAAATAAGCAGGGTGATAATATACCGCCTTGACGAACTCCTTTTCCTATTTGGAACCAGTCTGTTGTTCCATGTCCAGTTCTAACTGTTGCTTCCTGACCTGCATACAAATTTCTCAAGAGGCAGATCAGGTGGTCTGGTATTCCCATCTCTTTCAGAATTTTCCACAGTTGATTGTGATCCACACAGGCAAAGGCTTTGGCATAGTCAATAAAGCAGAAATAGATGTTTTTCTGGAACTCTCTTGCTTTTTCCATGATCCAGCAGATGTTGGCAATTTGATCTCTGGTTCCTCTGCCTTTTCTAAAACCAGTTTGAACATCTGCAAGTTCACAGTTCACATATTGCTAAAGCCTGGCTTGGAGAATTTTGAGCATTACTTTACTAGCGTGTGAGATGAGTGCAATTGTGTGGTAGTTTGAGCATTCTTTGGCATTGCCTTTCTTTGGGATTGGAATGAAAACTGACCTTTTCTAGTCCTGTGGCCACTGCTGAATTGTCCAAATTTGCTGGCATATTGAGTGCAGCACTTTCACAGCATCATCTTTCCGGATTTGAAAGAGCTCAACTGGGATTCCATCACCTCCACTAGCTTTGTTCGTAGTGATGCTTTCTAAGGCCCACTTGACTTCACATTCCAGGGTGTGTAGCTCTAGGTCAGTGATCACGCCATCGTGATTATCTGGGTTGTGAAGATCTTTTTTGTACAGTTCTTCTGTGTATTCCTGCCATCTCTTATTAATAATACCATTTCTGTCCTTTATCGAGCTCATCTTTGCATGAAATGTTCCTTTGGTATCTATGATCCAGCAATCTCTCACTTCGATGTATATCCAAAAAATTTAAGTTAAGATCTCAGATATTTGCACACCATGTACATTAAAAAATTCAAGAGGTAGAAGTAGCTTACATGTGCATTTTTCTGATGAATAAAGATAATGTGGTATATACATACAATGGAATATTATACAGCCTTAAAAAAAGAAAGGACATCTTGTCCCATGGTACAATGTGGATTAACCTTGAACACACTATGATGAGAAATAAAGCAGTTGAAAAAGACTAATACTGAGCGTTTACACTTATATGAGGTATATAGAGTAGTCAAAATCATGGAAACAGAATGTAGAATGATTGATTGTCAGGGGCTGAAGGGAAAGGGGAATGGCAGTTGTTGTTTGATGGGATTCATTTTTGCAAGATTAAAAGGTTTTGGGGGTCTGTTACACAACACCGTGAATAGACTTAACACTACTGAACTTTATGGTTAAAATTGCTAAGAGAGTAAAGTTTATATTATGTGTTTTTCACTACAATTAATTTTTTTTAAATAGAATATTAAAAAAAATTATTCCAAACTTTTGTGGCCACAGTTATGACAATAGCAAAAAAGAATCAGTTCCCCTAAAATCTTAAAAAGAAGGTTTTGCAGGTATGATATATCTGTGAATCAGGTGACTTAAGACTTTCCAAAGGTCATCCAGACAGTTGTGAGCTGAAAACTAGATCTGCTAATCAGTGCAAAGGGGTTTTCTCTGGACTTTCCTCTTTACCACCATACCCTCTGATAGCATGGCATCTGGCACACAGAGAATACTCAAGTAAAAATTCTGAAAAGAGGTGAATGCTTCCCACATCACCTAATCACTTCCCTCCTCTGTTAGTTAAGGGAAAAGAAAATATATTCTTCAGGTGTGGACCAGCCCAAGGCATCCTGCATGTAAATAATCTGACTCCAGTTTAATAAAAGGTATATGACACAAGAGTTCCAAAATATTCTGAAACACAGAACAGTTTGGCTAAAACAGAGTATTATGATTGATTGTCTCTATTTGACACAGCCTCCACTGAGTGTTGAGTTTTACACCTATAGGATTTCCCACTGTGGTGTGCCTTGCCCCCAAACACAAGTTTGCTACTGACTGATTTAGAAACACATTCAAAGTGCTATTTTGGAACCTTTGGTTTTCCACAAAGTACTTTTGAAATCTATTATGTTATATATTTCTTTCAGCCACCAGGTGGCATGAGCTTTGCTCCTGAAATATGCAATAAAAATGTATAATAAAATGTATCCTAAAGAGAGAAATTATATCAAGTCTTACATATCTAACAAAAAGATAATGATAGTGAATTTTACCATGAATTCAATCAATAAAAATCTACATGCTAATAGATTTGATAGTTATGAAGAAAGACCTTAGGAGCTTTAGGGTAGACATTTATCCTACTAAGAGCTCCCAAATAAAATTTATAATTGATTCAAGATAGTTGAGCATAATTACTAGAATTATACTTTCTTAAGGCATTAATTTCATTAGTGACCTGCTCTTGTAAGATAAAGGTAAAAAATCTATTTTCTCAATTCTGTTATAATTTGTAACCCTTTTGAGCAATGATATATCCACACACTAAGTATCAGACCAAATGTAAAGACATGCTTCATTTTTAAGAAAACTGTCAAATATTAAGAAAAATTAGAAGGTAATTATTCATTTTCTTTTAAAAAGTCATTCGACAAGAGTTTGCAGCAGCATTGCTTAAAGGAGTGAATTTCTCAAGAGACTTTAACTTTTCATCAGACATCACAGGAATGGGAGGAAAGGGCAATCAGGAGTTTATGAAGTTGCACCGGACATTTGGGGCTGGAGGAGTCTTTGGAAATGTTGCAAGATGGTATCAACCATTTCCCCTCTCAGTAGTTTATTTGTCTCTCTGCCTCCATCCCACATTCAAGTTGTCATGCCCTTTGGTGTTCACCATTCAGGAGAGCCATCTGACAAGGCACAAAGCAGAGAAAATAGAATTTTCTTAGCTTTGGGTTTCCCAAAACATGTACTCTTATGGAATGGCTGTGACTACTGATATAGATAAAGAGATACATGAGCAGGGGTTTGAGGAACAGGTTTTTCCCAAAGGCTAAAATAAATCTCCAAGGGTCAAAAGGAATGAGGCATCTGCTGATCCCAGCACAAGACTACTTGCTAAGGAGAGCCAAATCCAAGAGGTTGAATGGCTGTGGAGTAAGTGTACACACCCTCAGAGAGTCTCAAAGACATTCATCTACCTTGAAGTAGCAAGGAGGCTGCAGAGAAAGTTGCATGTGCTAACTGGGAAAGATATATAACACCCCAGTGTTCATGACAGCACTATGTGCAATGTTAAAGACAAGCATCTGTGTGCTCAGTCATGTCTGACTCTGTGTGACCCTATGGACTATAGCCCACCAGGCTCCTCTGTCCATGGGATTTCCCAGACAAGAATACTAGAGTTATTAGCCATTGACTTCTTCAGGGGATCTTCCCGACCCAGGCATGGAACCTGGGTTGCCTGCATTGCAGGCAGATTTATTTACTGTCTGAGCCACCAGGGAAACCCCAAAGAAGGTATGATATGTATATACAGTGGAATACTACTCAGTCATAAAAGGGGCCATGTGCTTTAACCACTAATCTCAGGAGGTTAACCTTTGCTTACCAACATCAGGGATGATCATACCTAATGCCACGTCTCCAACCTGAGTCCTTCAAGATTGGTGACCCTTTTCTCTGAAAGTCACACTAGTAGAAAGGGTTGCCTAACATTTGTTGATTGGGGATCACTTATGGCTCAGATGTTAAGGAATTTGCCTGCAATGCTAAAGACCCAGGTTCGATCCCTGGGTCAGGAAGCCCCTGGAGAAGGGAATGGCAATCCACTCCCATGTTCTTGCCTTATTCCATGGCTAGAGGAGCCAGGTGGGCTACAGTCTATGAGGTCACAAAGGTTCGGACACAACTGAGTGGCTTTCAATATTTTTTCAACATTTGTTGAGTATGTACTGTGTATGAGACCCTTTTCTAGGCATTATACACGTATGAATTCTACTAGTACTCATCACACACCACATGTGGTTCTCTTACATTAGGAGTTTCCTTTAACTTCAGTTGAAAATGAAAATGGATCCCTAGTTCTGCTCTGTCCTGACATTTCATTCACTGTTAACACTATTAAAAACTCCGAAAAGCAAGCATAGTTCAGGATTTTACTGTGAACTCACTTTACATTCAATATCAGGGAGATAATACCAGGGTTAGTCGTTCCTAGAGATGTCAGAGAAAGTCATGCTCCGTGTTCAGTCGTGTGCGACTCTGCGACCCCATGGACTGGAGCCCACCACGGGATTTTATCAGCAAGAATACTGGAGTGGGTTGCTAGTTCCTTCTCCAGGGGATCTTGCCAGCTCAGGGATGGAACCCAGGTCTTCTGCATCTCCTATATTGCAGGCGGATGCTTTACTGCTGAACCACCGGGGAAGCTACCTAGAGAAAGTCATACTTGACCTTTGACTTAAAAGGTGACTAGTAATTTGATGTAAAGGGTGGGGGTGAGACTAGCCCAGCAGAAGGAGTGGTGTGTTTAAAGAAAGGTTCTAGAACAGCAGTGCTGGCTCATTTTAGGAATATCTGACATCTTTGTCCAGGGCTTGTATGGAACTAGAGGGGAGGGAGTGGTGTTTGTGACAAAGGCATGCACTGGACCCATGGACACTCTGAGTGTGAGAAACCAAAGCAAGTCACTTAGCCAGAGTGAGTCTGGCTGGCTGCTCCACCATGTGGTTTCCTGCTCATTGTTACTCTCAAAAAGTGGGGAAAATAAAGTTAATCTGTATGGAGATTCCTTAAAAAACTGGAAATATGACTGCCTTATGACCCAACAACCCCACTGTTGGGCATACACACTGAGGAAACCAGAATTGAAAGAGACACATGTACCCCAATGTTCATCACAGCACTGTTTATAATAGCCAGGACATGGAAGCAACCTAGATATCCATCAGCAGATGAATGGATAAGAAAGCTGTGGTACATATACACAATGGAGTATTACTCAGTCATTAAAAAGAATACATTTGAATCAGTTCTAATGAGGTGGATGAAACTGGAGCCTATTATACAGAATGAAGTAAGCCAGAAAGAAAAACACCAATACAGTATACTAACGCATATACATGGAATTTAGAAAGATGGTAATGATAACCCTGCATGCGAGACAGCAAAAGAGACACAGATGTATAGAACAGTCTTTTTGGACTCTGTGGGAGGGGGAGGGGGGATGATTTGGGGGAATGGTGTGGAAAAATATATAATATGATATAAGAAACGAATCACCAGTCCAGGTTCGATACAGGATCCTTGAGGCTGGTGCACTGGGATGACCCGGAGGGATGGTATGGGGAGGGAAGTGGGAGGGGGGTTCAGGATGGGGAACACATGTAAGCCCGTGGCAGATTCATGTTGATGTGTGGCAGAACCAATACAATATTGTAAAGTAATTAGCCTCCAATTAAAATAAATAAATTTAAATTAAAAAATTATAAATAAAAACAAAAAAATAAAAAAAATGAAGTTAATCTGCGGAAACAAACAAACAAAAAGGTTATAAAAGAAAGCCAAGTGCTAGAGCTGTGATGGAAATATGGAGTCCTTAGTCCAAAATTAGAAATTTTGAGGAAAATAAGTGATGGTGTGTTGAATTCAGTAGCAATTGGAACTTATGGTATATATAGGTCCACTAAATGCTCAGTGAGGGAATAAGAAAAAGCAATTCAAGAAACTCCTTGTCAAGTGCTGTGTTAACAATTTGATGAAAGTGGAAAAAATGGTATTTAATTTCTGGTTAAATGTTTTAGGTATTCTTTACTGCATTTTCAGGGAGAAATTATTTACTGCAATGTCTTGCAAATTTGGGATATTTTCTTAGACCTGATTCCTTGAAAATGTAAAGGATTTCTACTATTATCCAATTTTGTGTTCCAGTGTGTCTCACAAAATATTCAAATTATTTACAAAGCTTTTGTATCTTTCTCCAATGTATTCTTTATGATAGCTGCTTAATATTGTTATATCAATACAATTCTTGTAATATACTGAATAATTCTTTGAATATTTAAATTATTTATGTTTTTTTAATATATAATAAATAAAGTGACCAAAAATGTTTTAATAAAGTAAACATAAAACCTTGTTTTGATTAGTCACTTAAAGCAAATTTCTGGGTGTGGAATTGTTGGTCAAAAGGGTATGTTTATTTAACATCTTATCACTTGCATCACTAAAGCAGTCACTGAAAGGGCTGTATTAACATATAATGGTGCTAGCCATAAATAAGCATATCTCTTTTCAAAATTTCTCCAGCATAGGGATTTATTATTCTGTTTATTTTTACTTCTTTACTATACAAAAATTTGGGTCTCATTTTGTTAAATTTGGCATTCCTTTAACCAACTTAAACTTATTTTTTTTTTGAACTTATTTTTTATGAATATTTACTGCAAGAACTGTGTGAGTCCACTTATAGACAGATATTTTCCAACAGTAAATACTACAGTTCTACCAGGCCCTTGACTGATTGAATCCATGGATGCAGAGGCATCACAGATGGGGGTGCCAGCTATAAATTATATGGGGATTAATCCCTGCATTGTTCAAGGGTCAAATGTATTTGTATTTCTTCTGAGAACTGACACAAAAGATCAATTGATAATTTCTCACTTGGAATTTTGGTGTCATCACCTACTTTTTTCATTCTTGTGGCTCTCATATAGGTAGCTACCATAATTATCCATTACTTTTTGCATTCACAGACACAATGTTAATGCATAACTCTTCCCCACTGTCTAATTCACTCATTAAGTCAGTCATCCCTGAATTGGAAAATGAAGTAGAAGGGTGGGGACAAAATGTCACTGTGAAGGAACTTAATAAGTGATAAACAGTAATCTCCAACCTTTTATGATTCAAGAAAATAAGAGAATATTATGGCAACAGTATAAATAATTATGATATTACTATAGCAACTGCTATGGGCTTCTGTAAAATTGAATATTCAGATTCAGTTACCATAAATATTCAAATATTCAATTACTTATTTGAAGCTTAGTTCAAATGAAGATTTCTATGACAATTTCAAAGCATACTCTATCTATAAGTGGTTTTAGAATCAAGTAGTTTCATTGAACAGGCTTTCCAGGCTATTTTGGCAATTGTGGTTGAAGGGATCAGTTAAAATTTCAAATAATGTTAATATTCATGAATTTTGCAGACCAACTTCAGCTTACTTTTTAAAATGTGTGAGAATTGGAGGTTCTTTTATATTGAATATCCTGTATTGTTACTAATAGTAATAATATGTCAGAGACATTTGGTCATGAGTATGTTAACTAAAATATTTTAATTAGATAGCAAATGTGTGTTATAAGTAACCAAGATGTTTAAAGATAATGTTCAGTCTGTTGAGCACTATTTGCCTAACATTTACTATGCGAGAGAATATTTTTTTAGGCATTATCATGTATTAGTTCTTTTAATACTTGTCACAACACTGCAAGGAGTACAGAGGTGGACAAATAATGTTTCTTTTACCGTTTTGGGTTATTGGCTGAGATTCCCTGTAATAAAAGACAAAGAACAGACGTTTAATAACATGTACATCTCATGTATACATGGCAGAGACCCAGGAGAAATGAGATGAGGAATTCAAAGAGATGACTTTCAAATTCAGGAGTATCACCATTTTTATAGGCAAGGAACAAGGGGGATATAGGATTTTCAGGGCAGAAAAAATGATTTTTAGGAAAGATGGGAGGTAGGAGAGTTTGTGACAAAGCTTTTCTTGGGGTAGTAAATGGAGCTCAGAGTCTCTCCCTGCCATTGCCGGTTTTCAAGTACCTAGAGCCCCATATGGGTTTCCCAGGTGATGCTAATGGTAAAGAACCTGCCTGTCATTGCAGGAGATATAAGAGACAGGGGTTCAATCTCTGGGTTGGGAAGATCCCCTGGAGAAGGAAATGGCAACCCACTTCAGTATTCTTGCCTGGGAAGTCCCATGGACAGAGGAGTTTGGCGGGCTATAGTCCATGATGTCACAAAGAGTTGGACATGATTTAGCAACTAAACAACAACAAATATGGTAGGAATATTCTATTTTCCATTTTTACAATAATTTCAAATTTTCTATGATAAACATGTATCCCTTCTATACTGGTAAAAATAGAATATGCTTTTAAGAGTGTTTGCATCTTTCGTACTGACTGGGACAGACATTCAGCTTCATGCCTGCTCAGATAGAAGACACATGTCAGCTTCAGCCATCCAGATGGGCATTTGAGTAGTCACTATCTGGGCATTCGGTTTTACCCACAGGGTAGGAAGAACAGCCAACATGAGAAAAAGCTGTTCCTTTGCTTTATGAAATAATAAAGACTAAAAAAATAGATCTAAGACATGATCAATCTCACAAGAGGGGTATACAAAAAAACAGCCTCCTGGTGAAATTAAGAAGAAATTTGTGGTTAGGTAGAGCTTTTCCCTTGGAGAAAAGGAAAACATAGTTTGCTGCAAACCACAGCTGAAAATATAGGAAGTCACAAAGATTTTTTTTTTAGACCTTATGATGATGTCAACTGCAGTGAAAATACGCCCACTTCCATTCTCAAACGTGAAGGCTTTGAATTCAGTCTTTCTTACAACACAGTTAAATCTAGCAAAAGGAAAAATGGTCACCTAAAAAGGCAACCAAATAATGTGATAAAAAGCAGTTCGATTCCATTCATCCTCACAAGCATTTATTGAGTACATAACATGTACTAGGGGCAGGTAGGGCTTGGCACTAAGAAAATAAATAAAACATGCTCATGGATCATGAGAGGTTTTCACCTATTGGGTATGCAGACATGAAAGCAGTTTTTTTTGGTATAACAGGATAAGTATAAGTGATGCTGTCAAAGAGTTGCTGTATTTGTTACATGCAGGTTAAATGGGATAAACATACACCCTCAAGGGACTAGAGTTGCTACTAGGCACAAGGACCTCCTTTATGCACTAGGCATGTGCCTAGTCTGTGAACTCTGCAAAGGTAAGGACCATGACTATTTTGTCCTCCATTGCATAACCTGAGCTTTAGCCAACTACCTGACTTCGACTAATTGGACAAGCAACTTTGCTGCCCAACCCCCATCCACAGATGTTTCTGCTAGAACAGGGGTTGGAAAATTATGGACCAAATCCTGCCCCATTTTTGTAGGGCTCACTTGATAAGAATGGTTTTTATTTTTGGAACAGGTAGATAACACCTATGTTTTACCTCCTAGTCCACGAAATATCTGTGCCTAGTTTAGAAGGCAGAAAATGGTAAAGGGGTTGTGAACAACTCAGGTTCACAGTGCCAGTCCTTGCTACATAAAGGGAGTTCCATCTGTGGTCTACTTAGGGTAGGGGTCACCAACCTCTAGGATCTAATGCCTGATGATCTAATGTGGAGCTGATGTAATAATAACAGAAATAAAGTGCACCATAAATGTAATGCCTTTGAATTATCCAGAAACCTTACCCTCCCCCACCAGCCTGTGGAAAAATTGTCTTCCACTAGCTCAAAATTCAGAAAACTAAGATCATGGTATCTGGTCCCATCACTTCATGGGAATTAGATGGGGAAACAGTGGAAACAGTGTCAGACTTAATTTTTTGGGGGGCTCCCAAATCACTGCAGATGGTGACTGCAACCATGAAATTAAAAGACGCTTACTCCTTGGAAGGAAAGTTATGACCAATCTAGATAGCATATTCAAAAGCAGACACATTACTTTGCCAACAAAGGTCCATCTAGTCAAGGCTATGGTTTTTCCAGTGGTCATGTATAGATGTGAGAGTTGGACTGTGAAGAAAGCTGAGTGCTGAAGAACTGATGCTTTTGAACTGTGATGTTAGAGAAGACTCTTGAGAGTCCCTTGGACTGCAAGGAGATCCAACCAGTCCATCCTAAAGGAGATCAGTCCTGGGTGTTCATTGGAAGGACTGATGCTAAAGCTGAAACTCCAGTACTTTGGCCAGCTCATGCGAAGAGTTGACTCATTGGAAAAGACTCTGATGCTGGGAGGGATTGGGGGCAGAAGGAGAAGGGGACAACAGAGGATGAGATGGCTGGATGGCATCACCAACTCATTGGACTTGAGTATGAGTGAACTCCGGGAGTTGGTGATGGACAGGGAGGCCTGGTGTGCTGCAATTCATGGGGTCGCAAAGAGTCGGACACGACTGAGCGACTGAACTGAACTTAAACCCGTCCCTGGTGCCTAATGTTGGGGACCACTGACTTATGGAATTTCTATCAAACTGTTAGAGGTATTCACAGAACTGGTATGGTCCCAAGTAGCAAGGACTCCCTTAGATGTTATTGGCTCAACATAAGGCTGTGTCTAGATGCTGAGCTTTGTAAGTGGAAGAAAGGGCATGGGTATTTCTTCTCTTTGACCTTCCATACCCAGGGCAGGGCCTGGTACACTGTTCAGTTCAGTCACTCAGTCATGTCCAACTCTTTGCAACCCCATGGACTACAGCACGCCAGGCTTCTCTGTCCATCACTAACTCCCAGAGCTTGCTCAGACTCATGTGTATTGAGTCAGGGATGCCATCCAACCATCTCATCCTCTGGATCCCCTTTTCCTCCTGCCTTCAATCTTTCCCAGCATCAGGATCTTTTCAAATGAGTCAGTTCTTCACATCAGGTGGCCAAAGTATTGGAGCTTCAGTTTCAACATCAGTCCTTTCAATGAATATTCAGGACTGATTTCCTTTAGGATGGACTGGTTGGATCTCCTTGCAGTCCAAGGGATTCTCAAGAGTCTTCTCCAACATCACAGTTCAAAAGCATCAGTTCTTCAGCCCTCAGCATTCTTTATAGTCCAACTCTCACATGCATACACGACTACTGGAAAAACCATAGCTTTGACTAGACAGACCTTTGTCAGCAAAGTAATGTCTCTGCTTTTTAATATGCTATCTAGGTTGGTCATAGCCTTTCTTCCAAGGAGCAAGTGTCTTTTAATTTCATGGCTGCAGTCACTATCTGCAGTGATTTTGGAGCTCAAAGAAATGAAGTCTGTCACTATTTCCACTGTTGCCCATCTATTTGCCATGAAGTGATGGGACCAGATGCCATGATCTTAGTTTTTTGAATGTTGAGTTTTAAGCCAACTTTTTCACTCTCCTCTTTCACTTTCATCAAGAGATCTCTGATGAGTGCATGAAACAATGAATTAATGTATCACAGAGGAGGAAATCACTTTACACTTCAATGGAAGCTGTGAAAGTGTTAGTTGCTCAGTCCCATCTGACTCTTTGCAATCCCATGAACTGTAGCCTGCCCGACTTGTCTATCCATGGGATTTCCCAGGCAAGAGTACCTGAGTGGGTTGCATTCCTTTCTCCAGGGGATCTTCCAGACCCAGGGATCAGACCCTGCATTTCCAGCAGATTCTTTACCATCTGAGCCACAAGGGAAGCCCTCAGTGGAGGCTACACTGAAGTTAACCATAGAGCTAAATTAATTTTAAAGGTGAAAATTATGTTAGTTTGGCAGATTCATTCTAATCTAATATCCTTGGTTGTAAGAATTCATAAATCCTCCCTCCCTCCCTTTTTTTCTTTTTTGCTCAATCTTCATGTCTAGTGCTTCCCAGGTGGCGCTAGTGGTAAAGAACCCACCTGCCAATACAGGAGACATAAGAGACACAGGTTTGATCCCTGGGTTGGGAAGATCCCCTGGAGGAGGATATGGCAACCCACTCCAGTATTCTTGCCAGGAGAATCCCATGGATAGAGGAGCCTGGTGGGCTATGGTCCATAGGGTCGCAAAGAGTCAGACGTGACTGAAGTGACCTAGCATACATGCACATATGTCTAGTGCTTCCATGGTCACCTGCCTTTTAACGCCTATCTATCTCATGCAACTTGATCAGAAACTGCTTTAGTTTGTCTGGGTTTAATTCTGATTTTCTCATCTTGTCTTTGAGATCTAGAATTCCCATTCCAGCATGTATGATTTTCTTTCATTTTATGTATTATATATATATATAATTATATATGTTTTATATATAGTTTAAGAAGGATAATTTTTAAGTTAATTAGGTTAGAATATATCACCTACATTTCTAGATCCTGTTGCAGGATCCTGTTTGCAGGATTTGAATGGTTATTTGAATGAATATTTTACTGGTTTTAATTAAACTTGTCAAAAAAGCAAAATGTGTCTATTAATTTCAAAAACTCAAGCAATCCACAAGTAGAGTTAACAGTTATAGTGCCCTTTGACATCCATGGATTCCCAGCTCCCCAACTCTGCTCTCCCATACAATCCCCTCCCCTCCTCACAGAGGAAACTGTTTTTGCTAAGCAGTTATACTCTGCACATTTTAAAAATACTTTTATACACACAAACATACACACAAAGGATATTTTGCATTTTATTTTGAGTAAATGACATAAAAGTCATAGTGTATATAAATATTAGCATGAACCTTTTTCCATATTAATATCTCATTGTATTGAACTCTCCATAGAATTCAGTAGTATGCACATACTATAATTTATTTAATTAGTTAATTGTTCTTTAAGAATGAATTATTGTGTCATTTAGAGCACTGTTGACACTCATGTGGGTTTTTTCATTCCCCCCAATTGACTAGTCTTTTATTTTATCTTTGTCCATTTCCTCTTTTATCCCTTAAATCATATAGAAATTTTGGGTAGGAGACTTCCTGAAATAGTATCAATTTGGAATGGAGTGCCTCATATATCCTTCAAATGAAGGCTTATTCTGTCCCAAGAAAATCTTTCAGTTATCTTTGCATGTACTGTTTCGATTATTTCTCAAACCATTTTCTGGGTCCAGATCATATTCTTGTCAGTCTCCTGACAGTACTTTCAATGTGGGAAAGTTGGTCCATCTTCCCTGTTTTCCTGAATTAAGTAAACAGTAAATAGAAGCAGAAGTAAATTCAAACATGGAACTGTTTTAAGGCTGTCTGCATTATAAATAGCCAGAAGGAGATGAAAAAACATTTCAGTCCCCAACTGAGAGTGGTGGCCCAGACAGCAATGTATTAAGTGCAATAGGAGAACACATAACTATGCTGAGTGTGCAGAGGAGGAAAGCTTAACTCTGCTTGGAGGAGTCAGGGAGTGCTTCTGAGAAGAGGTGACAATTTACCTGAACCTTCAAGGAAGAGTATTCCATGTGGGCAGGAGGAAAGGGGTATTCAAGAAGTGATTATAAAGGCGCAGAGGAATGACAGTGTGCATTCAAAAATGAATGGTGCATTCAGAAAGGTTCAGGGCTCCTTGAATGGAGGGTGCATGTGGAGGTCAAGTTGATAAGAGCCAAGTGACAGGCAGGGCAAAATAAGGAGTGAAGATTTGATTGTGAGAGCCATGAGAAAGTCTCTTGTTCTTTCACCTGGAATATATTCCTTTGCCCCCTGCTTTTGTTTCAGTTGCTATTTGTATTTTTATGTCTGTGGCAGTTAGTTACATTTCTCGACCTTGGAGCAGTGGCCCTCTGTAAGAGATGTCCTATGCATCCCGGCAATACACTCCCCTCTCATCACCCAAGCTGGAGGCTCTCAGGGTTCCCCCTGCCAGGGCTGCAGCGGGGGCCCCTCAATTGTGGCAGGCTGTGTATGCTGGTGGTCTGGCAGGCTTGGTCAACCCTTTGTCTGCTGGTTGCCAGGCCCTCCCTCATGTGGATGCTGCTGGTGGCAGGTCAGCGGGGCCTGGTCACAAGGTGGTGGGTTGCAGAATCTTGCCCCACTCCTCCTTGGGGCTAGTGTTGACTCACTGGTGGGCGGAGTCAGGGTCCCAAAGCCTCTGGAGCTCTTGTGTGGGAAGCCACATCCTGGGTTAGTCCCTGTCCACGGGCTGGCAGAGCTGGCTCCTGGAGTCTGGCTGCAGGGCCAGGAATCTCGGAGCTCCTTTCAGGTTGTTGGATGGTGGGGGGCCGGAATGGGGGGCAGTTCCTGACACAGTTGGGTTTGGGGTCTGAGGTGCCACCACCGTTAGCCTCTGGTGGTTAGGGCCAGGGCCCAGCTGGGCTCAGGGTAGGGTCTGGCTGGCATTTGAGGGGGTCATAGTATTCTTGCCCCCCCTGGAGGTGTCTGCCCCCCCACCTCCACCCCTGGCCCCCGCCTGGTAGGCAGAGCCTGGTCCTCACCTCAGGTGTGCAGGGCTCATCTAGGGGGCATGTCCAGAGGCAGCTGTGGGCTCCCCAGTCTTCAGCCTGGGTGCCTTAGCTGGAATGCGTGTCCCCCCTCTCCCCCACTCTCCCCACCCCCGAGTTAGTTGTTTGGCCTGAGGCCTCCCAGCACTGTCCCTGTAGGCTGTTGGAGATGGGCAGGTCTTAGCACTGATAAGCAGAGGGAGGGTCCCATGGTGGGGCCCAATCACATTAGCAAAGGATGCTCCCAAATACGGCTGCCACCAGTGTCCCCGGGGTGCATCTCGGCCACCCCTGCCTCTCCAGGAGACCCTCCAAGACCAAAAGGTAGGTCCGGCCCAGGCTCCTATCCAATGACTACTTTTGTGCCCTGTCCTGGGTTTGTGTGGCCCTTTAAGCATGGAGTCTCTGTCTCCCCAAGTCCCATGGGGCTCCTTCAGTTAAGCCCTCAGTTCAGTTCAGTCGCTCAGTCGTGTCCGACTCTTTGCGACCCCATGAATTGCAGCACACCAGGCCTCCCTGTCCATCACCAACTCCCGGAGTTCACTCAAACTCACATCCATCGAGTCGGTGATGCCATCCAGCCATCTCATCCTCTGTCGTCCCCTTCTCCTCCTGCCCCCAATCCCTCCCAGCATCAGGGTCTTCTCCAATGAGTCAACTCTTCGCATGAACTGGCCAAAGTACTGGAGTTTCAGCTTTAGCATCAGTCCTTCCAATGAACACCCAGGACTGGTCTCCTTTAGAATGGACTGGTTGGATCTCCTTGCAGTCCAAGGGACTCTCAAGAGTCTTCTCCAACACCACAGTTCAAAAGCGTCAATTCTTCGGTGCTCAGATTTCTTCACAGTCCAACTCTCACATCCATACATGACTACTGGAAAAACCATAGCCTTGACTAGACGTTACTTTGTCGGCAAAGTAATGTCTCTGCTTTTGAATATGCTATCTAGATTGGTCATAACTTTCCTTCCAAGGAGTAAGAGTCTTTTAATTTCATGGTTGCAATCACCATCTGCAGTGATTTGGGAGCCCCCCAAAATAAAGTCTGACACTGTTTCCACTGTTTCCCCATCTATTTCCCATGAAGTGATAGGACCAGATGCCATGATCTTAGTTTTCTGAATGTTGAGCTTTAAGCCAACTTTTGCACTCTCTTCTTTCACTTTCATCAAGAGGCTTTTTAGTTCCTCTTCACTTTCTGCCATAAGGGTGGTGTCATCTGCATATCTGAGGTTATTGGTATTTCTCCCGGCAATCTTGATTTCAGCTTGTGCTTCTTCCAGCCCAGTGTTTCTTATGATGTACTCTGCATATAAGTTAAATAAGCAGGGTGACAATATCCAGCCTTGACGTACTCCTTTTCCTATTTGGAACCAGTCTGTTGTTCCATGTCCAGTTCTAACTGTTGCTTCCTGACCTGCATATAGGTTTCTCAAGAAGCAGGTCAGGTGGTTTGGTATTCCCATCTCTTAAAGAATTTTCCACAGTTTATTGTGATCCACACAGGCAAAGGCTTTGGCATAGTCAATAAAGCAGAAATAGATGTTTTTCTGGAACTCTCTTGCTTTTTCCACGATCCAGTGGATGTTGGCAATTTGATCTCTGGTTCCTCTCTCTTTTCTAAAACCGGCTTGAACATCTGGAAGTTCACGATTCATGTATTGCTGAAGCCTGGCTTGGAGAATTTTGAGCATTACTTTACTAGCGTGTCACTTAAGCTCTGCTGACCTTCAAAGGTAAATGCCCTGGGGGCTCTTCTTTCCAGAGCCAGACCCCTGAGCTGGGGAGCCTGATGTGGAATTCCTGTGGGAGAATCTTTGTCATATAATTATTCTCCAGTTTGTGGGTCACTGCCTAGAGTGTATGGGATTTGAGTATATTGTGAGTCTGCCCTGCTCTTCCTACCCATCTCCTTGCGGTTCCTTCCTGACATCGTTTTTAAAAATATTTCTTTATTTATGACTGTGTCGGGTGTTGGTTTCAGCTCTCAGGCTTCTCTAGTTGTGTTGCTCAGGCTCCAGAGCTTGTGGGCTCTGTAGTTTGCAGCACGGGGGCTTATTTCCTGGACCAAGGACCAAACCCAGTGTCCCCTGCATTGAAAGGCAGATTCTTAACTACTGGACCACTAGGGAAGTCCTCTTCCTTTTCTCTTTAGTTGTATTAATAAATCTTTTTCTGGTTGGCTTCAGTAATTTTCACTGATGTTCATTGTCAGGCTGGATTTTGACCTTGAACACAGTTTTTAAAAATTTTCATTGCCAGTCCAGGTTCGATGCATGATACAGGATGCTCGGGGCTGGTGCACTGGGACGACCCAGAGGGATGGTATGGAGAGGGAGGTGGGAGGGGGGTTCAGGATGGGGAACACATGTACACTCATGGCGGGTTCATGTTGATGTATGGCAAAACCAATACAATATTGTAAGGGAATTAGCCTCCAATTAAAATAAGTAAATTTATATTAAAAAAACCTTTAATTGCAGAAAATATTGGTTTGAAAGTTTGAAATCATTGAAGGCACTGTTCAGTTTTTGTCTCCTTGGAATGTTGTGGCAGAGGAGTGGCGACGAGTGAGGTTGTGGGTCTGACTGGCAGGGTTGTAGCCTAGGGTACCATGTTCTTCGGAGGCGTGGGCTGCTGAGCTGGCACTTATACCAACGGCAGCATCCTAGACCTTTGCAAGCAGCTCCATCAATGGTGATGCAGAGATAGGCTGAGACAACAGAAACTGGTTCAAAGAGCAGAGCAGGAAAATGAGGGTGGAGGCTCGCAGGAGTTCCATGAGGGATTCACCAAGCTTTTTACATGAAACCTGCAGCCTCAGTGAAGCAGTTAAAAGTGTCAGCAGTTATGGAAACAAATGACTGAACATCCAGTTAACTAGAATCACATATGAAGCCTTGCTTAAGAAACAGTTATTTTAAATAAATCTCTATCTTCCTATGACTTAAAAATGATTTCATTTTCTGTATCATAATATACATTCAAACACTCATGATAGTAACATTGAGTGAGCTCCACAACGTGTCAGGCACCATTTGAAGTGTGCTGTGTGTTTTCTTCAAAGCTCCTCATAGCCCTGTGTAGCAGTTATTAGTATCAGATGCTGAGGCAGAAAGGTGTGGGCCAGTTTGTTCAAGGTGAAACTCCTAAGAGTCGAAGCCAGACACTCTGTTTGGAGCACTTTCCTCTTCACCACCACACGGACTGCTCACACAGAGAGAACAGAAGATTTGACAGCACACTTCCAAACCTTTTACCTCTACAGAGAAGCTCACCACTTGTGTGCTTCCAAATCTTTCTGTGGCAAGATGTCCTTGGATACCGTATTTGAATTCACACTAATTTGCAAGCCGACTTCAAGCTAAAATGCATTTCAAAAGTTTATCCACTACCTTTACCCTTGGGAAACAAATATCTTTCAAAGTTCAACGGCCACATTAAACATTTACCATTTACTTTTTATACTTCCTCCTCTGAACTTAAATTTCCCTACCAGTCTTCTGCTCTGAATTCTGAGTTTATGTACGCAGTGTGTTGCCTTAACACTTTCGGAGATTATTCAGAAGCTCAGAAACAGTGGCATGTTCTCGGAGGCGAGAAAAAAAAATCAAGTTTATAAAGTTGGGTATTAAGCAAATTAGACCCTATTACAATAAAGAGACCTTTGATTTTCATGCATGATGTGATGGAAAAAAGATAACACAAGAGTGTCATTCAGTGTTATTCTGCACATTTCATTTTTATCCTAATTGTGTGCAAACGAAAAGGGTCTCTGAACATTCAAAAGGGCTTTTCACTACTCATTAACCACATATAAATGCATGGGCAGTGGTTTGCCCCAGAAGATTGCCTTGAAGGTGACTTGAATATATAGCTTCTGATTAAAGGGCAGACCTTTCCTCTTAGCTTCATCAATTCTTCGGCTCTCAGTGGTTAGAATTGCTAATAATTGTGGATTTATTACCAGGTCTGATGGAGTTTGGGTCATAGTCTGTGCACCAGGGTCAAAGTAAGAAGAATACTGCCATGTCGATTCTACGTGTGACCTCGAACCACATTTAAGTGGTTACAGTCCTAGCTCTTCAGATATCCAATTCTAGAGAGCTCAGGTTCATTCTCACATGTGTACCCTTTGCCCCAGCTACACAGACTACCTGAAGGTCCTCAAGTCTTTCAGCTTTTTGTTTGTTTTGGCTCTATCCATTCTATATCTTCTCTCATTCAGAAACATTATTTTCCACTTAAAATTTATACAAATAATTTTAGAGTATTTTTGCAGTTTTGAAAAATCTATGTTGATATTAAAAATGAATTGCATATATGATACATGAAAATTGTACATTTTCTTTGCAATAGATTTTAACAACACACAAATATACAGAGTCGAATGTGAAAGGTCCTCTTTATCATTGCTACTATCTCATACATAAATTGTTTTGAGAATTTTTTTTGTTCTTTTATTGTAATATATACTACATTCAGAAAAATGCAGACATTATTTCATATATGTATATGATTTTATATATAGTATATATGATTTATATACATGTATACATATGATTTGAAGGGATGGTTTATGGTCTAACCTTCTATGTTTGCACTCCTAAAAATATAGTTCAGTTTTGCCAGTTTTTACACTTTATTTAAGTGGAATAGTGTATAATGTTTCTTACTTTTTTCACCCGCCATTTGGTTTGTGAAATGATTCATGAACTGTGATGTGTGGCAGCAATTTTGCATAGTATTCTAATCTGTGCATGTAGAGATGAGCAGGGGAAGAGGGATGAGAATGAGGAGGATTGAGGGAATCTCCAGTCAAGAGTACTGCAGTGGGTTGCCATTCCCTTCTCCAGGGGATCTTCTTAACCCAGGGTTTAAACTCCCGTCTCCTGCACTGAGGGCAGATTTTTTACCATCTAAGCCATCAGGGAAGCGCCAGATAGAGGGAGGGATGCAATTAATTTTTGAATATTGATTTTTTCCACAACCTTGCAACATTCTTGCTAATTCTAATAAATATATCTGTAGATTCATTCAGATCAGTTCAGTCGCTCAGTCATGTCCGACTCTTTGCGACCCCATGAGTTGCAGCACGCCAGGCCTCCCTGTCCATCACCAACTCCCGGAGTTCACTCAAACTCACGTCCATCGAGTCGGTGATGCCATCAAGCCATCTCATCCTCTGTCGTCCCCTTCTCCTCCTGCCCCCAATCCCTCCCAGCATCAGGGTCTTTTCCAGTGAGTCAACTCTTCGCATGAGCTGGCCAAAGTACCGGAGTTTAAGCCTCAGCATCAGTCCTTCCAATGAACACCCAGGACTGGTCTCCTTTAGAATGGACTGGTTGGATCTCCTTGCAGTCCAAGGGACTCTCAAGAGTCTTCTCCAGCACCACAGTTCAAATGAATCAATTCTTCGGTGCTCAGATTTCTTCACAGTCCAACTCTCACATCCATACATGACCACTGGAAAAACCATAGCCTTGACTAGATGGACCTTTGTTGGCAAAGCAATGTGTCTGCTTTTGAATATGCTATCTAGATTGGTCATAACTTTCCTTCCAAGGAGTAGGCATCTTTTAATTTCATGGTTGCAGTCACCATCTGCAGTGATTTGGGAGCTCCAAAAAATAAAGTCTGACACTGTTTCCACTGTTTCCCCATCTATTTCCCATGAAGTGATGGGAACAGATGCCATGATCTTCGTTTTCTGAATGTTGAGCTTTAAGCCAACTTTTTCACTCTCCTCTTTGACTTTCATCAAGAGGCTTTTTAGTTCCTCTTCACTTTCTGCCATAAGGGTGGTGTCATCTGCATATCTGAGGTTATTGTTACTTCTCTCAGCAATCTGGATTCCAGCTTGTGTTTCTTCCAGTCCAGCATTTCTCATGATGTACTCTGCATATAAGTTAAATAAGCAGAGTGACAATATCCAGCCTTGACATACTCCTTTTCCTATTTGGAACCAGTCTGTTGTTCCATGTCCAGTTCTAACTGTTGCTTCCTGACCTGCATATAGGTGTCTCAAGAGGCAGGTCAGGTGGTCTGGTATTCCCATCTTTTGAAGAATTTTCCACAGTTTACTGTGATCCACACAGTCAAGGGCTTTGGCATAGTCAATAAAGCAGAAATAGATGTTTTTCTGGAACTCCTTTGCATTTTTAATTATCCAGCGAATGTTGGCAATTTGATCTCTGGTTCCTCTCTCTTTTCTAAAACCAGCTTGAACATCTGGAAGTTCACGATTCATGTATTGCTGAAGCCTGGCTTGCAGAATTTTGAGCATTACTCTACTAGTGTGTGAGATGAGTGGAATTGTGTGGTAGTTTTTTTTTTTTTTTTTAGCATCTTTTGGCATTGCCTTTCTTTGGGATTGGAATGCAAACTGACCTTTTCCAGTCCTGTGGCCACTGCTGAGTTTTCCAAATTTGCTGGCATATTGAGTGCTTCTCTAAATAGAAACTTAACAAATAGGCTCCTTTTTCTACACTTCTTACTATTCTTATCCTTTTTGATTACTTTCTGCCCTAGCTAGAACACCTAATACAGTGTTGAATATAGGCGATAATACCAGGCATCTTTGTCTTAATCCTGTTCTCAGAGAGGAAACATAAGTATCTGTTTACTTATGTATGTTTCACCCATAAGTGTATGTTTATCTCAGTTATTTGTACATGTCTTTGTCAGACCAAGGGGATATTTTTATATTCCTAGTTTGCTGAGAAATTTATGATTTTTTTTTAAAATCATGGATGGATGTTCAATTTTGTCAGATGTTTTTTCTGCATCTACTGATGCAATCACAAGTTTGGATTTTTATCTTTTGATGTATTAATAGGTTTATTTACATGCTTTGATTTCCTAATGATACAGCAACCTTACATTTCTGAGGTAAATGCAATTTAGATGTGAGGTATTATCCTTTGCATATATTGCTTTATTGACTTTGTTATTATTTCCTTGTGATTCTTATGTTAATGAGTAAAATAATATTTTTTAATCACTCTGTATTATGATTTGGTATCTACATTATGCTGCTGCTGCTGCTGCTAAGTCGCTTCAGTTGTGTCCGACTCTGTGCAACCCCACAGACAGCAGCCCACCAGGCTCCCCTCTCCCTGGGATTCTCCAGGCAAGAACACTGGAGTGGGTTGCCATTTCCTTCTCCAATGCATGAAAGTGAAAAGTGACAGTGAAGTTGCTCAGTCATCTCCGACTCTTAGCGACCCCATGGACTGCAGCCTACCAGGCTCCTCTGTCCAAGGGATTTTTCCAGGCAAGAGTACTGGAGTGGGGTGCCATTGCCTTTTCTGCTACATTATGCTAGTCACATAAAAATAGTCTGGATGTGTTCCTTTTATTATTTTTCTTTTTTCTAGAAGATTTTGTGGAAGAGTGAAATTATTTCTTTATTTATTGTTTTGTTGTTGTGTTAAGTCGCTAAGTTGTATCCAGCTCTTTGCGACCCCATGGACTGCAGCTCTCCAGGCTTCCCTATCCTCCACTGTCTCCTGGAGCTTGCTCAAACTCATGTCCGTTGAGTTGGTGATGCTATCCAACCATCTTATCCTCTGTCTCCCCCTTTTCCTCCTGCTCTCAGTCTTTCCCAGCATCAAGGTCTTTTGCAATGAATCTGTTCTTCCCATCAGGTGGCCAAAGTATTGGAGCTTCAGTTCAGCATCAGTCCTTCCAATGAATATTAAGGGTTGATTTCCTTTAGTATTGACTGGTTTGATCTGTTGCAATCCAAGGAACTCTCAGTCTTCTCCAGCACCACAATTCGAAAGCATCACTTCTTCAGCACTCAGCCTTCTTTATGGTCCAACTCTCTCATCCATACATAACTACTGGAAAAACCATAGCTTTGACTATATGGACCTTTGTTGGCAAACTGACGTCTCTGCTTTTTAATATGCTGTCTAGATTTGTCATAGCTTTCCTTCTAAGGAGCAAGTGTATTTTAGTTTCATGGCTACAGTCATCATCCACTGTGATTTTGGAGCCCAAGAAAATAAAATAAACCATTCTTTACACTTTTCCCCCTTCTATTTGCCATGAAGTGATGGGACAGGATGCCATGATCTTAGTTTTTATTAAACTAGCTTTTTTACTCTCCTCTTTCACCCTCATCAAGAGATTCTTTAGTTCCTCTCTGCTTTCTGTTGTTAGAGGGGAATCATCTGCACAGCTGAGGTTGTTGATATTTCTCCTAGCGATTTTGATTTCAGCTTGTGATTCACTCAGCCTGGCATTTTATATCATGTACTCTGCATGTAAATTAAATGAACAGGGTAACAATATATACCCTTGGCGTACTCCTTTCCCAATTTTGAACTAGTCTGTTGCTCCATGTCCAGTTCTAACTGTTGCTTCTTGACCTGCACACACGTTTCTTAGGAGGCAGGTAAACTGATCTGGTATTCCTACCTCTTTAAGAATTTTCCACAGTTTGTTGTGATCCACACAGTCAAAAGCTTTAGTGTAGTCACTGAAGCAGAAGTAGATGTTTTCCTGGAATTCTCTTGCTTTTTCCATGATTCATTGGATGTTGGCAATTTGATCTCTGGTTCCTCTGCCTTTTCTAAGTCCAGTTTGTACATCTCTAATTTCTTGATTCATGTACTGCTGAAGCCTGGCTTGAAGGATTTTGAGGATTACCTTACTAGCATATGAAATGAGAACAATGGTATGACAATTGGAGCATTCTTTGTCATTGCCCCTCTTTGGGATTGGAATGAAAACTGACCTTTTCCAGTCCTGTGGCCACTACTGAGTTTTCCAAATTTGCTGGCATATTGAGTGTAGTACTTTAAAAGCATTGTCTTTTAGGATTTGAAATAGCTCAGCTGGAATTCCATCACCTCCGCAAGCTTTGTTCATAATAATGCTTCCTAAGGCCCACTTGACTTGACACTGGAGGATGTCTGGCTCTAGGTAGTGAGCACACAACACCGTGGTTATCTGGGTCATTAAGACCCTTTTTGTACAGTTCTGTGTATTCTTGCCACCTCTTATTAATCTGTTTTGCTTCTGTTAGTTCCTTACCCTTTCTGTCTTTTTTTGTGCCCATCTTTTCCTGATATATTCCTTGATATCTCCAGTTTTATTGAAGAAATTTCTAGTCTTTCCCATTCTTTTGTTTTCCTCTATTTCTTTGCATTGTTCACTTAAGAAAGCTTTCTTATCTCTCCTTGCTAGTCTCTGGAACTCTGCATTCACTTGGGTATATCTTTCATTTTCTCCTTTGCCTTTCATTTCTCTTCTTTTCTCAGCTGTTTGTAAAGCCTCCTCAGACAACCACTTTGCCTTTTTGCATTTCTTTTACTTTGGGATGGTTTTGGTCACCACTCTCTGTACAGTGTTAGGAACCTCCATCAGTAGTTCTTCATTCTGTCTATCAGATCTAATTCCTTCAGTCTATTCATCACGTCTCTGTATAATCATAAGGGATCTGATTTTGGTCATACCTGAATGACCTAGTGGTTTTCTCTACTTTCTTCAATTTAAGTCTGAATTTGACAATAAGGGGTTCATGATCTGAACCACAGTCAGCTCCAGGTCTTCTTTTTGCTGACTGTATGTTGTTTTTGTTGTTCAGTTGCTAATTCATGTCTGACTCTTTGTGACCCTATGGACTGCAGCATGCTGGGCTTGCCTGTCCTTCACTCTCTCTCAGAGTTTGCTCAAACTCATGTCCATTGAGTTGGTGATGTCATTCAACCATCTCATCCTCTATTATCCCCTTCTCCTCCTGCCCTCAGTCTTTCCAGCATCAGGGTCTTTTCCAGTGAATCTGCTCTTTGCATCAGCAGCTGCATGTATAGAACTTCTCCATCTTTAGCTGCAAATAATATAATCAACCTGATTTCAGTGTTGACTATCTGGTGATGTCCATGTGTAGAGACGTCTCTTGTTTTGTTGGAAGAAGGTGTTTGCTATGACCCGTGCATTCTCTTGGCAAAACTCTGTTAGCCTTTGCCCTGTTTCATTTTGTACTCCAAGGTCAAAATGTTACTACAGATATCTCTTGACTTCCTACTTTTGCATTCCAATCCCCTATGATGAAAAGGATATCTTTTTTTGGTGTTAATTCTAGATGGTCTTGTAGGTCTTCATAGAACCATTCAACTTCATCTTCTTCAGCATTACTGGTTGTGGCATAGACTTGGATTACTGTGATGTTGATTAGTTTGCCTTGGAAATGAATCAAGATCATTCTTCTGTTTTTGACATTTCACCGAAGTACTACATTTCAGATTCTTTTGTTGACTATGAGGGCTGCTTCATTTCTTCTAAGGGATTCTTGCCAACAATAGTAGATATAATGGTTATTTGAATTAAATTTACCCATTCCCATCCATTTTAGCTCACTGATTCCTAAGGTCTTGATGCTCATTCTTGCCATCTCTTGCTTGACCACATCCAATTTACCTTGATTCATGGACCTAACATTCCTGGTTCCTATGCAATTTTATTCTTTATAGCGTCAGACTTTACTTTCACTACCTGACACATCCACAACTGTGCAGCGTTTCCACTTTGCCCCAGCCTCTGGCCAAGTGAAAGTGAAAGTGTTAGTTGCTCAGTCGTATGTGGACTCTTTGTGGCCGGATGGACTACAGCCCACCAGGCTTCTCTGTCGATGGAATTCTCCAGTCAAGAATACTGAAGTTCATTGCCTTTCCCTTCTCCAGGGGTTCTTCCTGACCCAGGGATGAACCCAGGTCTTCTGCATTGCAGGGGGATTCTTTACAGTCTGAACCATCATGGAAGCCCAAACCAGCTAAACCCTGGAATTATTTCTCCTCTCTTCTACAATGGCATGTTGGATACCTTCTGACCTGGGGAGCTCATCTTCCGGTGTCATATCTTTTTGCCTTTTTATACTTCATGGAGTTCTTGGGGCAAGAATACTAGAGTGATTTGCCATTCCCTTCTTCAGTGGGCCATGTTAATTCAATATCTTTGATTATTTAAGGAATATTCAAGTTTTCTGTTTTTCTGAGTCCATATTATTTTTGTTTCTCTAATATTTTTGTCTTCTTACCAAAAAGATTGGTATAAAATCAGAAAAACATATATTTTTTATCTGTAGCTATCTGTCCCCTTTCTCATTCCTGATAGTTGTTATTGATGACTTTTTAAAAATCAGTCTTACTAGAGATTTGCCATTTTTATTGTTTATTTTCTAAAATCAAGCTCTTGATTGTGTCGGTCCTCTCTGTAATACTGTTTCTACTTCACAGACTAATACTTCTGCTCTTCATTTTATTATTATTGTTGTTATTATCATTATATTTCTACTTCTACGTTCTTTGTGGTGTGCTTAGTTGCTCAGTCATGTCCAACTCTTTGTGACCCCATGGACCGTATGTTACTATTTTTCTTATAAGTCAGTTTTCAAAGTAGCTGCACCATTTTAAATTTCCACCAACAAAGCATAAGAGTTCCACATTCTCCACTTCCTCACCAATATTTATTATTATCTGTAGTTTTTTTAATGTAGCCATCCTAGTAGCTATGAAGTGGTACAATTCTGTGATTCTGATTTTCACTTTCTTGGTGTCAATTCATATAGAACATTTTTCATTTGCTTTGTGGTCATTTGTGTATCATCTTGGGAGAAATATCTGTGGAATAAAAATTCTTTGCCCGTTTTAAAAATTGGACTATGTGTCTTTTTATTATTGATATTTTATTATTATTTATAAGAATTTTTATTGAAGTATAGTTTATTTGCAATGTGTTAGTTTCTGCTGTACAATCAAATGATTCACATATATATATATATATACATTCCTTTTCCCTTTTGGTTTTATTACGGGATATTGAATATAGTCCCCTGTGGTATACAGTAGGTCCTTGTTATTTGTTTTATACATAGTGTTGTATATTTGCTAATTCTAGACTCTTAATTTATCCCTCCTCCACCTCCTTTCCCCTTAGGTAACTGTAAATTTGTTTTCTATGTCTGTGAGTCTGTTTTTAGTTCGTCAGTAAGTTCATTTGTATCATATTTTAGATTCCACTTATAAGTGATGTCATATGGAAGTTGTCTTCCTCTGTCTGACATATTTCACTTAGTATGATAATCTCTAGGTCCATACATGTTGCTGCAAATGGCATTATCTCATTCTTTTTAATGGCTGAGTAATAGTCTATTTTTGTAGCATAACCATCTGTTATTCTAGAGGTCATCAAATAACCTGAAAGTTGATTTATGAATTGTAACTGCATATGTTCATTTTTTGAAAAGTGAAAGTGTTAGTCACATCCTACTCTTTGCGACCCCATGAACTGTAGCCCACCCGGGTCCTCTGTCCATGGAATTCTCCAGGCAAGAATACTGGAGTAGGTTGCCATTCTCTTCTCTAAGGAATCTTCCCAACCCAGGGATTGAACCCAGGTCTCCTGTATTGCAGGCAGGTTCTTTACCATCTGAGCCACCAGGGAAGCCCAGGGGAGGGTCTATTGTTTAAATCAGATCCATAATGAGGTCCATTTGCCAAAAAGTTAAAAAAATTGAAATTTAAAAGCTTTAAAATTTAACTGACTAGTAATTCTATGTCATCTCTTTGAGGGGTGAAATTTGTATAATAAGTGGATTGAAATATTTCTTAACTATATCCAAAAGATGTTATTACTTAAAAAAATGAAGCAATATGGTAAGATATTTATGTTTATTAAATATTGGTGGGCATAGATATGGGTGCTTTGATGTGTATCTGAAACACTTCTCTTTTAAAAATCATCATTATCATAATAACTTCCATTTTAGTTAATAATGGACCTTTTGAACTTTTGATATGATGGATAAAGCTAACAACAAAATTCTGTGTTTCTTCTTTCTGGTTCTTGGGCTTTTTCTTCATGACTTTTACATGGAGCACAGGGATAGAATGAAAAGTCATAAAATGGACAAGATGAACGCAGAGTACTTTGGACCAGCAAACTTCTCCTTAGGCTGAGGCTATAAAGTCATTGCTGAGATACTTTTCCAAAAATTCTTTTTCTTTTATTCTCCTTTAAATCCTACATAGAAATAAACAAAAGGAGATGTCCCCCTATAGCTTTAAGTCAAACCCTTAATTTTATTTGAATATAGTATCTTTTGTCATTTAATTACAGCCATTTTTATTTTCTGTCTTTTTTTTTAAGCTTCTAGATTGCTGTGTAATTTTTGTATTTATGCAGATTAGACTGAGAGTCCAGGAAGACCCAGCCACACAATTAAGGAAAGAATGAAACCTTCCACTTTACATCCATTTTCCCCAATTTAAAATATGACATTTTCTATTTTCTAACCATACACTGTTGGCTTCCGGTTTTTTCATTTTAGACAAGTATTTTCTTCTCAAAACTGGCTACAGTGAATTTGTAGCTTCTCAAGGAAACATGGATTTGAGTCAACAAATCATCTCCAGAATTCACTGGCATTTTTGCTCTGGATCCAACTTTAGGAAGTAGTGTGGGGACCATACAAAAAATTTCTCCCTCAGTCAGGGCCTTTTGTTTAGAATTTTTATAGGACTTAATATTAGAATTTATTATAGGTTTGGAAAGACGTCCTCATTGCACCTGATGTCTTCTGTTGCCTTGCTGTCCTTGGAGGCTAAATTGCTTTTAGAGATGTAGATGCAGCAACGAAGGGTTATTGGCAGTATCTAGAAAACAGGTAGCATACCTTAATTTGGGAATTTGAGGAAGGTTTGATACAGGGACTTTTTACAAAGATGTCATCAGGTAAAGGAGACTGTAAGACTAGTGACTCTGGGGTTGTTACCCCTCAGCCTCACTTGACAAGGGGGAGGGAATTGTTGTCTATAACTAGAGAAAGGGGTGCAGAGAAGGTAGCTGATAGGAACTGTGACAAAGGCACCACTGCAGATAAGAGGCTAGGAAATAAATACCCCAAATCACTTTTCTTCCTTCCTCCATTAGTGCTTGTCCTTGGCCAAACCCAACTGGAACCAGAAGCTAAAGAAATTCATTGATTTCAGGTCAGGCTCCTATAGCAGAGAGTAGGGTCAATAGGTAGAGTGGACATCCAGTACACCAGCTGATCCAGGAAATTCTATAAATGCACTGAAGTGTCTGTGTGCTGAGCATTCCACATAGGCTAATATGCATTAGAAATTATTCCAAGGATAATATATACTCCATTTGGGTGTTGGGGGCAGTCAGATTCCTTAGGCAATTTATATACCACTGGCAGATGCTGTGATTCCCTATCTATCCCACTAATGGGGTTTAGCAATCATTTGGCTCAGTATTATGCTCTGAGTGTATAAACAAAGGTGACTCATTAAGGGAAGAAGCCACATGTTTTGCACTGACCAAGGGGGTAATAAAATAAGAATGAATGCAAGAGGATATAAAAATAGTTGATTTCTGATATTGAGTCCTTTTTTTGTACTTTTGTGTTTTGTAGAGCATTGATAGTGATCTTCCTATTTTTTTAAATTGAAGTATAGTTGATTTTTTATGGGCCTCCTGGATAGCTCAGCTGGTAAAGAATCCACCTGCAATGCAGGAGACCCTGGTTCAATTCCTGGGTTGGGAAGTTCCCCTGGAGAAGGGATAGGCTATTCACTCCAGTTTTCTTGGGCTTCCCTGGTGGCTCAGTTGGTAAAGAATCCACCTACAATGCAGGAGACCTGGGTTCGATCCCTGGGTGGGAAAGATCCCCTGGAGAAGGGAAAGGCTACTCACTCCAGTATTCTGGCCTGGAGAATTCCATGGACTGATGTAGTCCATGGGGTCACAAAGAGTTGGACACGACTAAGGGACTTTCACTTTCACTTTTCATAGTTGATTTACAATTTTCAAATGTACAGCAAAGTGATTCAGTTATATATATATATATATATATATATATATATATATATACATACACACATATACATGCATACACACACACATATATATATATATATTCTTTCTCAGATTCTTTTCATTATAGATTGTTATACGATATTGAATGTAGTTCCCTGTGCTGTTATCATCTATTTTATATACAACAGTGTGTATGTGTTAATTCCAAATTTCTAATTTATCCCCACCTTTCCCCTTTGGTAGCCATTAGTTTATTTTCTATGTCTGAGTCTATTTCTGTTTTGTAAATAATTTCATTTGTGTCATATTTTAGATTCCACATCTGAGATATGATAGGATATTTGTCTTTCTCTGTGTGACTTACTTCATTTAGTATGATAATCTCTAGGTCTATCCATGTTTCTGCAAATGGCATCGTTTCATTCTTTTTTTTATGACTGCATAATATTCCATTGTATATATGTACCACATCTTTATTTATTCCTCTGTCAGTAGACATTTGGGTTGCTTCCATGTCTTGACTATTGTAAATAGTGCTGCAGTGAACATTGGGGTGCATGTATCTTCAGATTAAAGTTTTTGTCTTTTCCAGATATATACCCAAGAGTTGACAAACAATAATTTTTTAAAAATAAAGACTTTCAAGTGGATTTTTCAGACTTAGCTAATTGTGTGAGGATGACTGATACAGCGGAGCAGGTGGAGCCCTTGTGCTCCCAGCTCACAGCATACCAGGTAGATGCATTAATAGCAGTACATGGCATTCACATTTCAGAGCTCAACTCTTGCCTAATTCATACTTTAACACATTCCACTCTTAAATCCCTAAACTGTCTATCATATATCAAATTCTGAGTTGTTATAAAATAGCCAAGCAATGAGTACTGTACTATATATTCTGAGCTATTGCACAGTGGTGCTTCCAGCCAGACATCAGTTCAATTTGAGCAGTGCTGCAATTCCTAGTGAGCATTAGGGTTTATTCTACCATTATTTGAATGTTTTGCATTTATTTTGTCCTGTCCTTATTAGCTAATGAAATGAGAGGAAAATAGAAAACCAAATATACTGATGCATGGGTCTCATAAACTTAATGTAATTGAAAGTAAAAAAAAAAAAAAAAGTGGTAGCCTCTCAGAAACTAGAAATCTTTAATGCCAATCAAACTTCCACTCAATAACTGTGTATTAAAATATGAAGGAAAAGAACAAAATTAGGGGAACACATGAAATAATAGGTGGATTGTTATCAGATTTTTTGAAGTCTGGACTCAGTGGGATATAAACATAAAATGGATTTATTTTTTCTCCAGTCACTGCCTTGAACCATGCTCTACTGAATCTCTTTTTCCTGTCCTTTAATGAAGCCTTGGACAGATTCCATAAGTCTCTGGTCACTTTTGGTTATTAAAACACAGTCCAGTTTACAGTTTCAATCTCAATGTCTGTTTAATTTCCATTTCTCTTCTGTTCCGCTTCAGCATCAGCTTCAACAGTGACCCTGACAATTTATGAGTGCCAGGACAAGGTATGAAAGAGATGTTTCTTCTCTATTCCTGCTTCAAAACCTGACTCTTCCAGAGTATCAACGTGGACAGGATGTGGGGGAAATGGATACATGACCAAATTTCTCTTTACTTCCTGTCTGTGATCGTGTCCCCTTTTTGTCCTTATTGGTTAGTACTGCTTCTTTGTTATCTCCTCCTGACCATCAAGAATTTCTGTAAGAAAAGCATGGAATTTTTGTCTCCCTTGTGGGGACAAAAGGCCTGTTTTAGTTTTGCAGAAATTCAGTGGATTTGTTTATTTACATAGTTTCCTAGTATGGAGGATGAGGAAGTGGTTCTCAACCTGTGCAGCACAGTGGTTTCCTACCACCCAGGAAGCCTTTAAAAATGTGTGAAGGCATTATTGGTTGTCAGGGTAACAGACTGCATTTAGTGTTCAGGGACCAGTGATATTAAATGTAATCTCCAAAGGGATCAGAGTCAAAAACAGTGCATGCAGTGCAGGGACAGCCTCTGAAGAATAGTGCTACTCCATTTCCCATATCCTTCCGCTTCTGAGAGGCCATGTAGAAAGAGTGAGATATATCTTCATTTGTAGGCAAATAGCCACACTCTTCCCCACCCCCTCCCTGCCCCACCAGTGCTTGTCTGCAAAGGCCACCTCAGTCCCAGCCTCGTATCCTCATGGTGTCTGGCCATAATCTTGGGCAAGAATCAGAAGAAGAAAAGGGACTAAGTGCCTCTCGGTCCTCAGCTCTAGATTGTAGGTTGTCATCCTAGGATAATAGGAAAAATCTCATTCAATATCCTACAACATCATAATAAAAAAAAATCTAATTTAAAAGTGAGAGGTAATTAGAAACTTTTAACATTTTTTAATTAACTCTCTGGGAATAGTTCCCATTTTTCACAAATTTACTTTAACACATGCTTCCCTCCCTTCCCCCTGAGAGTGCCTTATGAACAAATACTAGTGACTAAATAGAAAGAAAATAGTTCTGATAAGTTGAAATCCATGAAATATTTGCTGAGTAGACTCTGGGGTCTTTGTTACTCTGTGGAATAGTGAAGAGGCCCTAGACTTGAAGTCATATTGACTTCAGTTAAAATGATGCTTCTGTCAATAATGCCTTGTGACATAGAATGAGGTTCAAATCTCAAGGATGAGTCTTAGGTTTCTGACTGTGCAATTGTGTGGGTGGTGGTGTGATTTACTGAGATGAAACTGCTAGAGGAACAGGTTAGAGAAAGAAGATCCTGAGTTTAGTTTTGGACATGCTGAATTTGATATGCCTTTGATACCCCCAAGTAGAGGTGCACAGGAAATGAATGGAGACTTTCTCGGGTTCAGAAGAAACATCTGAGCTGGAATCGTATATGTGAAAGCTAAGTGTGAGTGGATACGAACTGATGCCATAGGAGTGAAATGAATAGTCTAAGAAGAACGCAAAGTTAAAAGGATCTGGGACTGAGTGAGAAGGAATTGTGGAAGTTCGTGTTTAGGTAGAAGAAAATGATTCAGTACAGGAGCATCAAGGGATACAGGAAGGGAGAGGAAAGTTAGCTTACTTCACATTTTCCCATATCCTTTCTTTTTCCACGTGTGTTGATCCATTACCTGACATTCTTATCTATCACATTGCCTAGACTTAGTAACAGCAAGCTTCTCCTCTGTTCCAGGTGGATATTGGTGCACTCACTGCTGTCCTTTTCATCTGCATTTTTCTTGCTTGAAGACTCTGTGTTCATTCCTTTGGAATGTCAAAAAGATGTTTCCTGAAGCCTGTGGTTCACTTGGCTTACAATGAGAAAAAGGAGGAGCCCTGCAAATGGTTGAAACTGCATCTTCCATCCAGTACATAGAAGGCTCTGTTATTGTGTTCTGTTGTTGTAGTTGTTATTACTTGAATGGTTGAAGTTGTTGTACACTTTCTCAGCAAGATGGTCTAACTTTGAGCATACTCTTGCATTCACTTTACAGGGATGGCCATTTGTATTTTCTTTTATTTAATGAACTATGACAATGTGCAAAGTTAAAGAATGTTAGCATTTATGATTAAAAGAGCAAAGCAGATAGCACCAGAATAATTTGTTCAGGTTGTGGTAGATGTATGAGAAAAAAATTTATTCCCCTTGACGTCTTGTATTAAGATTGTCATATTACTGCTGGGAGTAGCAGATTGGTTTCTCTAAGCCCTCTCCCCCCCATAGGTGTGTGTCTGTGTGTGTGTGTGTACACACATAATGTTACTTTTTAAAAAAAACTTTTCATATTCTCATTTGGTTTATTTGGAAAATTAAAATTGACCACACAAAGGTAAAATTAGAATGACTAAATAATAGACTATCACTAAATGGCAAGTCACTAGTATTGTTTGTGATGCATTATCTTAGTTCTGTTCCTCAGTGAAGTGTGAAAGCGTTAGTTGCTTAGTGGTGTCCAACTCTTTGTGATCCCCTGGAGTATAGCCTTTCAGGCTCCTCTGTCCATGGAATTCTCCAGGCAAGAATACTGGAGTGGGTTGCCATGCCCTCCTCCAGGGGATCTTCCCAACCCAGGGATTGAACCTGCATCTCTTATGTCTCCTGCACTGCAGGCGGGTTCTGTTCCTCAGTTATATTCTGTAATTCATGGAAGCTTTGTCTGGTTCCTTACATTGAGTTTGATGGCCACAGAGCCAATTGAACAACTTGTTAACTTTGATTTGTTTTTTATTTTAAGTTCATTGCAACTTAATTTAGCCTTGCAAAAACACATGCTGAAACACTGCCAGAGATTGACTAGATAAATACCATGGAGGTTAGCATTGCAGAAACAGTCAAAACCGGAACAAAATGTTCTGGAGTTCAAGCCTAAATTTAGCAAGTCAATAAGAGTGATAACCTAGGATGAACAACTCTGAAAGATTGGTCTGCTTCCCCAGAAGGAGAAAAATGTTTCTGTCCAGAGTATTAGATAACAATATGACAGTCAAATCATAAAATAAAAATTTGGATGCATATTCTTGGCAATGTTGCCTTTTACCCAATAACCTAGTCAGTTGCGACTTAGTAGGTGAAGACACGGATACTGGTGGTCTCACATAACAATCACTTACATTCTAAGAGGACATGTTCCAATTTGCTCATGCCATAAACCTGTGTTTTTGTGGCCTGGGTGAGAGTGTAGGATTGGTGAAGAGGGTGTCGAGGAAGAAAACAATCCATTATGCATTTCAGGAGTATGCTATTATAATTATAAGAGACAATGGACTGGTTCAAAATTGGGAAAAGAATATATCAAGGTTGAATATTATTACCCTGTTTATTTAACTTATATGCAGAGTACATAATGTGAAATGCTGGACTGGGTGAATCACAAGCTGGAATCAAGATTGTCAGGAAAAATATCTACAACCTCACATATACAGATGATACCACTCTGACAGAAAGTGAAGAGGAACTAAAGAGCCTCTTGATGAGAGTGAAAGAGGAGAGTGAAAAAGCTGACCTAAAACTCAACATTCAAAAAACTAAGATTGTGGCATCTGGTCCCATCACTTCATGGCAAATAGATGGGGAAACAATGCATATTCTTTATTTTCTTGAGCTTCAAAATCACTGTGGATGTTGACTGCTGCTACAAAATTAAAAGACACGTGCCTATTAAAAAACAGAGACATTACTTTGCCAACAAAGGTCTATTTATCAAAGCTGTGGTTTTTCCAGTAGTCATATATGGATATTAGAGTTGGACTATAACGAAGGCCTGAAGTGAAGTGAAGTCGCTCAGCTGTGTCCGACTCTTTGCAACCCCGTGGACTATAGCCCGCCAGGCTCCTCCATCCATGGGATTCTCCAGGCAAGAATACTGGAGTGGGTTGCCATTTCCTTCTCCAGGGGATCTTCCCAACCCAGGGATCGAACCCATGTCTCCTGCATTGCAGGCAGACGCTTTAACCTCTGAGCCAAAGAAGGCCTAGTGCCAAATAATTGATGCTTTTGAAGTGTGGTGCTGGAGAACACTCTTGAGAATCCCTTGGACAACAAGGAGATCAAACCAGTCAATCCTAAAGGAAATCAACCCTGAATATTCATTGGAAGGACAGATGGTGAAGCTGAAACTCCAATATTTTGGCCACCTGATGTGAAGAGCCAACTCATTAGAAGAGACCCTGATGCTTGGAAAGATTGAAGGCAATAGGAGAAGAGGGCAGAAGATGGCTGGATGGCGTCACCAACTCAATGGTCACGAGCAAACTTTGGGAGATGGTGAAGTGCTGGGGAGCTTGGCATGCTACAGTCCATAGGGTTCCAAAATGTCAAACATGACTTATGGAGTGAACAGCAGGGATGGAGGGCTGTCAGGTAGAGTTCTGTGCTTTCAAGCAAGAAACAAATAAGACAAAACAAAATTTCAGACAAATTTAAGCCCCAAGAGAAAATTGTTGAAAGGATTTTAAGTAACTCTGGAAATCATAGTAAGATTTATATCTATGCTTTCTCCTAAGTTTTTATAGTTTTACCCTCTATTTAGGTCTTTGATCAACTGTGAGTTAATTTTTGTATAGGGTGTGAGGTAGGGATCCAACTTCATTATTTTGCATATGGATATCCAGTGATCTCAGTACCATATATAAAAAAGGTTACTCTTTCCACATTGAGTTATCTTGGCACCCTTATCAAAAGTTAATAGAGGCAGAAAGTGAACTTGGTGGTTCCTTGATGCTGGGGAGAAGGGATTTGGGGGAATGCAGAGCCACTGCTAAAGGGCAGAGTGTTTCTTTGGATGGGTGTAGTGAAAGTGACCTAAAATTAGAATTATATAATTGGGTGCCTTTAATGGATGAGTTGTACAGTATGACAATTATATCTCAGGAAAGGTATTAACATTTTACAAAATAATAATCTGTTAAAAAATCAAAGGAAGTGTTTATCAGTCTAGAAGTGTAGAACCAAGATAGTTTGAGGGATTGGGTAGTGAGTCATTGGCAGTTTAAGGACCTTTTTTTTCATAGTGACTTTAGCATCAATAGTATTTTCAAAATATTTATCATTCAGTACAGATTTCAAAGTTTTAGGAGATTGGTCCAGCCTGAGCCATATGTCTAACATTGGAATAACAACAGTTAAGCCTGGCACAAGGTTCATTTAGTATTACCAGTCACTGTGTTAAGTGGTTCACATTTATCGACTTTTTTCATCTTCAAAATTACCCTATTAAAGTGACTATTAGTATTATAAATTTTTTACAGAGAAATGGGAACTGAGGTTCATTAAGGTTAATGAAACTTATCCCACGTCCAAGGTGGGGAGAAGCAGCTGCACTTTGCTGGGTCAGCCATGAAGAGATACCCCACATCCAAGGTAAGAGAAAACCAAGTAAGACAGTAGGCACTGAGAGAGGGCATCAGAGGCAGACAGAGTGAAACCACAATCACAGACAACCAGCTAATCTGATCACATAGACCACAGCCTTGTCTAACTCAGTGAAACTAAGCCATGCCATGGGGGGCCACCTAAGACAGATGCATCATGGTGGAGATGTCTGACAGAATGTGGTCTGCTGGAGAAGAGAATGGCAAACCACTTCAGTATTCTTGCCTTGAGAACCACATGAACAGTATGAAAAGGCAAAATGATAGGATACTGAAAGAGGAACTCCCCAGGTGGGTAGGTGCCCAAAATGCTACTGGAGATCAATGGAGAAATAATATCAGAAAGAATGAAGGGATGGAGCCAAAGCAAAAACAACACCCAGCTGTGGATGGGAATGGTGATAGAAGCAAGGTTTGATGCTGTAAAGAGCAATATTACATAGGAACCTGGAATGTTAAGTCCATGAATCAAGGCAAATTCAGTTCAGTTCAGTTCAGTCACTCAGTCATGTCCGACTCTTTGCAACCCCATGAATTGCAGGACGCCAGGCCTCCCTGTCCATCACCAACTCCTGGAGTTCACCCAAACTCATGTCCATCGAGTCTGTGATGCCACCCAGCCATCTCATCCTCTGTCGTCCCCTTCTCCTCCTGCCCCCAATCCCTCCCAGCATCAGGGTCTTTTCCAGTGAGTCAACCCAGCATGAGCTGGCCAAAGTATTGGAGTTTCAGCTTTAGCATCAGTCCTTCCAAAGAACACCCAGGACTGGTCTCCTTTAGGATGGATGGGTTGGACCTCCTTGCAGTCCAAGGGACACGCAAGAGTCTTCTCAAACACCACAGTTCAAAAGCATCAATTCTTCAGTGCTCAGCTTTCTTCACAGTCCAACTTTCACATCCATACATGACTACTGGAAAAACCATAGCTTTGACACAACTGAGCGGCTGAACTGAACTGAAGGTTAAGAAAATTGCCTAGGTTACAGCTTGTAAGTGAAGTAACTGTAAGTAACTGAAGACCTAATCAGACTTGTTTAGAGTCCATGGTTTTAATAACTATGCTATAGAATCTTTCTGTAAAAATGAAATTTTCAAACACTGATATATTTTCACATCTGGCATCTTATTATCCTGCAGTTAGTGTGTTTGTCAAAGTAAAAGTGTTATTACTGGAAGAAAGGTAAGCCACCTCGAGCTGGTAGAAACAAAAAAGAAGATGTTTTACATATATATGTATGTATATATATATATATATATATATATATATATAAAATGAAATAATACTCAGCCATGAAAAGAATGACATAATGACATTTGCAGCATCATGAGTGGATGTAGAGATTGTCATACTAAGTGAAGTAAGTCAGATAGAGAAAGACAGGGAATTCTCTGGTGCCCTAGTGCTTAGGATTCTGGGCTTTCACTGCTGTGGCTCTAACTCAATCCCTGGTCGGGGAGCTGAGATGCCACAAGCCACATGTTGTTGCCAAAACAAGAACAAAGACAGAATCATCAGACAGAGACAAATATCAAAAAATATCACTTATATGTGAATTCTAAAAACAAAAATGATACAGATGAACTTATTTACAAAACAGAAACAGATTTCCAAACAAAGAAAACAGACTAATGGGTACCAACGAGGAAAGTGAGGGAGGCATAAATTAGGAGGTTGGGATTAACAAATCCACACTACTATATATGAAATAGATAACCAAAAATGACCTGCTATATAGCAAGAGGAACTATATTCAGTACCTTGTAATGAACTGTAACATAAAAGAATCTACAAAAGAAAATATATGATATATATCATATGAAGTGACAGTGTTAGTCACTCATTCATGTCTGACTTTTTGGGACCCCATGGGCTGTAGCGTGCCAGATTCCTCAGTCCATGGAATTCTCCAGGCAAGAATAATGGAGTTAGAAATCATTTCCTTATCCAGGGGATCTTCTCTACCCAAGGATTGAACCTGGACCTCCTGGATTGCGGGGAGATTCTTTACCATCTGAGCTACCAGGAAGCCTACATTTATACTGTACACATAAATAATACATCAGTTCAGTTCAGTCACTCAGTCATGTCTGACTCTTGGCGGACCCATGAACCTCAGCACGCCAGGCCTCCCTGTCCATCACCAACTCCCAGAGTTCACTCAAACTCATGTCCATCGAGTCGGTGATGCCATCAAGCCATCTCATCCTCTGTTGTCCCCTTCTCCTCCTGCTCTCAATCTTTCTCAGCATCAGGGTCTTTTCCAATGAGTCAGCTCTTCACATCATGTGGCCAAAGTATTGGAGTTTCAGCTTCAACATCATTCCTTCCAAAGAACACCCAGGACTGATATGCTTTAGGATGAACTGATTGGATCTCCTTGCAGTTCAAGGGACTCTCAAGAGTCTTCTCCAACACCATAGTTCAAAAGCATCAATTCTTCAACACTCAGCTTTCTTCACAGCCCAACTCTCACATGCACACATGACTACTGGAAAAACCACAGCCTTGACTATACGGACCTTTGTTGGCAAACTAATGTCTCTGCTTTTTAATATGCTATCTAGGTTGGTCATAACTTTCCTTCCAAGGAGTAAGCATCTTTTAATTTCATGGCTGCAATCATCATTTGCAGTGATTTTGGAGCCCAGAAAAATAAAGTCTGACACTGTTTCCCAATCTATTTCCCATGAAGTGATGGGAACAGATGCCATGATCTTAGTTTTCTGCATGTTGAGCTTTAAGCCAACTTTTTCACTCTCCTCTTTCACTTTCATCAAGAGGCTCCTTAGTTCTTTACTTTCCACCATAAGCGTAGTGTCATCTGCATATCTGAGGTTCTTGCTATTTCTCCTGGCAATCTTGATTCCAGCTTGTGCTTCATCCAGCCCAGCGTTTCTCATGATGTACTCTGCATATAAGTTAAATAAGTAGGGTGACAATATACAGCCTTGGTGTACTCCTTTTCCTATTTGGAACAAGTCTGTTGTTCCATGTCCGGTTCTAACTGTTGCTTCCTGACCTGCATATAGGTTTCTCAAGAAGCAAGTCAGGTGGTCTGGTATTTCCATCTTTTGAAGAATTTTCCACAGTTTATTGTGATCGACATAGTCAAAGGCTTTGGCATAGTCAATAATGCAAAATAGATGTTTTTTTCTGGAACTCTCTTGCATTTTCGATGATCCAGCAGATGTTGGCAATTTGATCTCTGGTTCCTCTGCTTTTACTAAAACCAGCTTGAACATCTGGAAGTTCATGGTTCACGTATTGCTGAAGCCTGGCTTGGAGAATTTTGAGCATTACTTTACTAGCGTGTGAGATGAGTGCAATCGTGTGGTAGTTTGAGCATTCTTTGGCATTGCCTTTCTTTGGGATTGGAATGCAAACTGACCTTTTCCAGTCCTGTGGCCACTGCTGAGTTTTCCAAACTTGTTGGCATATTGAGTGCAGCACTTTCACAGCATCATCTTTCAGGATTTGAAATAGCTCAACTGGAATTCCATCACCTCCACTAGCTTTGTTCGTAGTGATGCTTTCTAAGGCCCACTTGACTTCACATTACAGGATGCTGGCTCTAGGTGAGTGATCACACCATCGTGATTATCTGGGTTGTTAAGCTCTTTTTTGTACAGTTCTTCTGTGTATTCTTGCCACCTCTTCTTAATATCTTCTGCTTCTGTTAGGTCCATACAATTTCTGACCTTTGTCAAGCCCATCTTTGCATGACATTTTCCCTTGGTATCTCTAATTTTCTTGAAGAGATCTCTAGTCTTTTCTATTCTATTGTTTTCCTCTATTCTAGATATACAATCTGAATCACTTTCCTGCACACCTGAAGCTAACCTATTGTAAATCAACTACACATAAATTAAAAAACAAAACACATGACCATCAGAGGAACTAAATTAGTCATTATTAAGCCCATGCCTCTTGCTGGACATTTTCAAATATATCATCCACCTGATTGTGTTATACATGTGCCCTATGAAGCCACTGTTCACCCTCTTTTACCTGGTACCTCAGGAGGCTGCCCTGCATGTGCTGCAACTACTTGAGTCCTGTCTGGCTTCTGTTGAGTCAGTGAATAAGAGGTAGGACATTGAAGTAACAGAGGTTTGTAAAGGCAGGTGATTTATCCCCCTGACTCCCTCCCATATGGTCACCAAGAACTGGTGTCCATCAACTAAGCTTCCAGCTCCTCCCAGGTAGGCTTACCCTAGCCACAGTGACAGATATTTTTGAAGGTGGTTCTTCTAACTCCCCCTTCCCTTTGATCCTTCAGGATTGCTAGGAACCCCTGCTGTTTCCCTTTCACTCTGTCCATATTTTGTAGTCTCTTTGTTGAACCTCTCCAATCACTCCTTTTGAGGGTGAATGATACCAGGACTCTGGATAATACAGAATAATCCTACAAGGTTAATAATCTTCTTCTTCTTCTTCTTTTTTTTTTTTTTTTTGAGAATTGAGACTGAGATAATTAAGTAACTTGGCCAAGAGTCCAATTAGAAAGCAACAGAGCCAGAAATCAAACAATTTTTTTAAACTTTTTTTTACTGACAGCTGGTTCCATAAGCTAAAGCCTCTTAGCTATATCCAGAGGAAAACTAGAAATCTCACTGAAGAAGGGATGTATTTCAGAATAAATTTAAACGAGCATCACTCATTTCAAAATTCAACCGAATCTCCCTTCAAATGTACTGTATCTGTAGCAAAGGGTTTCAGGTGTGATGTCATGGATACAAATGTGAAACATGGAGTCACTGCCTGATTTTCCATCGACTATCACTGTGTGACTTTTGATTAATTACTTAGAATCTTTTTGTTTCAATTGCCTCAGTTGTAAAAGTAGAGTAATATTAGTGCCAGCTTCATAGAATAATGGAAAGGATAAAATGAGCTAATATTTATAAAGCCCTTAGAACAGTGTGTGACTCATGGTAAGAGGTCAATAAGTGTAGCTCTTATTATTATGGATTTCAGTGTATTCACTTCTGTTGCCTCAAACCTATCGAGTTGATTCTCACAAACAGAATCTTCCTGCTTTCTGGAGATAAGAAACAAATATACAGCTTCTCTCTCTCTTTTTTAAAAAATTATTGTTACTGAACCTGCTAGAAGGTAACCATTTTGAGCAGCTAATTATATCCCATCTTTGGGCCCTTTGGGGTTCTTATTGCCAAAAGTTCCCTTTCAATGGAATCATTAGGTGGGTAGAGATGGTTCCATGGTAAAGGTAACTTCGCTTACCTATGCTCAGCAGGGTGTGAATGCAGAGTTTGTTTTTACTTTATATTTGGTTGTTTGTCTGGTTGTATTTTTTTACCTAGTCCTGCTGGTGACCAGAGGTGCTTCAGTACATTTTGCAAGAGGAACAGGCTCAATGGCTACATTGGAATCAAGCTTTTTCTCTTGGTTGATCAGCACCTTGTTGCTTAGTCACTGGTCTCCAATGACAGAAATTGGAAAGAGTATGAGATTGGGAGTTATGAGATCTGAGTTATCGTTGAGTTGTTTCACTACATGGCTGTATGACTTTGGTTAAATTGCTAACCTATTTCAAACTTAAGTATCTCATCTGTCAAAAGAGGAAGTTGGATCAGTTGATAAATAAGATCTCTTTCTCTCCTGAAATACCATGGCACTACTGAGGGAATCATAGCAGCTAATCAAAGTGGCCTTTCCTGCTGGCTCAGCAGTAAAGAATCTGCCTGCAACACAGGAGACATGGGTTCAATCCCTAATCCAGGAAGATCCTCGAGAAGGAAATGGCAACCCACTGAAGTATTTTTGCCTGGGAAATCCCATGGACAGAGGAGCCTGGTGGACTACAGTCCATGAGGTCACAAAGAGTCAGACATGACTTAGCAACTAAAAAACAATAGATGAAAGTGGCCAGCCTTCTTCTTGCCTTATGTGAGTGCTCTATGGCAAAGTAGAAAGAGCACAGGCTGAGGAAACAAATACAAATGGAGACCTAGCATGACTTTACCGCTTTTTCCCTATATGAACGTTGAAAAGTTTTAAAATATTGAAAAATCTCAAATTCCTCATTTTTAAAGATAAGATATGCTTCAAAACATTGTTAAAAGATGACTCATGTCAGTTTCCTAATACACTCTATGGTAGCTTTACTAATATTCAAGCAGCTTGCTGTTTAATTGAGGAGATTAAGAGAGAGATCTCTGTTCTTGCCTGGAGAATCCCAGGGACGGGGGAGCCTGGTGGGCTGCCATCTATGGGGTCGCAGAGTCGGACACGACTGAAGTGACTTAGCAGCAGCAGCAGCATAATAGAATTACTAGAGCAGAAGAATTTGTGATTATCTTTTTCAAACCACAGATCAGGACATAGGATATGAGGAAAGATTTCTTTTCAGATTTGTGAATTTATTTATAGGAAAATTCATGTGAATTTATTAACATTAGATTCTATTGAGCCTTTACAGAAGTTCCTAAGTTAAAATAGTTAAAAGTGTATGATGATATGGGTTAAGTATGTGTATGATATGGGAAATTTCTGGTGGACATCCATGTAAATGAAATGCCATGTATGACATATAAAATTCTATACCTTTACATCTAAACTCTTGATATTTCTTATCCTGACTCTCTTCTTGAATTTTTTCCTTTAAAAAAACCACTCAGTTCTATTGAAATATACTTTATCTACAGTGAAATTCACCTGTTTTTAGTGTACATAGGTTGATGACTCTTGACAAATGTTATGTAATCCTTACAACCATGACTGATATTGTTTCCATCAAACCATTGTCCGCCCCCGCCCCCCGCCCAAATTCCCTCAGGTTTCTTTGAAATCAATTTTAACCCTTTCCTCTACTGGATCCTGTCAACCCCTGACCCGCTTTCTATCACTATTGTTTTGTCTTTTCTAGATTTTTATATACCTGGAATAATATAGTATGTAGTCTTTTGTGTTAGGCTTCCTTCACTTGGCATAATGCTTTTGAGATTCATCATGTCGTTGAGCACATGAATAGTTTATTACTTTCAATGTAGAGTATTTTGCCTTTGTATCAAATACATGTTTTGTTTATCCTTTCCCCAGTTCATGGACATCTTGATTGCTTCTAGTTTTTGGTGATTATGGATAAAACTACTACAACTAATAGTATACAGATATTTGTGTGAACATAAGTTTTTATTTCCCTTACCTGAGAGTGGGATTGCTGAATCATATGATAATAAAATATTTAACTTTATAAGAAAAATGCCAAACTGTTCCCCAGAGTGGCTGGACAATTTTGCATTCCCATCAGCAACCCATATGGGATCGGTTCATTTTGCATTCTCAGCAGTGTTGAGGATTGTCAGGCCTTTTATTTGTAGCCTTTCCAGTAGGCATGTGGTGATATCTAACTGTGGCTTTAGCTTGCAATTTCTTAATGAGACAAAAGAGTATTTATGCCCAGAAAAGTGCCTGCCACTCCTCCTGCCTGTCGGGGCTGTTAGAGTGTGAATGAAAGTGAAAGTCGCTCAGGGGTATCTGACTCTTTGTGACACCATGGCCTAAACAGTCCATGGAGTTCTCCAGGCCAGAATACTGGAGTGGGTTGCCTTTCCCTTCTCCAGGGCATATTCCCAATCCAAGGATCAAACCCAGGTCTCCCACATTGCAAGTGGATTCTTTACCAGCTGAGCCACAAAGTGATTACATATAGTCTGGAATTGAGCTGGGTTTAGGATTTCTTGTTGCTATGGTTACCCTCAGTGACCCTCCCTTAAAGGCACTGACACATTCCTTCAGTAATGGGTCACTGCCTTGCGCTCCAGTGGTGCTTGGAGTTTGGGAATTCTTTCCTCAGTACAGTCAATACTAAAGGAAATCAGTTCTGAATATTCATTGGAAGGATTGATGCTGAAGCTGAAACTCCAATACTTTGGCCACCTGATGTGAAGAACTGACTCATTTGAAAAGACCGTGATGCTGGGAAAGATTGAGGGCAGGAGGAGAAGGGGATGACAGAGGATGAGATGTTTGGATGGCATCACTGACTCAATGGACATGAGTTTGAGTAAGCTCCTGGAGTTGGTGATGGACAGGGAAGCCTGGCATGCTGCAGTCCATGGGGTTGCAAAGAGTCGGACATGACTGAGTAAATGAGCTGACTGACTCCTCCAAGGAGCAGTGGGATTTTGCCTGTGTCCTGGAAGCTGGAGGGTTCTGTCTCCTTTCTTCTGGAGCACATGGCTTGTGCTTGGCTGAGAGGAGAGCACAGGGAAGTAGGCAGGGTTTCTTGACTGTGTCTCAGTGGTGGCCCAGTGCCATCAAAGGGGACTCTCTCAGGTCTTAGTGCCTCCTCTCCAGCATGCAGCTGGTGGAGGCTTGGGGAAAAGAGCTTACAAATGAGTGCAGACTGCCCTGTAGTGCGGGTCTTTCAACCTTATAAATTCATCACGAACCCCAAGTAGACCTCTAAGAATTCATTAAAGTTTTAGTTGTTTCTTCTTACCTCCTTTTTATTGGCCATCTCCTCCTGTCGTACTCTCCCAAAGGTTCAGTTAGTCAGTTCAGTCAGTCATGTCCAACTCTTTGCGAACCCACGGACTGCAGCATGCCAGGCCTCCCTGTTCATCACCAATTCCCAGAGTTTACTCAAACTCATGTCCACCGAGTCGGTGATGCCATCCAACCATCTCATCCTGTGTCATCCCCTTCTCCTCCTGCCTTCAATCTTTCCCAGCACCAGGGCCTTTTCCAATGAGTCAGTTCTTCACATCAGGTTAAAAACAAACAAACAAATCTGTCCTCTCTTTTCTTCAAAGGATCTTGCCCCTTGAAAATGTAATTCAGTACATGGCTTTGTTACTTCAGCAATTGGAGCAACTCAGGAATAACTATGGTCTTGTCAGTTATCTATCCCTATCTGATAGTTGGGCTTTCCAGGTAGCGCTAGCAGTAAAGAACCCTCCTGCCAATGCAGGAGACATAAGAGACTCAAATTCGATCCCTGGGTTGGAAGATCCCCTGGAGGAGGGTATGGCAACCCAGTCTGGTGTTCTTGCCTGAAGAATCTCCATGGAGCCTGGTGTGCTGCAGTCCATGGGGTCACACTGATTTGGACACAACTGAAGCAACTTAGCAGGCACGCACCCATGTCTTATAGTTAAGGTGGAAGCCACATTCTCTTACAGCTTTTTACATCCTGAGGAGAAGCAGGACTTCTTTCAACCCATGTTCTTTTGGTTTGATCACTCAATCTACTATGCTATGTATCTTGGAATAGACTCTGGACCTCATAGGTCACTGCTGTAACAAATGTAATGCCAGCAAAAGGCACTCTATATCAAGGTCAAGTCCTTGAAATACTGCCATCTCCCTCCCCTATCTCGACATTCCAACTCTGGGAAGTAGAGGGAACCCTGGAAGAGATAGGGCTTAATCTGGACCTTGAAAAGAGGAAAGAGAGCCTTAACGAATGTGGTCAGAAGAAAACATTTTCTTCTGTGAAGAAAACGATGTGCTGTCTTTCTAATGTCCTCCCCTCTTTGTGTCTGTGGCAAGTCAGTTAGTACTGATCCAGCCACAGGACAGTCTCTTTAGGGCACTTCCATCTGATTTGAGCCACTTCTCCCTCCAAAAGATTGTTATCCTTCTCCATTCCATGGCTCTGTCTCCATCCAAAAGAACTGGCTATGTAACAATTCCCATGAGGTAACTTGCCTGTGTCCAGAAGTAAATATGGCTAGAGAATCATCCTTGGGCAAAGCCTTGGTTTACAAAAATCACAGATTTGGCTAATCTTCAAGATTTAGCAGTGAGCTTGAGAAGATGGTTATCTCCCTGTAATTTCCAGTGTATGTTTTCTACTAGTACAAGAACCTACTCCACTGTAAATAATTCCGTCTCCTGACCCAGTTTAGCTAATTGATAACTGGTGATTCTACAGTTATAAAGTCCATTCTTTTGCCTTCTATGAATACCTAAATATGTCTAAACTGACTCCAAGGTCTTATCAGATGATAATGTCTCAATGTGAATGGGTTTACCTTAAACCTTTCTGAAGTTCAGGTGAGAGAAGAGGGGCACAGAAGAGAGCATGTACTTGAAGTGAAGTGAAGTGAAGTCACTCAGTCGTGTCTGACTCTTTGTGACCCCATGGACTGTAGCCTACCAGGCTCCTCAGTCCTTGGAATTTTCCAGGCAAGAGTACTGGAGTGGGTTGCCATTTCCTTCTCCATAGGATCTTCCCAACCCAGGGATTGAGAAGATGGATTGAGAATGGGTTTACCTTAAACCTTTCTGAAGTTCAGGTGAGAGAAGAGGGGCACAGAAGACAGCATGTACTTACTGGTGTTCTAATTGGGTGGGGTATGGACAGGTATTATGGGCACAGAATAAAGGAGAACAGAAATGAGAAAATGAAGTCATTGACAATGAACTTCACAAGTTTGATCCTGTGCCTAACCTAGCTGCCAGTGAAATACTTTGAGGAAGAAATGCCCTGTGTAGACAAGTATCTGGTTATCAAGGGAAATCATAATCCAGTTATGATGTTTTGATGGTCAGAAAGTTCCTATTTATCCCATTGCTCTTTTTTCTTGAGTTCTTTTTAAACTCAAGAGAAGAACTGGATGTGGGAAATTGAACAAATTCCAGTCTCTCTAAGGACTCTTCTATATGTATTTTAATATTTTTAACTTGTGATAATATTTCAACAATGTAAAAGTTATTATTATGGATAAATAAGATGAAACAGATTCTTTAAGCTGTTTTACTAGCTTTTTGTTGAGAGTTAAAAAAACTATGTATCATGGGCATTGATTTGGCATTTCAGTGCCTTTCCTTCATTGAGTGCTGATCATATTCCAAGCCAAATTTGTTTCAAAAAATTGAAGCAGTGGTCTTGGAAATGAAATGACAGCAATCTGTAATCCTTTATGAAAAAGATGGAATTGGTTTCCGACTTGGTGTCTCATGCTTGTTTTGGCACATACTGCAAGACACTGTGAAGAAAACTCATAGCCTGGATAAGGAAGCATCTCATATCCTTTTCCATCCAACCTCCTTGTAAAGAGTCAGAAATACACTGATGTGATCCAGATGGAATCCTGCACTTTTTGTAATAGTTTCACATCATGATATCTTGATAAACAACAGGTGGCAATCGAGGTGTAAAAACATAACAAGTATATATTTCCGGGCAGGGGAGGAGGTGAAAGAGAGAAAAAAATAAGGAGTGAAAGAAATATGCAGAGAGAGATATTCCTGTTGACTTTATTTGTATGGTCAATATCAGGAATTTATTTGATGCAACATTTATTATAAAATCAATACCCAAGTTTCCAGTCTTGGAGAGCCACATGTCAGGAGCTTTGCTAAAGTCATTACAAACTTTATTCTATTTAGATTTCAGAACAACCAAATGAGTTAGTTACTATTATATCACATGTTAAATAAGTCATCCAAAGCACACATAGGTAAATGAATGAGCCATGATTTGAAAACAGCTTGATCTAATTTCAAGGCACTAAACTGTTGTGATGGGATTTTGCCTATTTAATCAAAGTCTCAATAAATTCACTTTAATATATGGAGATTATCTGGGTGGGCCTGACCCAAACAAATGAGCTCTTTAATAGTGGTGTTTCTCTGGCTGGTAGCAAAGGTAGAAGTTAGAGAGATTAGAAGCAGGAAGGAGATTTGATATGAGGAATCCTACTGGTCACTGTAAATGATCTCCAGATGACATTCAGGAAACTGGGCCTTTGGTTCCATGGCCATTACAAACCAATATAATGTAACATAACCACATCTGAGAAGAAACTTTAAATGCAGTTGCATGGTTTAGATTCAGCTCAAGGCCCGTGATCCTACTCTTTGGCACAAGAATAGGAAGGCTTACTGCAGGTGGCATTCTTTCAGCCAGGGTCCCAGAAGAGAACTGAGTCAAGCAGAAGTTAGGAAAACTAAGTAGAGTCATGGTAGCCACAGCAGCCCTGCGACCACCAACATGTAATACTACTTAAAAATAAGTGTTTTTGTGTAAGCCATTGAGGTGTGGGGGTGTTACACAGCAAAACTAAGTGACACATATAGCATATACAGTTTTTTTTTTATCCTTTTCTTTAGATTTAATATTTCGGTAGCATATTCATTGTCTATTGTCAAGTAACAGTATTACCACAAACTCTGTTGCTTAAAACAACACATGTTTATCATCATAGTTTCTGTGGGTCAGGAGTTTGGTAATGGCTTAATCAGATCCTCTGTTTTGGGGTCTGACTAAGTTATGGTCAAGATATTGGCCAGTGTTCAGTCTCATCTGAGGCTCAACTTGGGAAGAACCTGCCTTCAGGCTCAAGCGGTTATTGGTAGCATTCCCTTTTTTGCAGGCTGCTAGGCTGAGGACAGCATATTAAAAAAACAGAGACATTACTTTACCAACAAACGTCCATCTAGTCAAAGCTATGGTTTTTCCAGTAGTCATATATGAATGTGAGAGTTGGACTATAAAGAAAGCTGAGTGCCAAATAATTGATGCTTTTGAACTGTGGTGTTGAAGAAGACTCTTGAATGTCCCTTGGACTGTAAGGAGATTCAACCGGTCAATCCTGAAGGAAATCAGTCCTAAATATTCATTGGAAGGACTGATCCTGAAGCTGAAACTCCAATACTTTGGCCACCCGATGCGAAGAACTGACTCATTGGAAAAGACCTTGATGCTGGGAAAGATTGAATGCTGGAGGAGAAGGGGACGACAGAGGATGAGATGGTTGGATGGTATCACTGACGCAATGGACATGAGTTTTAGTAGGCTCTGGGAGTTGGTGATGGATAGGGAAGCCTGGCATGCTGCAGTCCATGGGGTCGCAAAGAGTAGGACATGACTGAGCGACTAAACTGAACTGAGACTGAGGGCGAAGCTTTCTCACTGGCCATTTGCTGGAGAACCCCTTCACTTCCTTGCTGATTGGCTGTCTCTACAGGGAAATCTTAAAACATGCCAGTTTGCTTCTTCAAAGTCAGAATGGGAGAGTCTCCTAGCAAGACTGATGCTACAACTGTGTGACGTTATCACAGAAGTGCTATCCCATCACCTCTGCTGTATTTTATTGGTTAGACGAAAGCCCTAGATTCTGCCTCCACTCAACTGAGGGGAGTATACAAAGGTGTTAACACCAGGAGGAAGGGACCATGGGCAACCATCTTAGAGTCTGTCTACTACAGATAGAACTTCTCATGTCACTCAACATTCCCTCAAAATATAATTTTTAATGCTTGAGCAATACCTCATAAGAATGGACAATAATTAATAATAATTCAATCATTCTGTTATTCATCAGTTGGGTGGTTAGTTACCTTTTCTATTAGAATCATCATTCTGGAAAATACCTTGTACATTCATTTTTGTCTACCTGTTTACTTATTTTTTTTACATGCTTAAATGACAATTTGCTGAATTAAAGGCTATGATGGTTTTTAATGCCCTTGATAAATATTGTCAGGTAAGATTCATTGACTCACCATCCCTTGGCATTTATATATAATATGGTTAAATCTGAACTCTTTTAATAGGGCTATTGACTACATTTCATCTATTAATTAATTGTTTCTTTTCTATTTTCCTATTGCCATGTTAATATTTTTATTATTGATTTTAATTTATTTTTGTATATTAGAAGTATTAACCTGCTTTTAAGCTTGATCTCTGGATTTATTTTTGGTTCTTCTTTTACCTTTTTTTTTTTGATGACAGGTTAAAACTTTTATGTAATAAAATGTATGAAACTTTTCATTTGCAATTTCTTTCATTGTTTGGGTAATTAAAAATTTATTTCCCCTCCTGAGATCAGTGTCATTTTAACCTCTATTTTTGATTACACTTTATGGCTTTAGTTTTCCAATTTCATTATTACTGTGTACTAAGATTTATTTTTGTGCATGCTATGCTATGAGGCTTAAACTTATTTTCCCCTGAAAATAGCCAATGTGTCCATCATGATGTAATAAATGTTCCATCATGTCCAAATCTGCTTCTAAAGCTTCTGTCATTAAATATTAAATTCTTAAATATACTATGGCTTATTTCAAGTATGCTAATTTTAAAAATTATCCTGCTGATTCTCTAACCAATGTCACACTAATTTTAATTACTATGCTTTTAGAACATGTTTTCCTTCTCCAGAATATGCTTTAAAATATGCTAAAATTAGCTTCTAACTTAAGGGATGGGTGATATCGTTATGTATTTTGCCTTCTGTATTCAGTATCTCCATGGACTATCATATCATATTAATCTTAATGTTCTACCTGAAATAATCTAAGGAAACCAACTAATATGTTTCAGTACAGATTCTTTATATAACAGAATCATTTCAAAGTGCATTGTGAAAAATTTAATTTTTATGAACAATATTGGCATTTTATTAAATAAAACCTGAGTGAGCTCTTTAGAGAGACAGTTTACATTAATTGGGGAAAAAGAAATAGATAAAAAGTTCTTTCAATATTTTGTCCATTTTTGAGCATCTTAATTCCATTTAGATATTCATGAAAGAAGTGAAGCAGAGCTAAGCATATGCAGAAATGGTAAGTAGGAGCAAGGCAGAAAGTGATTATACAATAAGCACTAGTATGCAAATCATGTATGTTCATTTTCATAACATATGCATAAGTATATACACTTATATTTACTTCTAATGATATTATTGAGATATCTTTAAAATAAATAAGATTGTACATTTTGAGAATCTAGAAACAAGAAAGGGCAGAGAGGTCTTTTGTCCATTTCTACATTTGCCCATTCTATTTTCTTTATATCTACTAGCTAACAAGCAATAGTCTGCCTGGAGGCAAATGTCCCATATAACTCAATCCTTCCTTTATGCTAACACATTCAAAAGGATATGCAAATTATTTAACAATAGTAAAGTCATCACAGTTCTCAGGGAAAATAATTTCCATATTCACCAGGAAGTTTATATAGATAAATGAGCATAATAAATAGAAGCGAGGTCCTTGATCCTTGACCAACTCCTGCCACTTCTAGCCTCTTCTCAGTCATATATTCACGAATTGAAGTAATAAATAGTTTCAAATAGTAGTTTCAAATAATAGTTTCTTATTATTTGGATGACTTACATTTCACTGTTTATCTAGGGAAAGGGAAATGTCCATACATTTGTACTTCATGCCCTCATTGAACTTTCCTGACCCCTTCTTGTGTACTCAGATTTTGAAACCAAAATCAGTTTGTTTCTGTACAAAAGCAAAATTTGCATAATCAGTGTCTGCTATTCAGTGGAAAGGTATATGAAGAGACCATGATGGTTATTAGAGAGCATTTCTATGGATCTCTTCTGCTTGGGCATAGCAGCTAGTGTGATCCTGGGAACGTGAAGCAGGCAGAGAGGTAGGGCTCACAGCACACCATGATGGGGACTCTCCAGGTTGACAAGATTTAGGACGTTTCTACTATTGGACAGCAAAATTGGAGAGTGCTCCTCTTGGAAGGACACTGTACACTGTACATTTATTTTCAAATATAGAGCCTGGATAAGAATCCTAATAAAATAGAGAGACTAACATTTATTCAAAAAATGATGTGCCAAGTGCTATACTAAACACTAAATGGTGTTTCATTTAATTATCACAGCAATACTATGAGGTAGGCACCATGATAATTAAAATGCCCATTCAATTTATTTTCCATACTAAAACACTTTGGGGAGTAAAATGCTAGCTATTAATATTTACACTCAGACAATAGGTATAACATGGGACTTTCCTGGGAAAACTGTAAATGTGGTCACTCTTATCATCCCCATATTACAAATAAGGAAATTGAGGTTCAGAGAGATTAAGTAATATCCCCAAGCACCACAGCTAGAAAGTGACAGATCTAGGACTCTCAAATCCTTAAGCTTATCACATTATAGAGTAACTGATCCATTACAAAGCAGTAATTCAGGAGATATTTGATAGACAATGACAGATTAATAACATTTCTGCTCTACTTCCTTCAATAAAATCCTCCACAAAATAATTGAAAGATTAAGAGAAGGAGAAACCTCCTTTTTTATTCTATTGAAGTATAGTTGATTTACAATGTTGTGTTCATTTCTGGTGTACAGCAAAGTGGCTCAGATAAATATTTGTGTGTATATATGTGTGTGTGTGTATTCTTTCTCATATTCTTTCCATTATAGCTTATCATAAGATATTGACTATAGTTTCCTGTGCTATACAGTAAGACCATGGTTTATCCATTCTATATATATTAGTTTTCATCTGCTAATCCCGAACTTCTACTCCAGCCATTCCCCACACCTTCCCCCTTGGCAACCACAAGTCTGAAGTCTGTTCTCTATGTCTGTGAGTCTGTTTCATAGATAAGTTCATTTGTATCATTTTTTTAGAGTCCACATATAAGTGATATCATATGATATTTTTCTTTCTAACTTAGTATGATAATCCGTAGGTCCATCCATGTTGTTGTAAATGGCATTATTTCATTTTTTTATAACTGTGTAGTATTCCATTGTATATATATACTACATTCTTTATCCATTCATCTGTTGATGGACATTTAGGTTGCTTCGTGTCTTGGCTGTTGTAAACAGTACTGTGATGATCACAGGGATGCATATATCCTTTTGAGCCATGATTTTCTCCAAATATATGCCCAGGAGTGGGATTGCTTTATTTTCAGTTTCTTAAGGAACCTCCATGCTGTTCTCCATAGTGGTTGTACCAACTTACATTCCCACCAACAGTGTAGGAGGGTTCTTTTTTCTCCACACCCTCTCCAGCAATTATTTTCTGTAGAATTTTTGATGATGGCCCTTCTGACTGGTGTGAGATGGTATATCTTTGTGGTTTCGATTTGCATTTCTCTAATAATTAGTGATGTTGAGCATGTTTTCTTGTGCCTGTTGGCCATCTGTTTATTTTCTTTGGAAAAATGTCTGTCTAGGTCTTCTGCCCATTTTTCTATTGGGTTGTTTGTTTCTTAGTTATTTAGTTGTATACTGTGTATATTTTGGAGATTAAGCCCTTGTTGGTTGTATTGGAAAAAATTCCATTTTAAAGAAATTAAGAATTCGTCAAAAATCCCGAATCACAACATATACAGAATTTCTTACAGGATAGTATTGCTCCTGAGTCCCTTTTGCAAAAAATGTATTTACACAAAAATCTAGTCAACTCAAACAGTAAAGAACCAAAACATGGAGAAGCCATGGTATGATGCACCTGGGATTAAGTACTGATTCCATTAATATTTGTAATTTAAAATGAAAAAATACAGGAATTATAATAATAGAACAGAATATAAAGGATATAAACATTGATAATGCAAAAATTGTAATGGAGCTTACAAAAATGTGGAGGTATGAGGGAAGAGAGGAGTGGGAGAAAGTTTAAGTACATGAACATCTTTCTTATCAATAGAGAAAAATCAAGAGATATCATTCAACCTGATAAGTCAGTAAGTAGATGTTAAACATACTATCTAAACTTAGGAAGATAAACAGAAATATTAAAAATATATAAACTTTTAATATTACCAAAAATTAAAAAAATAATAAACAGAATTAAACATAGAATTTCATAACTGTATAAAAAAGAAATCCATACTAAACACCAAAACAACAAGAAAGTAAATAAAATGAATAGAAAAAACAACCACCTTATGATGAATAAGGTAAAGCTGAGAATATCATGGTAACACATTTATGTATGTATTAGCTGATGCAACTACATAAATGAAGTGAATGAAAGTGACAGAATTATTCATATTTGCAAAATAATATGATTATCCATGTGATGAAACCCAAAAAGAAAAATTGAAACCCTACTAGAAAAAATAAGAGAATCAGTGATGTATTTCATTACAGTCAGCAACGTTAATCAGTAACTTCTCTGTATATAAAAATTCAGTTCAGTTCAGTTCAGTCACTCAGTCATGTCCAACTCTTTGCAACTCCATGGACTGCAGCATGCCAGGCTTCCTTGTCCATCACCAACACCTGGAGTTTACCCAAACTCGTGTCCATTGAGTCGGTGATGCCATCCAACCATCTCATCCTCTGTTGTCCCTTTCTCCTCCTGTCCTTGATCTTTCCCAGCATCAGGGTCTTTTCCAATGAGTCAGTTCTTTGCATCAGGTGGCCAAAGTATTGGAGTTTCAGCTTCAGCATCAGTCCTTCCAATGAACACCCAGGACTGATCTCCTCTAGGATGGACTGGTTGGATCTCCTTGCAGTCCACGGGACACTCAAGAGTCTTCTTCAACACCACAGTTCAAAAGCATCAATTATTTGGCACTCAACTTTCTTTATAGTCCAACTCTCATATCCATACATGACTACTGGAAAAACCATAGCCTTGACTAGACGGACCTTTGTTGGCAAAGTAATGTCTCTGCTTTTTAATATGCAGTTTAGGTTGGTCATAACTTTCCTTCCAAAGAGTAAGTGTCTTTTAATTAATGAAACTTAAGTTACAATTAAAGAGAAATCTCTGCCATCAATATCCATATGATTTCTCACATTCAGTCTTAGAAAGACATCTTGCCATTTGAAACAACATGGATATCATGCTAAGTGAAATGAGGCACAGAAAGGAAAAAACTCCATGATCTTACTTTTATATGGAGTCTTTAAAATCTGTGTTGAATTCATAGAGGCAGAGAGTAGAATGGTGGCTACTAGGGGGTGGGGAGGTGGGGGAAATGTGGAGATGTTGGTCAAACAGAACAAAGTCACAGTAAGATGAATAAGCTTAGAGATCTAATGCACAACATGATAACTATAGTTAACATTGTATTGAATACTGGAAATTTGCTGAGAGTGCAGATTTCAGGTGCTCTCATCACATTAAAAAAATGGAAAGACTATGAGATGATATGTTAATTAGCTTAACTATAGTAATCATTTCACTATGTATATGTATATCAAATCATCATGTTGTACACGTTAAACATACAATGTTTATTTAAAAATAAAATTTAAAAAACATCTAGGCATAAATATCATAAGAAATGCACAGCATTTATATCAGCTAGAAACTTAAAAAATATACTGAGTGACTTAAAATCAACTTTAAAGAGGTAGAAAGCTATATACTAAGTTGTTGGAGTATGACCTTCAATATTTGAAGTATATCAATTCTTTTTATATTGATCAATATATTCAGTTCTAATCCAAACATTAACATGAGTGTAGCTATAACTTGACATAATGATTCTGAATTTCATCTGGATAAATAAACATGAGAATAGCAAGGAATCCTCTGAAAAAGGAGTATAAAGTAGGGGAACTAGGATTACTGTACACTACAATGTTGCATAATGCAACAGTAATTAAAGCGGTTTGATTTGGGGACTTAAACTGACTGATGAACAGAATAGAGAGGCCAGTTAGATCCAAACACATCTGGAATTTAGTTTGTGATATAAAGTAGTATCTCTTGTAATGGGAAAAATATTAATAGATCATTCAATATATACACAGTGGAATATATTCAGCCTTTAAAAAGAAAGAAATCCACCATTTATGATAACATAGATGAAACTTGAAGCATTCTGCTAAGTGAAATAAGTCACATAGTAAAAGATAAATACTGTATGATCTCAGTTATATGTGAAATCAAAAAAATAAAAATAAAATAAAAACTGAACTCAAAGAAACAGACTCATGATGTGAGGACGTGGAGGGTGAGGGAAATAGGTAAAGGTGGTCAAAGGGTACAACCTTTGAAATATAGGGGGAAAAGTTGTTCTCAGGATCTGATATGTATGCTTGCACACATGGTGATGGTAGTTAACAATACTGGAGAGAATACATGAGAGTTGCTAAGAACGTAGATGGGCTTCCTTGGTGGCTCAGATGGTAAAGAATCCGTCTGCAATGAGGGAGACCTGGGTTCGATCCCTGGGTTGGGACGATCCCCTGGAGAAGGGCATGGCAACCCACTCCAGTATTCTTGCCTGGAGAATCCCCATGGACAGAGGAGCCTGGCAGGCTTTTCAGTCCATGGGGTCGCAAAGTGTCAAACACTACGGAGTGACTAAGTACAGTACCCAGAACAAGAATATAGATCTTAACTGTTCTTACCATCACCACCACCACAACCAAACAATGGTAATTATGTGAGATGAAGGATGTTAATAGATTTATTGTGGCAATCATTTCTCAGTATATACGTGTGTCAAATCATCAGATTGTTTGTACACCTTAAACTTATGAAATGCTGTATTTCAGCTATATTGCAACAAAACTGGAAAAAAAAATAAACATCAGAGCAACTGGCTAGCAGTTTTATTATTTTTTTAAATATATAATTGTAAATCTTGTTTCCTACTTCCCTCTTTAAATTGAAGGGTAGAGCAGATAGATCAAATATTTAAACAGAAAAAAATGCATAAATAAACCAGATAAAATCATGGGAAAATTTATGTGTGTATGTGGAGAGAGGATCTTTCTAACCTGAAAAAAAAAATCTATTACTGAAAATAATCATAAAAGGTAATTTTATTATATAAATTTTGAAAATTTCTGCATGACAAATATAATTATAACAGTCTGAAAAACTGACACATTTGGGAAGAAAGATTTCTAACTTCTGGGCCAGAGAAGACACTGATTTTCTTAATACTGAAATAACTCATACAAATGAATAAACAAGAAAGAGAAAATCAAGCTGATAAAAATAGCCAAAAGGGGAGAGCGTGAAACAGATCATATAAAAAGAATTTAACAAATGTTAAACCATGTATGTGTTCACAGATAAGTTAAACAATACAAAATAATATGACAAAATACTATTTTTAAACCATCATATTAGAGAAGATTAAAAAGTGGTTTGAGGGACACAGTTGGAAAGCGTGAGGAGAAACAAGCACTCATATACTGTTGATAGAATCATAAATTGAGGCAAAGTATTTTGAAGGACAAGTTGCCATTATTAAAATTTTAAGTATATTATAACTTTTGACTTAGTGATTTGTCCTTTAAGTCTTTAGTATATAGATAACTTTGTGTATGTGATCAACTACATATGTAGAACTAAGCCTGTTGCAGCACCCAGGTTAGAAGGAGAAAATGACAAAATTTTAAATATCTTGTTGGTTTTGAACATCATGGTACATCTGCAATGCAATACTATGTATTTGTTTCTAAGAGTGAAATTAAAAAGAAAGATACGTAATATATATTGTAAAATGAAAAAGAAAGTTACAGAACAATATGCGTAGTATACTTTTTCATATAGATATAAAAAAGTCAGACTTTCTATCTGCATACATATAGATATTTCCAGATATGCAAAAAGCTTACCAGTTATTTCTAGTGAGTAGGATTAGTACCTTAAGAGGGGAAGGAAGTGAACTTCTTATTTTATTTTATGTATCTTAAGGCAATTTGAGTATTTTTCCACAATCACTTATTTCTTTTATAACAAAACTGGCTTGTATTTTATTAAGTAGCTGTTGAGGGCCTTTAGTTACAAATCTATTTTTAGATATCACTAGTGTGCTTCTCTAGTGCCTTTATGAAGAAGAAATTCTAGGCACCTAAGAAATGTTTAGTGAGAACCTATTCTAGGTCCTTGGCATATATGGGGGAAATGAAAAATTGCTCATGGGAAAAAACAAAATAGAATTCATTTTTTTCCTAGACTTGTGAACTCTATTTTGATAATTTGCATTACCCTTTGGCAATCCACTTTATCTTAAAATGCTGGGGATTCCTAACAAGAACATCATGCATGGTTACTTACAAAAGTACAGATAATTGTGATTAAAATTTCAAATAAATTAACTTTAAGAGCCATGCAAGGGCAACTAAGTACTTCTGTTCTGGGACTAGACATGCAATGCTAATCCTCAGTCAACATAATTATGTCCTTTGAGCCGTATATTAGAACTTGTAAGACATACATTCGGTCATAACAACAGTCTTGTATAGGCATGAAACTCTGAATGTCAATGGGGCATAAATGATCAGAAATTTCAAAATCCTCTTCCTGGGCTTTCTAGAATCTTCATAATTGTTCTCCATTATCTTTTCTGATTTTCCTTCCTGTTCCTTTTCATTGCTTTGCTAAGGTCAAGAATCTCCCAGCCTTTCATGGACTGATGATTGCTCCTCCTACCCTTACATCCCAACTCACCCCAACATGCCTTATAAAAGCATAGCCTGAGGGAGGAACAGCATAATACATTTCTGTTAAAAGCATGAACTATGGACCCATTTTCCAGTTTTGTGACTCCGGACAAGTTGTTTAAATCATATGTGCTTCACTCGCCCCACCTCAGAGTCTTAGAAGTAAATTACTTAAATTAAAAGACTAATAACTAATCTGTAGGGCTTACAGCAGTTCCCTTGGCACATAGCTGGCATCATGTAAGAACTTGTTAAGTCAACAAATAAGTCCTGTGAGGCTTGGCATAGACATGACCACCATCAGGAAACTTTTCTCACTTTTCTCTTAGTTTTTCTCCTCTCTGTGCTTTGGCTTGACGTTATGTTTACTGGACTACATTTTCTAAAAATTAATTTATTTTTGGCCTCATGGAGAAGCATGAGGGATCTTAGTTCCCTGACCAGGGATAGAACCTGTGCCCCTTGCAGTGGAAGCACTGCGTCCTAACCACTGGACCACCAGGCAGTTCGCCCACACTGCATTTTAATTGTCAGTTGTTCTAGAGCTTGCCTGCTGAAGTGATCCAATTCTTCAGTTGGTAAATGCAAGTTTTTTTTTTTTAGGGCACGTATTTTTTTTTTTTTTTTTGCCTTCCACCAAATCCCTAGTGCCTAGACTGGTGCCTAGGGCAGATGCATTTGAACAAACCAAGAAAAAAATTTCTCACTTTTTTTATATCCCCACCTATTATAGTGCTGCACAGGAGTATCAAGTAATAATAAAATTATTATTAGTGGTAATCACTGCTTTATAATGTGACACAGACTGAGTGCTACATGGCAGAAAGTGTGTTAAGTACTTTACATACAGAATTTTATTTAAGCCTCTTAACAACCCAGTAATGGAGGAGCTGTTAGTAGCCTAACTTTTGTAATGAAGTGAGTGAGGCTGAGCAAGACCCCCTTATACCTACTGATCATACAACCAGTAAGTCATAGAGTTGAAACCCTGGTGATCTGACTTCGGAGCTGCTCTCTTAACAAAACTGACAGTTGTTGAAGGTCACCTGAGCTATGTCACAGGTGGTGAACATTGTCTCATAGGCATTCACTCTTTAAAAGAAAAATGCCATTTATGTAGGTCCACATAAGCGTTGAATTTCTTTCAGGTACCTCTCCCATTAAACAGAAACAGTATAAGAAAGAAGGTGGGGGAGAATTATCTCATACGATTGTCACACTAACCTGTGGATGCCCAGCTATCACCTCTGTTGTACTGATGAGTAAATCAGTTTCAGAGAGATCAACATGAAATGCTGAGCTTTTGAACACACCTCAGTATGACTCCAAACACTAAACTAATTTTTGTTGTTTGTACCATAGATATTTCTAAGGAGGTTAATTAAAAATAATACAGCATTGATAATGACATTTTAGAAACTATGATATTTAGGTAAGAGAAATACTTATACAAGTAGGATTTTCCAAATGTGTAACATACCAGTTTTTTAGTAACCAGAGGTGAACCCTGGAGAAAATGATAGATGAAATAAGTCCAGTGGTGATCCTGCCACATCGTTTCCCCCTTAACCTAGTAATCATTCCAGAACAGTTCTGGTGGAAATATTTTTATTTTTGTACCTTTGAGATTTTTGGTTTTAAGGGATGTATGATTTCTGAATCAGTTGATGTTCTATAAATTTTCCAAAAAAGTACATTTGTTACTGAATTTTACTCCATAATTTTATCCTTTCTAAAACAGCACATATTTTTGATAGCAATTTTTTTAGCATCTCTCACACAAGTATATTTTAAACTATAGTTATGTTGGTAGATTTTAGCTTTCTTTGTAGAACACTTTCTCTACCCAAATCCTGACAATTTAGACCACCTGGTACACAGTTTATGGCTTCATATCTATACAGTAGCTGAAAATTCTGAAGCACATCTCTTTATGTGGAATCAGAGATATCATTATGCAATTCATCCCTTTCCTACTCTTGACTGTCTTGTCCCCAAGAAGATTTTATCATAAGTTCCTCATTGCCTGTCAAGTGTATCACCTTATCATTTACGTGACTTATTGTAAGTTTATGTACCCTAGCATATAAATTCATTTTATCCTAGCTTGTTTTTGTTTGAGTCCACATAAGATTGCTTTCCTTTGGAGACTAAGCTCTTTCTAAATATGCTTATCTGAACAAAATGCATAACGACCTAGAAGCTAAGCCAAGTGGTAACAAAATACAGAGTTTTGTCAAGTTGTCTTATGTTGATCAGCTTTTGGAACTGAGCCCCTTTAAAATTCATACTTTTCAGCGTGAATACCCTAAGCTGCAAAGTCAGGAATTCCAATTTGGTAGCATAGAGAAACATGTCCTTGTAATTAGAATGAGACCAATGGTATAATGGCCATTCATGCCACTGCACTTGGTTCCTTGAGCTTTGGGTCAAAAAAGCATACTATTAATCTAACACTTATATAAATAAGTAAACGTCATGCTCAATGTGCCAGATATCTCCCAAGATCAAACTGGTATGCAAATACTGACAGAAAGTCTCCTACTGTGACTTGCAGTCAGTATGCAAAGTGTTAGTCACTCAGTCATGTCCAACTCTTTGTGACCCCATGGACTGTAGCCCACCAGTCTTCTCTGTCCATGGGATTCTCCAGGCAGGAATACTGGAATGGGGTGCCATTTTCTTCTCCAGAGGACCTTGCTGATGCTGGGATCGAACCTGGGTCTCCTGCATTGCAGGCAGATTCTTTATCATCTGAGCCAAACAACTCCACATTGTTTGTCTCCAATAATGATTTTCGTGTGAATCCGTGTTAGGACTGAACTTAATAGAAAGGAAGTCTAACTAGAAAGAATCCTCTGAAGTGCAAGAGTGCCCCTCATTTGGGAATAACATTCCCAGGACACAGGACACATTCTTTGTTTCTTTTGTCTAAGAGAGAGGGATATATTTGCAAATGATCTGAAGAAAATGAGAACTTTTATGCAAATCAATTACTACGCACTAATAAAAACGATCCCATGAGCCAAAGGAATAACAGTCCAAGGTTGGTCCATCTAGTATAAATAATGTAGCCTAAACTGGAAATGGATTAAGTAGAAATGTCTGAGTATTTCAATAAAAGTAAATGTCACACACACATATATAGAGATAGGGCCCAAGTATTCTGAAGATAAAAACTTGTAGTGTACAAAATCAAAAAAGAACACATTATTTCCTGAAAATTACCTTCAGAAACCATAGAGCATTGTTAAGTCAGACTCATTAGAGAGATGGCCAGTCTGAATTGCCGAAATGTCTTCAGTATTTAGAATTTATTTTATGTGGATACATTTTATTGCTCTAAACTAATTTAAATAATAATCAGTAAACATAGTCTAGTGGAACATTTAATGAGCTTGATTTTAATTAATAGATAAGGGTAATTTGTAACTGACTCATTGTTTATCTTCAAGTTGATTTTGCTAATGTCTTTGGAAGCATTTGTTTCTGCAAGCAGTTTACGATTCTTCAACATTTTTCATTAACATTTGCCAAACAGTTTTTGCATAGAAAAGTGCAAAAGGAGTGTTCAACCCAGAATTCTTTGTTATCATAAAATTAAATAAGATTTGAATGATTTTTATAGAAAAATTCCTCATAATGGATTAATTACGTGCAGGGCAAACTTTGGTAGTATTGGGGAAAAATTTTAAAGAGCTAGAAATCTAACAAAATTCTCCTTTACTCTTGCCAGACAGTACTGACATAGCTGGTTGATTTGATCAAATTAAGATATTTTGTTAAAGCACTATAAAACAAACAAACCCTTAGGCTATTTGATGGAATTGACTAGTTATATTTTTGTTTCAAACTGGCTGATTCCATACCGTCAAAGTAGATAAATAGCCCAAATGTACTTGATTCCTTTAAATATATATTTATTTGAACTAATATTTTTTAAGGGGTGATGTGTCTCTCTTAAAAAGATGTTTTGAATGCTAAAATTATTCATCAGTCCTTGAGAATTTATTGAGGTCATTCTGTGTGTTAAGGATAAAATTTTTAAGATTCTGCCTTTGCTTGCAGGTTGCTAACAGCATAACATATTATATATTTAATAATAACAAATTATGTATATTATTATATATAATTTGAGAAAAATATGAGTGAGTTTCATTCAGGCGTTCTTCCATTCAACTGAACTAACATGATTTGAGAACCTGTGCCAGGTTCTAAAGTGTAAATGTGCAGAACATCACTTTTTTGCCATATAAGAGGAGATGTGACATGGAGAATAAGAGGCATCTGCTACAAACACTATGATTTAACAAAAATAAAGGAAACAAACACCTTTTCTTCAAAGATGTCCCAGGTAGGAACTGTGGCCTGAAATCACCTGTATAACTATTTTAATACATGACTTGCCCCACGAGGACCCAGTAGTGGTTGTGCTTTTGGAGTACGGAATCAACTGGAAATTAAATTGGAGAGGTGAACATTTGTTCACACTGTTGACACCTCATCCAGGTGACTCAGACCTAAGTTCCTTCTGCCTTTCTAGAAGTCTCCATCCTCAGATCCTATTAGATAATTAGTTTAGCACTCCATTCCACTTGACTTCTGTAGACATTGCTGAAATCTTCAGATCCCATTTCTTTCTTTCCTGAGCTAACAAACTGAACAGAGACATGTGTTTGTCTGTTAGTTTTTCAAAATCAGGTTGAGGGGAAGGTCTGTAGGAATTTTCCCACATGCCTTCTCTACAGGTACCCTATATTTTCATTCCACATTTTCAGATTCGAGTTGACAGGAATAATTAATTATACAAAAAGGCAAGGTACTCAAATCCAACAAACATAATGTATGGTTCTCTTTGTGGTTTTAATGAATGCATCCTTAGTGTACCTTTCAAAGTGCATATTCAGTGTGGTTCTGTGATAGTGCAGCCATACTCTCTTTTCTCTCTTCTTGTCATTGCTTCTGGTTAGTGCATTCTGGCTTGTTTATGGTCGATGCTTTCAAAGAAGCATGATTTATTGACTCCAGTGAGCTTGCTGAATATTTATTTATGTAAGTATAATTTAGTGTCTACAAAATAAAAAGCCATCACCCCTTCACCATTTTGGCTATGGATTTTTAAAACAAATTTATACATTAATGGTATTATTTAAAAATACTCTCCCACATTTTATCTAATTAGAAACCCTCTCAATTTCTGCTTCTTTTCTGTGCTCCCAGAGTATCTGTTCTTTAAGACCTGTATCCCTATCATAGTCTTTGTCACACTCTATTATAATTTTATGCTTTCTTGTTTATTTTTTCACTGTGCTTGGAGTTCTCTACCCTAATGGCACTTAGTAGGGTATTAGTAGGTATTTGTTGAGTGAGCCATTGATTAAATAATAGGTGTCTTGAATACCTGGATTGTGTTAATTTTTCTTATTTTCAATACCGTGCTTCTTTTGGGATGTTTGCATGCTAAGTTGCTTCAGCTATGTCTGACTCTTTGCGACCCCATGGACTGTAGCCTGCCAGGCTCCTCTGTTCATGGAATTCTCCAGGCAAGAAGACTAGCATGGGTCGCCATTTCCTTCTCCAAGGGATCTTCCTGACCCAGGAATTGAACCCGCATCTCTTATGTCTCCTGCATTAGTAGGTGATTCTTTACCACTAGCGCCATTTGGGGTGTTGACCATGCATAAATCCATACTGGATCCCTAAAATGATTGCATAAATATCAATACAGTGCTCAAGGCCTACAAGTGATATCCATATGAGAAGATACAAATATAATCCATAAAACTGTGGACCCAATGGACTATTTTATAGACGTTCATTTTATAGATGAGGAAACTAAGTTTTTCATAGGAAAATGATTTCCCAATTCATCAAACCTTTTAGTGGTGGAGTCAGGTTTTCAGTCCAAATCTACTATATAGTATAAAAGGGAGAAGCCAAAAAGGGCTATGAAAATAATTTAAAGGTTAAAGGACATAGTTCAAATATGGGTTCAAGATGGGTTGGGATAGAACACATTCAAGGGGTAAACGATGACCCCTATCTCACCAAAACTAATTCAATAGGATAAAGGTATTGAATAAAATCAATGATCTGGGAAAGAGAGACAGAGGAAAAGTAGACCAATCACCATGTTTCCAGGATTCACAATTTAACATTTCCTAAAGTAAGAGTATATCTTATAATTAAAAGGATCTATGTGGGTCTTTAACCTGGCTGGGGACATTTTGAATTATATTGCTCCCTCCTTGATCTCTCCCACCCAATAAAAAGATGATTTATGAAGGGAAGCAAAATTGGTGAAACATTATATGTGATTGTGCTAAATTGAAGTCATTCTGTAGCACAGTTTAAGTATTTATTTTTCTGAAAGGACTCTTCTTGTTAAATACTTCTCATTCTATTATTTCTAGCCAGTGGAAATCCATCATGAGTATTTAAATCTCAAAGATGAGCTAGATTCTAAATCTGTACCTCATGTTTCTCAGCTGAGTCTCTTCTTCAAATTATATATGCATTTTCTGTATCTGTATTCCGATTCATTTTTCACACTTTCACAGTCTGGGATGGGAACCATGCATTTGCTAGTTCTTGACCTATTTTTAAGTTTTGTCAAATTTTTTTTCAACTTGTGCCGCTGCCCAGGAGGAACAACCACTTTAGATTGAATCACATTACAATCAGTTTTGTAAACTTAATCCAAATTGGGTCTTATACTATGTTTGTCTCTAATCAACTTAAAACTGAGTGTTTTTTCCCAGTAATTCTGCTATTATGAGCCTTCTTTCTAGATATGTTTGTTCTTATTCTAAGGGCCTTGTCAGCTGTAATTCCAGAATATAGATAACTCTATAATCTCATGCTCAGCAATTATTTCCAGCTTGTTCTTGACTAAAATCTTTGACATTTCCTCTCATGTCTTCAGCCCTCAGTGGCCTCAAACTGTCCTGCTGAAATGACTTCCAACCATTAAAGTTTACCAATTTTAAGTGATTTTTTCCTACCATCCGAATCACTAGAGTTCCATAAGACTATAGGATGTGAAGTCACTCAGTCATGTCTGACTCTTTGTGACCCTATGGACTGTAGCCTACCAGGCTTCTCTGTCCATAAGACTGTAGGGACCATCCAATTAGATATTCTGTATCATGGTCAAGAACCCTGATGCCCAGAGAGATGAAATGATTTTTCCAAGGTCACATAAATTGGTTGTATCAGAGTCAATGTGAGGACTCAAGGCTCTTGATTTTTGTAAGATGGCTTTTCAACCCTACTGTAGTACGTTTATTTATATGACCAATGTCTTATTTTTCTTATGTTGTTTAGAGCTCCAAAATACTTGTAGCATTTTGTTTATCTTAACCTTTGACTTGAATTTTTGTGAAAATAAAGATACTGTAATCTATTCTTATGCTTATCATCCCAAATCATCAATAAAAGATGTCTTCATTTCCACCTATATCAGGAATCCCATTAACATAGCATTTTAATTTGAATTAATGATAACACTTAGAAAGGAATGCTAGATCAAATACTATAACCGATCTTCATTATAATTCCAGTACAGACTAGCAGATGTACAGTTATAGCCATGTTGTGTTATGAACATTTTGAAAAAGTAATTAAATGAGTGGCTCTGGATAAGACGTTAGAACCAAGGTGATAAAGTCAATGATGCAGATCCAAACTGAAAAAAACAGTAACCCATAGTCAAAGTAATTCTTGTATTTAAATATTATTACCTATTGATTTTGTCTTAATATTTTTACTTTCAGAAATAGAGTGCTCCTAGGAATTCCAATTATTGGCATACATTTCTACACTGTTTATGAATTAAGACAAAAATCACATGCTGTTATAATGACATCTGGAGGCATTCAACAAAGGGGTAGCATAAAAAATCTATGGTTTTAGAACATGGAAACCCTTGGGTTTCCTTTCAAAGAAAATGTGTAACCAACTTCAATAGTGAGAATGGTTATGTACTCATGGTGCTAAAGAAAACCCCTGTGTTTCTGTTACAAGTGTGTATGTTCAAAGAGAATGACATATTCCAAAGTAAAGCTGAGTATTGACTCATAGCTCCTGTGCAGTCCATCTGCTGCTTTTAAAGTCTGCATGGAGTCCTTGAGGTGAATGTGAAGACAAACTCAACTGAGATAAGTAAAATTCTGTTCAGAAAAAGCAGAGGTACATATGCAATTACACACACACACACACACACACATGGGGCTTCCCTGGTGGCTCAGTGATAAAGAATCCACCTGCCAATTCAGGAGACATGTGTTTGATCCCTTGGTCAGGAAGATCTCCAGGAGAAGGAAATGGCAGCCCACTCCAATATTCTTGCTTGGGAAATCCCATGGACAGAGGAGCCTAGTGGGCTACAGTCCATGGAGTTGAAAAGAGTTGGACATGACTTAGCGATTAAACAACAACAACAACAACAGCAAAATATATAAACAATGCAGATTTATTTTTGTTTATTTAAGTATTGACACATGCATACTTTTTGAGACACTAAGTTGCCTTTCTGCCAATAAACTCCAGTTTGCAACTGTTTTATTTTTTTTAATCATTAAGGAGTGGTTCATAGGCAATAAGCAAAGATTTTTTTGTAGAGCATGAGTCACTGAAATCCCTTGCCTCTGATTTTTGTTTTTGATTTAAGAAGACCTGTACATATTCAAAAACAAGAATTGAGAAAATTACCTGGAAAAATCGATGCTCAGAGCTTCAATTACATGGACAGGTCATAAGAGAATATTTCAAGGGGAAGGGAAGCTAAATTACTGAGATAATTGTTTCCATTTCCCCATTCAGTTTTCATGTGTAAGCACAATATTTTGCAGTTTATATTGAAAAGCTTTTTGGCCATTTGTTGGTGCTACTGATGAATTCTGACTTCTCTTCATGGTCATTACTCAGATCTGAGAGCGTATGTTTTAAAGTAAAAGCAAGACAAACTTGCAAACTAAAACAAATTATTTGGAAGCAGGGACTGAGGGTCAAAAACTTCATTAGTGTCTTCAATCAATATAATGGAATTACCTGGGGAACTTGTTAAAAAATCCAGATTACCAGGGCTTACTAGACTCTCTTGTTACGGAGTATAAGAATACATATGTGTAAACAGCTCCCCGGGTGATTCAGATGCATTTAGCTAGGCTGGCCAGCACTAGTGATGTTTGGGAACTACTGAAGTACATCATAACAAATATTTAACAACTGAGGTTCCCTTAGGAGATTTCTATATGTTTCATAGTTTGAAATTATCTATTTTACCTGATTCTTTTACTGAGTGTATTTACACGTCATGTAAGGAGAGAACCATTTCCACTAAAATTTCCTGATCAGAGTAGTCCCCATGTGGTATTTTTATAAAAACACAACTGGAGAGATGGGTACAAGTCTATGCAAGCTACTATCTGGTAGACCTATTTGTGTGAAACTTTTATTGGCAAGATGTCTCAGAAATATTGTTGTTTTAGTGGCTAAGTCGTGTCTGACTCTTTGTGACTCCATGGAGTATAGCCTGCCAGGTTGCTCTGTCCATGGGATATCTGAGGCAAGAATACAGGAGTGGGTTGCCTCTTCTTTCCCCAGAGATCTTCCCAACCCAGGGACTGAACCCATGTCTCCTGCACTGCAGGCAGATTCTTTACTGATGAGCCCTATTGGGTTGGCCAAAAGGTTCGTTTGGGTTTTTTGTAAGATATTATGGCAAAACCTGAGTGAATTTTAGGCCAATCCAATAGCTAGTTAAATATAGGCTAGATGCTTTTGTTAAGAGTAAATAAATATATTTTCCCATTTGTCATAACAACCAGCACTCATCAGAATAAATGTTAATATTTATGAAATCCCATATAACTAATCTGATACAGTTATTAAGAAGATGAAATTAACAAAATTGCCATAGTTGCTATACATAGAATCAACTACTCAGATTCTTAGGCAATTCATTACTGAAGAAAATTACAAATCCCTCTCAAACCAGTCAGGAAGCTGAACTAGGAAAGTATCATATTCGAAATGATGAAAAAGTTACTTTTGTTTTTCAAATCCTAATGTATCTGAGCTATCTCACTTGCTTGACTTCATGGTATATTTGCACCATTTAAATTTTGCCAATGGTTGGATCTCCTTGCAGTCCAAGGGACTCTCAAGAGTCTTCTCCAATACCACAGTTAAAAAGCATCAATTCTTCAGCACTCAGCTTTCTTTACAGTCCAACTCTCGCATCCATACATGACCACTGGAAAAACCATAGCCTTAACTAGACAGACCTTTGTTGGCAAAGTTATGTCTCTGCTTTTTAATATGCTGTCTAGGTTGGTCATAACTTTCCTTCCAAGAAGTAAGCGTCTTTTAATTTCATGGCTGCAATCACCATCTGCAGTGATTTTGGAGCCCCCAAAAATAAAGTCAACCACTCTTTGCACTGCTTCCCCATATATTTGCCATAAAGTGATGGGACCAGATGCCATGATCTTAGTTTTCTGACTGTTGAGCTTTAAGCCAACTTTTTCATTTTCCCCTTTCACTTTCATCAAGAGGCTCTTTAATTCTTCTTCACTTTCTGCCATAAGGGTGGTGTCATCTGCATATCTGAGGTTCTTGATATTTCTCCCAGCAATCTTGATTCCAGCCTGTGTTTCCTCCAGCCCAGCATTTCTCATGATGTACTCTGCATATAAGTTAAATAAGCAGGGTGACAATATACAGCCTTGACGTACTCCTTTCCCTATTTGGAACCAGTTTGTTGTTCCATGTCCAGTTCTAACTGTTGCTACCTGACCTGCATACAGGTTTCTCAAGAGGCAGGTCAGGTGGTCTGGTGTTCCCAAGATCAGTCCTTGGTATTCATTGGAAGGACTGATGTTGAAGCTGAAACTCCAATACTTTGGCCACCTGATGCAAAGAGCTGACTCATTTGAAAAGACCCTGATGCTGGGAAAGTTTGAGGGCAGGATGAGAAGGGGACAACAGAGGATGAGATGGTTGGATGTCATCACCGACTTGATGGACATGGGCTTGGGTGAAATCCAGGAGTTGGTGATGGACAGGGAGGCCTGGTTGCTGCAGCTCATGGAGTCACAAAGAGTTGGACATGACTGAGCAACTGAACTGAAGTAAACACTTTGCCAAAGTAAGTACAAATGTTTTGCAGAATGAGATGGTAAGTGGAAACATCTATGTCTCTGGAAGAAAAACAAATCAAAACATGATTTGCACCATTTAACATTTTCAGTGACATTTTCAGCTACTGTAGCCAATGCCAAGCCACCAAATTGATATCACTGTATGTAGAGTTGGGAAGAAATGCATAGTTGTGTCTCACAATGTGGCATGACCTGGTCGTAGCACACCATTGGCTGTATATGTTTAGGCTACAGCTACCAAATGGTAAGCAAGGAACCATCCTTTTACTTCCTCATATTTTCACATTCAGGATCACTGCTTGCTCTCAGACAGTTCCTGTCTATTTTTTAAAATTAATTAATTAATTTTAATTGGAGGCTAATTACTTTACAGTATTGATTATGGTAGTTTTTGCCATACATAGACATGAATTAGTCATGGCTGTACATGTGTCCTGCCATCCTGAACAGCCCCCCTCCACCTCCCTCCCCACCCCATCCCTCTGTGTTTTCCCAGAGTACCAGTTTTGGATATTTTACATATGGTAGTATTCACGTTTCAAGGCTATTCTCTTATATTGTCCCACCCTGGCCTTCTCCCACATATTCCAAACGTTTGTTTTTTACTTTTGTGTCTCTTTTGCTGTCTTGCATACAGGGTTGTCATTACCATCTTTCTAAATTCCATCAGTTCAGTTCAGTCACTCAGTCATGTCTGACTCTTTGTGACCCTGTGGAGTTTAGCATGCCAGGCGTCCCTGTCCATCATCAACTCCCAGAGTTTACTCAAACTCATGTCCATTGAGCCAGTGATGCCATCCAACCAGCTCATCCTCTGTTGTTCCCTTTTCCTCCCGCCTTCAATCTTTCCCAGCATCAGGGTCTTTTCAAATGAGTCAGCTCTTCGCATCAGGTGGCCAAAGTGTTGGAGCTTCAGCTTCAACATCAGTCCTTCCAATGAATATTTAGGACTGATTTTTAGGATTGACTGGTTGGATCTCCTTGCAGTCCATATATATGCATTAATGTACTATATTGGTGTTTCTCTTTCTGGCTTACTTCTTTCTGTATAATAGGCTCCAGTTTCATCTGCCTCATTAGAACTGACTGAAAATGCATTCTTTTTTATAGTTGAATAATATTCCATTGTGTATATGTTCCACAACTTCCTTATCCATTTTTCTGACAGTGGACATCTAGGTTGCTTCAATGTCCTCGTTATTGTAAACAGTGCTGCAATGAACATTGGGGTACACGTGCCTCTTTCAGTTCTGGTTTCCTCCATGTGTACGCCCAGCAGTGGGATTGCTGGGTCATATGGCCATTCCATTTCCAGGTTCTAAGGAATCTCCACACTGTTCTCCATAGTGGCTGTACTAGCTTGCATTCCCACCAGCAGTGTAAGAGGGTTCCCTTTTCTCCACACCCTCCAGCATTTATTGTTTGTAGACTTTCTGATGGCAGTCATTCTGACCAGCGTGTAATGGTACTTCATTGTTTTTTTTGATTTGCATTTCTCTGATAATGAGTGATGTTGGAGAGCTCCCATCTTTTATGGAGAAAATAAACAAGGAGACAGACAAGTGTTATGTAATGAAATAAATACTGGGAAAAGGATGAACACTGGGTGGTTAATGAACACCAAAGAGGGACAGCTAACCAAAGTTTGAGGAAGCTTCCCTGAGGAGGTGACATCTAAAGCAAATTTCATAGCATATACTTGTGGACCATACTTTGATAAACCTTACACATATTGTGGACTTCTCTTGTTGATCAGATAGTAAAGAATCTGCCTGCAGTGTGGGAGACACAGGTTAGATTCCTGGCTCAGGAAGATCCCCTGGAGAAGGGAATGGCTACCCACTCCAGTGTTCTTGCCTGCAGAATTCCGATATCTATTATATATTGGGTTGGGGGCAGAAGAGTAGCTGAGTCTGGATGGATAGCCAAGGACCGAGTCTTAGAGGAACTTGAGGGGCATGATTAGGAGCTTGGATATTACATCTGTTGTTCATAGAAGAGCACTGAAGGTTGGGGAATTAGTGGATACATAGCAGAAAATGCATTTAATGAGGAGGGGGATGGGCTGGAGGTAGAGAAAAATCCTGTGTAAAACTCAAGGAACTCATACATTCCACATGGAGAGAGGCCTGTAAGCAGAGGGTTTACTTTGATACATGACAGTATGGGCTTGAATAAAGGTATGAACTTGGCTGTGGATTGTTTTTTATGTTCCTGTCATGTATGTGTAAGTAGGTTGTAAGCTTCTTGAGTTGAATATAAAAGTTTAGAATGTTACCAATTCCACAGATATCTCTGAAGTCATGTGGTGGTATGTGTGCATGTTAGGTCTCCTCAGTAGTTTCCGACTCTTTGTGACACCATGGACTGTAGCCTGCCAGGCTCCTCTGTTCATGAGATTCTCCAGGCAAGAATACTGGAGTGGGTTGCCATGCCTCCTCCAGGGGATCTTCCCAACCCAAGGACTGACCCCACATCTCTTATGTCTCCCGCATCAGTAGGTGGGTTCTTGACCTCTAGTGCCACCTGGGAGGCCCATAGTGGTATATAGAGAAGCAAATTATACAAGAATTTTATTGTATGTTTCTATTTACACATGGAGTTTGAGTTTATGTGGAAATATTCCCCACCTGATCACTAAACTATAAGAAACGGAAAGAAATTCGTTTAGGTCTTTAACAAACACATGCAAAATCAACACGAGCTGTAAATGTAATTAAAAACATCATATCACTTACTAGTATATAGAAATATTAGGTATTTAATTTTAACATTTACAAATTATTTATACATGTAGACCTCTTTCTTTGCCAAAGAGTGGTCAAAGATTTTGAATATTTGGACATTTTCTATTTATAAATGAGTAGTTGTACTATTTTAATAATACAGGGAAATCAATTTTAGTGACTTACTCTTACACATGTAACAATGGGCTATACAGGAAATGACCTTGGATTTGATTGTGATCTAAAGACTTGCAATGTTGTGTTATATTTTCCAGTAAACCTCTCATAATCAAGCCCTCTATTATCAACACAGGTTATTTCTCAAGTCTAAGTAAAAATAGCATATTTTCTTTGGAAAGGATTTGAAGAATACAATTTATTTATCACAACACAAATTGTGCCCACTTAATATTAAATACACTAAAAATAATTCATACAATTTACTAGCATTAGCAGATAAGCTGAGCAATTGTATAAAAGCACTGCTATGTATGACATATACATAGGACACAGACACATTTGGTGATAGGACTGAATTTTCTTTGGTGTTTTAGCCTGTGCCCCATATTGCATAAACGATGTTTTAAATTTATTCTTTAACTTGAAATATTTGGTTAAAAGAAGAAAAGGGATTTAATATCACAGGTGAGTGTTTGCTCTTTCTGTAGTTAGAATTCTTCATTTAAAACTAAAAAGGTAAGCATAGTCTGCACTGTACTGCAGTAATGATGTTAAGAATCTTTATGTTTTAACACAAGGGCTTATATTTGGCTCACCCTACATGCCCCACAGAAATGGGCAATGAGACAAGGTAATGATGGTAGGTTCACAGCTCAGTGGATGACCCATGTGTGATGCTACCAGTTCAGTTGTTGGCTACCAGAGCACAAGTGTCAGGGCAAAAAGCATGGAGACTTTCACCTAATCTTAAGTGCCTTGGAGGGGAAGCGATACAAAATTGTTTCCCCTCATATTTCATGGGCTAGATTTAATCACATATTTCCACCTAGCTGCAAAGTAGAGTGGGAATTCAGTTATTCCTGTGCCCAGAAAGTAGACAGAAATTGGATATTGGTGAATGCTGGACTACCTGTCTTAGAGAATAAAAGACTAATATGTTAAATATATGGAATCAGGACAGGAAAAGCTCAAGAATTCCACTCAAATTTCTTTGAATCTGTATTCTCTCATTCCAAGAACCGTGTCTTCCATGATTTTGTATCTTCAGTGAATATGACAATGCCTGAGTACCTAGGCATTCAAGAAAATTTCTGTTGAATGACTGATTTCCCTAGAATCTATAGAAAAGTGAGAGTTAGAATTGCTTGAATTCTAAGGGGTAATTGAACACAAACCACACGAACACACACAAAACCCACTAGATTCATTAGATAGATAAAAGGATATAACCAGTTAATCATAAATGAACTGATTGAAATCAGTTTGGTATAATCTACAAGTTCAACATAAGTTATTTCTTCCTGAGTGGAAAGACATGTCTAGTTAATAGAATTCCAAAAGTCAGATGACGAAACTGAACCAAAATAGCCGATCAAGGAATCCTGTCAGCATCCCATTTCGGCCTACCATAAATTCCATCACACGAGCTGCTGATGTGGTAAAACCTCCATCTGTGCTGTTTTAGTATCCACAAAACATAACCAGAGAGCTGAGAAGCACCTTAGCAAGTATTCGGTCTAGGGATGGTTAGTAATTGGAAGAGCTCCACTCCCAAGGCAGACATTTTGCTTGCTCTTTCTATAAGTTTGTAAGTGAGCTGAAGGCTATGCAGATAATTTGATATATATATATATATATATATATATATATATATATATATATAAATATAATGCCTTACACTGTAAGGTACTGTACTATGAACTTTATATGAATTATCAAATGCATTCTTTACAGCAAGTCTACAAGATAGGTAATATTATTCTCTTCATTTTACAGGTGAGGGAACAGAGGCTTAGAGAGGTTAAGTAACCTGCTAATGGTTACATATTTGGTAACTAGAAAACTTTGCTTCCAAATTCAGTGCTCTTAACCTCTGTTCTCGGTCATTGGGATATTATGCAGTTACTACAGGCTACAGAGACAGTGTTGAACCAAGACACTCAGAATCTTTCTGAATACTGTGACACAAGTAATTATGTCCAGCCAATGGTGATTGTCAAGGAATTTGAAACTTATTTCCCTTGTCAACTGCCTTAGTTTGCATGAGGTGTTTAGGATTCAGGAGCAAACTGGCAGAGTAGAAGGACCTTGAGCTCACCTCCTCACGATATCACACATAAATCGCAACTAACTGCTAAACAACCCTCAACAAAAAAAACGAACCTACTGAAAAGATCTTCTACAACATGAAGAAGAAGGCACAGTGAGATATGGTAGAAGTAATTCACTTGCAATATAATAAAATCCCTCCATTCACATGGGAAAACTGAGGTCCAAGAGAAAGATGTCTAAGGTTACCTTCAGGGAGATGGTGTCAGACCTTGGAGTGGAAGAACCCAGCAGTCCTGACTTGGAACCCCAGGCTCATATACCAGGATATCTACCGAGATCTCTGCTCTAACAAGGGCAGCAGCTTAGAAATCAGGGACCCTTGGTTTCTTTCTGACAATGGACCCACAAAAGAACAAGCCTTAGAGCACAGTGTACTCCATCACTTCTAGAAGATCCGATGGACACTTTGTCAATATTTGCCATAGCATTTAGTCATACAGATTAGGTGTGCTGGGGGTTGCACAGAATTTCATGGAAGGGTCAGTGACAGTTCTAGTTTGATTACCCCCAACTAGGCTAAATCACGTCTGTTACTTCCCGTCACTGATGAATCTGACTCACAGAGAAGGAAATCCAGAGAGCCACAGAAAGGGTAATGCTACACAAGAGGAAGAGAGATTTAGAAAAGGGGAGATAATGGAAAAGAGATAAGATTATAAAACATTTGTTATGCTGATGAGTAGAGAGAGGCTGTTCACAAATTCTTATGGCTGTTCCCACACTCCAGTTATTTGTGTCCTTAAATTGAACACCTAGACAAAATATCTCACTTCAGCATGAAGACTGTGGCTTCTTTACTGCTTTTTGGCCCAAGATCTCCTCAGTTCTTTGTTTTGCATGGCCTGGATTTCACCTTTTCCACTTAGCCATTCTCCAGCTGGCAAAGTCAGTGTCTAGGGTACCCTGGAGTGCATAGCAAGGACCCTCGAAGGCGAGCTGAGTATCTGCCGTCTATCTCAGCCCACAGCTGTGGTGAGTCTTTTCTTCTGGTGATTTTCAATGCACCCTCCAGCTCAGAGATGAGAGCCTGCTTTGGATGAGGGTTTCAGGGTTGTTGGATCACTCGAATCTTTTCAAGCAAACTCTGAATTTCAAGGACACAGTGGGTTACAAGAAGTAGGGGCTCTGGCTGCCTTCACAGGAACTTTCCTTACAATTCATTTTCTATTCATGCGTGGTGTGCATCATGCTCGTCATATTGTGAAGAAAGCAACAAGAAAAGGACCTCATTTTCCTGCATCTCATTGTGTTAGCAGAACAGCAACTTTGAATGAAAGATGGAAATTAGGGAGGGAAATTCTACATTATCCTTAAGAGCATTTGACAGAACATCATATTCTATGTAATTTAAATAGCCAAATAGAGCAAGCAGAGTTTAATTAAAGGCAGACTATGGGCTACAAACTTCTGACAATGATTTGAAAGGGTGCTTAACAATATCTTAACTTGACTCATTTTGATTCTTTTTAAGGCCCCAGTATTATTACTCTGAGTATCTACCATCCCCAAATTAAGAGAGTTGTAGATGTCAGCCTTGGCAAAAGACATCCCACTGTGTGAGTTTCAAAACTAACATTTGTGATCCATTGTTGGTAAAGTATACTGTGCTTGTGTCAGACGGGATGTCAGGGAGGGGTTTGTGTGTGTGTGTGAGATGGGATGTCAGGGAGGGGTGTGTGTGTGTGAGAGATGCGGTGTCTGGGAAGGGTGTGTGTGTGTGTGAGACAGATAGGGTGTCAGGGAGAGGTGTGTGTATGTGTGTGTGAGAGATGGGGTGTCAGGGAGGGGTTTGTGTGTGTGTATATGTATTTTCATGGAAAGCGCAACCTGCTGAGAGGCACGACCTGAGTGAATTTAGTACAGTCCAGTGTCTGACTTTCAGCCTCAGCATCAGAGATTTTCTCATTTCTACACTCCCATGGGAGGACAATTGCCTCTGAATATGTATTAATATCTTCAGTCAAATTTGAAGACCTGGCAGTTATATTCACCTGGAGATGATTAATAACTTCTTTGAATGCTATTGGTATAAAAATGAGGAGGTTCAAACTAAGGTACATGTGGGGACCCTGGTTTACATAAACTTTAATCACATACATTCTGGAAAAAAAGGAGGAAAAGCACAGAAAATGCCTTGTCTAACAAAAGCTACCAATTAGGTCCAAACTCGAGAAATAGCGGGAAAGGGGATCATATTACCCATATTTCTGAGGCTGACCCTCCAAGATTAATCCCTGCTTATGGCTGGACGCTCTTGGATCACTGACATTCTGGAAAGGGCCCGTTTAGGTTTAATGATGCTGGAACTCTGTGGCACTGCCACCTCAGCCTGGTCCTCACACTGTTATCTTATGCTCTAGTGTCAGTACTTTGATCCATGTTGTATATTCCTGTTTATGTATTTCTGTTCGTTTCCTTCCCCACTAGCCTCAGAGGATTTATGGTCAGGGATTAAGGTTCTGCTTTGTCCCCACTCAATCCCTCTAGGAGTGTTGTTGTTATTGTTCTGTTGCTCAGTCGTGTCCGACTCTTTGTGACACCACGGCCTGCAGCACACCAGGCTTCTGTGTCCTTCACTATATCCTGCAGCTTGCTCAAACTCATGTCCATTGAGTTAGTGATGCCATCCAGCCATCTCATCCTGTCACCCCCTAAGAGTGTAGCTGGAGCAGCTTAGTCCCATGGCTCAGTACTGGCTGCCTAGTGCTAGAGTTCCCTGTGCTAACTGACTGTCTTGACTAGATCCCTGCTTAGAGCTGATGGCTAGACCCTCTTGGTACATTCCTTAGGAGGAGAGGCATATATACACTTGACCCCGAGGCAGAATTGGCAACAACAATAACCTGGGACTCCTGGTAACATTTATGGATTTCATGGATAAACCCAAAATCTTGTTTAATTTTCTAGATAAAAATCATAGCTGACTTAAGGAAGTGATTCAGATGGCTGTAAGATACCCAATCTGCAGCAGAGGAAGCTATGAGAGTAGAATTTTATTTACATATTTATAAGAATAAAGGACTCTGATTTTATAATTTTGCCCTCACAAATATCCTTCATATGTGAGGAAGGAAAAAAGGCATTTTTGATATCCACATCTGTAGGCTTTAGAGAACCACTCCAGCTTAATAAAAAATGAATCAGAAAAAAATAACTCAAGTTGGGGAAAGATTAAACATATAAAGAACAACGGTGACAATAAAACATAGTTAAAATTGAATAGCTATTGCTAATAAACATATGAATTATAATAAAAATGATGAGTAGTATCTTAAAATAGAAAATAAATTCTGTAAAAAATAGTTGCTTAGAACTCAACATTTCCAATCTGTGAAACCAAAGATAGGAGTTTAGGAAAGAATAAAAATAGCAGTAGGTCTCAACACAGTGCATTGTGGCTACATGATGATTCTTCAGGTTTTGTAGATTGATATGTCAATATTCATTTCAAGTAAGTGTTTTCCAAATTTTAGGGTATAGAATTATGTAGTACCTCTTTGAAATAAGTGCCAACAAAAAGAATGTGAAAAATGCATTCAGAAAAAGATGAAAAGATAACAAAAAGCAAGTTAGAAAATAAAAAGTAAAATTTTAGAAATAAGACCAGATATGTTGGTAATTATAATAAATTTGAAATGATGAAATTAATTCATTAAAAGAAAGTTGTGAGAAGTGTACTGCTCACAAGGAAAACATCTATATTAAATTATATAGAAAAATTAAAAACAAAGAAGTGATTTAACATACATTAGGAACATGCAAATCAGAAAGCAGGGCAAGCAATATTAATATAAGATACAATGAAATTTTAAACAAATAGTATTATGCTCAGAACAACACAGGAGTAAAAATATACAAGGTAAAAGCCTTTAAAAATCACAAATTTGATTAAAAACACAAATCACAAATTTGATTAAAAACACAATTACATTGAAAGACATTAACATAGTAAGTAGGACAAAGTCAATAATGATACAGAAGATTTAGATAAGCATAAAGGAAGTTGATTTAACAGATATTAGAACAGTTTTTTTTAAAAAACAAATAACATATATTTCCCCATGTGTCTATGGAACTTAAAGAATTATGCTCCTGAACTAAGAAAAAACTTTAATAGATTCAAAAAAGTCTAAATTTATAGGCCTCATTTTCAGGCATAATGTACTACTAGAAATCAAGAACAAACAATAAAAACCTATGTGTGTGTGTGTGTGTGCGTGCATGTATGCGAATGTGTGTTATAGCAGTTTGAGAAAACAGGAAACATTATAGAATAACAGTGGAACATTATTATTTTGACAACAACAACCAAAAAAGGAGAATTAAAAGCTCTGGCAGGGGGAAAGCCCTAGGAAACAACAGGAACAAACTCCTATACAAGAAAGTCATAGTCTAAATGTAAAGCAAATGAAAATGGAGAAAGATTTTCAGTAACTGGTAGAATATAATAAAAAGAATCCATCTGACTTACACAGGGAAAATCCTGTCTTTTAAACAATTTTCTTATTTTTGTATAATTTCAAATTTACAGAATAGTTACAAGAACACTGAAATTTTATATCCTCTCTTCAGATGACCAGCTGTTTATCTTGTATTTATTGCCTCCTTTCTTCTGCTTACTTTGGGTTTATTTTGTTATTCCTTATCCAATTCTTTAATGTAAAAGTTGATGTCTGAATTAGAATCTTCCTTTCTAACATAGGTATTTAGATTTATAAATTTCCCCCTACCTACTGCTTTATCAGCACCATCCCACATGTATTGTGTCTTTATTAAGTTCAAAATGCTTTCTCATTCCTATTTTGATCTTTTTTTTCACCGATGACTTATTTGGAAATGTATTATTTAATATCTAAATATTATAGATTTTCCAGATATTTTTCTGTAATTGACTTATGATTCAATTATAGCCAGACCACGTAGTGTATGTTTCATGGTTTGAATGCTTTCAAATTTATCAACATTTCTTTTATGACCCCAAACATGTATTTTTTTTAAAAGCATGAAAACAAAAATAAAAGCATGTATATTTTTCAGTTGTTGGGTAGAGGATTCTAAACTATCAGTTAGGTGAAGGAGGTTGATAGTTGTTTCAAGTATTCTATTTCCTTCATGATATTCTGTTTACTCTTACTGAAAGAAGGTTGTTGCAATCTCCCATTATGATTGGAATTTATTATTTTTTCCAGTTCTATCAATTTTTGCCCTGCATATTTTGAAACTTTTTTTATCCTCTCAATGAATCTTCTTTCTCTAGTGATTTATTTCTTTTTTTTAAATATTTATTTATTTGGCTGCACTGGGTCTTAGTTGCAGCACAGAGGATCTCAAATCTTCTTTATGGCATGCGAACTCTTAGTTGTGTCATTGGGATCTTGTTCCCTGACCAGGAATTGAACCCAGGACCCTGCATTGGGAACGTGGATTCTTGGCCACAGGACAACCAGGGAAGTCCTTCTCTGGTGATTTAAAATGCTGTTACCTATGTCACTGATTTTCAAAGTTTGGTTATGTTGTGCTTTGGTTTTCTTCCTTTAAGCCCCTGTTTAGGTTTTATAGAGTTTTTTCTTTTCCTTTTTTTTTTTTTTTTTTGGTCTCTGGGATTATAATGTTGATCAACTCTGAAAAGTTTCAGCCTTAATTTTTCAAATCTTATATTATTTTATTTTTAACTTGAATTTCATATATGTTAGGCTACTTTTTGTTATCTCATATGGTTGCTGATGATGTGGGGTTTTTCCCATTTCTTTTTCTCTATGTATTTTGTTTTCAGAAGTTTCTACTGCTATGTTATCAATTTCATTAACTTTTTCAACTGCAGTGTTTTCACTGAACTCTATCTGATCATTGTGCAAACTCCAAAAATCTCCTTCAATTCTGAAACTTCCATAAACTGTTTTCACTAAACCAGGGTAATGTGAGCTATTTTCTTATCTTTTATCTCTGGGAATCAATAAATAGTATGCTTGTGTTACTTGCTCAGTCATGTCTGAGTCTTTTTGTGACCCCATGGACTATAGCCCACCAGGCTCCTCTGTGCATGGAATTCTCCAGGAAAGAATACTGGAGTGGAGTATTAAAGTTGATAAATAATGATACAACATATCTGTTTCTCTGCTTATAGAAAATTACCTGCAAAATATTTGGTGGTTCACATATTTGGTGAATTTATGAATGAAAATAGGATGGAGGTGTTAAGGGTCAGTTAAGGTGGATATTTCTCTTCATAAGGTCTTCCTTATTATTTGCCTTTTAAAATATGATCACATTCATATATTACTTAGAAAATTATATTGGAAAAGTTAAATTGTTTAACTCTGTTTAACTACAGACAAAATACATCTGCATAATTAATATCTGCCAGAAAATTTAACTGGAATGTTGAATGCATTCTTCAGAAAGAGGCATTCTGTTGGTTAAGCAGTGGGGTTGATTATTTTAGATTCTTGCAATCCTATAGCTGCATTAGGCAAAATTAGTTAAGTAAAGTACCTGAAACTCTATATCAGAAATCTTTAATGCATGGTCCATGGAAAATTGTGTAAATGTTAACTGCTCCACAAGTGATTAGTGGTGTTAAAGGAAAAATAAATAAAAATTTAAAAGAAAGATTAATTTCACAGAAGTTCCCTTCCAAATTGCATTGTTACTAGATTATTTTAAAATTTTCATATGTACCAAAAGATTGCATTGATCTGTTAATCTCAATGGCCCTTCACTGAACAGTCCCAGTTACCTTGGTTAACGAACTTGAGTGTCATTAACAAAACATTTTGTGATCTAAATCATGCACACAATTAAAAAAAAAAAAACAAATTCTAAATGTATTAGAACAAAAAATTCAATAAATTTTTACTAAGTAAAGACACCAATTTTACTAGTACCCATTCACATTACCACCAGCATCCCATAAACCTCACTGGAGCCACTTCCAACTCTTTATTCCTAAACAGGTAATTGCTTTTGTATTAGCATAGATTATTTTTTAACCTTTATGTAAATAGAAATATATATGTAAATATATAAAAAGAAATATATATATGTAAATAGAAATAGATAGCATCACTGACTCAATGGACGTGAATTTGAGCAAACTCTGTGAGATCGTTAAGGAGAGGGAAGCCTGGCATGCTGTAGTCCATGGATTTGCAAAGAGTTGGACACAAATTAGCAACTGAACAACAACAATAAATAGAAATATAGTACCATGTCATTTAAATATTATTTTTAGTTTGCTATATACGCCTTTTTCCTTGCAAATAATCCATCAAGATATATCCCCAATTCACACACAAAAAATGGATCAATGGCTGCAAATTGTGTACTAAAGTATAAAAGTAGCAATGAAAATGGTAATGCAAGTAGTACAATTCAGAGTAACATCACAGACATAGCTAAAAAATTGGACTCTAGTGAGAATATGGAACATATATCTGTGAACTTAAGAAAGAAATATTAAATCTGTGAAACCTGGTGTTTTCACTAAAGCACCAAGAAAGGAAAACTGGATTGGAAAACAGTGAAAGAAATATTTGAAAAATTAGATTTCATTCAACCAGTGATGAATTTTCTCCTAGTTACAGCAATTCACTGTAACAAATTTTGCTAAACTGTAGCCTAAAGCCATCAACAATTTATTATTTCCAAGCAAAATATAATGATGTCACTGGTAAACCAATCTTTTCCCAACTGATAATGACATAAATGTATCCAGAAAGATATGGATAAATTAATTACTTAAATCAGAGAAGATACAAAGAATCATATTCATCATGACAAAATAGTTACAATGAGATACAGTTAACACTGAAGAAAGTTATTAAACTCAGATATATATGTCTCTTATGAAATTGGGCATTGTTTTTCTGCTATAAATGACTAGAAAGGTAGGCACAGTATTTCAAATGACTCTTTTCAAACATTGTGCAAAAAACAGCACAGGCGTATGAATCTTGAGAGAAAGGAAACAGACAAGTTGAATCTTTCATTTTCCATGAATTTCTATCTGGAGGCAATTTTAAATCTATTACATAGGAATGGGAAACTCAAGAAACAGAGACCTAGCTGAGTTGAGGAAACAACTTGAGTTTTTCAAAGACACTGATGTTGCTGGAGTTGTGGGAAATTCTAGAAAATAAAGAGCTATGCAAGAAAGGGGCTTCCCTGGTGGCTCAGTGGTAAAGAATCCAGCTGCAACACAGGAGTCACAGGTTCAATTTCTGGGTTGGGAAGGTCCCATGGAGAAGGAACTGGCACCCTACTAGAGTATTCTTACCTAGAGAATCCCATGGACAGAAAAGCCCAGTGGGCTACAGTCTATGGGGTTGCAAAGTAGACATGACTGAAGCAACTTAGCATGCAAGGAAGAGGGCTAGAAAGGCATTTTTGTTGTTGTTTAGTTGCTAAGTCGGGTCTTAAGTGAGCTTGCCTGTGGCTCAGATGGTAAAGAATCCACCTGCAGTGTGGGAGACCTGGGTTTGATCCCTGGGTTGGTAAGATCCTCTGGAGGAGGGCATGGCAACCCACCCCAATATGCTTGCCTGGAGAGTCCCCATGGACAGAGGAGCCTGGTGGGCTACAGTCCATGGGGTCGCAAAGAGTTTGACACTACTGAGTAACTAAGCACAGCACAGACCCTCTCTAGCAATTCTGAAGAATGAGACTTGAAAGGATCATGCTTATCTACAAGTAACTTAACTGCTTTCCAAACCAGATTTCAGCACATTTTACAAAAAAAAAAAAAAAAAAACAAACCTTAATAATTAAAATTTTCACAAAGTTCAACCTTCAAAAAAAATGGTTAGATATGTGACAAAGCAGGAAATGTGAATCATAACTTCAAGAAAAATAAAGGCATCAGGAACTGATTTAACATTGGTAGAGAAGAGGAAATTATCCAACAAGAACTAGAAAACAGCTCATTGAAATGTGCTCAAAGAATGAAAGGAAAATATAAACAAAACCAAGAAAGAATTAAAAAGATATTTTAAAATCCCTAACTAGAACTTCTAAAGCTGAAAATTGCAATATCAGAAATGGAAGTGTTTGAGAGCAGATTTTATACTTCAGGAGGAAATACCAGTGAATTAGAAGGTACAGCAATAGGGAGCTTCCCTGGTTGTCCAGTGGTTAGGACTCTGTGCTTCCACTGCAGGGGGCAGAGATTCCATCCCTGTTCAGGGAACTAAGATCCTGCATGCCATATGGTAGAGCAAAAAAAGAAAAAAAAATGAAGTTACAATAGTGGAAATTAGCCAAAGTAAAGTACAGAGAATGGAAGAAAAGAATGAACACTGTCCTCGTTGACTTGTGGAAAAATATCAAACAATCTAATGTGTAACTGTGGTCCCCAAAGGGGAAAATGTTGAATAACTGTTGCCTGAAATTTTTCAAAATTTAATGATAACTAAATATCTGAATCAGAGATCAAATTGCCAACATCCACTGGATTATCAAAAAAGCAAGAAAATTCCAGAAAAACATCTATTTCTGCTTTATTGACTATGCCAAGACCTTTGACTGTGGATCACAATAAACTGTGGAAAATTCTGAAAGAGATGGGAATACCAGACCACCTGATCTGCCTCTTGAGAAACCTGTATGCAGGTCAGGAAGCAACAGTTAGAACTGGACATGGAACAACAGACTGGTTCCAAATACGAAAAGGAGTGTGTCAAGGCTGTATATTGCCACCCTCCTTATTTAACTTATATGCAGAGTACATCATGAGAAACGCTGGACTGGAAGAAGCACAAGCTGGAATCAAGATTGCCAGGAGAAATAGCAAGAATCTCAGATATACAGATGACACCACCCTTATGGCAGAAAGTGAAGAGGAACTAAAAAGCCTCTTGATGAAAGTGAAAGAGGAGAGTTAAAAAGTTGGCTTAAAGCTCAGCATTCAGAAAACGAAGATCATGGCATCCAGTCCCATCACTTCCTGGCAAATAGATGGGGAAACAGTGGAAACAGTAGCTGACTTTATTTTCTTGGACTCCAAAATCACTGCAGATGGTGACTGCAGCCTTGAAATCAAAAGACGCTTACTCCTTGCAAGGAAAGTTATGACCAACTTAGACAGCATATTAAAAGCTGAGACATTACTTTGCCAACAAAGGTCTATCTAGTCAAGCTATGGTTTTTCCAGAGTCATGTATGGATGTGAGAGTTGCACTATAAGGAAAGCTGAGTGCTGAAGAATTGATGCTTTTGAACTGTGGTGTTGGAGAAGACTCTTGAGAGTCCCTTGGACTGCAAAGAAACCCAACCAGTCCGTCCTAAAGGAGATCAGTCCTGAGAGTTCATTGGAAGGACTGATGGTGAAGCTGAAACTCCAATACTTTGGCCAAGTGATGTGAAGAACCAACTCATTGGAAAAGACCTTGATGCTGGGAAAAATTGAAGGCAGGAGGATAAGGGGACGGCAGAGGATGAGATGGTTGGATGGCATCACCGACTCAATGGACATGAGTTTGGGTAAACTCTGGGAGTTGATGACGGACAGGGAGGCTTGGTGTGCTTCAGTCCATGGGGTTGCAAAGAGTCGGACACGACTGAGCGACTGAAATGAACTGAACTGAAATATATGAAAATGCAAGAGGTTCAACAACATCCAAAAGTAATAAAATAAAGAAAATCATGTCAATGTACATCTTACTTAAAGCTGAAAAAGAAGGACATCATGAAAAAATTGAAACAAGTCAGAGGGAAAAAAAAAAGAAAGTGTATAAGAATGGCTATAGTGTTCTCACCACAGAGATGAGTGACATTTTTAAAGTACTAAGAAACAAATGTCTGGTGACCAATATTCTATATCAAGGAAAAATATATTTCAGATGAATGTTAAATACAACATTCTCAGAAAACCTACAGGAGAGAAAATTTATCTCCAGCAGGCCTACACTACAAGGAATGATAAGAGGAATTTCTTCACGTGGAAGGAAAATAATACCAATGGAAAATTGGATCTCTTTCTAAAGAGATGAAAATTACTAGTAATGGTAAATATGTGGGTAAAATAAATATTTTCCTAAGTTTAATTTTGTATTTTATAACTGATATGAAAACAAAAATAATAAAATTGTATCCTTATATTTTTAACAAGTAAACAATATGACAGCAATAGCATAAAGGATGAGAATGGGGAAATGAAAGTGAAAGTTGCTCAGTGGTGTCCGTCTCTGTGCGAACCCACGGACTATATATATGGTCCATGGAATTCTTCAGGCCAGAATAGTCGAGTGGGTAGCCTTTCCTTCTTCATGGGATCTTCCCAACCTAGGGATGGAACCCAGATTTCTCTCATTGCAGGTGGATTCTTTACCAGCTGAGCCACCAGGGAAGCCCAAGAATACTGGAGTGGGTAGCTTATCCCTTCTCCAGCAGATCTTCCCCACCCAGGAATTGAACTGTGGTCTCCTGCATTGCAGGGGGATTCTTTACCAACTGAGCTATTTTTCAGGTCCTACATTATAGGGGAAATTGTGTATAACTATTTGAAGGTAGAAAGTGATAACTTACAGAAAATTAAACCTTTTGCAACTTATTTTAAAACAGTAAACCAAAAAGGTACAGACTACAAACTAAAAAAAACTACAATGTTAATGATTCCAATTATACATAGTGAAAAAGTAGACATCTGAGCAAAATGTGATAGAGACCATGATAATCAGCAGCACACAAAGTGGAAGAGTAAATACCTATCAAACATGAAAATAGGTCTCTTTAAACTTTGCTTTACTGATATATGAAATATGAATCAGCTTCCTGCATATGTGGCATACATAAACCTGGAAGAGATGCTAGATCACATTCTGTTCTATTTATCACTGAAAATCCAGAAAAAAACCCAGTGAAAAACTGCAGAAGACCAAAATTTTAAATTCTCATTTAGTCAATGATTAAAACTAAAAAGCTGTACTACAAGTATCCCTGAAGGGGCACCAGCTCTCTGTATAGCATGTGACAGCTTGCTATGAAAATAAAGAAGTACCACCTGAATGTTATTCTATAATGTACTTTAATCACAGAAAATACTTAATGACATACTTTGTTCAATTGCACTTCACTTTACTGTGTTTCAGATATAGCGTGTATTCTATAAATTGAAGGTTTGTAGCAATCCTGTGGTGGAGCAAGTCCATCAGCATCATTTTTTCCAATAGCATTAACTGACTTCTGTTTCTGGGTCACATTTGGTAATTCTCACCATATTTCAATGTTTTCCATTATTATATTTGTTGTGGTGGTCTGTGATCAGTGACCTTTAATATTACTATTGTCATTGTCTTGGGGCTGCCATGAACCATGCCTGTATAAGACAGTGAACTTATTTGATAAATGCTGTGTGTGTCCTGACTGCTCTATCAGTCAGCTGGTCCCCCATCTCTCTGCTTCTCCTCAGGCTTCCCTATCCCCTGAGATACAACAATATTGAAATCAGGCCAATGAATAATTCTTCAGTGATCTCTGTAAGTGTTCAAGTGAATGGAGTAGTTGCATGTCTCTCATTTTAAATCAAAAGCTAGAAATAATTAAGCTTAGTGGGGAAGGTATGTTGAAAGCCGAGATTGACCAAATCTAGGCCTCTTGCAGGAAATGGTTAGCCAGGTTGTGAATGCAAAGGAGGGAAATTAAAAGTGCTACTCCAGTGAACACATGACTGATTCGAAAGTGAAACAACCTTATTGCTGATATGAAGAATGTTTAGTCTGGACAGAAGTTCAAACCAGCACAACATTCCTTTAAGCTAGAGCCTAATCCAGAGCCAAACCCTAACTCTCTTCAATTCTGTGAAGGCTGAGAGACGTGAGGAAGCTGCAGCAGAAAAGTCTGAATCTGGCAGGCATTGGCACATGAGGTTTGAAGAAGTCCATAGATCAAGAGGTAATTTTGTAAGACTATAGCTGCCATACATAATAATTCCTTTGATAGATTTGGGCAAAGTAAATTGAAAACTCTTTGGAAAGAATTCACCATTCTAGATGCCATTAAGAACATTTGTGACTCATAGGAAGAGGTCAAAATGTCAGCATTCACAGGAGTTTGGACAAACTTGATTCTAACCCTCCTTGATGACTGAGGGGTTCAAGACTTCAGTGGAGGAAGTAACTGCAGATGTGATGGAAATAGAATGAAAATGAGTATTAGAAGTGGGGCCTGAAGATGTGACTAAAATGCTGCAATCTCATGATAAAATTCCAGCACTTGAGGAGTTGCTTCGTATGGATGAGTGAAGAAAGGGGTTTCTGGAGATGAAATCTCTTCCTGATGAAGATGCTGTGAAGACTGTTGAAACAAAGGATTTAGAATGCCACATCAATTTAGTTGATAAAGCAGTGGCACAGTCAAACCTATGGTTTTTCTAGTAGTTGTGTATAGATGTGAAAGTTGGACCATAAAGAAGGCTGAGTGCTGAAGAATTGATGCTTTCAAACTGTGATGCTGGAGAAGACTCTTGAGAGTCCCTTGGACAGCAAGTAAATCAAAACAGCCAATCCTAAAGGAAATCAGCCCTGAATATTCATTGGAAGGACTGATGCTGAAGCTGAAGTTCCAATACTCTGGTCACCTATGTGAACAGCCAAGTCACTGGAAAAGATCATGATTCTGGGAAATATTGAGGGCATGAGGAGAAAGGGACAACAGAGGATGAGATGGTTGGATGGTACCACTGACTCAATGGTCATGAGTTTAAGCAAACTCTGAAAGATAGTGAAGGACAGGCAAGCCTGGCATGCTGCAGTCCGTGGAGTTGTAAAGAGTCAGCCATGACTGAGGGATTCAACAACAGCAAATCTGTGGCAGGGTTTGAGAGGACTGACTCCAATTTTGAAAGAAATTTTATTGCGGATAAAATACTATCTTACAGCATTGCATGCTACAGATAAATTTTCATGAGAGGAAAAGTCAACTGATGTGGCAAACTTCATTGTTGTTTCCTTTTACAAAATTGTCATAGCCACCCCGCAGCCTTTGTAACTACCACCCTGATTAGTCAGCAGCCATCAATGAAGCAAAACCCTCTACCAGCAAAAAAAAATTATGACTCCCTGAAGGTTCAGATGATGGTTATCATTTTTTAATAGTAAAGTATATTTTTAATTGAGATATGTACAGTGTTCTTTTTAGACATAATGCTATTGCATACCTATTATAACAGACTATAGTACTGTGTGAATGTAAGTTTTACATGCAATGGGAAATTTAAAAATCTGTGTGATTCACTTTATTGCAATGGTCTGGAACCAAACCTGAACTATCTCTATGGCTTACCTTTATACCTCCAAAAACTGACTTGGTGAAAATTTTGTAAGCGATAAAATGGTGGACATTGAACGCATTTTTTTGAATGCTCTGTACAGAAATGGTCTAAAAATAACATCTTATATAGCAAAGTATGATTGCTCTTGAGAACACATATGTATATATGAGTTTTTAAGGGAAAGATAAGGTAAAATCATCTTCATAATAGAAGAGTGATATATGCAAGTATCTTGAAGAGCCTAAACCTATGATTTCATGGATAAAATATCATTATTTACAATACTGTGGATAACCTGTCAAAATATTTTAAATGCAAATGGATTACAAAAATATTCCCCAAAATTTGGCTGTTTCCTCAAATCTAAAGATCTTCCTCAATTCATTGAAGAGAGAAACCCATGACATATCATTAGGCATGGTCAAAATCCACACTTAAATGCTTTAATAGAACATGTAGAATATTTTTCAGAGCCAAATGAAACCAGAGACTAGAAATGGAATCTATTCTCTGACAAGTTGAAATATCCAGTGTTTCAGCTGTTGAGTGCAATGTGCTTGTCAACTTTGCATCTGATGGTTCACTGATAATAGTTTTTATTGAAGCATGTCTCCATAATTTATGGGTCCTCATTTCATCTTAATATCCCTATCAGCCTGAAATACTTGCTGCCATTACCAACAACCTATAATTGTGAGTTAGGACTTTCTAATTTTAAATCAGTAAACAGTAAGAAAAGGAACTGACCATGTTGCTCAGTGTATCCACAGGTCAGATATAGATTTTTGGTGAAAGAGCTACATTTGTAGACTATAGACTAACATAGTGTTAATTTTATAAAGTAGGAACACATATGATCAGATCGGATTAATTACTGTCATTATGTACATCAAGAGGGCAAGAATGGTTGTATGCAGATGAGGTTGGAGATTATTTTCTATAGTTTTCTACAGTTCATGAGAAACATGACAGTAGTTTGCATAAGCAGAGATTTAAATAGTTTGATATAAGGGATAGGAGTTTAGTGCATGGGACAAGATGATGGCAAAGTAAGAAGAGGGATCAAAATAAGGTCTATGTTTTGGCTTTTGTAGAATGTTTTTTCTTTTTGCTGTGACTAAGAGCACAAGAAAAATAACAATTTGACAAGGACATTATGTTTTATTATTTGATTCTAAGGACTGTGAACATTCAATAGGGAAATACCACCGAAGGAAACTGTATGAGGCTGGTACAGAGGAGAGTGATTTTGATTGGACATTAACATTTTGAGGCCATCAGAATATCTATGCTGATTAGAACCATAGCTTTGAGAACATCATCCAGGAAGCCTGTGAGTGAAGAAACTATAGGGCAGATCAGTGAGGAATAACACATTTAAAGAACAGAGGAGTATGGGGTCAAAGAAAACAAAAAAGAGCCTTCCTTCAAGAAGGAATCAACTGACCAGAATTTGACTAAGACACAGAGTGGCATGAGAGCTGAAAGCATCTATTAGATTTCATGAAATAGAGTTTACTTAACAAACTTATTTTGAGTAGAATTATTGTAGTGATCAAAGTGGAACTCAGATTGGATTTGGTTGAAGAGTGAATGGCAAATGAATTGAAACAGTGAGTATGGACCACTTTTTAGAGAAGTTTGTGCTTAGTTCAGTTCAGTCGCTCAGTCGTGTCTGACTCTTTGCGACCCCATGAATCGCAGCACGCCAGGACTCCCTGTCCATCACCAACTCCTGGAGTTCACTCAGACTCACGTCCATCGAGTCAGTGATGCCATCCAGCCATCTCATCCTCTGTCATCTCCTTCTCCTCTTGCCCCCAGTCCCTCCCAGCATCAGAGTCTTTTCCAATGAGTCAACTCTTCGCATGAGGTGGCCAAAGTACTGGAGTTTCAGCCTTAGCATCATTCCTTCCAAAGAAATCCCAGGGCTTATCTCCTTCAGAATGGACTGGTTGGATCTCCTTGCAGTCCAAAGGACTCTCAAGAGTCTTCTCCAACACCACAGTTCAAAAGCATCAATTCTTTGGCGCTCAGCCTTATTCACAGTCCAACTCTCACATTCATACATGACCACAGGAAAAACCATAGCCTTGACTAGATGAAACTTTGTTGGCAAAGTAATGTCTCTGCTTTTGAATATGCTATCTAGGTTGGTCATAACTTTCCTTCCAAGGAGTAAATGCCTTTTAATTTTATGGCTGCAGTCACCATCTGCAGTGATTTTGGAGGCCCCCCCCCAAAAAAAAAGTCTGACACTGTTTCTACTGTTTCCCCATCTATTTTCCATGAAGTGATAGGACTGGATGCCATGATCTTCGTTTTCTGAATGTTGAGCTTTAAGCCAACTTTTTCACTCTCCACTTTCATTTTCATCAAGAGGCTTTTTAGTTCCTCTTCACTTTCTGCCATAAGGGTGGTGTCATCTGCATATCTGAGGTTATTGATATTTCTCCCGGCAATCTTGATTCCAGCTTGTGTTTCTTCCAGTCCAGCATTTCTCATGATGTACTCTGCATATAAGTTAAATAAGCAGGGTGACAATATCCAGCCTTGACGTACTCCTTTTCCTATTTGGAACCAGTCTGTTGTTCCATGTCCAGTTCTAACTGTTGCTTCCTGACCTGCATACAGATTTCTCAAGAGGCAGGTCAGGTGGTCTGGTATTCCCATCTCTTTCAGAATTTTCCACAGTTTATTGTGATCCACACAGTCAAAGCCTTTGGCATAGCCAATAAAGCAGAAATAGATGTTTTTCTGGAACTCTCTTGCTTTATCCATGATCCAGCAGATGTTGGCAATTTGATCTCTGGTTCCTCTGCCTTTGCTAAAACTAGCTTGAACATCAGGAAGTTCACGGTTCATGGACTGCTGAAGCGTGGCTTGGAGAATTTTGAGCATTACTTTACTAGCATGTGAGATGAGTGCAATTGTGTGATAGTTTGAGCATTCTTTGGCATTGCCTTTCTTTGGGATTGGAATGAAAACTGACCTTTTCCAGTCCTGTGGCCACTGCTGAGTTTTCCCGATTTGCTGGCATATTGAATGCAGCCCTTTCCCAGCATCATCTTTCAGGGCTTGAAATAGCTCAACTGGAATTCCATCACCTCCATTAGCTTTGTTTGTAGTGATGCTTTCTTTTTTTTTTTCATCTCTGTCCAAATTATCTTTTTTTTTTTTTTTTTTTAAATTTTATTTTATTTTTAAACTTTACATAATTGTATTAGTTTTGACAAATATCAAAATGAATCCACCACAGGTATACATGTGAGTGATGCTTTCTAAGGCCCACTTGACTTCACATTCCAGGATGTCTGGCTCTAGGTCAATGATCACATCATCGTGATTATCTGGGTCATGAAGATCTTTTTTGTACAGTTCTTCTGTGTAGGGAGACAATTAGGGCTGACTGAGGCAGTGAGGTCAGGAGGAAAACTTTCAAAAAATAAAAGCAGCTAAAAATCAAGAATATGTACTTGTTGATGGGAACAATTCGGTATAAAAGGAAAGTTTGAAATACGGGAATAATAATAAGTTGGGAGAGTGTGCAATCACAAGCACATGTTGAGTGATATAGTTTAGATGGGAGGAGGTATATCACTTCAATTCTAACTGGAGGGAAAGAAGAAAAAGTGAGTATGGATGTTGGTAGGGTTGCAGGAGGTAAATTGATCTGCTCAGAAATGCATGGGATAGATTTGTGATATGAAGTTTTGGGAAACTGGGAAAGATTTGATGTTGTCATGGTAGAGAAAGGAGATCAAGTTGATTAGGGAAAGCTTTGTAGGACTTGTACATAGTGTGTTGGCCCTAATTAAGGCTAATGACCACTAATTTTAGAGTGTTGCCATCAGACCCATTTTGTTGCTTTTTAAAATTTGGTGGTAAGAGCAGAGGTGATACTTACGTGCATACAATTTGGGATATTGTCAGCTATATGTGAAGCAAGGGAGATAAAATATTTAAAGTTATAGACAATACCAATTCTATAATGTAAGGATTCAGTTAAGGGATAGGGAAAAAGTTGAGGGGTTACTAAGAATTCGAAGTGCTTATAAACTCAAACAGCAGTAAAAAGAATAAATAAATGGACATTTTGGTAAAAACTGGAATGCTTTGGAGGTGGAATATTTCTCAGTGATGATCCTGGCATGTGTACAAGTTGGCTGAAGGAGACTGTAGGAGGAATATGTTGGATGTTAAGAAAATGAGAGACCAGAGTGTTGAGCAGCTCATCTGTAGGAACAGGATGATAACAAGGCTTGAGAGAAACAAAGACCTTTTTTTTCAGGTGCCTCTGCCTTGAATGAATAATTGGAGGGGAGGGGGTTAGATACAGTAATCAAAAGCAAGAGAAATGGCCAAGCCAGAGGTTGATAAAATTTGACTTAATTAAAATCAAGAACTTCTTTTCATCAAAAAACACCTTAAGACATGAAAAGACAAGCCACAGACTGGGACATGGTAAATACAACGCATATATTGGGGGAAGGAAACAAATCCAAAATACACACAGAGTTTACACATATCAATGAAAGATAATAAAGAATGGAAAGAATACAGGTGCTTCACAAGAAAGGATATCCAAATGGTCAGAAGATGTATGAAAATATGCTCAACATTATTCTCATTAGAAAAATGCAACTTAAAATCACAATGAGATATTGCTATATATCTGCTAGAATGTCTGAAATTAAAATGACTAACAATAACAGTAGTGGATGAGAATAATGAACAACTGGAAATCTCATATATTATTGGTGGGAATGTGAAATTGCAGAGGCACTTTAGAAAATATATTGGCAATGAAGATACATTTACCCTAAGACCTCAGTCATATTCTGAGTATATGCCTAAGAAAATGACTGCAAAGTCCCCAAAAAGGACATGTACAAGCTTATTAATGGTATATTTATTTTTAATAGCTATGAAATGTAAATAATTAAAATGCCTATCAACAGTAGCATGTATAAATACTGTTACATTCATACAATGAAAAACAACAGTACAAAGTAATGAATTATTGCTATATATTACAACATGGGTGAAACTTACAAACATAAAGTCCAGAAAAACAGTCAGATAGATAAATACTAGTCTATTATAAAGACATAGGCAAAAATAATCTGTGGTGATCAAAGTCAGAATAGTGGCTGCCTTAATAGGAAAAAGAGGGAGATATTATTGACTGGAATGTGGCATGAAAGAAACTATTAGCATGCTAGAAATGTCTTATTTCTTGATCTTGTTGGTTACATGGGTGTATAAATATGTAAAAATCTATCAAGCTATACATTAAGATTTGTGCATTTTATTGTTTGTCTTTTAACCATACAAAAGTGTTACAAGAACTTTCAAGAACTTGTTCCCATGTATCACTAGAATTCCACATAAATATAAGATCCATGAACCTAGGGTCCTTATTAACAAAATGAAATGTCAGTCTTATTAACAAATTGAAAGAAAAAATGAATGAATATAAATAAATTTTGAAAGCTGGATCAAGGGAGAGGAAGCTCAGGATATGATGTTGAAAGGATTCAATAGGATAGATGGATGGCCTCTGAAATACTGTTTGTAAACTCTAGAGTACAGCTGAATTCCTTTAAAGGATGACTGGACTCCATCCCAAGAAATTCTGATTTAGTAGTTCTGGGAGTGGGGCTTGAGGTTTTAACAAGTGTCCCAAATAATTCTGATGTAGATATTCCCAGGTTCACCCACTGAGAATGATTTTTCTAAATGTTTACATTTTGGAAGGAATGAAAAGAAATCATAGAGGAGTGACTGCATCCTCCAAAAAAAAGGTTATGCTTAATACTAGAGCCGGCACTCCTTTCTCTGCAGATTTTCAGCCATGACTTCTGACATGAAGCCCTTTTCCCTTTGGTAACTGTAAGTTTGATTCAAAGATCTGTGAATCTGTTTCTGTCTTGTAAATAAGTTCATTTGTTCTCACTTGTTAATTTGTATTACTCTTGTTTGCTTATATGACCAACTTGGCCTCTAAACTGTGAAATACTGTGAGGCAGTGGTAAAGAATCCATCTATTAGCGCGAGAGATGCGGGTTCAATCCCTGGGTTGAGAAAGTCCCCTGGAGAAGGGAATGGCAACCCACTCCAGTATTCTTGCCTAGAGAATTCCATGGACAGAGGAGCCTGGCGGGCTACAGTCCTGCTGCTGCTGCTGCTAAGTCGCTTCAGTTGTGTCTGACTCTGTGCGACCCCATAGACGGCAGCCCACCAGGCTCCCCCGTCCCTGGGATTCTCCAGGCAAGAATTCTGGAGTGGGTTGCCATTTCCTCCTCCAATGCATGAAAGTGAAAAGTGAAAGTGAAGTCTCAGTCGTGTCCGACTCCTAGAGACCCCATGGACTGCAGCCCACCAGGCTCCTCCGTCCATGGGATTTTCTAGGCAAGAGTACTGGAGTGGGGTGCCATTGCCTTCTCTGAGGCTACAGTCCATGAAGTATCAAAAAGTCAGACATGACTGAGGACACATGTACACGCACATACACACGTACACTGATGGGCAGAGGCTGTGTCACATTCTCAGTATTCGATGTGCCTAGTTTGGAGCACTGCACATATTATTGCCCAACTGGTTTTTGTTTGATGAACAAATGTCTGAATTTCACTGAGGCCTGAATTCAAGGAAAAGTGGAACACTGAGCCTAAGTTTCAGGGAACGATGTGGGCATGCCAAGATGCATGTGAGCACAGGAATGAAGAGACAGGATGACCTTGGTAAGCTGGGGAACTGAAGTTTTCAGGGCCAAGCATGGAACATGCTGATACCTAATAATACTGTCACATCAAAGAAAGTCATCTTTGCATATGTTGAAGAGATGTTTTTATGAAGATGTGGAATTATGATAGAGGCCACATTTGGGTTTGTTATACTTTGGCATTGGGCGTAATAACCATCTCAGGGCAAAATGCTTATTTCCTATGAGTGATTAATTAGGCATTACACAACTATGTGTTGTCAGTATCAAATGTTTTCTGTCATCAGATTTCAAAAGAACTTTTTATCTTGTTTCTGCATGGGAATAAGGAAATTCAATAACCATGAATATTTCAAAGTGCTTATAATTAAAACTTCATGTGCTTGGCACGAAAACATGTTTCAGAGATTGAGCCAATTGTTTGCTGATTCTGCTGTTGATCTGCACCCGTGCATGCTAACAGCTGGCTAGCAAACACTGCGTGGCTTTGCTTCTTAGCCACCATGGAAGTAATGAAATATCTCCTTTTTGGGAGAACATCATTAATATTCAAGACAGAGTCAAATGCTCATGTGGTGTTTTCAATTAAGCTTTACATGTGGGGCTTAAATAAGCTCACCTGGAGCCTGGTGGGCATGACTGAGGACTGAGTGCACACATACAGAAGACGGAGCTAGACAAACACTTACCACCTTAACTCACTGAAATAGAATATAGCCAACTAGTACTGAAGAGCAACATGGTGACCTGTTCCTTTCCAGGTGAACCTATGGGGAGGCCAAGGTGTGCAGTGTCCCTAGAGATGGGGTGGGCGTCCTTGGATAAGGCTAGGTTAGGATGAAGTGAACGTTGCTCAGTCATGTCTGACTCTTTGTGACCTCAGGGGCTATACAGTCCATGGAATTCTCCAGGCCAGAATACTGGAGTGGGTAGCTTTTTCCTTCTCCAGGGGATTTCCCAACCCAGGGATCAAACCAGGGTCTCCTGCATTGCAGGCAGATTCTTTATCAGCTGAGCCACCAGGGTAGCCCAAGCTAGGATGGTGGTGAGCAATAACACTGGGGTCTGTAGCCAAAAGACTAAATGCTAGAGAGTGTGTTCCCAACTCAATAGAGTCAAAGTCAAGGTAAACAATCCCAAATTGTCTCCACTCTGGGGTCCTACATTAACAGCAAAATGCAGCTCATACCCCAAACAGGGCAGAGAGAAAAATAGAAAAGCAATAAGAAAGAAGTACAAAGGCAAATAGATATGTGGTTCCCCTTTAGGCATCTCCCGGGTGGAACACAAGCACCCTGGGTGGCTCTCTGTGTCATTGTTGAAGGACAAGTTTCAATCATTTAAAGGAGACAGCTGGAACAGACAGGGACCACCTCCCTTCTACTGAGTGGTGCAGTAAGACTAGATTCACGGGTAATGTTCGAAGTGCCCTGCTAGAACCTCGTGTCCCTACTTACAGAACTCCACTCCGTTGTTCAAAATATTGACCACAGAGAGTAGGAAAGCAACTGAGCTTCATTTATTTCATCATCAAAATGTTCAAGAAACACAGACCTGAGCTATGATAATTACCACTTAAGCAGATGGGAAAACTAATGCTTGGGAGGAAGTGGGAGCAATGGGACCATTTCCATGCTTCCCCTTGTCTTATGAGTCTCTGACTTGGCTCTGTTTCCTAGTTTCTCTGAGTTGGCCTCTATGATCTCATTCATTGCACGCTTACTGTCGAGTGATCAATTTCAAACTATTTCTTTTCTATCCTTGCTCTCTCTCTGTTGATTACAAAGCTTCCTTTCTGGAGAGCAGCTTTCATTAATCATCCTTAATAACAGCGAGCCAAGGTCCATTCAATTTACAGTGTGATACACGGTTCCTTTATTGTTTCTTCTTCAATTTATAATTATTTTCTTTAGGCATTGAAGGCTAAGGGTAAAGTGCAGTGGTCTATGCAATTTTCTCTAATTCCTAATACAGTAAGGTCTAGGGATACACTGATGTGGTAGCAAATGAATTTTCATAATTATGCTAAGTACTCTACCAAAGGGTCAAGCTGTGACTTCCCCAGCCCTACTCAGCTACAGATGCTATTTCATCAAACTATAGGCTTTGTGCCACCCAGATCATGGGCCAATATTGCAGTATTGATCCAAACTGGCAGGATATTAGGAACCCTACTCATGTCAGAGGCTGGAGTCTGGAACTAGTCTTGCTGTTCTGAGCACCCAGATATCCACCACACCATAAACATGGGGCATCCACTGCAGATCCTTCATAACTAATTAATCCCTCTGGAGCTGTGCTCCAAACCCCCTCTCCACTTTGATGGGGCCCTTGTTCTCTACTTGATCTTTGCCAGTCCCTCTGGTCATCTACTAGCTGGACGCTATCATCAGTTTTCAGGTGCTAGCTCGGATCCTGTGCCAAACACTACTCAGCACTAAGACATTGCCTTCTTTTTATCTGAATGCAGAATATGTCCTGGGGGATAGTCTTCTTGTGCCCTACCTGGTATATTAAAAGTACTGTCAGTATCATCACTGGCTCTCATTATCCCTGTTTACCATATTCACTGAACACTGCATTCCTTGGACCCCAGCATTAAAGTTGGATCAATCTCTGTAAGCCTAGCCCAGGTCATCAATAGCAGTTTCTCCTTCCAAGCTAGCATGTGAGGCAGTTGTTGGACTGTGTCTTGGGGGTTGTAGAGGACCTTGAGGGAAAAATAGAACCAGAGAAAGGAGGCTCCTTTCTTGTGGGCATCAGAAGACAAAGATAGCGTTTTCACCAAGGTGAACAGCAGGAACAAGCTCAATGCAGCTGAGGGGTTGTCATTCTCTAACTCTCCCAGCTCCAGCCCCACTTGGTTGCTCCTCTAATACTTCCAGGTGGTAGGTTTAACTCCAGCAAATCTCTGAGTGTCTAATGAACTAGCCTGGCAGGATGTCAGGAATCTCACCTCTATATCTGGGTAGGATCTAGACTCGGTATTGCTGTCTTAATTGTGGTACCTCATATGTCTTGGGTACATGTACACCCATGGCTTCATAGCTATTCCCTTTCTCTTTCCTTTAGGTCCAGCCCATACCACAGTGTTCCTTCTTTGTTTTGAAAAATCTGTACACCGAATCCCTAGAAACCTGTGCAGAACCCTGATGCACTATTACTTTCGTGTGAGCCAACTTCCTTGAAGGGTTGGATCTAGTTTCCTTCATGCCTAATTTTCAACCAGATGGACCCCCACCTCCAGCATGCAGACTGGTCTGATTCTCTACACCTCAAAATGCCTGCTGCCATGTCCTACTCTTCATGGACTGTAGCCTGCCAGGCTCCTATGTCCATGGGATTCTCCAGGCAAGAATACTGGAGTGGGTTATCATTTCCTTCTCCAATATCAGGCCTTACTGACTATCAATAGAGATCACTTCTGACTGAATTAATCATGCCCCCTTGAATGTTGTGGTTTGGATGCTCTAACCATATCGGTGCCCAGCTCTAAAGCCAAACTTTTCTTCCCCATAAGTCTGTTATTTTCATAACTCTAGGATTTTATATATGTAAATATAAATAGGGTCCCTCCTGCCAAGATGCCAAGATAGGATAGTCTCTGGTTATAGCAGACACTATCCATGGCATGAAAACCCCTACCCCATATACTTGTTAAAGCATGATCTGAAAAATGAGGAATTTACCAGTATATCTATTCAGGGAGGAGGAGAAGTGGGAGACAGAGGATGAGATGGTTGGATGACATCACCAACTCAATGGACATGAATTTCAGCAAACTCTGGGAGATAGTGAAGGACAGGGAATCCTGGCATGCTGCAGTCCATGGGGTTACAAAGATCGGACATGAGTGAGTGACTAAACAACAACATATATGTGTGTGTGTGTGTGTATATATATGTGTGTGTGTGTATATATATATATATATATAAAATCTTTGCCTGTGTTTGGTCTTTGTCACTGCATGCAGGCTTTCTCTAGTTCTGGAGAGCAGTGGCTCCTCTTGTTGCTGAACATAGGCTCTAGTGTGTGCAGGCTCAGTATTTGTGGCACAAGGGGTTAGTTGCCTTGGAACATGTAGGATCCTCCCTGACTAGGGACTGAACCCATGTCCCCTGCATTGGCAGGCAGATTCTTAACCTGCCACCACAGGTTAAGTGGTGGCAGTGGACCACCACAGAGGTGCCAGCACATATGTATTGATGTAGTCTGAACAGTGTTTTACTGTCCTTGCTTTTTCTTTCTCTTTTTAAATATCATTCAGTAAGGCTTCCTTTCCTTTCACTGTGGGCTCCACCACTCCTTATTGTCTTATATCTGGCCTGTTTAGCTCATTTAGCGTATCTGCCTAGACTCTAAATGCATTTAAGCTTGTAAAAAAACCTAGCTACAGCAAGTGTAAGAATGAAAGGCTGAAATGAACCTCTGCAAAAAGAGCAATTTCAAATAGAAGGTAATCAAACTTTAGTATTTATAAATTTTTCAAGTATTTATGATTGCAAATTGGCTTAATGTAATACAGCATGCTGGCAATAATGTATTGAATATTATATAGAATTAGCAAATCATATGTTTTTGAATTATAAGACTGTAAGAGAGGAAAAAACTTCAATAGCAAAGTGCAATAAGAATTTTAAGAGGCAACTTTTGAGGGAGTAAAATAATCAACGTAGATGATTCTGTTCAGGAAACATAATTTAAAATACAAAGTCAAGAGAACAGAAATATACTCACAGATGTAGAAAACAAATTTATTGTTACCAGGATGGAGAGGGATAAATTGGGAGATTGGGATTGACATATACACAGTACTATACATAAAATAGACAGCTAATACGAATCTGCCCTATAGCACAGGGAACTCTACTCAATACTCTGTAATATGGAAAAAAGAATCTAAAAAAAAGAATGGATGTATGTATATGCATAACTGATTAACTTTGCTGTACACCTGAAAGTGACAGAAACATTGTAAATCAACTATATTGAGGTAAAATTAAAAAAAAAAATACTTTGAATAAGTTGCTTGGCCTCTCTGTGTCTCAATTCTCAGAACTATTGTGGTGCATAGTAGGTAGTCTTGAAATGTCCATATTTTGTTAAAACTCAAATTTGGCACTTCAAAGAAAATCAGAACTATACATATCTCCTTTCAGTCTCTTTGTAAATGGCATCCTTCTCTCCATGTCTTTAAGCTGTCCATCATATCCATAGTATGATTTGACTTCTTTTTGCAGAGACGGGTGACTTCTAGAAGGAACCTGAAAATTTGCTTCAGATTAGTATCTGTATTAGCACACACCTAGTACGAGAAGGGGAAATCTAGTGCTAGCTTGATAGGGGTGGAAATGCCCAATCAACTCAGTAGCAGGACTAAATTGAAGCTTGGTAGCCTCTGGGCATAAACTTTAAAATTGAATAATTAAAATTCAATCATTTTCTGTCAGATATATTAAGAAAGGCAGTAGATAACTGAAAGAGATCATAATTGAGCTGTGTGTATACACAGGGCTATTGGACCAACATTTTAGGCTTAATTAACCACTCAGTTCTTGTTTTTCTGCATACATTGGTTGTTCTGAGTTACTGAGATGGTCATGGCAGTCAAAAAAGTCTTCAAATCACAATTTAGCCCTTGCTATTTTTCCCTGAGTAGTTGACTGGCTGCTTTGGAGACATGGTCTCAGAGGGATTTAGTATAAATGAAAAGGAAGTGAAAAATGATAGCAACTGCCCTGTATTGAGCTCCTGTGACTTGCCTGTCTCCTGATATGCATCTTCTCTTAGCACTCAGATCAGTCATATGAGGCAGGTCTTATTAGCATCTCGTTTTTATAGAGGAGGAAAGTGAGGCACAGAGAGGCGAAAGAAGTTTCCTGTGGTCACTACAGCTGTAAAAAGGTAGATGCAGAAATGGAACCCAGGTCTAACTGACTCAGAAATGCATGCTGTAGTACTATGCTGAGCTTCCTCTCACTTGAAGCCATTTCTGTGTCACTTGTTATCTATCTACCTTAAGGAGGAGAAGAGGGTAACACAGGATGAGATGGTTGGATGGCATCATCAACTAAAAGGACATGAGTTTGAGCAAATTCATGGTGAAGGACAGGGAAGCCTGGTGTGCTGCAGTCCATGGGGTCACAGAGAGTCAGACACGACTGTGACTGAACAACAACAGCCCCCCAAAATTTTTTATTTGCCTCTAATATACTTGGTTGCAGTTTTTGTTGTGTTTTGTGTCTGAATATGTCAGTTGATGGATGAATATGTGTGGTGCATTAAAACAACAGCCACCACAGAAATAACAATAACCTCCATCACTAGTATTTATTGAATACCATGTGTCAGTCAGAGTTCTAACTTGTGCATATAAATGATTGTATCCTCACTACAACACTCCAAAGAAAGTCCTATAAGTATCTCCAGTTTACAGATGAAATAATGAGCACAGAGAAGCTAAGGAGTACTTGCATTAAGTTAGGGGTTGGTAAGCCTGCCTGTGGCCTGTATTTGTACCACTTGTAGCTAAGAATGGTTTTGATATATTTAATGGGTTGGAGAAAATAAAGCAAAGAAAAGTATGTGACAAAAAAGAACTATGTCCCCCACAAAGCCTAAAATATTACTTTCCCTTAGAGAAAAAGCCTTCCAATCCCTGGTATAGAGTCTAAGTCATGGGGATAGTAAATAGTAAAATCAAGGCATATTCTTTTTTTTAAGGTTGAAGTATAGCTGATTAACAATATTATATTGGTTTCATATGTTTAGCATTGTGATTCAGTATTTTTTCAGATTATAATTCATTATAGGCTAGTTACCTATAAGATAATGGCTATAATTCCCTGTGCTATACAGTAGATCCCTGTTGTTTATCTATTTTATATATAGGAGTTTGTATATGTTAATCACAAACTACTTACTTCTGCTCCTCTGCTGTTCTCTTTGGTAGCCATAAGTATGTTTTCTATCTGTGAGTCTATTCTGTTGTGTAAGTAAGTTCATTTGTGTCATATTTTAGATCACAGATATAAGTGATATCATATGATATGTGTCTTTCTCTGACTTCACTTAATGTCACAATTTCCAGGTCCATCCATGTTCCTGCAAACAGCATTATTTCATTCCCTTTTTAATGACTGAGTAATATTCCATTGTATATGCATAACACATCTTTTTAAGCCAATCATCTGTTGATGGACATTTAGGTTTCTTCCATGTCTTAGTTATTGTGAATAGTGTTCCTATGAACAGTAGGGTCCTTTTGAATCCCAAGATGCAAGCATAGCTCCTATTATAGTGTTTCACATTAGAGTTTAACAACGATGACAAAAATGATAGGTATCAGAAGCTTTTATTTATTTAGTGTTTATTTCAGACACATAAGGATAGATTTTATGTAATATATGGTTTAATTTGCTACTCAGAATACTCTATGAAGTGTTTTCCAGTCTTTGTGCTACTCAGCTTCCATTTTCCTTCCTTCTTTCTTGCCAAAAGCACTATTAGTTTGTTCAGAGATCTATCCTTCATCCCATGTAACATGGTGTGTGTTAGTTGTTCAGTTGTGTCTAAGTCTTTGCGGCCTCATGGACTGTAGCCTGCCAGGCTCCTCTGTCCGTGGACTTCTCCAGGCAAAAATATTAGAGTGGGTTGCCATGGCCTTTTCTGGGGGATCTTCCTGACCCAAGGATCAAACCTGGGTCTCCTGCATTGCAGGCATATACTTTTCCATCTGAGCTACCAGTGAAATCCCATGTAATGTGATAGAAGATGGCCAACCTATTGTCTGTTCAGGAGTAGAGCCTGATGATCTAAAGTTCCCAGAGTAGGTCCAGTTCCCCTGTCAGTGATCATCAGGAGTAGACATGTGATCTAGTGCTGGCCAATGAGACTTGTGGGGGCTGGTCTTCTGGCCAGGAAGTCTTTAGCAAGGATTTCTCTCTTTTAAAGGAGATACAGAGAGATGGTCCCTCTTCTTCCTTTGGTGTTGATTTGTCTGGATGTGATGCTTTGATCTGACATATTGCTCCTATCCCAAGGGAAGCAGGGCAGCTTAGGGAAGAGGACAGCTAGAATTGCTAAGAAGTTGAGCCAATCCTTGGCACTTCCTCAAGATTTCTTGCCGTAAGAAGTAATGCCTTTTCTTATGATTAAGCCAGTTTAAGAGTCAGGGTTTTCTGATACAACTGCTCTAGTTCATAACAGGAAAATATATAATGTCAGTGCCTACCCAGTTGTCTTTTTAACATAACACTTTCCTCTGTCTGGCAAAAATGAAATTACAAAACACTCATGGCATATCATATACAAACACATCACTGAAGAAGCCACCTGACTGTATTTATTCCATGTATACATACGAATAATTTAAAAAGATTTAAAGGGTAATCTGTCATTAGTCTGTGACAGAACTCCCATTAATGTGTAGTGGGTCACATAAATGTCTTGACTTACCACACTTAGTTCTGTCCTTTTGCAACTTGGGGCTGTTTGCCTCATATTCTGAAGTTGAATGACATTTTATTCAATTACAACATTAGAATGATATTGTCCTATATAGCAAAACACTAACATCAGAAAGATTCTCAAATTTTGTGTCTTTTGACAGTATTACCAGGCACAATGCTGAAATGACAAATGTGTCTTTCATTTTAAAATATTCTGTCCTATGAAACACAAAGCATCTGTAATACTCTAGATTTATGATAATAAACAATAAAAATCATACACATAAATTTATCCTAAAGTATACATAACTGGTTTTTAAATATATCATATTCAATTACTTGAATTGAATTACTTGAATTGAAAATCATAATTAAAAATTCTCACTGCAAGTAGTACAATTTCCTAGTTCTTTTCATACTCACATATGCATACATATGTATTCTGTAGTGTTTATGTATTGTTGTTGTTCAGTCACTAAGTCATGTCTGACTTTGCAACCCTATGGACTGCAGCATGCCAGGCTCCTATGTCCTTCACTATCTCCCAGAGTTTGCTCAGATCCATGTCCATTGAGTCGGTGATGCTAACTAACCATCTCATCCTCTTCTGCCCCCTTCTCCTTTTGCCTTCAATCTTTCCCACCATCAGGGTCTTTTCCAGTGGATCAGCTCTTCACAGGAAGGCCAAAGTATTAGAAATTCAGCTTCATCATCAGTCCTTCCAGTGAATATTCAGAGTTGATTTCCTTTACGATTCACTGGTTTGATCTCCTTGCTGTCCAAGGGGCCCTCAAGAGCCTTCTCCAGCAGCACAATTTGAAACTATCAATTCTTTGGTGCTCAGACTTCTTTAGGTCCAACTCTCACATCTGTACACGACTACTGGTAAAACCATAGCTTTGACTAGATGGATCTTCATTGGCAAAGTGGTGCCTCTGCTTTGTAATTAGCTGTGTAGGTTTGTCAGAGCTTTCTTTCCAAGGAGCAAGCATCTTTTAATTTCATGGCTGTAGTCACCATTTGCAGTGATTTTATAGCCCAAGAAAATAGTCTGTCACTGTTTCCACTTTGTCCCCTTCTATTTGTCATGAAGCGATGGGACCGGATGCCATGATCTTTGTTTTTTGAATGTTGAGTTTTAAGCTAGCTTTTTCATTCTCCTCTTTCACCCTCATCAAGAGCCACTTTTAGTTCTTCTTTGCTTTCTTCCATTAGAGTGACATCATCTGCATATCTGAGGTTGTTGATATTTCTCCTGGCAATCTTGATTCCAGCTTGTGCTTCATCCAGCCTGGCATTTAGCATGATATACTCTGTATATAAGTTAAATAAGAAAGCTGACAGTATACAGCCTTGTTGTACTCCTTTCCCAATTTTGAACCAGTCTGTTGTCCCATGTCTGGTTCTAACTGTTGCTTCTTGACCTTCATATGGGTTTCTCAGGAGACAGGTAAAGGGGTCTGGTATTGCCATCTCTTAAACAATTTTCCACCATTTGTTTTGATCTACACATTCAAAGGCTTTAGCATAGTCAATGAAGTAGAAGTAGATGTTTTTTTTTTTTTTCTGGAATCCCCGTGCATTTGCTATGATCCAATGAATGTTCGCAATTTGATCTTTGGTTCCTCTGCCTTTTCTAAACCCAGCTTGTACATATGGAAGTTGTTGGTTCATGTACTGCTGAAGCCTAGCTTGAAAGATTTTGAAAATTACCTTGCTAGGATGTGAAACGAGTGCAATTGTAGGGTAGTTTGAACATTCTTTGGCATACTCTTCTTTGGGATTGGAATGAAAACTGACCTTTTCCAATCCTTTGGCCACTGCTGAGGTTTTCAAAGTTGCTGGCATATTGAATGTAGCACTTTCACAACATCATCTTTTAGGATTTGAAATAGCTCAGCTGGAATTGCATCACCTCCACTAGCTTTGTTCATAGTAATGCTTCCTAAGACCCACTTGACTTCACACTCTAGGTTACTGAGTGACCACAGCATTGTGGTTATCTGGGTCATTTAGATTTTTTTTTAAATAGTTCTATGTATTTTTGCCAACTCTTCTTAATCTCTTCTGCTTCTGTTAGGTCCTTGCCTTTTCTGCATTTTATAGTGCCCTTTTTGGCATGAAATGTTCCCTTGGTATCTCCAATTTTTTTAAAGAGATCTCTAGTCTTTCCTATTCTATTGTTCTCCTCTATTTCTTTGCATTTTCATTTAAGAAGGCCTTTTTATCTCTCCATACACATAAATATATATGCATTTATAAATATATGCATCTGCTTTCCTTGTTTCTTCATAAAGTTTATATTTCAAAACTCGAAGACCAAAGATTCAACATCAAAAATTGAATGCCCATATTTATTATTCCCATTTAGATATACAGAAAGTACAGATTAGCTGTATATTTTAAACAATCAGTTGAGTTTTTCATACTGTTTTAGTTTGTGTATTTCGATTTGTTGGTGTTTACAATGTCTTTAAAATTTAATTTGCACCAAATCATGGTTTTTAAAATTTTAACATTTGAAATAATTACACTGTAATTTCTTTCAAGACTATACATTTATATGAATGTGTTTCCATCACAAATTAGTCCTAGAATTTTCTACAGTTCAGCTGCATCATTTAAATTTTTCTTTGATTTGGAAAGTTTCATTTCTGGGAGGTGATGACATGGACTTTTAACCAAGACATGATGCTTGATTCCCAGAAACATGAAAAACAAACAGCTTTGGGCACACGGTGATGCAGATGAATGGAGAGGAACGGAGAAATCTGTGAATGTTTACCATGATTTAATGATCTCTTGAAAAGCATCCCTTCCTCTTGACTCAACCAGAGGCCCATATGTGCAGCGAGTGAGAAAGCGTGGAAGCACACACAGTGATCTACAAAAGGCAATATTTTACATGAGCCCAGGGTTCTCCATAGCTGTTATTTTTTTTCCCCCAGTTTAATACCAAGTTGGTGTTTGACACAATTCCTGAAGTTAATACAGATTGCTTGTTGGAAAGTGATCTATTGAAAGAACCTGAAAACATTTGAAAGGTGAGAATTCAGTTTGAGAGACTACTTTTTCCATATTATACTTAAAGTATCAAGACTCATGATCACTAAGTACCTCTAGGGATAGAATAAAAAGTACAGATGCATTTTTTTTTCCTAAAAAATTGCTAGCACAATTTTCCCTTCATTCATAGGACTTTTCTGAGGGGTATCAAGGCCAGATAGAAATGTATTAATTGGTTAGCATGCTAGGCTAATGGTTTTAATTTCTGGTTTCCTATTATTGCTCATAGGTATGTGTAAGCATAATGAACAACATTCAGTTAGCAGAGCACACATTAGTCTCGCTTGAGTGCCCCTGCTATGAAACCTCATATCACCTTATACTTCCCCTCTTAGACTCTTCCCTAGCTGCATTGTACGTACTATTCCTTTATGTTGTTCTGTTGCTGTGCGGCCAGTATTTCTGGCACAGAGGAGACATTCAATGATTTGACACTAGAATGATCAGGTTTCCAGTCATTCGGCAGTATACCATGAACTTTTCTAAAATCAAATGAGTCACTAGGCCAGAGGCTTTCTAAACTGAATAAATAAAAAGGTAGCATTATACCAAGAGGGATCTTTTAGAAATCACTTCAAGAAGCCAAGCTCCTCACAATTAGGGTCTCACTTTTTTTTCTTCTCTCTCATTTCTTAGCATTTATTTATGCATTACTTCAAGTCACTTACAGCCTGGTAGGGAAGACAGACTTTGAAGAAGTAAGTGCAGTACAGTACAATGATAGTAATGACAGGGAAATTTGGTGTCACTGTGAAAGTGTGAAATGGGGGGACTTTACCATGTCTAAGAGTTCAGGAAGGCTTCTCTGTGGAAGTTAACAAATCACAGATATAGTGTTTTCCTTAACTCAGCATTGTGGTTTACACATGTGGGGTTCTTGAAAATATTTATTGAGGAAAGTATATAATACATGGCAGTATAATTGTTGACATAAGGAATAGATGCTATATTAAAAAAAGTTATAAATGTAAACAAATATCCCTTGCCACTCCCACATAGACATACAGAGTTCACTAATTTTATATCCCTATTCATCTCAGGTATCTGTAGTGACCCGAAAACTGTTTCTGCAAACAGCTTTGTTGTTCTTTCTAGATTTTTTGCTTTAAGTTAGCTATTCCCCTTCCCTGAGTAGCAGGGGCTTTTTAGTATGTGCATATGTGTGTATGTCAGCTTATATGTGTGCAACAGTGCATGTTTTTCATTTCTATTCATTTCTACCAAGTGCATGAATACATGTTTCATATTTTCCAGACTCATTCTTTGAGAGTAGTTTTTCAAATGGTGTTCACTTGTGACATCACATTTAAGGTCCTTTCACTGTGAAATTGACATCCAGAATTATAAGAAAGAAGAGAACCTATACTTCTGAATTACTCAGGAAACTCATTGAAGATGACATATGAAATTGTTCTTCAGTCAGAAAAGACCTAGAGTTTCTTTTTTGTTTGTTTGTTTGTTTGTTTGTTTTTTGTTTTTTTATTTTATTTTATTTTTAAACTTTACAATATTGTATTAGTTTTGCCAAATATCGAAATGAATCCGCCACAGGTATACCCGCGTTCCCCATCCTGAACCCACCTCCCTCCTCCCTCCCCTACCCTCCCTCTGGGTCGTCCCAGTGCACCAGCCCCAAGCATCCAGTACCGTGCATCGAACCTCTATTATCACACCTTAGGTATTGTAGGAAGAATCACTATTTTGGAGCACTGTTTTTTTTTTTTTTGAGCTGTAAAATGCTATAAAATGCTTATGAATATTTTCCAAGGTCATCAAATTTGATACACATTGTGTACATTGATACACATGTGTCTACTGAACATATTGTCTACATGGATTACCAAGCAAGGAACTACAGAAGCTGATGTCAAGAAAGAAGAATAAATGATTGGGAGATGTGGAGCATATAAAAATCAGGGAAACTTAGAGTATGATTAATACTATGGTTTTAGTTCCTTAAAGAAAACAAACTCTTTCCTACCTTAGGGCAAACTCTTCATCTGGCTAGTTCCTACTTTTCATTTTATCAGTTCAGCTCAGTTCAGTTGCTCAGTCGTGTCCGACTTTTTGTGATCCCATGAATTGCAGCACGCCAGGCCTCCCTGCCCATCACCAACTCCCAGAGTTCACTCAAACTCATGTCCATCGAGTTGGTGATGCCATCCAGCCATCTCATCCTCTGTCGTCCCCTTCTCCTCCTGCCCCCAATCCCTCCCAGCATCATGGTCTTTTCCAATGAGTCAACTCTTCACATGAGGTGGCCAAAGTATTGAAGTTTCAGCTTTAGAATCAGTCCTTCCAATGAACACCCTGGACTGATCTCCTTTAGGATGGACTGGTTGCACCTTCTTGTAGTCCAAGGGACTCTCAAGAGTCTTCTCCACACCATAGTTCAAAAGCATCAATTCTTCAGTACTCAGCTTTCTTCACAGTCCAACTCTCACGTCCATATATGACCACTGGAAAAACAATAGCCTTGACTAGACAGACCTTTGTTGGCAAAGTAATGCTTCTGCTTTTTAATATGCTACCTAGATTGGTCATAACTTTGCTTCCAAGAAGTAAGCGTCTTTTAATTTCATGGCTGCAATCACCACCTGCAGTGATTTTGGAGCCCAAAAAAGTGAACTCTGACCCTGTTTCCACTGTTTCCCCATCTATTTGCCAGGAAATGGTGGAACCAGATGACATGATCTTACTTTTATGAATGTTGAGCTTTGAGCCAACTTTTTCACTCTCCTCCTTCACTTTCATCAAGAGGCTTTTTAGTTTCTCTTCACTTTCTGCCATAAGGGTGGTGTCATCTGCATATCTGAGGTTATTGATATTTCTCCCGGCAATCTTGATTCCAGCTTGTGCTTCTTCCAGCCCAGCGTTTCTCATGATGTATTCTGCATATAGGTTAAATAAGCAGGGTGACAATATACAGCCTTGACGTACTCCTTTTCCTATTTGGAACCAGTTTGTTGTTCCATGTCCAGTTCTAACTGTTGCTTCCTGACCTACATATAGGTTTCTCAAGGGGCAGGTCAGGTGGTCTGGTATTCCAATCTCTTTCAGAATTTTCCACAGTTTATTGTGATCCACACAGTCAAAGGCTTTGGCATAGTCAATAAAGCAGAAATAGATATTTTTCTGGAACTCTCTTGCTTTTTCCATGATCCAGCGGATGTTGGCAATTTGATCTCTGGTTCCTCTGCCTTTTCTAAAACGAGCTTGAACATCTGGAAGTTCATGGTTCACGTACTCCTGAAGCCTGGCTTGGAGAATTTTGAGCATTACTTTACTAGCGTGTGAGATGAGTGCAATTGTGCAGCAGTTTGAGCCTTCTTTGGCATTGCCTTTCTTAGGGATTGGGATGAAATCTGACCTTTTCCAGTCCTGTGGCCACTGCTGAGTTTTCCAAATTTGCTGGCATATTGAGTGCAGCACTTTCACAGCATCATCTTTCAGGACTTGAAATAGCTCAACTGGAATTCTATCACCTTCACTACCTTTGTTCGTAGTGATGCTTTCTTTTTTTTTTTTTTTCTTTCTTGCCACTTTTTTTTAAAATTTTTTTAAATTAATTTTATTTTATTTTTAAACTTTACATAATTGCATTAGTTTTGCCAAATATCAAAATGAATCCACCACAGGTATACATGTGTTCCCCATCCTGAACCCCCCTCCCTCCTCCCTCCCCACACCATCCCTCTGGGTCGTCCCAGTGTACCAGCCCCAAGCATCCAGTATCGTGCATTGAACCTGGACTGGCATCTCGTTTCATACATGATATTTTACATGTTTCAATGCCATTCTCCCAAATCTTCCCACCCTGCTTGACTTCACCTTCTAGGATGTCTGGCTCTAGGTGAGCCATCATGATTCTGTGGGTCATGAAGCTCTTTACTGTACAGTTCTTCTGTGTTTTCTTGCCACCTCTTCTTAATATGTTCTGTTTCTGTTAGGTCCATACCATTTCTGTCCTTTATCGAGCCCATCTTTGCATGAAATGTTCCCTTGGTATCTCTAATTTTCTTGAAGAGATCTCTAGTCTTTCCCATTCTGTTCTTTTTCTCTATTTCTTTGCATTGGTCTCTGAGGAAGGCTTTCTTATCTCTCCTTGCTGTTCTTTGGAACTCTGCATTCAGATGCCTATATCTTTCCTTTTCTCCTTTGTTTTGTGCTTCTCTTCTTTTCACAGCTATCTGTAAGACCTCCTCAGACAGTCATTTTGCTTTTTTGCATTTCTTTTCCATGGGGATGGTCTTGATCCCTGTCTCCTGTACAATGTTATGAACCTCAGTCCATAGTTCATCAGGCACTCTATCTATCATAAGAAATCCCTTAAATCTATTTCTCACTTCCACTGCATAATCATAAGGGATTTGATTTAGGCCATATCTGAATGTTCCAGTGGCTTTCCTTACTTTCTTCAACTTATGTCTGAATTTGGCAATAAGAAGTTCATGAACTGAGCCACAGTCAGCTCCTGGTCTTGTTTTTGCTGACTGTATAGAGCTTCTCCATCTTTGGTGGCAAATAATATAATCAATCTGATTTCAGTGTTGACCATCTGGTGATGTCCATGTGTAGAGTTGTCTCTTGTGTTGTTGGAAGAGGGTGTTTGCTATGACCAGTGCGTTCTCTTGGCAAAACTCTATTAGCCTTTGCCCTGCTTCATTCCGTATTCCAAGGCCAAATATGCCTGTTACTCCAGGTGTTTCTTGACTTCCTACTTTTGCATTGCAGGCCCCTATAATGAAAAGGACCTCTTTTTGGGGTGTTAGTTCTAAAAGGTCTTGTAGGTCTTCATAGAACCGTTCAACTTCAGCTTCTTCAGTGTTACTGGTTGGGGCATAGGCTTGGATCATCGTGATATTGAATGGTTTGCCTTGGAAACGAACAGAGATCATTCTGTCCTTTTGAGATTGCATCCAAGTACTGCATTTCAGACTCTTTTGTTGACCATGATGGCTACTCCATTTCTTCTGAGGGATTCCTGCCCACAGTAGTAGATATAATGGTCATCTGAGTTAAATTCACCCATTCCAGTCCATTTTAGTTCACTGATTCCTAGAATGTCGATGTTCACTCTTGCCATCTCCTGTTTGACCACTTCCAATTTGCCTTGATTCATGGACCTAACATTCCAGGTTCCGATGCAATATTGCTCTTTACAGCATTGGACCTTGCTTCTGTCACCAGTCACATCCACAACTGGGTATTGTTTTTGCTTTGGCTCCATCCATTCATTCTTTCTGGAGTTATTTCTCCACTGATCTCCAGTAGCTTATTGGGCACCTACTGACCCGGGGAGTTCCTCTTTCAGTATCCTATCATTTTGCCATTTCATACTGTTCATGTGGTTCTTGAGGCAAGAATACTGGAGTGGTTTGCCATTCCCTTCTCCAGTGGACCACATTCTGTCAGACCTCTCCATCATGACCGGTCCATTTCGTGTGGCCCCACACAGCATGTCTTTGTTTCACTGAGTTAGAGAAGACTGTGGTCTGTGTGATCAGATTTGCTAGTTTTCTGTGATTATGGTTTCAGTGTGTCTGCCCTCTGATTCCCTCTCGCAACACCTACCATCTTACTTGGATTTCTCTTACCTTGGACGTGGGATATCCTCATGGCTGCTCCAGCAAAGCGCAGCTGCTGCTCCTTACCTTGGACGAGGGCTATGCTAGCTTAAATGCCTAATATTCTGGAGAAATCTTCCCTCCCAATTCTACACTACCCCCTGATTCTTATGTATTTTCTTTCCTTTAGGAATTATCATAATTTAAATAATATCCTTGTTAATATGGATGATGAAATTTTCTGTCACTAGGTTATAAGGTCCAGTAGTGTAGAAATTATGGCTGACTGTTTTACTGCTATATTCTCAATACAGGACCTGGCAAAAAGCAAGTGCTTGATACATCCTCAGTGAATGAACAGAGTCATGAATATATTATTGGAACCAAGGATTTTGTGAACAAGGAAGAGAATGGTTTGAGGCAAAATTCTGGAACTGGGCTATTGACTGCCCATCTCTTTAATATCTTTGCTACCTAAGAGAATCCACTGTATTTAACAATCACAAATGGGGTTATGGGGTTTCTTTTTGGAGTGATGAAAATGTTCTGAAAATAGATAGTAGTTAGTTGTACATTAGAGGTAATGTACAACTGTGAATATGCTTGAAAACCACTTAATTGTGTGCTTTAAAATTGTGAATTTTATTGTATATGAATTATATCTCAATTAACTTTTTTAATCCATGAAGGGGAGTGACCATTATGAATGTCTTTCCACTTTAGTGATGTAGGGGTGGTCTGACTTTACAGTTCCATAGTTTCCTATGGAGACAGGTTTTCAATATTTATACTAAAATTTAACATGGAATCAATTTTACTAAAGCCCAGGAACTTTTGGTTTGATATGGTATGATATCATACCTGTGGTTTGATACTGTGCCTCTGGTGTTTACATCATCCTGCCTAGGACATTCTGGATCCCTGCTGTTGTGTGATACTTTTGGAATCTTAATGTGACAGTTTTAAAGCTCCTATGAAATAAGGGACATGGGAAACCAAGGATGCCACAAAAGATTTAAGTGGCAATTCATAGACTACCACCCCTCCAGCCCTACTTTTACTCTGGGAGACGATTGTATAAGCAGGAAATCACTGGCTGACTGAAATTTCTTCCCCAGACCTTCTATCCCTGTCCTCAAGAGGATTTACTACTTTTCCTTCTGCCTCATCTGCTCCTTGCGCTGCCATGGAGCTTGACTGCTGAAACTTTTTTCAAGGTGAAAATCTTTCAAAAGAGGCAAGCTTATCCAGAGGCTTTGCTTGGCTATGGAAAGGCACAGTCCTGATTTTCAACTCTTGCTGTTGGCTCAGGTACCTCAGGACAAGCCAATAGCCTCAAAGTCACATGTCAGGACCTGGGAAGGGGGGTACAGCATACGAGCAGCAGTTATAAAAAAAGTTCCAGCTGTTTTTTGGAAAGCAAGAGCATTTGGCACTACCAAGAAACAACTGAACCTTAAGATTACAGTAAAAATATTCGCTAGACTATGAGCCTATACTAGATGGCAGGGAGTTATGTGGCTTTTTCTATATGACATTTGCTAATATTACCTCATGCACCTGTGTAATTGTTAATTATCACCCCCTTTCATTAAGAAAGCCTTCTTCAGCGATCAATGCAAAGAAGTAGAGGAAAACAACAGATGGGAAAGACTAGGGATCTCTTCAAGAAAATCAGAGATACCAAAGGAATATTTCATGCAAAGATGAGCTCGATAAAGGACAGAAAGGACAGAAATGGTACGGACCTAACAGAAGCAGAAGATATTAAGAAGAGATGGCAAGAATACACAGAAGAACTGTACAGTAAAGAGCTTCACGACCAAAATAATCATGATGGTGTGATCACTCACCTAGAGCTAGACATCCTGGAATGTGAAGTCAAGTGGGCCTTAGAAAGCATCACTATGAACAAAGCTAGTGGAGATGATGGAATTCCAGTTGAACTATTCCAAATCCTGAAAGATGATGCTGTGAAAGTGCTGCACTCTATATCCCAGCAAATTTGGAAAACTCAGCAGTGGCCATAGGACTGGAAAAAGTCCGTTTTCATTCCAATCCCAAAGAAAGGCAATGCCAAAGAATGCTCAAACTACCACACAATTGCACTCATCTCACACACTAGTAAAGTAATGCTCAAAATTCTCCAAGCCAGGCTTCAGCAATATGTGAACCGTGAACATCCTGATGTTCAAGCTGGTTTTAGAAAAGGCAGAGGAACCAGAGATCAAATTGCCAACATCCACTGGATCATGGAAAAAGCAAGAGAGTTCCAGAAAAACATCTATTTCTGCTTTATTGACTATGCCAAATGCTTTGACTGTGTGGATCACAATAAACTGTGGAAAATTCTGAAAGAGATGGGAATACCAGACCACCTGATCTGCCTCTTGAGAAATTTGTATGCAGGTCAGGAAGCAGCAGTTAGAACTGGACATGGAACAACAGACTGGTTCCACATAGGAAAAGGAGTTCGTCAAGGCTGTATATTGTCACCCTGTTTATTTAACTTATATGCAGAGTACATCATGAGAAATGCTGGGCTGGAAGAAACACAAGCTGGAATCAAGATTGCTGGGAGAAATGTCAATAACCTCAGATACGCAGATGACACCACCCTTATGACAGAAAGTGAAGAGGAACTCAAAAGCCTCTTGATGAAAGTGAAAGTGGAGAGTGAAAAAGTTGGCTTAAAGCTCAACATTCAGAAAACAAAGATCATGGCATCCAATCCCACCACTTCATGGGAAATAGATGGGGAAACAATGGAAACAATGTCAGACTTTAGTTTTCTGGGCTCCAAAATCACTACAGATGGTGACTGCAGCCATGAAATTAAAAGACACTTACTCCTTGGAAGGAAAGTTATGACCAACCTAGATAGAATATTCAAAAGCAGAGATATTACTTTGTCAACAAAGGTTCGTCTAGTCAAGGCTATGGTTTTTCCTGTGGTCATGTATGGATGTGAGAGTTGGACTGTGAAGAAGGCTGAGTGCTGAAGAATTGAGGCTTTTGAACTGTGGTGTTGGAGAAGACTCTTGAGAGTCCCTTGGACTGCAAGGAGATCCAACCAGTCCATTCTGAAGGAGATCAACCCTGGGATTTGTTTGGAAGGAATGATTCTAAAGCTGAAACTCCAGTTCTTTGGCCACCTCATGCGAAGAGTTGACTCATTGGAAAAGACTCTGATGCTGGGAGGGATTGGGGGTAAAAGGAGAAGGGGACGACAGAGGATGAGATGGCTGGATGGCATCACTGACTCAATGGACGTGAGTCTGTGTGAACTCCAGGAGTTGGTGATGGACAGGGAGGCCTGGCGTGCTAGGATTCATGGGGTCACAAAGAGTTCGACACGACTGAGCGACTGATCTGATCTGATCTGATGTTGTGTGTGGATTTAAATATCCTTCTAGAATCGCTTGCTTTCATCCTGAAGAACTTTTTGTAAAATCTCTCATGGTTTTTGTTTAGTGGGGGATATCTTTTTTCCTTCTTCATTTGTAGTTGCTTTGGCTGTAAGATTCTTGTGCGATAGTTCCTTTATGTCCAGCACTTTGAGTATGTCACCCCAGTGTATTCTGGTCACCATAGCTTATTATGAGAAGTTAGATATAACTCTTATTGAGATTCCCTTGTACATAAAGAGTCACATTTTTACTCATTCTTTAAAGCTTTTTGTTTTGTCTTTGGATTACAACATTTTGGCAACTATTAGCATTTTTCTTCAATATCATTTATATTTATTTATTGTTTGCAATTTTTCTTTGACTAGTGGATATCCCATATAATATATTTAACAATTCTGGATTTTTATTTTCTTTGTTTTTTCCTCTAATAATTATTGTTTTTATTTTATTCATGCTTTTTAAAGTGGCTTTCCTGGACTATATCTGTCATATCTCTCTCCTCTGCTCTCTGTAGTCACTGATATTTATGATAAGTTTTTTTTGCTTCATTTTTATCATTTAATTTCATCATATTATATTGTATTGTACTGTACTGTATTATATTTTCTCTGCCTGACTTCCTATAGGTAACTCATATTTCTACATAGCTTAGTGATTTGGCAACCATTGGTCAGAATTTTTAATCAAAAAGCTTGAGTCATTAAGTCTTACATCCTTTGACAGTGGATTTGTGTCTGTCTTGAGGGATACATTTCAAAGTTCAGGACGTTTTCATGTTTTGGGCTTTTACTTTCCTCAAGGTCACCTTAGTTTTTTTGTTCACATTTCATATCCTCTCAGTCAACTAAGAATATATGAAAACTTTGTGTGTTCAAGTCTCCCTACACAAGCATTGTTGTTGTTGTTCAGTCACTAAGTTGTGTTTGACTCTTTGCAACCCTATGGACTGCAGCATGCCAAGCTTTCCTGTCATTTGCTATCTCCTAGAGTTTGTTCAAACTCATGCCTATTGAGTAGGTGATGCTATCCAACTGTCTCATCCTCTGTTGCCCCCTTCTCCTCCGGCCCTCAGTCTTTCTTAGCATCAGGGTATTTTCCAGTGAGTTGGCTCTTCGCATCAGGTGGCCAAAGTATTGGAGCTTCAGCTTCAGCATCAGTCCTACCAGTGAATATTCAGGGTTGATTTCCTTTAGGATTGACTGATTTGATCTCCATGCTCTCCAAGGTTCCCTTAAGAGTCTTCTCCAGCATCACAATTCTAAAGCATCAGTTCTTTGGTGATCAGTCTTCTTTATGGTCCAGTTCTCACATCTGTACATGACTACTGGAAAAACCATAACTTTAACTATATGGACTTTTGTTGGCAAAGTGATGTCACTGCTTTTTAATATGCTGTTTAGGTGTGTATAGCTTTCCTTCAAAGCAGCAAGTACCTTTAATTTCATGGCTGCAGTCACCATCCACAGTGATTTTGGAATCCAAGAAAATAAAATCTGTCACTCTTTCCAATTTGTCCCCATCTATTTGCCATGAAATGATGGGACCAGATGCCATGATCTTAGGTTTCTGAATGTTGAATTTTAAGCCAGCTTTTCCACTCTCATCAAGAGGCTCTTTAGTTCCTCTTTGCTTTCTGCTATTAGAGTGGTATCATTTGCATATCTGAAGTTGTTGATATTTCTCCTGGCAATCTCCATTCCTGCTTGTGATTCGTGCAACCTGGCCCAAGAAAATAGTCTGTCACTGTTCCCATTGTTTCCTCATCTATTTGCCATGAAGTGATGGGGCTGCATGCCATGATCTTAGTTTTTTGAATGTTGAGTTTTAAGCTAGCTTTTTTACTCTCCTCTTTTACCTTCATCAGTAGCCTCTTTAGTTCCTCTTTGCTTTCTGTCATAAGGGTGGTGTCATGTGCATATCTGAGGTTATTGATATTTCTCCCAGAAATCTTGATTCCAGCTTGTGCTCCATCCAGTGTGACATTTCTATGATATACTCTGCATAGAAGTTAAATACGCAGGATGATTATATAGCCTTTACATATTCCTTTCCCAATTTGGTACCAGTCTGTTGTTCCATGTCCAGTTCTGACTGTTGCTTTCTGACCTGCATACAGATTCCTCAGGAGGCAGGTAAGGTGGTCTGTATTCCCATTTCTTTATGAATTTTCCATAGTTTGTTGTGATCCACACAGTCAAAGGCTTTAGCATATTCAGTGAAGCAGGAGTAGATGTTTTACTGGAATTTTCTTGCTTTTTCTGTGGTCTAATGTATGTTGGCAACTTGATCTCTGGTTCCTCTGCCATTTCTAAATCCAGTTTGTACACCTGGAAGTTCACAGCACATAGTTTCTCAGTTAGCCAGGATTGTCTAGATAACTTGGGTTTTCTTAGATCTTTTGTGTACTTGGATGAATCAGCCAAGTATGGGCAGAGTGCTTATTAAGCCTTACCCTGGCTTGCTCATTTCTAGAATCTCCCTGTTAAATTTCTAACTGTGCTTCCAATTGAATGCCCACCCCAAAAGGGACTACAACCTCTGGTTAGCAGAGAGCTTCAGATCTTCCCTGTTTGTCCCTGAGTATGTTTTCCATCCTTTGCAACAAATCAAGTAGGCCCTCATTAGCAATAAAGCTGCTGTTTCTCACAGACAACACAACCCTGGTATCATCACTGTTCTGACTGAACTTATAGGGGATGGGGACAGCCTAGGGCCAGAAGATCAGAGACTCAGACAGTTTTAACTGAATTTCAGCAGATTTTTGTGAATAAACTCGTCTCAGTATGCTGTTTGCTTTAGGTCAATTTCCATAACCCTTAACTGTTGTTATCAATTATTTGCCCAATTTTGTAGTTTTTTGGGGAATAGGATTTTTCAACTTGTTCACTCCTCTATAGTCATAAGTACCCTCCCCACTATGAGGGTATTTCTCTCATAATTGATAGCAGCACTATAGTTCTTTGTATTAAGGCATCATGATTTATTTATTTATTTAAGCAGCTATTGTTGGCAATTTGGTTCTTTTTTTTTTACCTTTATGAAATGCCAGGAATATTTTTATGTGTGAATCTCTCTTCCCTTAAGCCACTTCTATAATTGGAATTATTGACTCAAAAATATAATTTTTTAAACGTTAGGAATTCATCTTGCCAAAATATTTCAAGAAAGACCATAACAATTTGTGCTTTCTCCAACACTGTAGGAGAGTGTTTGTCATACTATATACTCTCATCTATATTGGGCTTATTATTAAAAATAGATGTGCTTTGGTAACTGGATAATTGAAAGGATCCAGCATTTTTTTGAATTGCTTTTCCAAAAGTCTTTATTCATCTCAACTCTCTGTAATTCTTTATTTAGAATTAATGGATTTTTTCCCTTTTCCTTAGCTACTCCATTCATTACCTCTTCTTGCAGCAGAATAAGAAATCATTTCACGTCATCACGCACAACATCAACCCCCTTTATCTTTCTAATGGAGCCATCTTTAGAAACAGCATTCTCATTATCAGTTCTTCATGACTGTAAATTGATTCATCCAATTCGTAAGTTTTAAATTTTAATTAGGTCACAAGAATATCTTTTGCCTTTCAAGCAGTACAGATTAAAGTTCCTTTGCAAAGTAGTAATCTAACTTTTATGAAATTTAGGGAGAAAAGTGATGGACAATAAATTGCATTTTTAAACATTTTTGCTTTTATTACAATACTTTCTAAATAGTGACTAAAGCACATCTGACTTTCTCCACTGTAGATATATACTCTGTGAACTTGATGATTACGTTTTTGAAGTTATGATTCTGGACATTTTCTTCTAAAGCCCTTTTCCAATAGAAATTTATCATTGTACATTCATTCTTAGCTGTGATGGCTTGAATCCAGACACACAACCAGTCCAAACTATAGTACACCACTTTGTCTACATTTGTAACAACGTCCACGACAGTGTTCACTCCAAAATGTCTAGTGATATTTATTAAAAATATTTAAGGAGTTGGTCTTTCGTTTGATACTAACCTTCTACCTTCTGTTTCTGTTTCTTATTTCTTATTATGAGTTATATTCATTTACCTCAGAATAGCCAGGTAAATGGCTGAATCTTAAAAATTCAGATTGGGTGATTCCCATTCATAAAATGATTTAGTATATGATAGATTAAGGTCCACAAATTTCTCACATCCCAGTCCATACTTCCTTTTCAGGACTATACTCATTCTATGACGAGATAAAGGCTGTTTCCCTACCTCATTGAATGTGAAATAGTTTTCTTCTTTATTTTGTGTCAAAGAGTATGGTAGGAAAGACATCACTAATGCAAGTTCAGGGCCTTGGCTTCAAGTGGCCTTATAGCTTCTGTTTTCAAACTCTTGGAATGCTCCTGAATTTGTCGGTTAAAGAAACTGGTCTAGCCTTTTGGATGATGAGATGCTGAGTTGAGGCATGTTGAGTATAACAGAATCTTCACAGCCACTAACAAGATTTGCAAGTGAGGCTCTCTTGGAACTTGCAACCCATCAATTCCTACAGCTGAATGCATCCACATGAATTAACCCTGGGAAAACCAGCAAAGGATCTGCCCAGTTAACTTACAGGATGAGGAGAAATGATACATCATTATAATTTAAGATACTAAATTTTGGGGTGTTTTGTTTGGTGGCAGTAGCTAACTAGTACAAGTGGCTTATCATTCCACTTTGTTATTTTACTCTTTCTTACCTTTGCCTGTAAAACCCTTCATTATATAGAATTTCTACTTCTGGAATATCTTTGTCAATTCCATCCTTCTATCCTTATCATGGGCTTCCCTGGTGGCTCAGACATTAAAGAATCATCCTGCAATGTGGGAGACCTGGGTTCAATCCTTGGGTTTGGAAGACCCCCTGGAGGAAGGCATGGCGACCCACTCCACGATTCTTGCCTGGAGAATTGCCACGGACATAGGAGCCTGGTGGGCTAGAGTCCATAGTGTTGCAAAGAGTTGGGCACGACTGAGTGACTAAGCACAGCATCCTTATCAAAACCTAGTTTCAAAACTCTGAAAATAGAATTTTCCTTGAAACACTTCCCCCTCATGTACATTCTTATTAATATTAGCAAGCATGTTTTCCTGCCTCCAGTTCTATCATGGCCAGAGACTAGTACATGAACCATGGTCTCACAAATAAAAAGAGGCCAGAGAGTTAGGCTTCAAATCATTCCTACCAGCAGTGAAACTCAAAGCAGATACTTCCTGATGGCTGACCAGCATAGGTAATTTAAAGTTTGCCAAGATTTATGATTGTGAAAATATTTAGTTTTATCAGAGTATGAGTAAACCTTGACGGCTCAGACAGTAAAGAATCTGCCTGCAATGTGGGAGACCCGGGTTTTATCCCTGCATTGGGAAGATCCCCTGGAGAAGGCAATGGCAACCCACTCCAGTATTCTTGCCTGGAGAATTCCGTGGACAGAGGAGCCTGGCAGGCTACAGTCCATGGAGTCTACAAAGAGTCAGACACAACTGAGTGACTAACGTTGGCATTTTTATAACATTTATGAAGATAAGTTTAATAATATCTATTAAAATGTAATATAGGTATATCTCTCAGAAATAATAAGACAGTTTCAGGATACTCATCCTAAAGAAATAAATGAAAAGGGGAGCAAAGGATTTTTGAATTAACCATGTATTTCGAATGATCTCAATGTTATCAGCAGGACTTTATTAGGTAAGTTATTAACATCGATACAACAGAAAAGGAGGTAGTCATTCAAAACCTTGACATGGAACAACAATTTCCATGATAGATTGTTAAGGAAAGAAAGCAGTATACTATGGAATGTGTTTCTTCTTATTACTTTTACACATATAGCACAGATAGTAATCTGCCATCACTAGATGAAATTGCATCTCATTATACCAAAGTAGGCCTGATAGTGGAAGGAGAGGCAGCTATTTTTAACTCATCATGGGCATTTTAAAGGATTTGAAGGGGCAGTATGTGATCAAATAGGGTAGATGCGGAAAAGATATTTCTATTCATTGGTGGGAGGTGAGATGGCCCCTGTTTTATTCTCACTAGATACATGTTCTGAGACTGGAACTATAGCTTATTTTGACTTTCTGAGAAAGATGTTAGGAACCAACACTTGATTTGTCACTGGGAATCTCAGAAAACTATGCAATTTGGTGTCTCCCATTGAATTCTTGTCTGTTTCTGTTTAACCCTGCCTATCACAGAAGAACTGTACAAAAAAGATCTTCACGACTCAGATAATCATGATGGTGTGATCACTCACCTAGAGCCAGACATCCTGGGATGTGAAGTCAAGTGGGCCTTAGAAAGCATCCTTACGAACAAAGCTAGTGGAGATGATGGAATTCCAGTTGAGCTACTTCAAATCCTGAAAGATGATGCTGTGAAAGTACTGCACTCAATATGCCAGCAAATTTGGAAAACTCAGCAGTGGCCACAGGACTGGAAAAGGTACGTTTTCATTCCAATCCCAAAGAAAGGCAATGACAAAGAATGCTCAAACTACCGCACAACTGTACTCATCTCACATGCTAGTAAAGTAATGCTCAACATTCTCCAAGCCAGGCTTCAGCAATACGTGAACCATGAACTTCCTGATGTTCAAGCTGGTTTTAGAAAAGGCAGAGGAACCAGAGACCAAATTGCCAACATCCGCTGGATCATGGAAAAAGCAAGAGAGTTCCAGAAAAACATCTATTTCTGCTTTATTGACTATGCCAAAGCCTTTGACTGTGTGGATCACAATCAACTGTGGAAAATTCTGAAAGAGATGGGAATACCAGACCACCTGATCTGCCTCTTGAGAAACCTATATGCAGGTCGGGAAGCAAAAGTTAGAACTGGACATGGAACAACAGACTGGTTCCAAATAGGAAAAGGAGTACGTCAAGGCTGTATACTGTCACCCTGCTTATTTAACTTCTATGCAGAGTACATCATGAGAAACGCTGGACTGGAAGAAGCACAAGCTGGAATCAAGATTGCTGGGAGAAATATCAATAACCTCAGATATGCGGATGACACCACCCTTATGGCAGAAAGTGAAGAGGAACTCAAAAGCCTCTTAATGAAAGTGAAAGTGGAGAGTGAAAAAGTTGGCTTAAAGCTCAACATTCAGAAAATGAAGATCATGGCATCTGGTCCCATCACTTCATGGGAAATAGATGGGGAAACAGTGGAAACAGTGTCAGACTTTATTTTTTTGGGCTCCAAAATCACTGGAGATCGTGACTGCAGCCATGAAATTAAAAGATGCTTACTCCTTGGAAGGAAAGTTATGACCAACCTAGACAGCATATTCAAAAGCAGAGACATTACTTTGCCAACAACGGTCTGTCTAGTTAAGGCTATGGTTTTTCCTGTGGTCATGTATGGATGTGAGAGTTGGACTGTGAAGAAGACTGAGTGCCGAAGAATTGAGGCTTTTGAACTGTGGTGTTGGAGAAGACTCTTGAGAGTCCCTTGGACTGCAAGGAGATCCAACCAGTCCATTCTGAAGGATTTCTTTGGGATTTCTTTGGATGAATGATGCTGAAGCTGAAACTCCAGTACTTTGGCCACCTCATGCGAAGAGTTGATTCATTGGAAAAGACTCTGATGCTGGGAGGGATTGGGGGCAGAAGGAGAAGGGGACGACAGAGGGTGAGGTGGCTGGATGGCATCACTGACTCGATGGACGTAAGTCTGAATGAACTCCGGGAGTTGGTGATGGACAGGGAGGCCTGGCGTGCTGCGATTCATGGGGTCGCGAAGCGTAGGACACGACTGAGCGACTGAACTGAACTGATCATCCAGTCTCTCAGGAGAGGTAGAAATAAAATCAGTTGTTCACTGACTACCTGGCAGCATCATAAGTTGGAGGAGGGCTTTATACTTAAGTACAGAGAAGAGGAGCAGGAACACCTTCTGTGGAGTTTCTAATCATGGACGCTTGGCTTGGCAGACAGCCCATAGGCTGAGAAGCCATAGAGAATGAATAAGAAGGGCATGGGATATTGTGCAATGTTAAAATGTTACCAAAGAGATGGAAGAGAACTTTCATACATATCCATGTATGTGCATATAAAGAAAAGGGATCTAAGAATGACAAGTATTGGGTTGACCAATCCAATAATATTAATAATGCCTTTGATATCCCAAGCACCATAGTCAGTAGGTAATGGATATTATTCTAGTTTCAGTTTCTTAACAAATCTGAGAGGTTAGATTCAGTTGTCTTGTTTTACATAAAAAGAAACTGAAGCTGAGGGAAATGAAGCATCTTGCCCAATGCTTCACAGATCACTAAATTCTTTGAGGCAGTATTCAAAATCAGATATCTCTAATTCCATTATTTTTCATTCTGGTACATTGTGTTGCTTTGGCCATTCAAGGTCAAAGGGAGACAAAAATAGATTCAAGTTGACATCATTAAGATCAAAATGTGAGCATATGTATTCATCACTCTTTCTTCCAGATATCCATTGAAATACAAAAGAAAATATAAAAGACCAAAGAAATATAAAAATATGAGGAAATCTATTTAATTAATTTATGAAGGAATTATGTGAGTGTTCAAGGGTTCTACCTGATATAGGTGCCTTTTAATTTTTTTTCAACGTGGATGAAATCAGGAAGTCACATTCACCCTGCAGTATTTATTATCAAGAATGCATTTATTAAAAACTTAGTATCTAGAGGCAGAGTGCCTGTGTTCAAATCACTTCTCCTCTAATTATGAACCTACAATATAAATGTTGTATAGCCTTTGTCAATTACCTTCAACTCAACCTCTCCTTGCCTTGTTTTCCACATTTGTAAAATGGAGCTGTTATGAGAGACAAATGGACTGATATTTGTGAAGAGCTTAGAATGGTACCTAAGACATGCTGCTGCTGCTGCTGCTGCTGCTAAGTCGCTTCAGTCATGTCCGACTCTGTGCGACCCCATAGACGGAAGCCCACCAGGCTCCCCTGTCCCCGGGATTCTCCAGGCAAGAACACTGGAGTGGGTTGCCATTTCCTTCTCCAATGCATGAAAGTGAAAAGTACCTAAGACATAGTAAACCTAAATAAATATGTGCTAAATAAAATAAAGGAATAATTGTTATTTTGTATGAGAGACTTCTAAGCAAGAAGGCAACTTTAGCAACAGAATCTAATTCTTGCTCATCTGTATTCCCATCTTAATGACTGTGATATACTAAAAATGCCCCCCAAATATATCCTGGTAATCATTCCTGGCACTGGTGAATGTTCCCTCATATAGCCAAAAAAAAAAAAAAAAAAAAACCCAAAAACCCTCCCTGCTGGTCATCCTCTTGTTTCTGACTCTCTCCGTACTTCTACCAGCAAACTAGGTCTCTGAAGTTCAAGGAAGAATTTGTAGTAAAGAATTTCCTACCAAATTGCGAACAGGCTTCCAGTTTCTAACCAAAGACTTCCTGAGATTCTGGATGGTTGACATCTGCCAGGAGGGTCACAGCCAGAGATCAGCTCCCCAGAAGAGACACATGGCACACCAGAGACTGGCAGGCCTGGAAACCTGAGTGGCTGGGACTGGGGAGGTGATAAGACGCACTTCACCTGAGGAGAGTACGCTTACCAAGCACCTGGTTGCCTGAGCTGGTCGGACTAGGGAATGACACAAAACGCAGGCCCAACCGAGTGTGCGCCTTTCTGGAGTACCCAAGAACCTGAACCTGAACAGCTTAGACCTGGGAAGTGCACGCAACCCAGGGCCCACTCCCTGGAGAGCAACCTGAAGCCTGAACAGTGTAGACTGGGAAAGCACACACGCCATGAGTGGGAACAAACCCAGTGTGGCCGAGACACTGCAAGCCACACACGCCAGTGATATTTGTTTGCAGTGTTCCTCCCTCCCCACAGCATTACTGAACGAGTGAGCCTAAACAAGAGACCACCTTCGCCCCCTTGTGTCAGGGTGGAAATTAGACACTGAAGACATCTGCAAACAGAAGAAGCCAAATAAACAGAGGGAGCTGCTTTGGAAGTGACAGGTGCGACAGATTAAAATCCCTGTAGTTAACACCAACTACATTGGAAGGGGCCTATAGATCTTGAGAAGTATAAGCTGGAACAAGGAACTATATGAAACTGAACTGATCCCACACTGCCTGCAACAGTTCCAGACAAATTCCTAGATATAGTTTTACTATTATCAATTTTTTAAATTTTTAATGTTTTTTGTCTTTTCTTAAGCCCTGTACTATGCCTTTAATTTTCATTTTTATAACCTACTATTACCTTGCAAAAAAAAGACCCTATTTTTAAAGCAAACTTCATATATATTTCTTACACTTTTTGTGATTTTTTTATTGTATTTTTGAGAGTCTAACCTCTACTCTAGATTTTTAATCTTTGCTTTATAGTTCAGTTCAGTTCAGTCGTTCAATCATGTCCGACTCTTTGTGACCCCATGAATCTCAGTATGTCAGGCCTCCATGTCCATCACCAACTCCCAGAGTTCACCCAAACTCATGTTCATCGAGTCGGTGATGCTATCCAGCCATCTCATCCTCTGTCGTCCTCTTATCCTCCTGCCCCCAACCCCTCCCAGCATCAGAGTCTTTTCCAATAAGTCAACTCTTCACATGAGGTGGCCAAAGTATCAGAGTTTCAGCTTTAGCATGAGTCATTCCAAAGAACACCCAGGACTGATCTCCTTTACAATGGACTGGTTGGATCTCCTTGCAGTCCAAGGGACTCTCAAGAGTCTTCTCCAACACCACAGTTCAAAAGCATCTATTCTTTGGCATTCAGCTTTTTTCACAGTCCAACTCTCACATTGCTTTATAGTATTTGTTATCAATATTGTACATTTAAGAGTCCAATATTTAGTACCTATTTTTACTTAGGAGTGTGATTACTACTTTGATTACTCTCTCCCCCTTTTTACTCTCCTTTTTCTCCCCCAGGTCACCTATATCTCCTCCCTATCCCTTCTCTTCTCAACCCAACTCTGTGAATCTCTGGGTGTTCCAGGCTGCGGAGAACACTTAGGGAATAGAACACTGCCTAGATCTATCTCTCTCCTTTGATTCTCCCTTTTCTGCTCCTGCTCACCTCTATCTCCTTCCTCCCTCTTCTCTGCTCTATGTAACTCCATGAACCTCTCTGAGGGTTCCAACTGTAGAGAGCAGATAGAGAATTGTTTACTGGCTAGGTAGCTTTTGCCCCTTTTGATTCCCCCTCTTCTCCTCCTGGTCACCTCTATCTCCTTCCCTCTTCGCTTCTCCATGTAACTCTATGAACCTCTCTGGGTGTCCCTCACTGTGGAGAATCTTTTCACCATTAACCTAGAAGTTTTATTATCAGTGCTGTATGGATGGAGAAATCTTGAGGCTACTGTAAGAACAAGACTTAAAACCAGAGGCAGTAGGCTTAAGCCCAAAACCTGAGAACACCAGAGAACTCCTGACTCTAGGGAACATTAATTGATAAGAGATCATCCAAAAGCCTCCATACCTACACTGAAACCGAGCACCACCCAAAGGCCAATGAGTTCCAGAGCAAGACATACCACAAAAATTCTCCAGCAACACAGGAACATAGCACTGAACTTCAATATACAGGCTGCCCAAAGTCACACCAAACCCACAGACATCTCAAAACTCACGGCTGGATACTTGATTGCACTCCAGGGAGAAGAAATCCAGCTCCACCCACCAGAATACCGATGTAAGCTTCCCTAATCAGGAAACCTTGATAAGCTACTCGTCCAACCCCACCCACAGCGAGGAACCTCCACAATAAAGAGGAACCACAAACTGTCAGAATACAGAAAGGCTACCACAAACACAGCAATCTAAACAAGATAAAAAGGCAGAGAAATACTCAGCATGTAAAGAAACATGATAAATGCCCACCAAACCAAACAAAAGAGGAGGAGATAGGGAGTCTACCTGAAACAGAACTTAGAATAATGATAATAAAAATGATCCAAAATCTTGAAAACAAAATGGAGTTACAGATAAATAGCCTGGAGACAAGGATGGAGAAGATGCAAGAAATGTTTAACAAGGACCTAGAAAAAATAAAAAAGTCAATTAATAATGAATAATGCAATAAATTAGATAAAAAACACTCTGGAGGGAACCAACAGGAGAATAATGGAGGCAGAAGATAGGATAAGTGAGGTAGAAGATAGAATGGTAGAAATAAATGAAACAGAGAGGAAAAAAGAATTAAGAGAAATGAGGACAATCTCAGAGACCTCTGGAACAATGTGAAATGCCCCAGCATTCGAATCATAGGAGTCCCAGAAGAAGAAGACAAAAAGAAAGGCCATGAGAAAATACTTGAGGAGATAGTAGTTGAAAACTTCCCTAAAATGGGGAAGGAAATAGTCACCCAAGTCCAAGAAACCGAGTCCCAAACAGGATAAACCCAAGGTGAAACACCCCAAGACACATATTAATCAAATTAACAAAGATCAAACACAAAGAACAAATTTTAAAAGCAGCAAGTGAAAAACAGCAAATAACACACAAGGGGATTCCCATAAGGATAACAGATGATCGTTCAATACAAAGTCTTCAGGCCAGAAGGAATGGCAGGACATACTTAAAGTGGTGAAAGAGTAAAGCTTACAACCCAGATAACTGTACCCATCAAGGATCTCATTCAGATATGAAGGAGAATTTAAAAGCTTTACAGACAAGCAAAAGCTGAGAGAATTCAGCACCACCAAACCAGCTCTTCAACAAATGCTAAAGGAAATTCTCTAGACAGGAAACACAGAAAGGGTGTATAAACACGAACCCAAAACAACAAAGTTAATGGCAAGGGGACAATACTTATCAATAATTACCTTAAATGTAAACGGTTGAATGCCCCAACCAAAAGACAAAGACTGGCTGAATGGATACAAAAACAAGACCCCTATATATATATATATATATATATATATATATATGCAAATGGAGACCACAAAAAAGCAGGAGTAGAAATATTCATATCAGATAAAATAGACTTTAAAATAAAGGCTGTGAAAAGAGACAAAAAAGGATACTACATAATGATCAAAGGATCAATCCAAGAAGAAGATATAACAATTATAAATATATATGCACCCAACATAGGAGCACCGCGATATGTAAGGCAAATGCTAACAAGTACGAAAGGGGAAATTAACAATAACACAATAATAGTGGCAGACTTTAATACCCCACTCACACCTATGAATAGATCAACTAAACATAAACAAGAAAACACAAACTTTAAATGACACAATGGACCAGCTAGACCTAATTGATATTTATAGGACATTTCACCCCAAAACAATAAATTTCACCTTTTTCTCAAGTGCACATGGAACCTTCTCCAGGATAGATCACATCCTAGGCCATAAGTCTAGCCTTAGTAAATTAAAAAATATTGGAATCATTCCAAGCATCTTTTCTGACCACAATGCAGTAATATTAGATCTCAATTACAGGGAAAAAAAATTATTAAAAATTCCAATATATGGGGGCTAAAGAAAACGCTTCTGAATTACCAACAAATCATAGAAGAAATAAAAAAAAAAAGAAATCAAAATATGCATAGAAACGAATGAAAATGAAAACACAACAACCCCAAACCTATGGGATGCTGTAAAAGCAGTGCTAAGGGGAAGGGTCAGAGTAATATAGGCTTACCTCAAGAAACAAGAAAAAAGTCAACTAAATAACCTAACTCTATACTGAAAGCAACTAGAAAAGGAAGAAATGAAGAACCCCAGGGTTAGTAGAAGGAAAGAAATTTTAAAAATTAGGGCAGAAATAAATGCAAAAGAAACAAAAGAGACCATATCAAAAATCAACAAAGCTAAAAGCTGGTTCTTTGAGAAGATAAATAAATTGACAAACCATTAGCCAGACTCATCAAGAAACAAAGGGAGAAGAATCAAATCAACAAAATTAGAAATGAGAATGGAGAAATCACAACAGACAACACAGAAATACAGAGGATCATAAGAGACTACTATCAGCAAATATATGCCAGTCAATTGAACAAGTTGGAAGAAATGGACAAATTCTTGGAAAAGTATTACTTTCCAAAACTGAACCAGGAAGAAATAGAAGATCTTAACAGACCCACCACAAGCAGGGAAATCGAAGCTATAATCAGAAATCTTCTAGGAAACAAAAGCCCAGGACCAGATGGCTTCACAGCTTAATTCTATTAAAAATTTAGAGAAGAGCTAACAACTATCCTACTCAAACTTTTCCAGAAAACTGCAGAGGAAGGTAAACTTCCAAACTCATTCTATGAGGCCACCATCACCTTAATACCACAAAAAAAGAAAACTACAGGCCAATATCACTGATGAACATAGATGCAAAAATCCTTAACAAAATTCTAGAAAACAGAATCCAACAACATGTTAAAAAGATCATACATCTTGATCAAGTGGACTTTATCCCAGGAATGCAAGGATTCTTTAATATCTGCAAATCAATCAATGGAATACACCACATTAAGAATTTGAAAGATAAAGACCACAAGATTATCTCAATAAATGCAGAAAAAGCCTTTGACAAAGTTCAACATCCATTTATGTTAAAAACTCTCCAGAAAGCAGGAATAGAAAGAACATAACTCAACACAATAAAAGCTATATATGACAAACCCACAGCAAACATTATCCTCAATGGTGAAAAATTGAAAGCATTTCTTCTAAAGTCAGGAACAAGACAAGGGTGCCCACTTTCACCACTATTATTCAACATAGTTTTGGAAGTTTTGGCCACAGCAATCAGAGCAGAAAAAGAAATAAAAGGAATCCAGATTGGAAAAGAAGAAGTAAAACTCTCACTGTTTGCAGATGACATAATCCTCTACATAGAAAACCCTAAAGACTCCAGCAGAAGATTACTAGAGCTAATCAATGAATATAGTAAAGTTGCAGGATATAAAATTAACACAGAGAAATTCCTTGCATTGCTATACACTAACAATGAGAAAACAGAAAGAGAAATTAAGGAAACAATCCCATTCATCAATGCAATGAAAAGAATAAAATACTTAGGAATATATCTACCTAAAGAAACAAAAGACCTACATATAGAAAACTATAAAACACTGATGAAAGAAATCAAAGAGGACACAAATAGATGGAGAAATATTCCATGATCATGGATTGGAAGAATCAACATAGTGAAAATGAGTATACTACTGAAAGCAATCTATAGATTCAATGCCATCTCTATCAAGCTATCAATGATATTTTTCACAGAACTAGAAGAAATAATTTCACAATTTGTATGGAAATACAAAAAACCTCGAATAGCCAAAGCAATCTTGAGAAAGAATGGAACAGGAGAAATCAACCTTCCTGACTTCAGGCTATACTACAAAGCTACAGTCATCAAGACAGTATGGTACTGGCACAAAGAAATATAGATCAATGGAACAAAATAGAAAGCCCAGAGATAAATCCATGCACCTATGGACACCTTATCTTTGATAAAGGAGGCAAGAATATACAATGGAGAAAAGACAATCTCTTTAACAAGTGGTGCTGGGAAAACTGGTCAACTACTTGTAAAAGAATGAAACTAGAACACTTTCTAATACCATACACAAAAATAAAATCAAAGTGGATTAAAGATCTAAATGTAAGGCCAGAAAGTATAAAACTCCTAGAGGAAAACATAGGCAAACACTCTCTGACATAAATCACAGCAGGATCCTCTATGACCACCTCCCAGAATATTGGAAATAAAAGCAAAAATAAACAAATGGGACCTAATTAAACATAAAAGCTTTTGCACAACGAAGGAAACTATAAGCAAAGTGAAAAGACAGCCTTTAGAATGGGAGAAAATAATAGCAAATGAAGCAACTGACAAAGAATTAATCTCAAAAACATACAAGCAACACCTGCAGCTCAATTCCAGAAAAATAAACAACCCAATCAAAAAATGGGCCAAAGAACTAAACAGGTATTTCTCCAAAGAAGACATACAGATGGCTCACAAACACATGAAAAGATGCTCAACATCAGTCAATATCAGAGAAATACATATCAAAACCACAATGAGGTACCATCTCATGCCAGTCAGAATGGCTGCTATCCAAAAGTCTACAAGCAATAAATGCTGGAGAGGGTGTGGAGAAAAGGGAATCCTCTTACACTGTTGGTGGGAATGCAAACTAGTACAGCCACTATGGAGAACAGTGTGGAGATTCCTTAAAAAACTGGAAATAGAACTGCCATATGACCCAGTAGTCCCACTGCTGGGCATACACAGCGAGGAAACCAGAATTGAAAGAGATACGTGTACCTCAATGTTCATTGCAGCACTGTTTGTGATAGCCAGGACATGGAAACAACCTAGATGGCCATCCACTGATGAATGGATAAGACAGCAGTGGTACATATACATAATGGAATATTACTCAGCCATTAAAAAGAATACATTTGAATCAGTTCTAATGAAGGGGATGAAACTGGAGCCTATTACACAGAGTGAAGTAAGCCAGAAAGAAAAACACCAATACAGTATACTAACACACATATATATGGGATTTAGAATGACGGTAACAATAATCCTGTATGTGAGACAGCAAAAGAGACACAGATGTATAGAACAGTCTTTTGGACTCTGGGAGAAGGAGATGGTGGGATGATCTGAGAGAATAGCATTGAAACATGTATATTATCATATGTGAAACAGATCTCCAGTCCAGGTTCGATGCATGAGACAGGGTACTCAGGGCTGGTGCACTGGGATGACCCAGAGGTATGGGATGGGGAGGGAGGTGGTAGGGGGTTTCAGGATGGGGAACACATGTAAACCCATGACTGATTCATATCAATGTATGGCAAAAACCACTACAATATTGTAAAGTATTTAGCCTAAAACTAAAATATATAAATTAAAAAATAAAAATACAAAAAAAGATTTTTTTTTCCATTTTCCCTTGCCTTAAAATTTGAGTATTTTCCAAGATTCTCAGTTTATTTTCCAAGAGATCCATTTCAAATGAAATTTCTTGATAAAAAAAGAATATTTAGCATATTGAACTTCTTTGTAAGGAAACATAATTAGAAGAAAATCAATAGACCTAAGGAAATATATTTTAATTCAAAAACTACACTGAAAAATTACAGTACTTTTATCTGGAAGAGATTTATTTGAAGAAACAAAAGAAAATCAAGAAAACATTAAATCTGTGAACCTAGACCGAGTAGTCATGATGAGAGAATCAATGAACACAAAACATTGAAGAGAAGTGGAAAATATTATTGTAAAAAAATACTGCTGAGACATAGATGTCATAGATAAAGAGTTTTAGTAAAGACTTCTGATGTAATGGTTGTGAGCCTCTAGTTATTTTTCTCTTACATTCCAAAACATAGATCAATGTAATGTTGAAATTTTTCTCAAAAATGTTACTGAGTGAATGCATAAGCATCATTCTTGTTGACACTGTACAGGAATTTCACTCCCTGGTTTCATGTTGCCTTTTGCTCCAGTTTAAGTGTTTCTAGTGTATTTAACCAGAGAAAGCAATGGCAACCCACTCCAGTACTCTAGCCTGGAAACTCTCATGGATGGAGGAGCCTGGTAGCCTGCCGTCTATGGGGTCGCACAGAATCGGACATGACTGAAGCGACTTAGCAGCAGTAGCAGCAGCAGCAGCAGTGTATTTAACAGTGTATAACTGACATTCACATTTAAAAATAGATTTGATTAACAGCTCCTGACATAACCTAGAACAATAAAAAGCAAAATGCTGAAAAATGACAATATCATTGAACCGTGATTCTTTTGGAAAAACCTTTTGACAAATATGAGAGTATCTTCCAGTTAGTACAGAGCTTATAGGAGTCCACTGAGAAAAAATTACCTGGAATTCACTTCGTTATCTATTCAGACTCATCTTCATGAAATAGAACCACATTTTTAAATGGCTGAAAATATATTTTTTTTCTATTCCACTCATTCATAAAGTGTTCCATTTTGCAAACTGGTTAGTGATCATTATTTCACAAACACGTCTTTGTGATGGAACCAGAGTATTTCCACAACCAGTTTTCCCCAAAGTTTTGGAAGCTATAGCCCATTAAATCCAGACTACAGGAGGTAGTATTTTCTCCTCTCCAAATGACTCATTTTCCTTTTGATTATATTGATCAGAACTGACCAAAAAGTGTAAAATAATATCAGTGATTCTCAAAATCTGTATCTTATCTTTGATTTCTAGGACAAAATTTATGTATTTTCTTTTTGAAGACAGATATCTTTGATTCTGTTAAAAAATCATCTTCTACTTTAAGAGGGATTTTATGCAGGAAGTGGTATTAAAATTTATTAAATGTCTCTTTACCATTTATTGATTTATTCATAAAGTTTTAAACCTGTAACAAATTTATATCTTTTATTATTAAATTCCCCTTTTTAAGATAGTATGAAAGTAATACTCATTCAATTGTAATCATACTTTGAATTTTGAATTTTGGTTCTTTCCCGGGCTAGTGTTATGTGGCCCCATGCTCTCTTGTGATTCTGGGCAATGGTACCCACCGCAGTTCTCAGTCAGCCATGTGATCACAACCCATATGCTTACAGCCATTATGTACCCACACAACAGTTCTGTTGTTCACTTTCCCTACAGTATTCAATAAATTACATGAGATACCCAATACTGCTTTTTTTTTTTTTTTTAATGGGCTTTGTGTTAGAGTATTTTGCCTAACTGTAGGCTAATGTAGGCACTCTGAGCATGTTTAAGATAAGTGAAGATATAATGAACTTAATTTCTTAGGTTAGGTATATTAAATGAATTTTTGACATATTCAATTTACAGTGAGTTTATTAGGATGTAACCCAATTGTAAGCTGAGGAAGATTTGTGTGTGTATATATATATATATCTTTATTCAAATAACTTGAAGGCAAAGTCAAACATATGCTCCCGGAATGGGAGGACTGAATATTTTAAAGATTTCAATTCAACCATAATTAATGTATAAATAAAAAAAATTCTAATAAAAAAATCCCAGTAAACAAACTAATAAAAATCCCAGCACCAGCACACAAACTCATACCATGTCTGACAAGTATTTCCACCTTGAGATTTGTTGTCTCTGGTCTTATTTTGTTGTAAATGTTTAAACTTCCAATTTTAACAAAATAAAGACCACAACTGAGAATTAAATAAAAGGTTATAAGGTTTGCCTGGGAAAAATAAATTCTTTGTAAATGTTTAAACTTGCAATTTTAACAAAATCAAGACTGCAATTGAGAATTAATTAAAAGGTTGTAAGGAATATCTGGAAAAAATAAATTCTTAACCTTAGCTAAGAATAAATCAAACATTAATTGGAAGGAACTTGCTCTACTTATATAAAATGAAAATTTTGCAATAAGTTAGAAAATGTTGCAATAAATTAGAACTCAGTTGTATCAGGGCTTCCCTGATAGCTCAGTTGGTAAAGAATCCATCTGCAATGCAGGAGACCACAGTTCAATTTCTGGGTCAGGAAGATCCGCTGGAGAAGGGATAGGCTATCCACTCCAGTATTCTTGGGCTTCCTTTGTGGCTCAAATGGTAAAGAATCCACCTGCAATGTGGGAGACCTGGGTTTGATCCCTGGTTTGGGAAGATCCTCTGGAGAAGGGAAAGGCTACCCACTCCAGTATTCTCGCCTGAAGAATTCCAGGGACTGTAACTCATTTGGTTTAACATATCTTTGTGTCCATAGAGTCACAAAGAGTCAGACACGACTGAGTAATTTTCACTTTACAGTTGTCTTCAACAAACAAATAGAGGAAGGCATCAGAAAGATCATATTTGAAATACTCCATCAGTCAGTAGTAGTATCAGAAGTACAAATTAAAACACTATAAACTGTAATTTTTAGCTGGGAAAATAGCTAAAAACAATTTTTAAAGTGACACTCCGTGTTGAAAACTAGGGCAACCACTTTTTATCCACCACTATTGTAGAGAAACAGTGAGTACATATAAACAGTCTTAAATACAAAAGACCATTTGACAGAACCACTGCCTATTAGATTCCTTCACATTTGCACAAAATAAACTGATGGTTGAATGAAGGATCTGAGAGGTATTGAATTCCAAGGAAGGAGATAATTAGAACAACTCAGTTTGTGAACATCACTTTTCTTTTTCCTGATGTTGCAAGGAGTATCAGTGAAAGAAAGAAACCAGCAGGCAAACCCATACCATGTCTGACAACTATTTCCACCTTGAAATTTGTTGTCTCTGGTCTTATTTTGTTGTAAGTGTTTAAGCTTGAAATTTTAACAAAATGAAGACCACAACTATGTCAGTAATCACTTGGTGTTCCATTCCTTTCAAATAATGCAATTAAATAAACACTATAAGATTTCAAGGGGTTCCATAGATTTAAAGGGAGAATATGGCTTTTGCATCTTGGCTTGAATCAGATGATTGTAACTGCCATTAATTACAATAGAATAACTTTTTGATAGACTCAGTTTTTACATTTCATTCTTTGTTTAACTCAAGTAAATCAGTCTCTATTCTCCTCCAAAGGAAACATGCTTCACAACCTCTTAACTCCTGAGGAAAAGAAAATGTTAAGCAACAGAAAACTGTTTAAGATCACTCTACCAGGAAGTTGACCATATAAAATTTGACTATAATTATATTTGCAAATGACATTTTCATATAGATATATGGTTCCTTCTATTCTTTTTATCTCATTATCCATTATTTATGAACAAAATTTCTTAGAAGTAGAGCTAGAAGCATGTTGTTTCCATTTAAAAAACATCTTCAATTTTACAAGGCCAGAAACTTCCTAGATAAGAATATTAGGCAAATGCAAGACTCTTGAGAGTCCCTTGGATTGCAAGGAGATCCAACCAGTCCATCCTAAAGGAAATCAGTCCTGAATATTCATTGGAAGGACTGATGCTGAAGCTGAAACTCCAATACTTTGGCCACCTGATGTGAAGAACTGACTCATTGAAAAATACCCTGATGCTGGGAAAGAATGAAGTCAGGAGGAGAAGGAGACAACAGGGGATGAGATGGTTGGATGGCATCACCGACTCAATGGACATGAGTTTGAGTTAGCTCCAGGAGTTGGCAATGGACAGGGAGGCCTGGCATGCTGCAGTCCATGGGGTCACAAAGAGTTGGATACGACTGAGCAAACTGAACTGAACTGAATCAACATCTAGGGAAATGATGAATAAAAATGTGTATCTATATTTTTGCTCTTAAACTATTATGTATTAACATTAGTGCAAAATATTTTATATATTGAATACATTGTTTGGGTTACTGAATGGAATTAATACATTTCCATTGAAAACTACCTACTTTACTCCTGTGAATAAGGTCCCTTAACCAAAAAAGTTCCTGTCAAGGGTCAGTTCCTACTTATCCCTGAGTTGCAGATTTTATTTTCTTAATGAGATTATTCAAACAAATCAATCATATCCTGCTGGAGCACCTCACCCACTTGGTACTATAAAATCTGCCCCTCATGGTCCCTATTTGCTTACTCTGTTCTTTATTGTAACCTTTATGTGTTCCTGCATGGTATGTATCCTTCTCTCTTGGACTGTGAGTATTTGTGACTAATAACCTGTTCTTGATGTAATTTGTCCAGTGTCAGGTGTTGTGTGCTCAGCCTTTTCAATAACCCTAGGAGGGGAATCTCTCCCTGACCAATGGGTTGAATAGAAAGCAAACAAAATAATGAATAAAATCCATCAAGTGTGTTAAGGATAGATAGTAAGAGAATAGTTTACAATTATAGGCAAAAATCATATGCATATGTTAGATATTGATACTGAGTGAGCAAGCAACTTGTAAAACATGGACAGCATGTATAATATTTGTCAAATATTAGACAGCAAGTAAGCTAGTTACACATTAAAATACTGAACTGAACTGAATGGGATAAGTGATGGAACTAAGAGTTGCTTATAGCTGCTTAAAGGGATTGAAGGATCAAGTTACAATTTACAATCATGCCACCCTTAAGTCAATAGTTATGCTATCTTTAAAATGGCCACCCACTGGTGACACCCAGTTTGGTCCCATCATGATATTACATGTGTTCTACTAAAGAAATATTTACAAAATATTTGTTCAGTAGGCTAATTGGCAAGCTATGGTGGGAGCCAGGCATCTGCATTCCTACCCAATTATGTCTCTTAGAAAGCATGTGATGGTTTCAGGAAACTTTTGCAAGTTGTTCTTCCCTGATAATACCAAATCTCTGATATTTACACCATCAGCAGGAGTAGCTGATGTGAAGAGAGAGAGGGAGAGAGAAAGATTGATATTACATGTCCCTTGGTTTAAGGTAGTGTGGACCTTCTGTCCTACCATCATCTTATCCTAAGTGTGATAATCTCCCATCCTCCCATCCTTTGTCCCTATTATTCACTGTGCATTGTGCATATGTGCGAGCTAAGTTGCTTCAATTGTGTCTGACTCTGTGACCTCATGGACTGTAGAGCACCAGGTTACTCTGTCCATGGGATTCTCCAGGTAAGAATACTGGAGTGGGTTGCCATGCCCTCCTCCAGGGGATCTTCCTGATCCGGGGATTTAACCCTCATCTCTTATATCTCCTGCATTGGCAGGCAGGTTCTTTCCCAGGTGGCACCTTGGAAGCCCATGTTTTTCCCATTTATGCTTACATATTTAATAATACTTTCGATTTTCCATTTATTGTTCCTTATTTAATTCAGTCAGATACTTTTTCCAATTATCTTGTATTCTTGCTTTTTTTTTTTTTTTTACTGACTCACTTTTCAGGTTACAGGTTTTTCCATAGTCACTGATTTAGCTGTACACTACATGTTATGAAATTTATCATTTTTATTATATTTCTATGAATTATGAAATTCCTCTGTATACTGCCTCTTATCCAAGAATTTCTTAAAAATTATTTACTGTTTTTCTATATTTGAGACAAAGCTTCTACGTATCTTCTACAATCAACAAGAGAATATCATCTATCTCTTTTTTTCTTCTTTGGAATTGAAAGGCTTAATCTGTAGTATTTGTGGTTATTCCAAGAACACTTATTAAAAAATACATAGATATCTAATAATCATACAGGATGCCTTTGTTTACAATTTTGCTTTGAGTTGAAAGTATTTAATAGGGGAATGTCTGCTTCTACTTTTGTTAAAATTTATCACTGTTTTGTACTATCTTGCCTTAACGTTGTCATCAGACACACCCTCCTCTAGCATGAGCTCCATGGGGGTAGGGATTATATGTGTCTTATTGAAATCTACCCTTAGCATTCTGGACATACATTCAGTTCAGTTCAGTTCAGTTCAGTCGCTCAGTCATGTCTGACTCTTTGCGACCCCATGAATCACACACGCCAGGCCTCCCTGTCCATCACCAACTCCCGGAGTTCACACATACTCACGTCCATCGAGTCAGTGATGCCATCCAGCCATCTCATCCTCTGTCGTCCCCTTCTCCTCCTGCCCCCAATCCCTCCCAGCATCAGAGTCTTTTCCAATGAGTCAACTCTTTGCATGAGGTGGTCAAAGTACTGGAGTTTCAGCTTTAGCATCATTTCTTCAAAAGAAATCCCAGAGCTGATCTCCTTCAGAATGGACTGGTTGGATCTCCTTGCAGTCCAAAGGACTCTCAAGAGTCTTCTCCAACACCACAGTTCAAAAGCAGCAATTCTTCGGCACTCAGCTTTCTTCACAGTCCAACTCTCACATCCATACATGACCACTGGAAAAACAATAACCTTGGCTAGATGAACCTTTGGTGGCGAAGTCATGTCTCTGTTTTTCAATATGCTATCTAGGTTGGTCATAACTTTCCTTCCAAGGAGTAAGCATCTTTTAATTTCATTGCTGCAGTCACCATCTGCAGTGATTTTGGAGCCCAAAAAGATAAAGTCTGACACTGTTTCCACTGTTTCCTCATCTATTTCACATGAAGTGATGGGACCAGATGCCATGATCTTCGTTTTCTGAATGTTGAGTTTTAAGCCAACTTTTTCACTCTCCTCTTTCACTTTCATCAAGAGGCTTTTTAGTTCCTCTTCACTTTCTGCCATAAGTGGTGCCATGTGGTGGTGTCATCTGCATATCTGAGGTTATTGATATTTCTCCCAGCAATCTTGATTCCAGCTTGTGCTTCTTCCAGTCCAGCGTTTCTCATGATGTACTCTGCATAGAAGTTAAATAAGCAGGGTGACAATATACAGCCTTGATGTACTCCTTTTCCTAATTGGAACCAGTCTGTTTTTCCATGTCCAGTTCTAATTGTTGCTTCCTGACCTGCACACAAATTTCTCAAGAGGCAGGGCAGGTGGTCTGGTATCCCCATCTCTTTCAGAACTTTCCACAGTTTATTGTGATCCACACAGTCAAAGGCTTTGGCATAGTCAATAAAGCAGAAATAGATGTTTTTCTGGAACTCTCTTGCTTTTTCCACGATCCAGCAGATGTTGGCAATTTGATCTCTTGTTCCTCTGCCTTTTCTAAAACCAGCTTGAACATCTGGAAGTTCATGGTTCACGTATTGCTGAAGCCTGGCTTGGAGAATTTTGAGCATTACTTTACTAGTGTGTGAGATGAGTGCAATTGTGTGGTAGTTTGAGCATTCTTTGTCATTGCCTTTCTTTGGGATTGGAATGAAAACTGACCTTTTCCAGTCCTGTGGCCACTGTTGAGTTTTCCAAATGTGCTGGCATATTGATTTCAGCACTTTCACAGCATCATCTTTCAGGATTTGAAATAGCTCCACTGGAATTCCATCACCTCGTAGTGATGCTTCCTAAGACCCACTTGACTTCACATTCCAGGATATCTGGCTCTAGGTGAGTGATCACACCATCATGATTATCTGGGTCGTGTAGATCTTTTTTAGTACAGTTCTTCGGTGTATTCTTGCCACCTCTTCTTAATATCTTCTGCTTCTGTTAGGTCCATATCATTTCTGTCCTTTATCGAGCCCATCTTTGCATGAAATGTTCCCTTGGTATCTCTAATTTTCTTGAAGGGATCTCTAGTCTTTCCCATTCTGTTGTTTTCCTCTATTTCTTTGCATTGGTCGCTGAGGAAGGCTTTCTTATCTCTTCTTGCTATTCTTTGGAACTCTGCATTCAGATGCTTATATCTTTCCTTTTCTCCTTTGCTTTTCGCTTCTCTTCTTTTCACAGCTATTTGTAAGGCCTCCCAAGACAGCCATTTTGCTTTTTTGCATTTCTTTTTCTTGAGGATGGTCTCGATCCCTGTCTCCTGTACAATGTCACAAACCTCAATCCATAATTCATCAGGCAGTCTATCTCTCAGATCTAGTCCCTTCAATCTATTTCTCACTTCCACTTTATAATCATAAGGGATTTGATTTAGGTCATACCTGAATGGTCTAGTGGTTTTCCCTACTTTCTTCAATTTAAGTCTGAATTTGGCAATAAGGAGTTCATGATCTGAACCACGGTCAGCTCCTGGTCTTGTTTTGTTGACTGTATAGAGCTTCTCCATCTTTGGCTGCAAAGAATATAATACATTAGACATTTGATTAATATCTATTTATCAAATAAAGAGATATTCCTATAATTAGAAATTCTGGGTCACAGGCAGTTGCATCTAGAGGCTAGAAGACACTGGACACCAAGAAAACAGAAACTTCATCAGGTGTTTACAATATAAATTTCAAACTGTAAAACTGGATTTTGAACATACTGTGGAATTGACTACTGTTTGCCAATGAAAATCTTATCTTTTTTCTTTAAATGTCAGTGAATTTACCTGAGCACATGAACACACAGCTAAATGTTAAATTTCCCACCCTCACTCTTAATTATGTGTGGCCACGACAGTAATTTATCACCAAAGAAAGCCTAGTGGGAGCAATTAATGTAAACTCTGAGTCACTCAAAAAAGATCTTCATGACCCAGATAATCACGATGATGTGATCACCTACCACCTAGAGCCAGACATCCTGGAATGTGATGTCAAGTGGGCCTTGGGAAGCATGACTACGAACAAAGCTAGTGGAAGTGATGGAATTCCAGTTGAGCTATTTAAAATCCTAGAAGATGATGCTGTGAAAGTGCTGGACTGAATATGCCAGCAAATTTGGAAAATTCAGCAGTGGCCACAGGACTGGAAAAGGTCCGTTTTCATTCCAATCCCAAAGAAAGGCAATGCCAAAAAATGTTCAAACTATGGCACAATTGGACTAATCTCACACACTAGAAAAGTAATGGCCCAAATTCTCCATTTCCAATATAAAATTAACCATTTCCAATATATGCAGTGCTATGGTAAGCCACTTCAGTCATGTCTGACTCTGTGCAACCCTATGGAAAATGGAGAAAGAAAATACTTACATAGCAAGTAAGGAAACCCCTCCATTGCTACTATATCCCTTATTTCTGTAACAGCCATGATTAATATCTACAACATCATTTCTTCCCTTACCTGTTCCACGTTTCCTTCACTTTTAAACAACCCTTCTGCTGATTGGAGTTCTTAATGGGCCTTTAATTTTTACTACTGACCATGGAAGCTCTAAGAGACATTGATACTCTGGGTCAATTACCCTAGCCGAGAGATTTCCACACCTCCCCCCCTTTATCTGTCAATTCACTATCATTAGCAATCAAAAATAGTCAGGTGGCAGTCTCATCTTTGAATTCAATGAAATTATTGTTGTGTATCCGGTAGAAGCATTAATCTTTTGGAGACCAGGACTTCCAAATCAACAGAGCTTAAAGTTACTGGAACAAGAAGTAAAAATTCTACTCTTGGTTTGATGTATTATTGAAAGGAATCACTCCTACTTGCAACCTTCATTCATAGATTCAGTAAAATGGTTTTACTGCTCTTTCCAATATAACCAGTAAATTCTAGACACCATGTGGATTAGAAGCTAGCTAGCCAGCCATTATTCGAGTATTTAGCTAACCTAATCAGGAGGGGAAGCACAAATGCATGAAATAACTAATGATAATAGGAAAATAATCATACAAACAGATACAATTAAAACTATAATAAACTACTTTCACCTTTATGCTAATAAATATGAAAATTGGATGAAATGCATAGTTTCCTAGGAAAATGTGCTTTACCAAATCTGACCAGAAAATCAATAGAAAATCACAACAGACTAATTTCCGCAGAAAACTTGAGAAAATTATCAGACAGATTATCTCACTGGACCAAAACACAAACACAAAAAAACATGCAATTAAGATGATTTAGCTGGAAAATTCTATCTAGCTTTTAAAGAGTAACTATTTTCCTTCAGAGGCTGGAGAATAAATAGAGCTAAAAGCCACTTATTTTCCATGAAACAATTTTAATACTGATACTCAAATTTCAAAAAATAGTCCACATAGAAAACTAGAGATCAAGCTAATTTAGGAAAATTGATATAAAAAGTCAACATAGGATATTAATAATTCAACAGGATATTAAAAGAATAAATCCAGAGTGAATGAATGGTTTATTTCAGGAATGCAAGGATGGTGTAGGAATAGGAAATTAAGCAATTCATCATAGTAGATCTAAGAAGAAAAAATATTTTTACTCCATAAATACTGAAACACGTATGGAAAACTTCAACAAACTCTTTTAATTGAAGTATAGTTGAATTACAATGTTGTGTTACTGCTTTATAGCAAAGTAATTCAGTTATATATATATATATATATATATATATATATATATATATATATATATATATATAATATTCTTTTCCATTACAGTTTATCACAGGATTTTTTTTGCCACTTTATTTTTTATGTGAAGAATAATTGTTTTACAGAATTTTGTTGTCTTCTGTCAAACATGAATAAGAATCAGCCATGGGTACACCCATGTCCCCCCTCTCCTGAACCTCTCTTCCATCTCCTCCCCTATCCCACCCCTCTGGATTGTCACAGAGCCCCTGTTTGAGTTCTCTGAGTCACAAAGCAAATTCCCATTGGCTGTCTATTTTACATATCATATTTATGTTTCCATGTTACTCTCTCCATACATCTCACCCTCTCTATCCTCCCTTCCCACTGTGTCCATAAGTCTGTTCTCTATGTCTGTCTCCATTGCTGCCTTGCAAATAAATGCATGAGTACCATCTTTCTAGATTCCATATACATACATCAGTATACGTTATTTATCTTTTTCCTTCTAACTTACTTCACTTTGTATAATAGGCTCTAGGTTTGTCCATCTCTTGGCAGAATTATATTAGCCTTTCCCCTGCTTCATTCTGTACTCCAAGGCCAAATTTGCCCATTATTCCAGGTGTTTCTTGACTTCCTACTTTTGCATTCCAGTCCCCTATAATGAAAAGGACATCTTTTTTGCGTGTTAGTTCTAGAAAGTCTTGTAGGTCTCCATAGAACTGTTCAACTTCAACTTTTTCAGTGTTACTGATCTGGGCATAGACTGGAATTACCTTGACATTGAATGGTTTGCTTTGGAAATGAACAGAGATCATTCTGTTGTTTTTGAGATTGCATCTAAATACTGCATTTCAGACTCTTTTGTTGACTATGATGGCTACTCCATTTTTTCTAAGAGATTCCTGCCCATAGTAGTAGATATAATGGTCATGACTTAAATTCACCCATTCCAGTTCATCCTAGTTCACTGATTCCTACAATGTCCATGTTCACTCTTGTCATCTCCTGTTTGACCACTTCCAACTTGCCTTGATTCATGGACCTAACATTCTAGGTTCCTATGCAATATTGCTCTTTACAGCATCGGACCTTGCTTCTATCACCAGTCCCATCCACAACTGGGTGTTGTTTTTGCTTTGGCTCCATCTCTTCATTCTTTCTAGAGTTATTTCTCCACTGATCTCCAGTAGCATATTAGGCACCTACCAACCTTGGGAGTTCATCTTTCAAGGTCCTATCATTTTGCCTTTTCATACTGTTCATGGTGTTCTCAAGGCAAGAATACTGAAGTGGTTTGCCATTCCCTTCTCCAGTGGACCATATTCTGTCAGCAAACACACTCTTCCAACACAAGAGAAGACTCTACACATGGACGTCACCAGATGGTCAACACTGAAATCAGATTGATTATATTCTTTGCAGCCAAAAATGGAGAAGCTCTATACAGTCAGCATAAACAAGACCAGGAGCTGACTGTGGCTCAGATCACGAACTCCTTGTTGCCAAATTCAGACTGAAGTTAAAGAAAATGGAGAAAAACACGTAACCATTCAGGTATGACCTAAATCAAACCTGTTATAACTATACAGTGGAAGTGAAAAATAGATTTAATGGACTAGATCTGATAGACAGAGTGACTGATGAACTATGGACAGAGGTTCGTGACATTGTACAGGAGATAGGAATCAAGACCATCCCCAAGAAAAAGAAATGCAAAAAAAGCAAAATGGCTGTCTGAGGAGGCCTTGCAAATAGGTGAGAAAAGAAGGGAAGTGAAAAGCAAAGGAGAAAAGGAAAAATCTACCCATTTGAATGCAGAGTTCCAAAGAATAGCAAGGAGAGATAAGAAGGCCTTCCTCAGTGATCAATGCAAAGAAATAGAGGAAAACAATAGAATGGAAAAACTAGAGATCTCTTCAAGAAAATTAGAGACACCAAGGGAACATTTTATGCAAAGTTGGGCACAATAAAGGACAGAAATGGTATGGACCTAACAGAAGCAGAAAATATTAAGAAGAGGCAGCAAGAATACACAAAACAATTGTACAAAAAAGATCTTCATGACCAAGATAATCAGGATGTGGCATCACTCACTTAGAGCCAGACATCCTGGAATGCGAAGTCAAGTGGGCCTTAGAAAGCATCACTTTGAACAAAGCTAGTGGGGGTGATGGAATTCCAATTGAGCTATTTCAAATCCTGAAAGATGATGCTGTGAAAGTGCTGCATTCAATATACCAGCAAATTTGGAAAACTCAGCAGTGGCCACAGGACTGGAAAAGGTCCATTTTCATTCCAATCCCAAAGAAAGGCAATGACAAAGAATGCTCAAACTACTGCACAATTGCACTCATTTCACACACTAGTAAAGTAATGCTTAAAATTCTCCAAGCCAGGCTTCAGCAATATGTGAACCATGAACTTCCAGATGTTCAAACTGGTTTTAGAAAAGGCAGAGGAACCAGAGATCAAATTGCCAACATCTGCTTGATCATCGAAAAAGCAGGAGAGTTCCAGAAAAACAATCTATTTCTGCTTTATTGACTATGCCAAAGCCTTTTACTGTGTGGATCACAATAAACTGTGGAAAATTCTGAAAGAGATGGGAATACAATACTACCTGACCTGTCTCTTGAGAAACCTATATGCAGGTCAGGAAGCAACAGTTAGAACTGGACATGGAACAACAGACTGGTTCCAAATAGCAAAAGTAGTATGTCAAGGCTGTATATTGTCACCATATTTATTTAATTTATATGCAGAGTACATCTTGAGAAAAGCTGGGCTGGAGCTGGAATCAAGATTGCTAGGAGATATATCAATAACCTCAGATATGCGGATGACACCATCCTTATGGCAGGAAGTGAAGAAGAACTAAAGAGCCTCTTGATGAAAGTGAAAGAGGAGTGTGAAAAAGTTGGCTTAAAGCTCAACATTCAGAAAATAATATCATGGCATCCAGTCCCATCCCTTCATGGCAAATAGATGGGAAAACAGTGGAAACAGTGTCAGACTTTATCTTTTTGTGCTCCAAAATCACTGCAGATGGTGACTGCAGTCATGAAATTAAAAGATGCTTACTCCTTGGAAGGAAAGTTATGACCAACCTAGATAGCACATTGAAAAGCACAGAGATTACTTTGCCAACAAAGGTCTGTCTAGTCAAGGCTATGGTTTTTCCAATGGTCATGTATGGATGTGAGAGTTGGACTATAAAGAAAGCTGAGTGCTGAAGAATTGATGCTTTTGAACTGTGGTGTTGGAGAAGACTCTTGAGAGTCCCTTGGACTGCAAGGAGATCCAACCAGTCCATTCTAAAGATCAGTCCTGGGTGTTCATTGGAAGGACTGATGTTGAAGTTGAAACTTCAATACTTTGGCCACCTGATGCAAAGAGCTGACTCATTTGAAAAGACCCCGATGCTGGGAAAGATTGAGGGATGGATGAGAAGGGGACGACAGAGGATGAGATGGCTGGATGGCATCATCGACTCAATGGACATGAGTCTGAGTGAACTCTGGGAGTTGGTGATGGACAGGGAAGCCTGGTGTGCTGTGGTTTATGGGGTCACAAACAGTCGGACACGACTGACCGACTGAACTGTACTGAACTGAACTTGTCCACTTTATTAGAACTGATTCAAATGCATTCCTTTCTAAGCCTGAGTAGCCTTCCATTGTGTATATGTACCACAACTTTTTTATCCATTCATTTGTCGATGGACATCTAGGTTGCTTCCATGATCTAGCTATTGTAAATAGTGCTGCAATGAACAGTGTGATGCATATGTCTTTTTCAATTTTGGTTTCCTCAGGGTGTATGCTTAGGAGTGGAACTCCTGTGTTATATGATGGTTTTTTCCCTAGTTTTTAAGGAATCTCCACACTGTCATCTAAAGTGGCTGTATCAGTTTACATTCCCACCACCATTGCAAGAGTGTTCCCTTTTCTCCACACCCTCTCCAGCATTTATTGTTTGTAGACTTTTGATGGTATCCATTCTGACTGGTGTGAAGTGATATCTTATTGTAGTTTTGATTTGAATTTCTCTAATAATGAGTGATGTTGAGCATCTTTTCATGTGTTTTTTGCTCATCTGAATATCTTCTTTGGAGAAATGTCTGTTTAGGTATTTTCTCCCCTTTTTAATTGGGTGTTTTTCTGGTATTGAGTTGTATGAGCTGCTTGTATATTTTGGAAATTAATTCGTTTTCTATTGTTTCCTTTGCTATTCTCCCATTCTGAGGGTTGTCTTTTCACCTTGTTTGTAGTTTCCTTTGCTCTGCAAAAACTTTTAAGTATAATTTGGTCCCATTTTTTTATTTTTGTTTTTATTTCCATTACTCTAGGAGGTGCATCATAGAAGATCCTGTTTTGACTTATGTCATCAAGTGTTCTTCCTATGTATTCCTCTAAGAATTTTATAGTTTCTGGTCTTACATTTAGGTCTATAATCCATTTTGAGTTTATCTTCGTGTATGACTTTAGGAAGTGTTCTAATTTCATTCTTTTGCATGTAGCTGTCCAGTTTTCTCAGCACCACTTATTGAAGAGACAATCTTTGTCCCATAGTATATTCTTGCCTCCTTTGTCAAAAAGAAGATACCCATAGGTGCATGGTTTTATCTTTGGGCTTTCTCTCTTTTTCATTTGGTCTATAGTTCTGTTTTTGTGCTAGTACAATACTGTCTTGATGACTGTAGCTTTGTAGTATAGTCTGAAGTCAGAAAAGTTGATTCCTCCAGCTCCATTCTTCTTTCTCAAGACTGCTTTGGATATTCTTGGTCTTGTCTGTTGCCATATGAATTGTATCACAGGATTTTGAATATAGTTCCCTGTGCTATACAGTAGGACCTTGTTATTTACCTATTCTTTATATACCAGTTTGCATATGTTAATCCCTTGCTCCCAGGCCTTCCCTCTCCCAACTTTCTCCCCCTTGACAACCACAAGTTAGTTGTCTATGTCTGTGAGTCTGTTTCTGTTTTGTAGATAGGTTCATTTGTGTCATATTTAGATTCTGCATGTAAGTGATAACCTATGGTATTTATCTTTCTAACTTACTTCACTTAGTATAGTAATATCTAGGTCCATCCAGATTGCTACAAATGGCGTGATTTCATTATTTTTCATGGTTGAATAATATTCGATTGTCTGCATGTACCACATCTTCTTCATCTATTCATCTGTAAGTGGACATTTGGGTTGCTTTCATGTCTTGGCTATTGTGAATAGTGCTGCTATGAACATAGGAGTGTGTGTTGTATCTTTTAGAATTATGGTTTTCTCTAGATAAATGCCCAGGAGTGGGATTGCTGGGTCATATGGTAATTCTATTTTTAGTTTTCTGAGAAAACTTAATTTTGTTTTCCACAATAGCTGCACCAACTTACATTCCCACCAATAATGTAGAAGTGTTCACTTTTCTCTACACTCTCTCCAGTATTTGTTATTTGTAGACTTCTTAATGAATGTCATTCTGATCGGTGTGAGGTGATATCCCATTGTAGTTTTGATTTGCATTTGTGTAATAATTAGCATTTGAGCCACCAGGGAAGCCTTAATAATTAGTGATGTTGAACATCTTTTCATGTACCTACTGGCCATCTGGATGTCTTCTTTGGAGAAGTGTCTATTTATGTTTTCTGACCATTTTTTGATTGGGTTGTTTTATTTTTTCAAGTTTCATGAGCTGTTTGCATATTTTGGAAAATGAGCCCTTTTGGGTCACATCGTCTACAAATAACAATCTCTTGATTTAAAAAATAGTTAAGAAAATAAGAATATATGGATATTTTCTTAACATAATAACATATATCTATTTCACTCCAAAGGCAGCAACATGTTTAATGGAGACATATTAGGTGCATTCCTTCTGAAGTAAGGAACTAGATATAAATATCTGCTATCTCTATTATCATTTAATGTTATATTGGAGATACTAGTTAAAGCAATAGCTTAGTGAAATAAATTTATTAGAGTGAGGTAAAGCTATCCTTGTTTATGAATGATGTGATTTCGTTCATAGAAAAATCAGGAAAATCAACTGAAAAATAAAAATCATCATAGTAAACTAGTGATGTGAAAAATTATAAACAAAAATCAGTCCTTCTATGGACATAAATTTAAGTAAACTCTGGGAGATCATGAAGGACAGGGAAGTCTGGTGTGCTGCAGTCCATGGGGTCACAAAGTGTTGGACACGATTTAGTGATTGAACAACAACAGCAATACTTTTCATATGTTTACACAACTACCAGTAAGGTTGTCATTACAATGAAATAAGTAACAGAAAGAATTCACAAGAAGTTCTATAAAAAGTAAACACTTTAAAATTATCCTCAAAGGACACAAATGAGGGTGGGCAAGATATACTCAACTGAATAGGAATTATTTTAAAAAGTTTTTTTTTTTCTAAATTTATCTATTAATTTAATACAAACTGACCAAAATGCACAAGATTACACAGTAAATGGTAGATTTGTGAGCAAGGAGATCCAACCAGTCCATCCTAAAGGAAATCGGTCCTGAATATTCATTGGAAGGACTGATGTTGAAGCTGAAACTCCAGTACTTTTGGCCACCTGATGCGAAGAACTGACTCATTTGAAAAGACTCTGATGCTAGGAAAGATTGAAGGTGGGAGGAGAAGGGGACTACGGAGGATGAGATGGCTGGATGGCATCACTGACTTGATAGACATGAGTTTGAGTAAACTATGAGAGTTGGTGATGGATAGGGAGGCCTGGCATGCTGCAGTCCACAGGGTTGCAGAGTCAGACACGAATGAGTGACTGAACTGAACTGTGAGAAGAATCCAGAAAGAGTTGTTCTGGTGTCAGTGTCCTAACATTGAACTGAAGTGTCTCTTTAAAGAGCTTTCTCATTTTTTTAAGGCAGGTTCATATTCTACTGTATGGATTTGGCACTATTTATTCATTTCCATGTCAATTCACATTAGGTTCTTTAAAAATTTTGCTTTTTTTTTTTTTGGTGGTTCAATGCCAATTTTAATTTTGAAATCCTCAAAAAGGAGAAAACTAAGATTGTGCTTGATAAGATTCTCTGCAGTTAAACAATCCAGCAAAAACTTCAGGAAACAAAAAAAAGTACATTCATTTTAAAATGACTCAGCAGTGATTGCTGCTGTTGCTGCTGTTTAGTCACTAAGTCATGTCTGACTCCTTGTGACCCCATGGACTGTAGCCTGCCAGGCTCCTCTGCCCATGGGATCTTCCAGGCAAAAATACTGGGATGGGTTGCCGTTTCCTTCTCCAGGGGAACTTCCTCACCCAGGGATCAAACCCGCGTCTCCTGCTTGGCAGGTGGATTCTTTACTACTGAGTCACCTGGGAAGCCAGCAGTGAGCAATGTTATGGATATATCACTTTAGACACACACACAAACATATATCATTTTACATATGCACAAGAATATCTATGGGTTCCATTCCTATTGTGAAATTGCTGGATCAAAGGATTTATGCAAGAGAGAGAGAGAGAGAGAATGAATAGAATTCCTAAGAAATTAGAATAACCACATTAATGTCTATATAAGAAATAGTAATTGCATCTGAAATTGGAGTGAACATTGGGCAAATGAGATTCAGGAGTGGAAGAGGTATTTTCATTATATTATTTGTAAGCCATAATTTGAAACTATATGAAGGAGTTGAGCTGTATATACTCCCAGCACCTCTGAATGTGATGTTATCTGGAACCAGGGTCATTGCAGATCATAATTAATTAAGATAAGGAGGTCATAGCAGGATGGGCCCCTAACCCAATATGACTGTTGTCATTATAAGAAGAGAAGAGGTGCAGAGACACAGACAGAGAGAATGCCATCTGACAGTGGAGGCAGAGAGTGGGATTATGCTGCCAGAAGCCACGGAATACCTAGGGGCTACCAGAAGCTGGAATAAGCAAGGGAGCATCCTCCAGTAGAAACTTCAGGGGGAGCTAGTTCTGACAACACCTTAACATTAAGATTTCTAGCCTCCAGAATTGTGAGGCAATAAACTTCTGTTGTTTTAACTCACCCAGATTGTGGCCATTTGTCACAATGGCTTAGGAAATTCTGGAAAAAATCTGACAATTTAAAAATATATATTTGCATATACTAAAATTATATATTAGCAACCGTTTGTGTAGATAATGAATTTAGACAGTACTTTGCAGTTCATATTTGATCTCTGTTGCTTCATATTAGAGTTTTGTATACAATTGAACTAAACTCGGTTAAGCCAATAAAAGAAATGTACATATTTGTTTTGAAGATTTAGATAATTATAATAATGTAACAAACACCACTAAATCCACTCCCTTACATATTATACCTTGTTCACTTTTTTGTATGTATACTTTTGTATTAATTATGGCAAGCCTTCACAGCATATTATGCTAAAGTCAGAAAGTCCTTGTAGATAAAATAGGTCTTTTGAAAGCAGTCTACTGTTAAAAGTTTAAATAATTAGCCTCCCATTGAAATAAATAAATTTATATTAAAAAAGAACAAAAAAATTGAATAGAAATAGCAGGCTTTTAGGGGGAATTGCAAGTTTCTCATATTTATAAAATGAAAATCTGTGGTGTTCTGGAATGGGGAGAGTCCATTAAGATTTATTATTTTCCATTAAAAGCAAAAAGCATGCTCAAGGAGACTGTTGTTAAAAATTGACTTGATTTAAGGAGGGAAGAAGTTGCATAAACAAATGAATCACCAGGAGATGGTTAATCAGCTTTGTGTGACTCATTATAAAATTCCTTTAACATCTGCTAATAAAATGCACTTGATATCATATTTTCATATTTTTCTGTCCTTTTTAAATAGCTTTATTGAAGTATAATTGATATACAACATTTTCATATTTATAGGGGCTATTGTTGAATAGAAACCCTACAAGCTGTATTCCAGTGTCACTTGTTGAAAATGACTTTAAATGTTTGATAATAAGAATCACTAATTGTGCTCTCATATTTGAAAGCTGCCTTACATAGAGCCCTTAAATGAATTTATCTATGTTTGGTGGTCAGCATTTTTCATACAGGAGTGTTGAATCCTGAATTCTGAAAAGAAGGGCGTCTGAAACATTGGGGAGGGAACACAGTCCTCATTTTTATAGGATACTGAATATGAAATCAGGCTGAACTATTGTGAGAGAGTCATAGTAGAAGAGAAAGGGCATCAGACAAGAAAATGAGAGGCCTGGGTGCTAGACCCAGTTAGTTTTATAAGCCTCAGTAAATCATTTCACCTTTCACAGTATCATCGTTCTCCTCTGTAAAATAGAGGTAACAGCTACTTCACACAGTACATCTTCTTCCAATATACATGATTATTTTGAGGATCAGTTTGATAGTAGATATTAAAGGACTTTGCAATTTGTGAAATTACATGAATGGAATATTATCTTTCAATTTTATGAAGAGGCGGTCTTCCTCTACTAACTGAATATATTTTTCAGAGGAATAATTGAAAGAGGCAACAGAAATGCAAATCAGCCATCCTTCACTGTATGGTCAGTCCAGTTAGGCCCACAGAAAGTAAAATAATTTTTCAGATGATTATATATCAGTGCATTTATTTTCCCATGAACTTATGCAAACTTCTATTTTGCATCATTATATTTTAAAATATATCTATGGATATTAGCCAGAGAACTTTGAAAAAATGGACTAGCATTTAATGCAGCAATATTTAAGAAATAGAAATAAAATAAATATAGATCACACGTAAGGAAATTGGTACTTAAAATTCTAAGTACACCATTTTAAAGAATGAATCTGAATTATATTAACACCTTATATCAGGAGAACACTTCATACTTCAAAAAAGTTTCCACTGACATCACTCTATTTGATTTTCATACTCACCCTGTATGGTTATTTATACTGGCTTACTGATGAGAAAATGGAGATTTTTGAGAGGTTATCTGGCATATCACTGCTGGTAAATGGCAGAACTGGAGTGAAAATGAGTTTTCCTAAGTCCCTAAATCACTGTACTAAGCATAATGATGGTTTTAACTAAGATATATGGACATCCTATATGCTAGCTTTTCTGTATTTTAAATAGAAATTTTGTTTCACTTAACTGATTATTATTGATTGTAATGTATCTCATTAATATGACAAAATAAATGGCAATGGCTGTGCATGTCTGGGTGGATTCCTGCTACCATGATTTTGCCTGCTCTTTCTTTTGCTATATTTTCAGCATTGCGTATTTGAAAAGGTAGTGACACATACTAAATGAGTAGATATTTAGATTAGGGTGAGTAACTCAATGAACTTAGCTCTCTGCAGGGGTCTGAAAACGAAGGGCATGCACTTGAAGAAATGGTTGGGGAAGGAAACCTCCTGCTGCGTATGTCCGTTTCCCACTGCTCCATGAGGCAGAGTGTGCTAGTGCATCAGAGTATGCTAGTGCGTCAGAATTATAGGGCTTTCATTCTTGATTAGAAATGCATGGATCCATACAAGTAAAGGGATGGATGTGGTTGGGAATGGAGCATTCCAGAAATTCTCAATGTCTTGACATTTTCTCTTTGCATAAACAGAGGCAGTGTGGATTGGCAAGAATGTTTGACTGAAAGTCTCTGGCTCCACTTTGTCAAATTGGGCAAGCCATATTCCAATCTGTAGTCCTGTCCAGTGCAACCATCCTATTTGCAATATAAGGATTACTAGACCTCCCAGAGTAGGGATCCTCAACCACTGGGATCTATCTAATGCCTGATGACCTGAGGTGGAGCTGGTATAATAATAATAGAAATAAAGTGTACAAATATGTAGTGGCTTAAATCATCCCAAAGCAGTCATCAGCCCCCCAACCCTGGTATGTGGAAAAATTGTTGAAACTGATCCCTGGTGCCAAAAAGGTTGGGGAGTGCTGCTCTAGAGAATATCTAGGGTTCTTGCTAAGTTTGTGCATGTAGCTGCCCTTGTATAACATTATCCTTTTTCTCCCTTTCTTACTTTCCTAATTTTGGCAAATTCAGATACATCCTTTAAGACCCAACCATAGCTCAGATGTGAATTCCCCTATAACATTTCCTGGACACTCAGGAAGTCCCTTTGACATTCACATTCAAATGTACCAACTTCTAGTGTTATGTGATAATGTACAATAGTCACTTTTTAAGAAGGCCCTCTCTCCTCTCAAATAAGATTTACCTTATGGCAGGGGTCTGATCAAATTTGTTACTATTTGCCCATTGAATATTACATGTCCCTTGTAAGCTAAGTCTGGTCTAGAACAGACACTAAAGAAATGTCTGTTGAAATTGTAGTATTGGGCCAACCTTCAGTGGCTTATTGTCCCTGAGAATATGGTCAATATAAGACAAAGGGACTACTTTGTGCTGAATGGAAAGGCTTACAAGACACTTGGTAATGGACATTATCTTCTAATCCCCTTTCCAAAGGAATGAGTGCAAGAAAGATACAGAGAGGTGTTCCCTTAGTGTTAAAAGTAAATGTGCACGGTAACTGGAATGTAGACTCTTGTCAACAAAGCAGTGAATCCCTTCATGACAGTAAGATTCCTCCTCGGGCTTTAAAAAATGAAATCATGTGCTTATGGATGCAGCAGACATTGGGCATAAAAATCCCCCAGCTTTAGGTAACATAATGCAACCTCAAATATATTGGCTAAAAATGACTGTGTTTTAAAAGCTTATTCTTTGAGCTTTCCCTTTATTGATCTTAGAAATGTTCTAACAGGAAAATCATATGCCTTGTTACTGCAAACTGAATCCCCTTTCATCATTTCTACCATTTGGCTGCATAGAAATCCCAATAGACACACCATTTTCACTAGCCCTCAAGAGTATCTGAAAATCATGCTCTCTGAGATAACCAGTTCATAAAGGTAATTCCTCACATATGTTGGAACTTTGTAGAGGAACTTTTGAGTTTCCTTTGCATGAACAATGTAGGCTTCAGATAATTCATTGAGAAGATGCTTACTTCCTAGCTTTTTAATAGAACACATTTTCTTTCCTTTTGTTTATAAATCTTTCAGCACCTTGTGAATCTTAATTGCCTGATGTTATAATTCACAGGCAGACATATAATAGTTGGCTTTATGACAGATACGTGCAAACACTGAAATGAAGAAAAAGGAAGACAGAGCATTGAGACAATGAATTGGAGAACCCATGCATAGCAGTTATCCTGAAACCACACCTACACATTCATGCCCAGTCACACTGCTCTCCTGCATGTCACGCTTAACCTTTTCAGGGATCTTGAAGTATAGACCAGTTGTGTCCACTTATTGAACAGATATTTATTTAAAGAAATATGGTTAAGGTCAGTTCTTTTACTGCTTGGATTTATGGAGAGATTGAATTCACTAAAATGTAGGTCTTTCTGATGGAGAACCGAAGGATGGATCTGATTTAGGTTTCTAGATTGGACATAGTATGAACTCATTAATGTTAGGAGCAACTTATTTACCTACTCTAGGTCTTAGTTTATGGATGTGTTTGGTTCAAATTTGCCTTTTCCATTTGCAGGTGGTTATAGTGGGGAAACAGCCATTGGGAAGGGCCGTGGACAGCAAGGAAATATAGCTGAGTTGGCTGGCTTAGGCCAAGCAGTTCTGGTCATAATGATTGGCTTACAGGTAGGCAGATGATTTAGAGTGGCCTGATATATGTGATGTGGTTTAGCTCAGACCTTAAAATTAACTCAGGTGACATATTTCAGGAAAATAAGACCAAGGTTAGAATTGAACAAGTTTAAAGCCTATGCCTTATAACCTCTACAATGCATGCAGAAGTCTCTAAACTGAAAAGACATGTCATACATTGCAAATTTAGGCATTGGAACCATGTCTTCAGAGTCCAAAATAATTCACATGATGTTTTCTTAAAGTGCTTTTAACAGGAATGTATTATAAGGAATGGTTTAAAACATACTTCAAGGCATTTAATGTGCCATTAAAACTTTTATCATCAGGGAAGGGAAGTGAATGCATGTAACCCAGGGTGTGAAGAAATAGAACAATTTAAAAAGAAGGAATTCACTCTGTATTTTGATATATTTAGTTTAGAAAAAACTCCCCAATATGGGGAAGCAACCAAAATAATTATATTTGAAAAAGTAAAAAAGTACAACATGGGAGATTGTTTGTTTTAACTTATACACTAGAGACAGCTTAAATTGTATAAGAAGATCACATATGGGGTTGACTTGAAAACTAGGGCTCTAATTGAGCTATTGCTCAAAGCTATTGCTCTGAGTAATGGGCTCATATATGGCTTTGTATTGAGCATCTTATTAGACTTCTCTGTTGTTAAGTGACATAAACTACTGTTACTGCACTTTCCTCCCTTGTAGTCTCTTTCTTAAAGAAGTAGCATGGGACAGAAGGAGGAATATGGAATGAAAAATCAGAAAAAAGTGGACTTTAATGCTAATTCTGCCAATTACAGACATTGTGGATAACCCATTTAGTTTCTCTGCATGTCTGTGCTCATATTTATAGAGTGGAAAGAAGAATTTAATAATTATTCAGTCTGGTTTTCTTCAAATGTAATAATATATATCAAACTACTTATTTTTTATTAAACTATTTCTTATTGATATTACATGATATCAGTAAAGAGGGACCTCTATAGTGACAAAATTGAAAACCATCTATTGTATATCACCTCGTTGATAAGTTCTATTGATGTTAATGCATTTCTCTCTTTTGATGTATTTTTTAATATAATTGAAATAAAAATATAAAACAGTTCCGTACTTTGATTTAATAGGTTATGATAATAATTTCCTTAAGACTTTAAAAATATTTCATCACATAATTTTAATGGCCATATATTTATGGTATTATTATACTTCCCCTGAAAGTTGCTCAGTCGTGTCTGACTCTTTGTGACCCCATGGACTATATATAGTCCATGGAATTCTCCAGGCCAGAATACTGGAGTGGGTAGCTGTTCTCTTTTCCAGGGGATGTTCCCAACCCAGGGATTGAACCAAGGCCTCCCGCATTGCAGGTGGATTATTTACCAGCTGAGCCACCAGGGAAGCCCATTAATTAATATACTTGTTTAACTAATATTTTGTTATTTAGGTCTTGTTGTTGTTGTTGTTCTATATAATGATTCAGTGAAAACCACTATGTATAAATCTTTCACTGAACTTTGGATTATTTTTCTAGGCCACTTTCTGAAAGTGGTTCAAAGACTAGGAACACTTTTTAAATGATCATGCACAGTGCCAAATTGTCCACAGAAAGAGGTGGGTGAAACTGGAGCCTATTATACAGAGTGAAGTAAGCCAGAAAGACAAACACCAATACAGTATACTAATGCATATATATGGAATTTAGAAAGATGGTAAAAATAACCCTATATATGAGACAGCAAAAGAGACACTGATGTATAGAACAGTCTTTTGGACTCTGTGGGAGAGGGAGAGGGAGAGGGTGGGATGATTTGAGAGAATGTCATTGAAACATGTATAATATAATATATGAAATGAGTCGCCAGTCCAGGTTCCATGCATGATACTGGATGCTTGGGGCTGGTGCACTGGGACGACCCAGAGGGATGGTACAGGGAGGGAGGAGGGAGGAGGGTTCAGGATGGGGAACACGTGTATATCTGTGGCAGATTCATGTTGATGTATGGCAAAACCGATACAATATTGTAAAGTTAAAAAAAAAAAATAAACCATTTGATTCCTCCACCAGGTCCTTATGAGACTATCTTTGAGGGATTTTTTGCTGACATTTTGCCCTTAAATTTTACAAATTTCATTCAACATTATTTTATTTAGTATTTTTTTTTGCAAATCTCTGATTATGCATAAAACAAAACATTATGAAAAGGGTCTTGGGAGTAGTAAAATGTTAGGTAAATGTCATTCTCCCTTGTCTGCTGTCACCTCAGGGCTCAGAGGTATCTGCCCATACCCTGGGACTTATCTGTAGGTAAACTAGAAAACTGCTGCACTATGAGGCATGCTGCAGAATTCTCTGATGCCTCCAGCCTTGGAAAAATAAGCATTGGGGTTACTTTCCATGGATTTTGGATGTGATTCCAGATCTATGAGAACTAGTTCACTCTGTCTATCACAGCTCTCTGAAGCATACACTGTATTTTACTGACCTTTCTTAGGATATTCACCACTTTGAAGGGGGATCCTATGGATATAATGAAGTTGCCATTATTGAGGCCAATTAACCACCCTTATGGCAGAAAGTAGAGGAACTAAAAAGCCTCTTGATGAAAGTGAAAGAAGAGAGTGAAAAAGTTGGCTTCAAGCTCAACATTCAGAAAACTAAGGTCATGGCATCTGGTCCCATCACTTCATGACAAATAGATGGGGAAACAGTGGAAACAGTGTCAGATTTATTTTCTGGGCTCCAAAATCACTGTAGATGGAGAGTGCAGCCATGAAATTAAAAGATGTTTACTCCTTGGAAGGAAACTTATGACTAACCTAGATAACATATTAGAAAGCAGAGATATTACTTTGCCATCAAAGGTCCGTCTAATCAAGGCAAAGGTCCATCTAGTCAAGGCTATGTTTTTTTCCAGTGGTCATGTATGGATGTGAGAGTTGGACTGTGAAGAAGGCTGAGAGCTGAAGAATTGATGCTTTTGAACTGTGGTGTTGGAGAAGACTCTTGAGAGTTCCTTGGACTGCCAGGAGATCCAACCAGTCCATTCTAAAGGAGACCAGTCCTGGGTGTTCATTGGAAGGACTGATGCTGAGGCTGAAACTCCACTACTTTGGCCACCTCATGCAAAGAGTTGACTATTGGAAAAGACTGATGCTAGGAGGGATTGGGGGCAGGAGGAGAAGAGGACGACAGAGGATAAGATGGCTGGATAGCATCACCGGCTCAATGCACATGAGTTTGGGTGAACTCCTGGAGTTCATGATGGACAGGGAGGCCTGGCGTGCTACGATTCATGGGGTCACAAAGAGTGGGACACGACTGAGCGACTGAACTGAACTGAACTGAACTTCTGTGAAGATATTTGAGATGTTCCTTGTTCAACTGCATGGTGCTAAGGGCAAGATGAAATGAGTATACAGTTCAGTTAAGTCTGATCTCCTTTAGAGAGGGCTGATCTCCTTTACTCTGGACTAGTTGGATCTCCTTGCAGTCCAAGGGACTCTAGAGTCTTCTCCAACACCACAGTTCAAAAGCATCAATTCTTTGGTGCTCAGCTTTCTTCACAGTCCAACTCTCACATCCATACATGACCACTGGAAAAAACATAGCCTTGACTAGACGGACCTTTGTTGGCAAAGTAGTGTCTCTGCTTTTTAATATGCTATCTAGGTTGGTCATAACTTTCCTTCCAAGGAGTAAGCGTCTTTTAATTTCATGGCTGCAGTCACCATCTCCAGTGATTTTGGAGCCCCCAAAAATAAAGTCTGACACTGTTTCCACTGTTTCCCCATCTATTTTCCATGAAGTGATGGGACCAGATGCCATGATCTTAGTTTTCTAAATGTTGAGCTTTAAGCCAACTTTTTCACTCTCCACTTTCACTTTCATCAAGAGGCTTTTCAGCTCCTTTTCACTTTCTGCCATAAGGGTGGTGTCATCTGCATATCTGAGGTTCTTGATATTTCTCCCAGCAATCTTGATTCCAGCTTGTGCTTCTTCCAGCCCAAAATTTCTCATGATGTACTCTGCATAGAAGTTAAATAAGCAGGCTGACAATATACAGCCTCGATGTACTCCTTTTCCTATTTGGAACCAGTCTGTTGTTCCATGTCCAGTTCTAACTGTTGCTTCCTGACCTGCATACAAACTTCTCAAGAGGCAGGGCAGGTGGTCTGGTATTCCCATCCCTTTCAGAATTTTCCACAGTTTATTGTGATCCACACAGTCAAAGGCTTTGGCATAGTCAATAAAGCAGAAATAGATGTTTTTCTGGAACTCTCCTGCTTTTTCCATGATCCAGTGGATATTGGCAATTTGATCTCTGGTTCCTCTGCCTTTTCTAAAACCAGCTTGAACATCTGGAAGTTCACGGTTCATGTATTGCTGAAGCCTGGCTTGGAGAATTTTGAGCATTACTTTACTAGTGTGTGAGATGAGTGCAATTGTGCAGTAGTTTGAGCATTCTTTGGCATTGCCTTTCTTTGGGATTGGAATGAAAATGGACTTTTTCCAGTCCTGTGGCCACTGCTGAGTTTTCCAAATTTGCTGGCATATTGAGTGTAGCACTTTCACAGCATCATCTTTCAGGATTTGAAATAGCTCAACTGGAATTCCATCACCTCTACTCACTTTGTTCGTAGTGATGCTTCCTCACTAAATGTATGTGTCTTCTATTGCTCAAAAATAAGAAAGGATTCTGCTATATTTAGCCCTGTGGTGAAAGGCAGGAAAAAAGGGTATAAGAGATGCATACGCGGGAAAAAAATCCTTAACAACCCATTTAATCACTGAATCAGAGTCCCAGAAAACTAAGGATTGGAGTGGTCAAGGTCCTGCTTCTGCTTGCTGTATGCACCACTGTTGTTTGATCACTGTGTTTGACCCAATTTTCTTTGTATCTCATTTCTTAAGTGGTACCACATTAGAGAAAACCTTCCCTCTCATTCTTGCAACATAAAAAAGAATTATTCTAAATTTAGATTTCCCCCAGATCTTTCATCTGTCTAGATTTGCAGTCTATAATGAAATAAGTTTCATGCTCAGCATTTTATGTCAGACATAAATTATAAAACAGTCAGAAATGACCTAGCATCTTTGGTACATTGGTATTTTTCAGCTTTTATTACTATTCTACTTCAAATATGCTATGTTTGGAAGACACCAAACATCTTCAGAATCCTCTGATTTTATAAGAATTCTGCTTTCCTGACAAGATGACTCACCAGTACCATGACAAAAGTCACATACAATTTTCCAGTATTTTCCTTTTTCTGAACAATTCTTTATATTTGCATAATATTTTATATCCCATAAAGCACTTTTCCAATATTTTCCTGTTTCTGAGCAATCCTTTATATTTGTGTAATGTTTTTTTATAATCCAGAAAGCACTATTTTTCACTATTCTTTTTTGACTCTCACAGCAATTCTATGAAGGTACCTAGGGCAAGGATTGTCACCTTTTGGCATATAAAAGAAACTAAGCTCAAGCAAGGTTAAATATTGCACTTGAGGTCAAAATACTAATACACAGTACAGCTCAGGGTAGAAACAAGTTCTACTGAAAGTTCATACTGTAAGCATATCCCAATACATAAAACACACCAAGAGTACAATTTCATTCAGTAGAACCAATAAATAATATTCCATTTCCAGGTCAAAGGAACTTAAACATCTCCCCAAACTCAATTTATTTTTAATTCTGAACAGTGTGTTCTCTTTTTTACTTTCACTCTGAGTTAAATACACTCTGCCTTGGATCTCAAAGAAGTCTTTAATTGAAGTAGGATCAAGTGTATTCCTTATTACACATTCAGAAAGTCCTGAAATATTCCAAATTTCTGTCAGCATACAATCTCTAGGACTGTAGGAAAACCTGCTGTATTGCACTTTGCTGAAATGAAGTGCTTAACCATCGAATGATTTTGATATGCCATGGTCCTCTTTAGGTTAAGGGTATGTATTGGGGTCTTGGACATAGAGTGAAATCCCACAAACTATGAGGAGAGTATATTTGCCTTATCAAATTTCTATGAATAATGATTCACTACCAAGCTATGAGCTCACAAAGCAAGGAAGGGCTTTGAAAATGCATGTCCTCAAAAGCCAGAACTAAAGGTATGGAAAATGCTAAACAACACATCATAAAAAAATGTGAGTGGAAAGAGGCCAAGATGACTGATTATATTGAAATATTTCTATGGTCTGTGTATTTTGAGGAAGAGAGTGATATTAACTTTAGTTTTTCTAAATGTAAATATACATGTTAAAAAGGGCAGGACACTACAAAAAAACCACTAGCACAACCACACCAGAAAAGCTAAGCATAATCACTACAAATTAAGAATAAAATGGGTCATTTCAAAAGTAGTACTGAGCAAAATGCAAAAGTAAAGAAAGTCTAATAAATTCACTAGAAGATGATAAAGAAGAAAGGAAAAGGATAACAACTAGAAAAATCAGAAAGGCAGAAATGAGTTATATCTAATCACATTAAATGAAAATGCTTCACTTCATCTGTTACATGACAGATGAGTGGGAAACGTTCTTCTTAAAAGAAATGCACTTAAAGCAAAATCGTACATAAAAGTTAAGAAAAAGACAAACACATTCCAACCAATGTATAGCCAATGAAAAGTAGTGTAGCATTATTTTCAAAAAATTTTAAGTTAAAGGCATTAATATGGATACACATGAACACTGCCAAAAAGATATTTATGAATTTGTATATACCTAGTAATATAAATTTGAATCATGCAAACTAATATTAGCTTTATTAGGACTTCTTGTTTCAGCTCCAACATTTAAGGAGCTTGAAAGTTGTCACTCCTACTCTTAGAACAGGAACAGAAAAAAGCTGAGAAAACTGAAAATCAATGACATTCTTGCATCCATTTGAGAAGTGGAAGAGACTTTAACTGCTATCTCGAAATCTGGAGAGATGGGTAAATACAGAGGATCATATCTGAGATGAGCTTGTCTGAATCAGAAGATACTAGAGTCATAAATGATAATATTGATGAATTGCTGGAGGATTTGTATGGACCAACATGAGAGAAGTAAACTCCTGGGGTCCAATATTGACACTTTCAAGGGTCTTTGCTGCAGGAAACCCATCGTGTTCTCATGATGAAGATGAAGAAAATAGTGCCTTCATGTCCTGGCAGGGTTACAGGAAAAGTAAAAACGTTGTTATGTTGGATACTCTGGATATATTTCAAACATCTACTCTGCAAGATAAAAGGCTTTATCAGACTTTACGCAACTTAGGGGCAGGGCAGTTAGCCAAATCTAGGGCCCTCTAGACTTTCTAGAGAAGATAAAAGGCTAAGAAACACCTCTGAAGGCTACATCCCAGGTATTCATGTATCACTAAAAAACTGAAATTTAATCAAACAATGTAAAATGTTGGCTGCCTCTCATATCAATGGGGCTGCAGTATAATATCAGTGAGTTGCACCTGAAAGAGCTGCAAGACTTAGACATTGTGAAGAAGTTCTTAAGAGAATCTGAAAGATGACAGAGGGAATAAGACAAGGAGGTATTTAAAAGCTCTGGTACCTATAACTATAGCAAATATAACCCAAATCCTAGCCAAGTGAACACAAAACTTGATACTAAAGGCATGTTTACCTCAGCTTCTGTTACCTGGTACATCTTGTCTGGCATTCTAACAACAACAAAAAAAATTACAAGGCATGCTGTAAAAACAAGAAAACATATGATTCAAAGAGAGATAATGATCATCAGAATGAGACTCAGATATGACACACATGTTGCAATTTCTGACAGAGACTTTAAGTATGACTAATACGCGAAAGGCTCTAATGGAAAAAGGAAATAATATACACAAACAGATGGGTGATATAAGGAGAGAGAGAAACTCTAAAATTGAACAAATAACAAAGAATGCCTTTGATGGCCTGGGCATAGTTAAAAATAGAGTGAGCAAAGTCAAAGATACGTCAATGGAAAATTCTCAAACTGAAATATAAGGTGAAGAGAGTGAAAACAGCAGAATAACCAACATCTGTAGTTATAATTTCAAAACATGTAAATGTGTAATTGGATTACCAGAGGAGAAGGAAGAGAGAGAAGAGTACAAAAATATTTCAAGCAGAATTAGCCAAGAACTTTCCAAAATTAAAGAGATCCCAAAACACAGATTCAGGAAGATCAGAGAACACCAAGCAGAATAAATATCAAATAATCTATACCTAAGCATACCATATTTAAATTGCAGGAAAACAAAGGCAAAGACACATTTTTAGTCAAAGGGGAAAAACACCTTATCTATAGAGGAAAAAGCATAAGAATGACAGTGTGCTTCTTTTTAGAAACCATGCAAGCAGTTAAAGGGTTGTGTAAGATATTTAAAGTGATGAAAGGAAAACCATAAACATAACCTAGAGTTCTATATCAACTGAAATTATCTTTTAAAAATGAAGGAGGAATAAATAGTCTCTTCAGCCAAAAAGCAAAATAAAACAGACATGTGACAGAACTCCAGTGGACTTCTCCTGGACAGAATTTTAAAACAAAATCTTCATGGGAGAAGGAATAAATGAAGGTAAAATAAAACCTTTCTATTTCTTCTTAGTTTTTGTAATAGATGCCTGTTAATAATGGCAACAATCTCTTGTGCAATTGTAGCACATGGATAAGTGAAATGAATTTTATAAGGCACAGGAAGGAAGAATTTAGATTTCTGTTATAAGTTATCTGCACTATACACGAGTCCATATGATGTATTGAAGGTGGAGTTAGATTAGTTAGAAGGTGGAGTTAGATTGCAATATCTTTTTGTTGACCGGATGGTCAACACCAAAATCAGATTGATTATATTTTCTGCAGCCAAAGATGGAGAAGCTCTATACAGACAGCAAAAACAAGACTGGGAGCTGACTGTGGCTCAGATTATGAGCTCTTTTCTGCCATATTCCAGACTTAAATTGAAGAAAGTAGGGAAAACCACCAGACCATTCAGGTATGACCTAAATCAAATCCCTTATGATTATACAGTGGAAGTGAGAAATAGATTGAAGGGACTAGATCTGATAGATAGAGTGCCTGATGAACTATGGACTGAGGTTCATGACATTGTACAGGAGACAGGGATCAAGACCATCCCATGGAAAAGAAATGCAAAAAAGCAAAATGGCTGTCTGGGGAGGCCTTACAAATAGCTGTGAAAAGAAGAGAAGTGAAAAGCAAAGGAGAAAAGGAAAGATATAAACATCTTAATGCAGAGTTCCAAAGAATAGCAAGGAGAGATAAGAAAGCCTTCCTCAGCGATCAGTGCAAAGAAATGGAGGAAAACAACAGAATGGGAAAGACTAGAGATCTCTTCAAGAAAATTAGAGATACCAAGGGAACATTTCATGCAAAGATGGGCTCGATAAAGGACAGAAATGGTATGGACCTAACAGAAGCAGAAGATATTAAGAAGAGGTGGCAAGAATACACAGAAGAACTGTACAAAGATCTTCACGACCCAGATAATCATGATGGTGTGATCACTCACCTAGAGCTAGACATCGTGGAATGTGAAGTCAAGTGGGCCTTAGAAAGCATCACTACGAGCAAAGCTAGTGGAGGTGATGGAATTCCAGTTGAGCTATTTCAAATCCTGAAAGATGATGCTGTGAAAGTGCTGCACTCTATATCGCAGCAAATTTGGAAAACTCAACAGTGGCCACAGGACTGGAAAAGGTCAGTTTTCATTCCAATCCCAAAGAAAGGCAATTAACAAACTACTGTACAATTGCACTCATCTCACATGCTAGGAAAGTAATGCTCAAAATTTTCCAAGCCAGGCTTCAGCAATCCATGGACCGTGAACTTCCAGATGCTCAAGCTGATTTTAGAAAAGGCAGAGGAACCAGAGATCAAATTGCCAACATCCGCTGGATCATGGAAAAAGCAAGAGAGTTAGAGAAAAACATCTATTTCTGATTTATTGACTATGCCAAAGCCTTTGACTGTGTGGATCACAATCAACTGTGGAAAATTCTGAAAGAGATGGGAATACCAGACCACCTGACCTGCCTCTTAAGAAACCTATATGCAGGTCAGAAAGCAACAGTTAGAACTGGACATGGATCAACAGACTGATTCCAATAGGAAAAGGAGTATGTCAAGGCTGTATATTGTCACCCTGCTTATTTAACTTATATGCTGAGTACTTCATGAGAAACGCTGGGCTGGAAGAAGCACAAGCTGGAATCAAGACTGCTGGGAGAAATATCAATAACCTCAGATATGCAGATGACACCACCCTTATGGCAGAAAGTAAAGAAGAACTAAAAAGCCTCTTGATGAAAGTGAAAGAGGAGAGTGAAAAAGCTGGCTTAAAGCTCCAGAAAATGAAGATCATGGCATCTGGTCCCATCCCTTCATGGGAAATAGATGGGGAAACAGTGGGAACAGTGTCAGACTTTATTTTTCTGGGCCCCAAAATCACTGCAGATGGTGATTTCAGGCATGAAATTAAAATATGCTTACTCCTTGGAAGAAAAGTTATGACCAACCTAGATAGCATACAGAAAAGCAGAGACATTACTTTGCCAACAAAGGTCCGTCTAGTCAAGGCTATGGTTTTTCCAGTGGTCATGTATGGATGTGAGAGTTGGACTGTGAAAAAAGCTGAGCACCGAAGAATTGATTCTTTTGAATTGTGGTGTTGGAGAAGACTCTTGAGAGTCCCTTGGACTTCAAGGAGATCCAACTAGTCCATTCTAAAGGAGATCAATTCTGGGTGTTCTTTGGAAGAAATGATGCTAAAGCTGAAACTCCAGTACTTTTGCCATGTCATGCAAAGAGTTGACTCATTGGAAAAGACTCTGATGCTGGGAAGGGTTGGGGGCAGGAGGAAAAGGGGACCACAGAGGATGAGATGGCTGAATGGCATCACCGACTTGATGGACGTGAGTTTGAGTGAACTCTGGGAGATGGTGATGGACAGGGAGGCCTGCCGTGCTGTGATTCATGGGATTGCAAAGAGTCAGACACGACTGAGCTTCTGAACTGAACTAAGGGTAACCACTACAAAAACAATTTTTAAGAAATATATGTGATATAGTAAATATCAATTCACCATTAATAATGAATTGACAATGTGATTAGTCTTAAAGCACATATTAGGAGGGCAAAAAGTAGAAAAGAGCTACACATGGAATAAATATTCCAATTAGTATGTGCCACTAATCACTTTAAATGTGAATAGTCTAAATACAGACATTAAAAAACAAGTGATTAACAGAATTCAGCAACACATCAAAAAGCTCATACACCATGATCACATTGGGTTTATTCCAGGGATGCAAGGATTCTTCAATATAATGGAAATCAAACAATGTGATACACCATATTAACAAATTGAAAGATAAAACCATGTGATCATCTCAATAGATGCAGAAAAAGCCTTTGACAAAATCAGTACCTATTTATGATCAAAACTCTTCAAAAAGTGGGCATAGAAGGAACCTACCTCAACATAGTAAAGGCCATATATGAGAAGACTACAGCAAGCATTATTCTCAATGGTGAAAAACTGAAAACATTCCCCCTAAGATCAGGAATAAGACAAGGGTGTCCATGTTCCCCACTATTATTCAACATAGTTCTGGAAGTCCTAGCTACAGCAATCACAGAAGAAAAAGAAAGAAAAGGAATCCAAATTGGTAAAGAAGAAGTAAAGCTCTCACTGTTTGCAGATGACATGATACTGTACATAGAAAACCCTAAAAATAGTATCAGAAAATTACTAGAGGTAATCAGTGAATTTAGCAAAGTTGCAGGATACAAAATTAATACACAGAAATCACTTGCATTTCTATATACTAACAATGAAAAATCAGAAAGAGCAATTAAGGAATCAATCCCATTCACCATTGCAACAAAAAGAATTAAATATCTAGGAATAAACTTACCTAAGGAGACAAAAGAACTGTACACAGAAAATTATAAGACACTAATGAAATAAATCAAAGATGACATAAATAGATGAAGATTCTTCTTACCCATGTTCCTGGGTAAGAAGAATCAATATTGTGAAAATGACTATACTACCAAATGCAATCCACAGATTTAATGCAATCCCTATCAAATTACCAATGATATTTTTCACAGAACTAGAACAAAAAATTTCACAATTCGTATGGAAACACAAAAGACTCCGAATAGCCAAAGCTGTCTTGAGAAAGATGAATGGAGCTGAAGGAATCAAGATTCCTGACTTCAGTTTCTACTACAAAGCTACAGTCATCAGGACAGTATGGTACTGGCACAAAAACAGAAATATAGACTTATGGAACAAGGCAGAAAGCCCAGAAATAAACCTGTGTGCCTATGGGTATCTTATTTTTGACAAAGGAGGCAAGAACATACAATGGGTTAAAGACAGCCACTTCAATAAATGGTGCTGGGAAAATTGGACAGCTACATGAAAAGAATGAAATTAGAACACTTCCAAACACCATACACTAAGATAAACTCAAAATGGATTAAAGACCTAAATGTAAGACCAGAAACTATAAAACTCTTAGAGGAAAACATAGGCGGAACACTTGATGACATAAATCAAAGCAAGATCCTCTATGACCCACCTCCTAGAGTAATGGAAATAAAAACAAAAGTAAACAAGCGGGACCTGATTAAACTTAAAAGCTTTTGGACAGCAAAGGAAATGATAAACAAGGTGAAAAGACAACCTTCTGAATGGGATAAAATAATAGCAAATGAAACAACTGACAAAGGATTAATTTCCAAAATATACAAGCAGTTCATACAGCTCAATACCAGAAAAACAAACAACTCAATCAAAAAGTGGGAAAAGGACCTAAACAGACATTTCTCCAAAGAAGACATACAGATGGCTAACAAACATGAAAAGATGCTCAACATCACTCATTATTAGAGAAATGCAAAGCAAAACTACAATGAGATATCACCTCACACTAGTCAGAATGGCCATCATCAAAAAGTCTACAAACAATAAATGCTGGAAAGGGTGTGGAGAAAAGGGAACCCTCTTGCCCTCTTGCACTGTTGGTGGGAATGTAAACTGATACAGCTACTATGGAAGACAGTATGGAGATTCCTTAAAGAACCAGGAATAAAACCACCATATGACCCAGCAATCCCACTCCTAGGCATATACCCTGAGGAAACCAAAATAGAAAGAGACACATGTATCCCATTTTTCATTACAGCACTATTTACAGTAGCTAGAACATGGAAGCAACCTAGATGTCCATTGAGAGATTAATGGATAAATAAGTTGTGGTATATATACACAATGGAATATTACTCAGCCATACAAAGAATGCATTTGAGTCAGTTCTAATGAGGTGGGTGAATCTAGAACCTATTATACAGAGTGAAGTGAGTCAGAAAGAAAAAGATAAATACCGTATTCTAACATATATGTATAGAATCTAGAAAAATAGTACTGAAGAATTTACTTACAGGGCAACAATGGAGAAACAGACACAAAGAATAAAATTATGGACATGGGGAGAAGGGAGGAGAGGGTGAGATGTATGGAAAGAATAACATGGAAACTTACATTGCCATATCTAGCCAATGGGAATTTGCTGTATGGCTCAGGAAACTGAAACAGGGGCTCTGTATCAACCTAGAGGGGTGGGATGGGGAGGGAGATGGGAGGGAGGTTCAAAAGGGAGGGGATATATGTATACCTATGGCTGATTCATGTTGAGATTTGACAGAAAACAGCAAAATTCTGTAAAGCATTTATCCTTCAATTAAAAAAAAAATGAACAAAACCCAATAACAAAAAGACGGTGATTATCATCAGATTGAAACAATAACAACATTACCTTAACTACATATTATCTCCAGGAAACTTAGTTTAAAGACAAAGATAGACTAAAAGTAAAAGGGTGGGGACTTCCCTGGCTAAGACTCTGCACTCCCTGTGCAGGGGGCCTGAGTTTGATCCCTGGTCAGGGAACTAGATCCCACATGCAGCAGCTGAGAGGTCACATGCCACAACTACGAGTTCATGTGCTGAACTAAGACCTGGCACAGTCAAATAAATAAATTTAAAAAGTAAAAGGGTAAATAAAGATGCACTATGCTTTCATTAATCAAAAGAAAACTGGAATAACTATTAATTTCAGACAAAGTAGATTTTGGAACAAGGAAAATTATCAGGGATAAAGAAAGGCATAAAGGGAATCTATTCTCCAGGAAGATGTAACAGTCTTTAATGTGTATGCGTCTAACAAAGGACAACAAAATATATGAGGCAAAAACTGATAGATAATTGACAGATCAGACAGGCAGAAAATCGGTAAGGATATAATTTACCTGAACATCATTATTAATCAATACTGTCTAATGACATTGACACAGTACTCAACCACAGCAGAATACACATTCTTCTCAAGCTCATGTGAGCACTCACAAGACTACATTCTGGGCCATAAAAGACAGCTTAATTTTAAAAAATCACACAAAGCAAGCTCTCAGACACTATGGAATTAAACTAGAAATCAGTAAAGGAAACTTAGCTGAAAAATTACAGTATAGTTAGAGATGAAATAACACATGGGCCAAGGCAGTATTTTCAAGAGAAATTTTAAAAATAATTTGAGCTAGTAAAAGGCAACTTATCAAAATTTGTGAGATAATCTAAGTTTCCACCCTAGAAAACTAGAGAAAGATGAGCAATTAAAGCCTAAAGCTACTGGGATAAAATAAATAATAAAAATGAGGGCAGAATTTAATGAAATTTAAAAGCAGGAATAGAGAAAATCAACAAGAAAAAGGCTTGTTCTTTGAAAGATTGGTAAAATTGATAAACCTGCAGACTGGCTAACCAAAAAAAAGAAGACAAGACACAAATCAGTGTTAGAAATGAGCCCTTGGATATCAAAGGGATAATAAAGAAATATTATGACCTCTATGGCCACAAATCTTACATCCTAGATGAAATGGAACAATGCCTTGAAAGACACAAATTACCAAACTTACACAAGGAGAAAAAAATAATCTGAACAGGCTTATATCTATTAAGGAAATTAAATCTGTGATTAATAACTTTCCCAAAAAGTAAATGCCAGGCTCAGATACTTTCACTGGTGAATTCTATCAAATCTATAAGGAAGAAATGGCACCAGTTTTTCTAGAATCTTCGAGAAAACACAAAGAACACCTTAACTCATTTTAGAGATCACAATTACTAATACTAAAACCAGAGTAAAACATTACAAGAAAGATCTACAAAGCATTATCTCTAATGAATATAGATACAGTAATATTTGATAAATTCTTAGCAAATTGAATCTGGAAATGCACAAAAACATTATACATTATGAAAAAGTTTTTCAGTTATATAAAACTCGTTCAATATTCAAAAATCAATCAACGTAACCAATCACATCAACGAGTTAAAAAAATCATATGATTATATCAACTGATGCAGGGAAAACATCTGGAAAAATCCAATACCCACTAATGATAAAAATTCGAAGATAAATAGAAATAGATGGGAAATTCCTCAACTTGAAAAGTAATATTAACAAAAATACAAACTTAGATGACAGAAATATATTTTGAACAATGTAAAAAGTGTTAACATCAAGTACTGTATATGGAAAACAGCCCTATAGATCAATAAGAAAATAAAAATGGATAAGTAATATAAAGTTGAAATCAAAGATGTGGATATATCTGATGGACAGTAAACATCAAAAAAAAAAAAATGAAATTGCCCTATCCCAGTGTAAATATGGGAATATTTAAAAAATAAGCTTAGTATTACCAAGGAATGGTGAGCATATGGTGAAAAAAGGATCTCATATAATCTTAGTGGGAATGTAAAATTAGTACTACCACTTGGGAGAGCTATTTGGAAAAAAATGGTGGTTTGAAAATAGGTCTGTTCTAACACTCAGGGATTTTAGTTTTTTGGTATTGTACCCTCAAGGACCTCTTGCACATATTTACTAGAAGATATGTGTAAGCAGGCCAAATGCCAAAAAATTGATGCTTTTGAACTGTGTTGTTGGAGATGACTCTTAAGAGTCCCTTGGACAGCAAAGAGATCAAACCAGTTAATCCTGAAGGAAATAAACCCTGAACATTCATTGGAAGGACTGATGTTGAAGCTGAAGCTCCAATACTTTGTCCTCCTGATGCGAAGAACTGACTCAATGGAAAATATCCTGATACTGGGAAAGATTGAGGGCAAGAGGAGCAGGGGACTACAGAGGATGATATGGTTGGATGGCATCACTGACTCAGTGGACATAAGTTTGAGCAAGCTCTGGGAGAGGGTGAAGGACAGGGAAGCCTGGCATGCTGCAGACTGAACAAGGAGTGTAAGAATGTTCACTGAAGCATGATAACAGCATGAAGTGGCATATATTTCCAATAGCAAATGGACAAATAAGATATAATCTTACGATGGCAGACTCTACAGGATTAAGTATGGGTGAACAATATACTAATAACATGGACAGGTTGAAAGAGGACTTTCCAGGTGGCTCAGTGGTAAAGAATATGTCTGCCAAGCAGAAGATGTGGGTTCAGTCGCTGGGTTGAGAATATCCCCTGGAGAAGGAAATGGCAATCCACTCCAGTATTCTTGTCTGGGAAATCCTATGGACAGAAGAGTCTGGCAGGCTACAGTCCATGGGGTCCCAAAGAATCAGATACAACTTAGTGACTAAATAGTAGCAGCAGCAGTTTGAAAGAACATACTATAGCTAGAGAAAATAAAATATACAATAATATGAAAAATTAAAGCATTCATGTGACTTTTATAAAATATATAGCTTGATATGTAGTAAAACTTATGACTGGTAGGATAGCACATATTCATGGTAGTGACAGGAATGCATCTAGGCACTTATTCTGTAATGTTCTATAATCTTTATAAATAGAAAATGTGAAGCAATAAAAATCCAAAGTAAAAATAGTTTTGTGTTCTTAACAATATTTCAGAGTACGCTGAATCTATGAACTAAGAATAACTAACCATAAGGGGAAAATGTGAAATTGTGAACAGTTATGTAGAAATGAAAATTCACAATTGTCAAATAAAAATATACTATGGGGGAAGCAGAAACCAGATTGATGCATAATCAAATCATTGAAGTAGAACACAAATTTGTTCTATTTTACCAGAACACTGAAGAAAAGAATAAAGGCATTAAAATAATAACATAACCTCTAAAAGACACAGAACAGATTGTGGAAATCCAAATTAAACATAGTCTTAAACCCAGAAATAGCAGATATTAAAATTATTAATAAAATTAACAATCAAAAAGTCTTGAAGAAAATCTTCCTGAGGTGAAAAGGATCCTATTATGATTAATAAAAGTATGCACTATGCAATAGGTAAATAATGGAAACAAAACAAGATTTAGATTTATTCTGGAAAAAAATCCTTGAATTTGAAAGCCTTTCTTTCTTTCCCCTTAAGCATTTAGTAGGAAAAAAAACGAGTTGGCAAATGATCAGATTTTGTTCTTTTTTTTTTTTTTTAGAGGAACTAGTTCTACAGAAGGTTAAGATGAGAATTTTTGTGAATGAGAAATTATATAAGGAGCCAAGGTGGCACTTATGGAGACTTAGTAGCAGCAGCAACAACATTTTCTCAGATATTGAAGGGTGCAGAAAGAATGCCACCTACATAATTCCCAGAACTTTACTCCTCCTCTCAACTTGCTGGAATTTGAAGATTTGCTCCAGTTTCCTCAGGAATAATCAAAGCAGAGAACTCAAGATGAATTGTTTATAGCATAAAAGACCTGCTCTGAGCACTAAAATCAATTAAAACATAGACTTAAGTCTAAATAATTTAAATGTATTGATAAAATCTAAAGCTACGCTAAAGATACTCCTTAAAAATAGATTTTATAAAATACTTCTGGAACAATAAGTTCTGAACAATCATCTGAATATAAAAATTTCATAGTGAATAAAGAGAAATTGCCAAGAAATATAAAACTTTCATCAGGTAGAATATTATAGATATGGCCTCACTGTTAAAATCATAATTAAATTTAAATATATTAAAGGTATCCCCTTGAATGAAAATGGGGTGTATACTTTCCAATAAACTGAGAAAGGCATTTAATTTATTAAAACAGGAAAAAAAGTGTCAGTGACAAGTAAGCCATAAAAGAGAATAAAGCATCGAACAGGATGACAGAAGTAGCATTAAAATGGATTGATTACTTCTAAGGAGGGAAGGGAAATGTTTTATTTTAGGTTGCAAAATAATTCAAGGAGCCTTCTAGGTTTCTGAATCTGTACCCAGTGGATAGCGGCTTGATCAGGAAATTCTGTGTTAGATTAAAAAAAAAAAAAAAAAAAAAAACATTGGAGTATAGTTGCTTTACAATGTTGTGTTTCTGCTTTACAGCAAAGTGAATCAACTATATGTATACACGTATTCCCTCTTTTTTGAATTTCTTTCTACTTAGGTCACCACAGACCACTAAGTAGAATTCCCTGTACTACACCGTTCTCATTAGTTATCTATTTTATACATTCAGTTAAGTTCAATTCAGTGGCTCAGTCGTGTCTGACCCTTTGCGACCCTATGAATCGCAGCACACCAGGCCTCCCTGTCCATCACCAACTCCCAGAGTTTACTCAAACTCATGTCCATTGAGTCGGTGATGCCATCCAGCCATCTCATCCTCTGTGGTCCCCTTCTCCTCCTGCCCCCAATCTCTCCCAGCATCAGAGTCTTTTCCAATGAGTTAACTCTTTGCATGAGGTGGCCAAAGTACTGGAGTTTCAGCTTTAGCATCAGTCCTTCCAATGAACACCCAAGACTGATCTCCTTTATTATGGACTGGTTAGATCTCCTTGCAGTCCAAGGGACTCTCAAGAGTCTTCTCCAACACCACAGTTCAAAAGCATCAATTCTTTGGTGCTCAGCCTTCTTCACAGTCCAACTCTCACATCCATACATGACCACTGGAAAAACCATAGCCTTGACTAGACAGACCTTGTTGGCAAAGAAATGTCTCTGCTTTTCAACATGCTATCTAGGTTGGTCATAACTTTCCTTCCAAGGAGTGTCTTTTAATTTCATGGCTGCAATCATCATCTGCAGTGATTTTGGAGCCCCCAAAAATAGTCTGACACTGTTTCCACTGTTACCCCATCTATTTCCCATGAAGTGATGAGGCCAGATGCCATGATCTTAGTTTTCTGAATAGTAGTATGTATTTACTTTATTTTGGATGCTGGCGAGTGGGGGTGGGGGCAGGCCAATTCTTATCTGAAGGCTGACTACCCGTACTGACCATCAGTGGGCAAGAACTTTTATAGATGAAAGGAGGGAGCTACATGCAAAAACAGCACAGTAAGCTCTGACAGTTATCTTGAAATTGGTCATCACTTGTCTAACCAGTGTCATCTTGATTGTTTTAATTACAGTTAATATTCAGTTCCAGGGTCGGTTTGTTTCCATTTCTTTGAGGCCAGTTCTTAGAACTGTGGTAGCTTATGTCATGACTACAGGTCTGGTCATCATGCAGTTAACTTCTCCACCTGGTGGGGGTTTCAGTATCCATAAGACAGCTCACAGGATATGGCTCAGAATGTATCTATAGCCCTTGAGAAGGAACTAAAAGTCCTTGACTTTACTTAATGACAACATTAGTATTATTTCATCTCCTTTGATTGTTTTCCTTTTTTTGTGCACTTTTTTCTCTTCTCTGAGTTAAGCTTATTCTTTGGCTCAAGTTTTTCCACAGGAAAAAACAGCAGGTGAAGGACATTGGAAGAGGGGAAAAGACCATAGGTCCTGCTCCATTTCAAATCTTGTATTATTAATAAAATTGCATCTGCAGTAACTTGGAGGTATAATCAGAGGCATACTTAGCAAGCAGTCCTAGAGTGAAAGGTGAAACAAAACAGAAACTTCATAGTGTGTGCTGGTTCTTACTGCCTGAAAAAGCTTGGCAAGATAATATAGAAAAGACATGAACTCAGAATATAGTCAGTTTTCAGTTAAAAATGAAAAGAAATAGGAAGAGTTAAGGGACTGTGGGCTTTGCAGGTTTAGAAAAGACCAAATGTTTTCCCGACCCTATATTTTAAGAGTTGGGGATAAAAAAGATGTTGAGAGGCTAAGATTTCAGTAATACTTCTCAGCTGAATAAAATGATTCAGAACAATGATCAGATTCAATGTATGGATTCCCCATCACTTTTTACGGATAGCTACAAGATTGCTACTATTAATGAGTGTGTGTGTGTTTATGTATAAGGAATCAAAATAAATGAGATTTGAGAATTATATTGAGGAAATACTTGTGTGATCACTGGTACATGGAACTGACTTGAAGTGAATAGATCAAAATCTTCAAAGCCTCTGATAATTTGAAAGTTAAGAGAACTTGCAGTCCCACCTTTCAGCACCTGTATTTGAGGCAGCTGTGGAGCCACTAGGGATGGCCTATCCCCATGTATTTCAGATATGACCAAGGGAGATAATGTAAAAGAACTTCTAGAACACAGAGCTCAGGCTCAGCAATAATCAACAAGGACTCCCTCCCACTGAGTAGAATTAGGCTTTAATTGAGACTTCTACCAACAGGATAGGGAGCCTTCATAATGCCCGATTCTCAGGATTTCAACTTTGCGATATACTAGTGAGTGATGGGTATGTATCTCTTTTTCCCTTTTTTTTTTAATGGAAATTCTTTTCTTTCTTCTTTGCTTGCTTGGTTTCATTTTTGTGCCCCAATATTCTTTCACTTGCTCCAGTATTATATTTTAGACATGTGTGGTGGTGATAGACAGATTACTTGTCATCTTTAGTACATAGGTCACCTAACCAAAAGCGGTCACATCTAGTCCTAAGAGAGAGTACTGCACAAAACCTGAAGAGTTTGAAATCTGCCTGCATTCATTACCTTGATGGGACTTTGGTTTGTCTTCACTGGGGGCACTGGGAAAAAAAAGGTAAACATTTTAACTTCTCCGAGCAAGAGGAATGGGATGAAAGAAATGTTAGGGTATTACATCAGGGAATAATTAAATCTTCTCAGTGGGTCAGGGTAAATTGCAGCACTAAGACTGGCACTGCTCTCCATGTAACATTGCTCCTCTTGAAGTTCCTGATCTTTCTTTTGATGTGAATAAATGCTGTTTCATGGAAAATGTTCTACTCATTATTTTCTTATTATGTTTTCTTTCAGCTTCTCATGAGTACTTGGTTTTAAGTATTACTTTTAAAATATATTTTAATCAATTGTTTTCTATGAATATTCTTCACTTTCTATCTCCATTTAGTTCAGTCTTTCAGCTGTAGTGACATTAATCATACTGGGAATTTATAACACATACAGGAAGAAAACACACTACAGGTTCAATTAGTATTTTACCTCCCACCATTAAACAGAGGCAACGGGTTGACTTTAAGTTGTCAGCAGGCAGAGACACTTACTTCATGTATAAGAGATGAGATTCATAGGTAGTGTAATGAAAATGTAATCTCTTGAAACTGAACTCCATGGATTCAAGTTTAGGCTTCTAAAGTTATATTGAGGAACATGATATGAAAATAAGAGTTTCCTAGCATTTTGGCAGCTGGACTTAGAGTCAGTATTTGTTTAGTCTCTTTGTCATGTCTGACTCTGTGTGACCTCATGGACTGTAGCCTGCCAGGCTACTCTGTCCATGGGATTTCCCAGGCAAGAATACCGGAGTGGGTTGACATTTCCTTCTCCAGGTGATCTTCCACACCCAGGGATCGAACCTGGGTCTCCTGCCTTGCAGGCAGATTCTTTACCACTGTGCCACCTGGAAATAATAAGTGAATTCTGAAGAAATTCTCCACAAATTATGACTGTACTCATAACCAAATAATGAACTCATAGGTACTTTAACCACATTGAAGTCAATCACTGCTCCTTTGTTTTGCAGTCATTAACAGGACTCGAGAACTTATTAATTCACCACTTAAGACTGAAGGCTTAGCTTCTTTCCTCTGAACCCCTTACAAATTATTCAAACTCCTAGTAGTACCCACTTCTGCCATCTTTCCCAAGAATGCCATGGATTAATGTTGAGGGGCATTGGGTGTTGAAGAGTTTGGGCTGGTCTTTAATTATTACAGGAATGGAACAGAGAGGATTGGAAATTACAGTGAATTTCAGGAAAAGATGTAAAAATATTTAAAATCCCAAAGTCCCCTGCTCTTCAGAATGTGTTCCAAATATAAGATGCTATTATGACAATGAATTAAATTGAACATAGTAAACCATTTACAATTTACTGTTCTCTTTCAACATCATTCAGTCTTTTTTTTTTTCTTTTTTTAACTTTATTATTATTTTTAAATTTTATTTTATTTTTAAACTTTACAATAGTGTATTGGTTTTGCCAAATATCAAAATGAATCCACCACAGGTATACATGTGTTCCCCATCCTGAACCCTCCTCCCTTTTCCCTCCCCATACCCTCCCTCTGGGTCGTCCCAGTGCACCAGCCCCAAGCATCCAGTATCATGCATCGAACCTGGACTGGCGACTCGTTCCATATATGATATTTTACGTATTTCAAAGCCATTCTCCCAAATCATCCCACCCTCTCCCTCTCCCACAGAATCCAAAAGACTATACTATACATCAGTGTCTCTTTTGCTGTCTCGTATACACGGTTATTGTTACTATCTTTCTAAATTCCATATATCTGTGTTAGTATACTGTATTGGTGATTTTCTTTCTGGCTTACTTCACTCTGTATAATAGGCTCCAGTTTCATCCACCTCATTAGAACTGATTCAAATGTATTCTTTTTAATGGGTGAGTAATACTCCATTGTGTATATGTATATGTGTATATGATCAACATCATTCAGTCTTAAACAGTTGGGAAAGAACAGAACTTCTGAAATAGGTGCAATTGATTTTATCAGCACTGATAGTAAAATATCAGAGCCTTGGCTATCCAAGCAGTCTTGTTCTATTCAGATACTCTATTTCTTCATGATTCACTCTTGGGTGGTTGTGTGTTTGTAGGAATTATCTATTTTTTCTAGGTCATCCAGTTTATTGCATCAGTTGTAATGTCCCCTCTTTCATTTTTGATTTTAGTTATGTGAGTCTTTTTCTTCTTATTTTAGCTAAGAGTTTGTCAGTTTTGTTGATCTCTTAAAAAAAATCACTCAGTTTCAACGGTGTTTCCTATTGATTTTCTGTTCTCTATTTCATTCACCTTGGCTCTAATCTTTATTTTTCCTTCCTTCTGTTCACTTTGGGTTGTTTGTTCCTCTTTTTTTAGTTTCTTGAGATGTAAAGTTATGTTGTTGATTTGAGATAGTTCTTTTTTAATGTACACATTTATAGCTCTATACCTACCCTGTTAGCAATGCTTTTGCTGCTCACCATGTTTTTTGTGTATATTGTGTTTTCACTTATCTTAAGCTATTTTCTGATTTCCCTTGTGACTTCTTTGACTCATGGGTTGTTTAAAAGTGGGAGGGAGGAGGGAGGAGGGTTCAGGATGGGGAACACATGTATACCTGTGGTGGATTCATTTTGATATTTGGCAAAACTAATACAATTATGTAAAGTTTAAAAATAAAATAAAATTAAAAAAAAAAAAGTGTGTTGCTTAATTTTCACATATTTGTGAATATTCCAGTTTTCCTTGTGCTATTGATTTCTAGTTTCATTCTATAGTGATCAAAAAGGATACTTTCTATGACTTCAGTATTCATGGATTTTTAAAGATTTGTTTTTGTATCTATCCTGGAGAATATTCCATGTGCAGTTGAGAAGATTGTATATTTTGCTGTTGTTGGGTGGAGTGGTCTGAATATATCTTTTATGTCTAGTTAGTCTGTGTTATTAAAGTCCTCTATTTCCTTTTTGATCTTTGTTGCTCTCTTCACTATTGAATGGAAGATATTGAAGTCAACTACTCTTATTGTGTTGCTATATATTTCTCCCTTCAACTATCACAATATGTGTCATATATTTAAGAGTAATGAGGTTTGGTGACTATAATTTATAATATTTATAATGACTATATCTTCTTGGTGAATTGATGCTCTTATATAATGTCATCCTTTGCCTCTTATTAAAGTTTTTTTTTTTTTTTAAGTTTAATTTGGCTGATGTTAATATAACTGTACCTGTTCCCTTTTGGTCACCATTCATACAGAATAGTCTTTTCCATTCTATCATGTTCAGCCTATGTGAATCTTTAGACCTGAAGTGAGTCTTTCATAGCCAGCATTCTGTTGGGTCTTATTTTTTTTAAGTATACATTCAGGGAATCTCCATATTTTGATTGTGGAGTTTAGTCCATTTTCATTTAAAGTAATTAATGATAAGGAAGGATTTACTGTTGTCATTTAAAAAAGGTGTTTTCTGCATATGCTGTAGCCTTTTTGTGACTTCTTTTACTATAGTCCATTTTGGTTCATTGTTTTTTTCTGTGGTGATTATCTTGATTCACTTCTCATTTCCTTTTGTGTATATACTGTAGATATTTTCTTTCTGGTTATCATTGCAGCTACATAAGACACCCTAAGTCAGGTCAGTCGCTCAGTCTTGTCTGACTCTCTGTGACTCCATGGATTGCAGCACGCCAGGTCTCCCTGTCCATCACCAACTCTGGGAGTTTACTCAAACTTATGTCCATTGAGTCGATGATGCCATCCAACCATCTCATCCTCTGTTGTCCCCTTCTCCTCCTGCCTTCAGTCTTTCCAAGCATCAGGGTCTTTTCAAATGAGTCAGCTCTTTGCATCAGGTGGCTAAAGTATTGGAGTTTCAGCTTCAACATCAGTCCTTCCAATGACTTTTCAGGATTGATTTCCTTTAGGATGGACTGGTTGGATCTCCTTGCAGTCAAAGGGACTCTCAAGAGTCTTCTCCAACACCACAATTCAAAAGCATCAATTCTTTGGCACTCAGCTTTCTTTATAGTCTAACTCTCACATGCATACATGACTACTGGAAAAACCATAGCTTTGACTAGATGGACATTTGTTGGCAAATTAATGTCTCTGCTTTTTAATATGAGTTCTAAGTTGGTTATAACTTTTCTTCTAAGGAGCAAGCATCTTTTAATTTCATGGCTGGAGTCAGCATTTGCAGTAATTTTGGAGCCCAAAACAATAAAGTCTCTTACTGGTTCCTTTGCTTCCCCATCTATTTGCCATGAAGTGATGGGGTCAGATGCCATGACCTTAGTTTTCTGAATGTTGAGTTTTAAGCCAACATTTTCACTCTCTTCCTTCACTTTCATCAAGAGACTCTTTAGTTCTTCTTTGTTTTCTGCCATAAGGATGTTGTCATCTGCATATCTGAGGTTATTGATATTTCTCCTGGCAATCTTGATTCCAGCTTGTGCTTCATTCAGCCCAGAATTTCTCATGATGTACTCTGCATATAAGTTAAATAAGCAGGGTGATAATATATAGCCTTGACGTACTCCTTTACTGATTTCGAACCAGCCTGTTCTTCCATGTCCAGTTCTAACTGTTGCTTACTGACTAGAGATCTCTTCAAGAAAATTAGAGATACCAAAAAAATATTTCATGCAAAGATGGGCTCAATAAAGGACAGAAATGGTATGGACCTAACAGAAGCAGAAGATATTAAGAAGAGGTCACAAGAATACACAGAAAGACTATACAGAAAAGATCTTAACGACCCAGATAATCATGATGATGTGATCACTCAGAGCCAGAAATTCTGGAATATGAATTCAAGTGGGCCTTAGGAAGCATCACGATGAACAAAGAAATGGAGGTGATGGAATTCCAGTTGAGCTATTTAAAATCCTAAAAGATGATGTTGTGAAAGTGATCCAGTCAATATCCCAGCAAATTTGCAAAACTCATCAGTGGCCACAGGACTGGTAAATGTCAGTTTTCATTCCAAATGTTTTCCCAAAGAAAGGCAATGCTAAAGAATGCTCAAACTACTGCACAATTGCACTCATCTCACACACTAGCAAAGTAAGGAGCAAAATTCTCCAAGCCAGGCTTCAACAGTATGTGAACTATGAACTTCCAGATGCACAAGCTAGATTAGAAAAGGTAAAGGAACCAGAGATCAAATTGCCAACATCCACTGAATCATCAAAAAAGCAATAGAATTCCACAAAAACATCTAATTCTGCATTATTGACTATGCAAAGCCTTTGACTGTGTGGATCACAACAAACTGTGGAAAATTCTTCAAGAGATGGGAATATCAGACCACTTGACCTGCCTTCTGAGAAATCTGTAGGTCAGGAAGCAACAGTTAAAATATCCTAAAGTACAACATTAAATTTTAAACTGATAACAAGTTCAGTCACATACAAAAATTCCAGTCTTTTTACTGGTTCAGTTGCAAAGTTTTCTCTCACTCTTTGTGACTCCATGGATTGTAGCCTACCAGGCACCTCTATCCCTGGGATTTACCAGGCAAGAATACTGGAGTAGTTTGCCATTTCTTCCTCCAGGGTATCTTGCTGTCACACTGATCGAACCCACATCTCCTACATTGGCAGGAGGATTCGTTACAACTGAACCACTCGAACAACCCTTTTATAGCCCCATAAAATTTATTATGAATGTCATTAATTACATTTTTATGCATTCAGTTCAGTGAGTTCAGTCACTCAGTCATGTCCAACTCTTTGCGACCCCATGAATTGCAGCAGGCCAGGCCTCCCTGTCCATCACCAACTCCCGGAGTTCACTCAAACTCATATCCATTGAGTCAGTGACGCCATCAAGGCATCTCATCCTCTGTCGTGCCCTTCTCCTCCTGCCCCCAATCCCTCCCAGCATCAGAGTCTTTTCCAATGAGTCAACTCTCTGCATTGGGTGGCCAAAGTATTGGAGTTTCAGCTTTAGCATCAGACCTTCCAAAGAATACCCAGGACTGATCTCCTTTAGAATGGACTGTTTAGATCTCCTTGCAGTCCAGGGGACTCTCAAGAGTCTTCTCCAACACCACAATTCAAAAGCATCAATTCTTCCATGTTCAGTGTTCTTCACAGTCCAACTCTCACATCCATACACGACCACTGGAAAATCCATAGCCTTGACTAGGTGAACTTTTGTTGGCAAAGTAATGTGTCTGCTTTTGAATATGCTATCTAGGTTGGTCATAACTTTCCTTCCAAGGAGTAAGCGTCTTTTAATTTCATGGCTGCAATCACCATCTGCAGTGATTTTGGAGCCCCCCAAAATAGAGTCTGACACTGTTTCCACAGTTTCCCCAACTATTTCCCATGAAGTGATGGGACCAGATTCCATGATCTTCATTTTCTGAATGTTGAGCTTGAAGCCAACTTTTCACTCTCCTTTTTCACTTTCATCAAGAGGCTTTATTGTTCCTCTTCATTTTCTACTATAAGGGTGGTGTCATCTGCATATCTGAGGTTACTGATATTTCTCCGGGCAATCTTGATTCCAGCTTGTGCTTCTTCCAGCCCAGCATTTCTCATGATGTACTCTGCATATAAGTTAAATAAGCAGGGTGACAATATACAGCCTTGACATACTCCTTTTCCTATTTGGCACCAGTGTGTTGTTCCATGTCCAGTTCTAACTGTTGCTTCCTGACCTGCATATAGGTTTCTCAAGAGGCAGGTCAGGTGGTCTGGTATTCCCATCTCTTTCAGAATTTTCCACAGTTTATTGTGATCCACATAGTCAAAGGCTTTGGCATAGTCAATAAAGCAGAAATAGATGTTTTTCTCTAACTCTCTTGCTTTTTCCATGATCCAGCGGATGTTGGCAATTTGATCTCTGGTTCCTCTGCCTTTTCTAAAACCAGTTTGAACATCTGGAAGTTCACGGTTCATGTATTGCTAAAGGCTGGCTTGGAGAATTTTGAGCATTACTTTACTAGCGTGTGAGATGAGTGCAAATGTGCAGTAGTTTGAGCATTCTTTAGCATTGCCTTTCTTTGGGATTGGAATGAAAACTGACCTTTTCCAGTCCTGTGGCCACTGCTGAGTTTTGCAAATTTGCTGGCATATTGAGTGCAGTACTTTTTCAGCATCATCTTTCAGGATTTGAAATACCTCAACTGGAATTCCATAACCTCCATTAGCTTTGTTCGTAATGATACTTTCTAAGACCCACTTGACTTCACATTCCAGGATGTCTGGCTCTAGGTGAGTGATCACACCATCATGATTATCTTGGTCGTGAAGATCTTTTTTGTACAGTTCTTCTGTGTATTCATGCCACCTCTTCTTAATATCTTCTGCTTCTGTTAGGTCCATACCATTTCTGTCCTTTATCGAGCCCATGTTTGCATGAAATGTACCCTTGGTATCTCTGATTTTCTTGAAGAGATCTCTAGTCTTTCCCATTCTGTTGTTTTCCTCTATTTCTTTGCATTGGTCGCTGAGGAAGGCTTTCTTATCTCTTTTTGCTATTCTTTGGAACTCTGCATTCAGATGCTTATATCTTTCCTTTTCTCCTTTGCTTTTTGCTTCTCTTCTTTTCACAGCTATTTGTAAGGCGTTCTCAGACAGTCATTTTGCTTTTTTGCATTTCTTTTCCATGGGGATGGCCCTGATCCCTGTCTCCTGTACAATGTCACAAATCTCAGTCCATAGTTCATCAGGCACTCTATCTATCAGATCTAGGCCCTTAAAACTATTTCTCACTTTCACTGTATAATCATAAGGGATTTGATTTAGGTCATACCTGAATGGTCTGGTGGTTTTCCCTACTTTCTTCAATTTAAGTCTGAATTTGGCAATAAGGAGTTCATGATCTGAGGCACAGTCAGCTCCTGGTCTTGTTTTTGCTGACAGTATAGAGCTTCTCCATTTTTGGCTGCAAAGAATATAATCAATCTGATTTCGGTGTTGACCATCTGTTGATGTCCATGTGTAGAGTCTTCTCCTGTGTTTTTGGAAGAGGGTGTTTGCAATGGCCAGTGCGTTCTCTTGGCAAAACTCTATTAGCCTTTTCCCTGCTTCATTCCATATTCCAAGGTCAAATTTGCCTATTACTCCAGATGTTTCATGACTTCCTACTTTTGCATTCCAGTCCCCTATAATGAAAAGGACATCTTTTATGTGTTAGTTCTATAAGGTCTTGTAGGTCTTCATAGAACCATTCAACTTCAGCTTCTTCAGCGTAAACTGGTTGGGGCATAGAATTGGATTACTGTGGTATTGAATGGTTTGCCTTGGAAACGAACAGGGATCATTCAGTCGTTTTTGAGATTGCATCCAAGTACTGCATTTCAGACTCTTTTGTTGACCATGAAGGCTACTCCATTTTTCTAAGGGATTCCTGCCCACCATAGTAGATATAATGGTCTTCTGAGTTAAATTCACCCATTCCAGTCCATTTTAGTTGGCTGATTCCTAGAATGTCAACGTTCACTCTTGCCATCTCCTGTTTGACCACTTCCAATTTGCCTTGATTCATGGACCTGACATTCCAGGTTCCTATGCAATATTGCTCTTTACAGCATCGGTCCTTGCTTCTATCACCAGTCACATCCAGAACTGGTTATTGTTTTTGCTTTGACTCCATCCTTTCATTCTTTCTGGAGTTATTTCTCCACTGATCTCCAGTAGCATATTGGGTACCTATCGACCTGGGGAGTTCCTCTTTCAGTATCCTATCATTTTGCCTTTTCATACTGTTCATAGGGCTCTCAAGGCAAGAATACTGAAGTGGTTTGCCATTCCCTTCTCCAGTGGACCACATTCTGTCAGACCTCTCCACCATGACTTGCCCGTCTTGGATGGCCCCACATGGCATGGCTTGGTTTCATTGAGTTAGACAAGGCTGTGGTCCGTGTGATTAGGTTGCCTAGTTTTCTGTGATTATGGTTTCAATGTGTCTGCCCTCTGATGCCCTCTCGCAACACCTACTATCTTACTTGGGTTTCTCTTACCTTGGTTGTGGGGTATCTCTTCACAGCTGCTCCAGCAAAGTGCAGCCACTGCTCCTTACCTTAGACTAGGGGTATCTCCTCACCACTGCCCCTCTTTATCTTGAACGTGGAGTAGCTCCTCTTGGCCCTCCTGCGCCCACACTGCCATCACTCCTTGGACGTGTGTTACATTTACTGTGCAGTTTATTTCTAATCTGGGCTTCCCTCATAGCTTAGTTGGCAAAGAATCCGCCTGCAATGCAGGAGACTCCAGTTTGATTCCTGAGTCGGGAAGATCCGCTGGAGAGAAATAGGCTACCCTCCAGTGTTCTTAAGCTTCCCTTGTGTCTCAGCTGGTAGAGAATCCACCTGCATACCACCAGCCACAGGGTCTTGTAGAATCCTTTCACCAAGGAAATGGCTTCCCTCCTGGAGCTGCTCAGTGCCACTTCATTGATGTTCACCACCCTGTCCCTACACTTTGACATATATTTATGTTTTTTTTTTTTTTTCATTTAAATTATATGTACCAAAATTAGAAGAGTATACAGTTTGCTGTGTTTGTCCATGCATTTACCTTTGTTGAAGAACTTTATAGTTTTATGGTTTTGTGTTGCTATGTACTGATCATTCATTTCAATCTGAAGGATTTTCCTTAGCTTTTCTTATAGGGCAAGTATTATCATAATGAACTTCCTCAGTTTTTATTTATCTGGGAGATATTAATTTCTTCACTTTTAAAATAGAGGATAATTTTAATTGGAGCATAATTGTTTAACCTTATTCTGCTATATTCTGTGATTCTCCTATACTAGGTGTTCTGCTATACAAGGTGATATCCTTCATTTTTGAAAGACAATTTTGTCTAATACAATATTCTTGGTTGTTAGTTTTTTCTTTTAGCACTTTAAATATATCATCCCAGTCCCTCTAGTCTGCAAAGTTTCTACTGAGAAATTCACTGACAATTTTATGGAACTTCCTTGTATTTCTTTTCTTTTGCTGCTTTCAAAATTCTCTTTGACTTTGACTTCAGTTTGTTTATAAAGTGTCTTGATATGGTTCTGTTTTCATTTATTTTAGAGTTATTTCAGATTTTTCAATCTGTATGTCTATTTTTTCCCTCAGATTTGGGAAATTTTTAGTCATTATTTCTTCAAAGGAGCTTGCTGTTCTTTTCATTTTCTTTCTGGGATTCTTATAATGCATCTATTGATTGCTTGTTAATATCTCAAAAGTTCTTTAGACTCTCTTCACTTTTCATTAATTTTTCTTTTTTGCTTCTCTGACTGGATGTTTTCAATTGATCTGTTTTCATGTTTACTGGTTATTCCTTCTGCCTAATGAATTCTGATGTTCAAATTCTCTAGAATTTTCAGTTCAGTTATTGTATCTTTTAGCTCCAGAATTTGTCTGGTTAATTTTATGGGTTTTCCTCTCTGCTGATACTCTCATTTAGTTTATGCATCAATTTCCTGATTTTGTTTAGTTTGTGCTCTCTTTTAGCTCATTGGGCATTTTTATGACTGCCTTTTTATATTCTTTGTCAGGTAGCTCATGTATCTGCATTTCTTTAGGATCAGTTGCTGGAATTTTATTTTGGTCTTTTGGTTGGGCCATGTTTTCCTGTTTATTTATATGCCTTATAATTTTTTGCTGGAAATTTGGCATTTGAAAAAAAACAACCACCTCTTTCAATCTTTGCCTACTGGTTTAATGTGGGAGAAGACATTCACAATTCTGCCTGATTACAAGTTTTAGGCCCTCTTAAATCTTTTCTTACTTCTTTCTTCCCTTGTCATCTGCCTGAAAAACTGCAGCTCTAATGTGATTCAGGAGAAGGCAATGGCACCCCACTCCAGTACTCTTGCCTGGAGAATCCCAGGGACAGAGGAGCCTAGTGGGCTGCTGTCTATGGGGTGGCACAGAGTCGAACATGACTGAAGTGACTTAGCAGCAGCAGCAGCAGCCATGTGATTCAAGTCAGGTGAGACAGAAACCAGTCCCTTGAAAAACCCCTTGACAAGCCAGAACACAGGACACATGGTACACTGTTTTTGTTTCTCTCACAATGGAGGAACCTTGGCACAGAGGTCTTCCCCCTGGTTGCTCTGTACTATGCTGCTTAGGGGATGGTGCACTTAGCTGCACCAAGTGCTGTGACTTTTCCTACCCCTTGCTTTTAAAATGGCCTTGATGCTCTGGTTTCTCAAGTGTACTCTAGAATTCTCATAGAAGTATTCTGGTCCTTATACTGTTGCTAACTTGGTGTGTCTATGGGGAAAAGAGGGTCTGTAACTACCATCTCGGTCTACTCAACAGGATGTTAGACTTGGTTTTCTTTGACCCCGGAGTCCACATTTCTATGTAGTATGTTACCCTCTCTCCCATGTGGGGTCTCCTTATGCTTATCTCCATCTCTGTCCAAATTTACATTCCTGCTCTCTCACTATAGTCATTCAAATGTGAATGAGTTTTAGAAATGTAAATGACTTCACTGTCATAAATTTTGCCTCAGGTTAGTCTCATTGATAAGTAAAATGTCTACTTAATAACATAATTTCTAGGTGTTTATGTGTTATAAATTTTATTCAACAAATGCTATTTGATATTTACTATGATATAGTTGTTTGTTTAGGAACAGGATAAATGAATGGTAACCTGGAATGGCTTAAAAGTTAATGAGTTATGCTGAGCTGCCTACAAGGTACTATAGCAGAAATCTGGAGAAACTGCTGGAAGCCTTAGAAGAGAAAGTGATTTCATCTGCCTTGGGAATTAAGGAGTTCCTCACTCATGATCTGTAATTTGAGCTGATTCTTAAGGGATACCTAGGAACTGACTATGTGGTCAATAAGTTTTAGATATTTATTGCAGAGAGCAGTGTGGTTTAAGGTGGAGAGGGTTGAAATGATGAGCCATTCATTATAGCAGAAGTGAAAGGAGGGGAAAGGCAAAGGGTGGCTTTATTAGATGATGATCTTTTTTTTTTCCTTAATGATGGATTTTCAAGTGTCAAGGTAACCTATATCTGGATCTCTTGCCTCGACTTGGGGGTGACTTTTCTGTGAGACAGAAGGCATCTTGTTAACCTTCACATCTGAACTCCTAGAGTCCATGTGAAGCACTGCATAAACTTCATACAGCTCTCCATAGGGCTTGGCTTGACCCCAGAATCATATGCAGAGTTCCCTAGATGAAACAGATAAGTGTTCTACAAAATTCATGCCAACCTAACCAGTGACATTCCCCTTCTAACTAGAGATTTGGTCCCCAGGACAGGGCCAAGCAAAACCATCCTAAAGGGAGGACCTCACAAAGGTGAAAGATTTTATAGGAGTAAAAATCACTTTTTATCACAACAGGAATTCATTATAGAATTTGGTCATATAGACCAAAATTACAAGTTATGTGGCCTTAATCAGGTTATTTATGCTCTTTGAGCCACAGGCTCTTCATCTCTAAAATGCAGACAATAACAGTATTCTAGCACAAAGAGATGTGAAGATGAAATGAAATAACACCTTAGTGGGATCTATGTAACATGGCTGATAGTACACAAAGAAAGTTTTTGCTGCCCCTACCCCAGCCCACTCCACAGTGAGTTATGGTGAACAAACTGCTTTTCTGTATTTTTTGACACTAAGTAATCTTCCTTTTCACAGTTTCTATAACCAACCCTGAAAATATCTATAATAATGGTAATCTGGCTTTTATTGGCCCTGGGCACTTGCTAGCATGGCTCTGTAAAATATGACTGACTAAACTTTACTCAATTGTCTAGATCTCATGGACCATGCTGTTTGCCTTCCCTACAGGATTGGCTGTAGTTGAGCAATTGTGTCACCTTGAAATCCAAGCTTCTATCCATAAATTTATGCTTTTATGGACCCAACCTGAACGAGCAGAATGAGGGAAGATACTCACTTTGAATGCTGATCCTCAGATAAACCTTTCCTTCATATAATGATTTGATTTCTTTATTTAGAAAGTCATTTGCCATGTGTCCCAAAGGATGTTTCAGTACCTTATTCATTGTCTTCTCTAGCTTCTTTTCATTATGTGTGAGCCTCCATTGAACTATCTTTGAAATTCTGCTTGTCAGGAAAACAGCCAAAATATTGAAACAGATGTCAAAAAGTATTTTCTCAACTTGGAATCATTAAATGGTTCTCTATTCATAGATAATATTAAATATAATTACATGATGTAACTGAATTTTAAATCTGATGTTTTCTCTACAAAACTTTTAAAACAATGTTTTAATATAAAGGTTCCATTGCCCCACTGTGTTTGTTACCCATGAATGACTTCTTTTTTTGTCTTCAATTTCAAACTCCAAAGGAGTCTTTAACAAGCGAATCTCTCTAAAGACATCAAAACTGTAGTCATCCTCTGATTTCATAACCCCTCTAAGGTAGAGCCAGTACTATTATTTCTCATTTTGATATAAGGAGCACTTTTCTACTCAGCCTGCCTTATTCTAAGTTAATCTTGGTCAGAACTGGAATTAGATCTGTGAGCAGAACTCAGTTCATTTAGTCTGGAATTTATTATATTATCCAAGGCATCATATGTAGCTGGGTGGGTGTGGCTTTTGAGTCACAGGCTTTCCCTAGGGTTCCCTCCACTGTTCTACTTACCCATCCATGTGACTGGCTGGCTCTTACCAGATATTTACAGATATCACAGGAGAAACTGTGATAAAACCCCATCAGCTTAACTGGAACCTTGGTATCCTGCTTAGGTCTTATAAAACACCTGTCTCAAGGGACTGGGTTAGCATCATCTGAATGAATTTGTACTTCAAATGTAGAGTAGCATGTGGAGGCTATGGGCCTGGGTTATTGAACCATAGACCTTTATATGAATCTCAGCTGTACAGCTTGATCTAAGTGTTCTCTCAAAGTCCTAATTTCCTCACAAGTAAAGAAAGGATAATATTGTCAATTCTCATAGAGTTGTTAGGAAGAATGAATGTGTTAATGAAGATAAAGCGCCTATAACATACCTGGCATACAGCAAGTGCTCATTAATATGAACTGTTAAACTTCACTGACTATACAGATCCACAATGTTTTCACATTTACATTTGAGGATCACCTAGTACTGAAAAGTTCTAGCAATAATGACCCTTCACATCCTCCACATTATATGTTCCTTACCTGCAATAAATTTGCATATGCTCTATTAGACTTTTTGATACAGGAGTCCAACCAATACAGTTGTGTGCCTCAGCACACATATCCATACATTGTTATAGCTTTCTCCAGCACATGAGACTTGTTTCTTACCAGAGCAGACCTAAGTGATATTATTTGTGGAACCTCTAGTTATGCTATTCAACCTGACACAACGGTTAGCCACAGGACCCCTTTCACAGAGGATGTCCCTTGAATTATGCCTGGGTGAGACATTAACCTACTTCATCATGAGGACAGATGATCTTTTGGGCTTTCTGAGCATAGTGAAACATGTAGCTGGTCCAATTTGCTAAATATAACCTTTAAGAATCATCAATGAGCAAAGCAGAAAACAAGGCGTCCCTGCTGTGTGTGCATGTGTTAGTTGCTCAGTTGTGTCTGACTCTTTGTGACCCTGTGGACTGTAGCCTGCTAGGCTCCTCTGTCTATGAGATTTCCCAGGCAAGAATACTTGAGTGGGTAGCCATTCCCTTCTCCAGGGGATCTTCCTGACCCAGGGATCGAATCCACATCTCCTGCATTGCAGGCAGATTCTTTACCATCTGAGCCACCAGGGAAGCCTCCAATATCCTACTGAAATATCAGAGAAGACATAGAAACAGAATAGACTGCAGAGTACAGAAGTCTATATGCTGAAAGTTCCATACAGAAGTCCATATGCTGAAAGTTCCATTTTGGTTGGAGATCCACCCAATGTATTTTTCATGGGAAATGATTGAAGGATACTGAAGAAGGAAGGAAGAGCTTTTCACACTCATTAGCTTAACAGACACTGCAGATAAGACTCACTGCTCTAGGAGAACTAGACAGAGTGACTATATGTATCATTTTGCTCACAATAGTCTTCATTTATGCCCATTTTTCTAGTAGAAGTATTAACAGTGCTCCTTTCACTCTCAAAAGAGTCCCAATTGGATATTATGTAGTCTCTCTAGGATTACATAGAGTGCCTCAATAGAATACACAACAATCTTAAAGTCACACAATTACCCCCTTCATTATCATTAAATTGTTTTGACTTACCTGAAAAGTATTTACATTCTGGGTAACACTCTATCCAATCTGAACCAGCCAACATTTGTTCTCATTCCTATCAACACTTCCTCAAATAATGAAGCACCTTTCAAACAATAGGGCAGGAAAAGTAAGACAGAGGACTTATTACCACAGGATAGATTTTAATGATGGAAAAAATGTTTTACTTCTCTGACAAATGATGAAAAATTGAGACTTATTTCCAAGAACAAAAGAGAACATCTCTGAAATTGGAAAAAGAACAAAGAAGAGAAATAAGACTGAGATACAAGAAAAGGTACAGCTGGATGACCAAAGCAAGCAAGTGATCACATGTGAAAATAATTCAATACAGCAAGGTAAAAATTCCTCATGGGAGGCAGTAATTAACAAAATGTGAAAGAAAAGTCAGAGTATAACAAAATGTAAGAAATGGTAATAACACAAAAACACTATGTGAGTTTGAAGACCACAGAATTACAGGTGTTGAGAGGAGAAATGAGAACAGAAACCCAAAGAGTAAAGAAAGATGAAATTGAAGACAACGTTCCCTTCCTGATAATAGATGTGCATATACATGTTGAAAGTAATCAGTGACTTCTAGGTGAAAGTAACGAAAAGAAACTTACACCTTGGGATATTTTGGCAAAACTTTAAATGTTAATATTCACAAATTCTCCAATCATCAAAGCAGGAAAAATGTTTATGGACACATACAGAAAAGTCAACCTGAACACAGTTTACTACTCAGGAAAAAAAAAAAAAAAAAAACTAAATGGAAGAAGAAAATGAAGAAATACCTACCATGTTTTGGACAGACATGACATCTGTGAGAAGAAAACAGTGATATCCTAGAGCTGTGGTATCACAATTCCTCCTTTTTTTGTTCCACTTCCTGGCACACAGAGAAAAGAATATTTCAATAGTTTATATGGTTACTACATGTGGGTGCTCACAACAGGAAACTATCAGCCTAAAGGCTCTGGCTGACCCAGGCTGTGATGAGCCACCTCAGAGATGAAGGGGTAAATTCCTCACACACAGGTCGTCCATTTTTAGTACAATCTTATACTATGGCCCATGAATTGAGAACCTCTTCTCAGATGTGCAATGATTCACAAAACATAACTCTTGTTCTCTCTTAAGTAGTTTTGTGTGCTCAATCACTTCAGTCGTGTCCAACTCTTTGTGACCCCATGTGGGCTGGGGTCCATGGGATTCTGCAGGCAAGAATACTGGAGTGGGTTGCCGTGCCCTCCTCCAGGGGATCCTTCTGATCCAGGATGAAATCCGCATCTCTTGTGTCTCCTGCATCGCAGGCAGATTCTTTACTGCTGAGCCACTGGGGAAGCTTTGAGGAGGAACTAGGACTCTTTAGTAGAACCTACCTTATTTGTACCTCAGCTGAAAGTGAGATAAAGGTAGAATCCAAGAATGATAATATTTTGAAGGAGACTGAAGGGGTACACAAGCCAATGAAACATAGGGTGCTAAATGTGAAGTAACTGATAGAAATACAGGAACTACATTTGTTACTTGAATACTAGGTTTGCCTCTTGGTGGATGTTAAGTCAAAACACAAAAAGACACAACCAAGCCAAATAATTGGAGAAGGAAGAAGATGTATTACTTGCAGGAAGTAAGAACACTGGAGATCTTTCCCCAAAAAAGCAAAATTCAGGAAGTTTTAAATCAAGGGTACAGGCATATTCATGAAGGAACTTGAATAGAGGAGATTTCAGTGTATAATTGGGGCCAAGTTCTATGGAGTCCAAGGCTTAGTGAACTGAAGTCACCCATGAGGGTCAACATCATCACTGCATCTTCCACCAGGGTTGGGGTAGTATCAGGTTCTTATGTATATTCCTTGAGGAAGAACTAAGACTCTGTTGTATTATTCATTGACTGCCTTTCCTTTGTTCATGCACTCATTTGTTCCCTTTGTTTCTGTTCAGTCACTAAGTTTTGTCTGACTCCTTGCTACCCCCATGGACTGAAGCATGCCAGCGTTCCCTGTCCTTTATTATCTCCTGGAGTTTATTCAGACTCATGTCCATTGAGTCAGTGATGCCATCCAACCATCTCATCCTCTGTTGTCCCTTTCTCCTCCTGTCCTAAATCTTTCCCAGCATCAGGGTCTTTTCCAATGGGTCGGCTCTTCACTTCAGGTGGCCAAAGCATTGGAGCTTCAGCATCAGTCCTTCCAATGAATATTCAAGATTGAGTTCCTTTAGGATTGACTGGCTTGGTCTCCTTGCAGTCTTTGTTCCCTTAAGATCATTGATTACTGAGACAAGGGTAAGAATTGTGGCCAGGCTTAAATCACAAAATAGTTAGGCCAAAAATGCCTTCTCTTCTGTCAAGAAAGCATTGCCTAGTTCTCTTTCTCCCAGGACCCTCCTACACATTGACTTTAAAATCTTTAAGTTCTTTTTGATAATTATTTTATATGACTAAAATTATACTTTTATTATGTTTGGTTTTTAAGTGTATAATAATTTAATATTGAAAGTGCTGTGAAAAAGACAAAGTCTGCTAAGCCAAATGGACAGTTGTCAGTCCTTGTCTTATTCTTTGTAGTATTTATTTATTTTTTAAATCTATCTTTTCAAGTGTGTGGTGGTGGTGGTAGTTTAGTTGCTAGGTTGTGTCCGATTCTCTTGACCCCATGGACTATAACCCACCAGGCTGGATGAAGCACAAGCTGGAATCAAGATTGGCGGGAGAAATATCAATAACCTCAGATATGCAGATGACATCACCCTAATGGCAGAAAGCTAGGAGGAACTAAAGAGCCTCTTGATGAAGATGAAAGAGGAGAGTGAGAAAGCTGGTTTAAATTTGACATTCAAAAAAATTAACATCATGGCATCTGGTCCCACCACTTCATGGTAAATCAGTGGGGAAACAATGGAAACAGTGACAGACTTTATTTTCTTGGGTTCCAAAATCACTGCTGATGGTGACTGCAGAATGAAATTAAAAGACACTTATTCCTTGGAAGAAAAGCTATGACAATCATAGTGTATTAAAAGGCAGACATTACTTTGCTAACAAAGGTCCATCTGGTCAAAGCTATGGTTTTTCCAGTAGTCATGTAGGGATGTGAGAGTTGGACCATAAGGAAGGCTGAGCACCCAAGAATTCATGCTTTTGAGCTGTGGTGTTGGAGAAGACTCTTGAGAGTCCTTTGGACTGCAAGGAGATCAAACCAGTCCATCCTAAAGGAAATCAGTCCTAAATATTCATCGGAAGGACTGATGCTGAAGTGGAAGCTCCAATACTTTGGCCACCTGATGCGAAGACTGACTCATTGGAAAAGACCTTGATGCTGGGAAAGTTTGAAGGCAGGAGAAGGGGACGACAGAGGATGAGATGGTTGGATGGCATCACCGACTCAATGGACATGAGTTTGAGAAACTCCAGGAAATAGTGAAGGACAGGGAATCCTGGCGTGCTGCAGTCCATGGGGTCGCAAAGAGTCAGAAACTACTGAGCAACTGAAGAACAATTGCTGTGTTGCTCTCTGAAATTTATGGCATTTTACAGTCAACCAACAATGATTGATAGAATTTGTTTCCTATATCCTTGTAAATAATGTTGTTTATCATTTTTCTGCCTTTTAGGGACAAAACGTGATGTATTTCATGGATTTTTACTGAGGTCAGCCATCTCTTCATTTACTTATGAACCACTTGTATTTCTTCTGTGCATATCTTTTTCTTAGTTCTTTATCCTCCCTTTTTTATTTACCATTTTATCTATGTGTTCCCTTCACAAATTTGTAAGAACTATGTGTATATTAGGCTTCGGATTCCCTGGTGGCTACGATGATAAAGAATCTGCCTATTATACAGAGTGAAGTAAGCCTGAAAGAAAAACACCAATACAGTATCAGAGATCAGATCAGATCAGTCGCTCAGTCGTGTCCGACTCTTTGCCACCCCATGAATCCCAGCACACCAGGCCTCCCTGTCCATCACCAACTCCCGGAGTTCAATGAGACTCACGTCCATTGAGTCAGTGATGCCATCCAGCCATCTCATCCTCTGTCGTCTCCTTCTCCTCCTGCCCCCAATCCCTCCCAGCATCAGAGTCTTTTCCAATGAGTCAACTCTTCGCATGAGGTGGCCAAAGTACTGGAGTTTCAGCTTTAGCATCATTCCTTCCAAAGAAATCCCAGGGCTTACCTTCTTCAGAATGGACTGGTTGGATGTCCTTGCAGTCCAAGGGACTCTCAAGAGTCTTCTCCAACACCACAGTTCAAAAGCATCAATTCTTCGGCGTTCAGCCTTCTTCACAGTCCAACTCTCACATCCATACATCACCACAGGAAAAACCATAGCCTTGACTAGATGAACCTTTTTTGGCAAAGTAATGTCTCTGCTTTTCAATATGATATCTAGGTTGGCCATAACTTTCCTTCCAAGGAGTAAGCGTCTTTTAATTTCATGGCTGCAATCACCATCTGTAGTGATTTTGGAGCCCATAAAAATAAAGTCTGACACTGTTTCTGCTGTTTCCCCATCTATTTCCCATGAAGTGGTGGGACCGGATGCCATGAGCTTCGTTTTCTGAATGTTGAGCTTTAAGCCAACTTTTTCACTCTCCTTTTTCACTTTCATCAAGAGGCTTTAGAGTTCCTCTTCACTTTTTGCCATAAGGGTGGTGTCATCTGCATATCTGAGGTTATTGATATTTCTTCCGGCAATCTTGATTCCAGTTTGTGTTTCTTCCAGTCCAGCATTTCTCATGATGTACTCTGCATATAAGTTAAATAAACAGGGTGACAATATACAGCCTTGACGAACTCCTTTTCCTATTTGGAACCAGTCTGTTGTTCCATGTCCAGTTCTAACTGCTGCTTCCTGACCTGCATACAAATTTCTCAAGAGGCAGATCAGGTGGTCTGGTATTCCCATCTCTTTCAGAATTTTCCACAGTTTATTGTGATCCACACAGTCAAAGGCTTTGGCATAGTCAATAAAGCAGAAAAGAGAAACCCAAGTAAGATGGTAGGTGTTGCAAGAGGGCATCAGAGGGCAAACACACTGAAACCATACTCACAGAAAACTAGTCAATCTAATCACACTAGGACCACGGCCTTGTCTAACTCAATGAAACTAAGCCATGCCCGTGGGGCAACCCAAGACGGGTGGGTCATGGTGGAGAGATTTGACAGAATGTTGTCCACTGGAGAAGGGAATGGCAAACCACTTCAGTATTCTTGCCTTGAGAACCCCATGAACAGTATGAAAAGGCAAAATGATAGGATACTGAAAGAGAAACTCCCCAGGTCAGTAGGTGCCCAATATGCTACTGGAAATCAGTGGAGAAATAACTCCAGAAAGAATGAAGGGATGGAGCCAAAGCAAAAACAATACCAAGCTGTGGATGTGACTGGTGATAGAAGCAAGGTCCAATGCTGTAAAGAGCAATATTGCATAGGGACCTGGAATGTCAGGTCCACGAATCAAGGCAAATTGGAAGTGGTCAAACAAGAGATGGCAAGGGTGAATGTCAACATTCTAGGAATCAGCGAACTAAAATGGACTGGAATGGGTGAATTTAACTCAGATGACCATTATATCTACTACTGCAGGCAGGAATCCCTCAGAAGAAATGGAGTGGCCATCATGGTCAACAAAAGAGTCCGAAATGCAGGACTTGGATGCAATCTCAAAAACGACAGAATGGTCTCTGTTTCTAAGGCAAACCATTCAATATCACAGTAATCCAAGTCTATGCCCCAACCAGTAACGCTGAAGAAGCTGAACGGTTCTATGAAGACCTACAAGACCTTTTAGAACTAACACCCCCCCCCCCAAAAAAAAAGATGTCCAATACAGTATACTAACACATATATATGGAATTTAGAAAGATGGTAATGATAACCCTGTGTGCGAGACAGCGGGGGAGACACAGATGTAAAAAGTCTTTTGGACTCTGTGGGAGAGGGTGGGATGATTTGGGAGAATGGCATTGAAACATGTATAATATCATATATGAAACAAATCACCAGTCCAGGTTCAATGCATGATACTGAATGCTTGGGGCTGATGCACTGAGACGACCCAGAGGGATGGTACGGGGAGGGAGGAGGGAGGGGGGTTCAGGATGGGGAACACGTGTATACCTGGGGGGGATTCATGTTGATGTATGGCAGAACCAATACAATATTATAGAGTAATTAGCCTCCAACTAAAATAAATAAATTTATATTTTAAAAAAATTACTATAAAAAAAAAAAAAAAGAATCTGCCTCCAATGTGGGAGACCTCGTTTCAATCTCTGGAGAAGGAAATGGCAGCCCACTCCAGTATTCTTGGCTGGAGAATCCCATGGACAGTGGAGCCTGGCAGGCTATAGTCCATGGGATTGCAAAGAGTTGAACATTACTGACAAACTAATACACACACACACACATACACATCTGCATATTAAGAGTAACAGTCTTCCATCTATTAAAGAGTCAAAATTTTTCCAAGTTACTGTCTTTTAAAATGTTTATATTAAAATGAGCAAAACCAATACAATATTGTAAAGTTAAATAAAATAAAATTTAAAAAAATGTTGATTCAAAGACAAAAGTGTAAAAAAAAATAAAAAAATTAAATGTTTATATTATTTCTTGGTATGTAAAAACTTTAAATTTTTAGATCTTACATTTTATCAATGTTTTCCTTTATGGCTTCTCTCTTGTCTAGGAATACCTTCCTCACTCTAAGTTTGACCCTTCAGTCTCATATCCTTTGTCATTCTATATTCTCTAGTCTGATCATGGCTCTAACCCTTAGTGGTCTGAGTAAAGTTTAATTATCTGGGTCCTTCATTAGTCCAATATTCTCAGAAAAATAATGTTTTCCATGATCAAGATCTAGAGAAACATGTCTTGTTTCTCACCTTTCTCCCTTAATTTGATCTTAATTTTGATGTTTTTAAAATATATCATTTTAGTCAGTAGCTGCACTGTTTTATTCTCGTTTTCTTTTTCTTTCTTTCTTTTTTTTTTCTTTAAATGGGGGATGCATTCAGTGTGTAGCAGAGTCAGGTAAATATTCTTCCATCTCCAGACTTCATCAGAGGTGCACTTGCAAGTGTTGATGACTCCCTCTAACAAATAATCACTTAATTTTGTTGTTATTTAGCCACACCTCGACACTTTCTTTTTGTAGTTTGTTTTTCTACATCTTTGGATACTTTACCTAGTTTTCCTTCTGCTTTATCTTTTCTTTCTAATTTTTTTCAGTTTTTATTTTATTTTATTTAACTTTACAATATTGTATTGGTTTTGCCATATATCAACATGAATCTGCCACAGGTATACACGTGTTCTCCATCCTGAACCCTCCTCCTTCCTCCCTCCCCATACCATCCCTCTGGGTCGTCCCAGTGCACCAGTCCCAGGCAGAGGTGCATTCTTTATCTTTTCTAACCATCCTTTAAATGTTGGAGCCTTTATGAATCTGACCTGGTCCCATTATCTCTGCACTCTTTATAGTCTATCTGGAAAATCTCATCTACTGCACCGGCCTCAAATATGACCTGTGTATTTTTTATCCTCAAAACTATCTCTTTATTCCAGACTTACCTCCAGCAATGTGTACTCACATCTAACTACCTACTTCCATTTATACATGATATTTAATATGTGTCCCAACTTATTTAAAAAATGCTTTATTTCCCCCCTAAACCTGCTCATCTGTCAGTCTCCCACACGTGAATATATAACACCAATATCCATGCATTTCTGAGGCCAAAACCTAAGGTATCATTCTTCATCTCTCTCTTTTCTTCATGGATGACGTCCAAACTATTTAGCAATGATGTCAAATCTTCCTCAAAAATAGTTCCCCCTTTCTTCAGTCTTGGCCCTCTCCAGTCCATTCTCCACACATCAGCCACAACAATGATTTGGGAACCCATTGCATATCATATTTTCTTCCTTCTTTAACCTCCTATAGTGGCACTCTGCCTCATTGCCCTTTGATTATAATTCAGATGTCTTACAAGGCCCGTCATGATGTGGCTTCTGATCACATCTACACATTTGTCCCTTATCTTTGACTTTTTCACATTTCACACTCAAGGAAAACTCAAATACGCCATGCCCCTCCTCACAGGCACTTTATACACATGTCTATTTCTTCCTGAAGCATTTTCTCTTCCTCTTCCTTTTTTTTTTTTATATCGTAGTGCTAGTTTTCCTTCAGGGGTCAGGAGTTTTCCGATGTCAGGAAGTTATTCCTGATCACTAACCCCCAGGTTACACTTTGGTTTATTCCTGATCACTAACCTCCAGGTTACACTTTGGTTACACTTTTGGTTTAACCCCCAGGTTAAACCAAATACAGGTTTGGCCACTGGCCACTCAACAGCCAATAAATCGAGGGGCAAGCTTTGATAGAGAGGCAAGATACTTTATTCAGAAAAGCTGGTGATCTGGGGAGATGGTGGGCTTATATGCAGAGAACAACTCCAAAGATTCTGCTCCATGACAGTTTTTAAAAGGAAAAAAGGGGATACCATCTCAGTTAATCATTAAGGCAGGAGGTCATATTCTTCATCACTTTTCCATTACGTGCAGGCCTGCTGACTTCTCCCCATCACAAGATGCTGCCTTGCCCATATGGTCTGCCTGAAAATTTACTAAAGGGAAGCTGGGGGTAGAGAGTCAGTCATTCTTTAACTACTTAATATTTCATCCTTATACCTTCTATTGCAGGAATGGAATCAAGGGTTTTAGGTAAGGTATTGTATATATTTAGAAAAACAGAAATCAGGAGCTAAGTTAAATGTTGTGTAATGATCTCATCTTTCTGATTAAGGTCTAAGGAAAACAAGGATGAGCAAACAGAAAGGGGCAAAAGAGCTGCTTACAACATTATGTATCCCTAGCATACGCTATAATTAGTGCACCAAGAATAGAGCAAAGGTTTGTTTACAGGTGTCTGTCTCCTAGTAGACTGCTTTCTGTAGGGGCAGCAGTTCTGTCACCTTACTTCCGTCTAGCACAGGGACATCTTATCAAACATGTTTTGAATCAAGTAATGGACTGGATGTGTGATTTTTCAAAGTTCTAAAAACCCCTTCAGATAACCTGAAGAGTTCAGTAGGGTAGGGGAAGGAATAAAGAAAGAGAGGAAGTCATCATAGGAATGATTCTGGAGCCTCAGCCCCACTTCCAGTACAGAAGCTGCACTTTCACCAACACTTCTATGAAACTTTTGTTTCTGACTTTATTTGAGAAAAGATTCTGCTAAGAATAAAGTCAGAAATAACCAAAGTCCATAATATTGAAGCTCTCCCCAAGCTCTTAATTCCATAATTTTGTGAAACTGCAATGAACTAAATGATGGAAATAACATAGGATGAAAACATTAGACTCTAGTCTACATACAAAGGATCTTCAAAGAGGTTTGCATCAGACTCAGATCATTTTCAGACAGTTCAGCAGATCATTGCACTACTGTATGAGACAATCATTCAGGAAACTGTTTCTACAAGGACAGTTTTTTTTTCCTTCTTCTTCTTTTCGAGAGTACATATCCTAGTAGCTAGAAACAAATTACTATGTGGCACTTGCAGAACTAGGATACTGTTTCTCTCAAACCATTATTCAAACCCATGATAGTTTCATTCCATTTTAGTTAGTAACTGAAATAAACCTATAAAATCCACATTCTTTCTCTTGCCTGTGGGAGCCTCTTGATTCAGGAAACTTGATTGAATATAAAAGGCAATATTCAGAGAAGAAAGACACAATTGTACAACTAATTAAATCACTTGCCTCTTGCTTCAGAGGTTAATGAGCATCCCAATCAGGGATAACAAAACCAAAATTAGATGTTTTAGAAGTGAGGTACATAGGTATTATAATCTTTATATTAAAAATTATTAAAGTTTTTAATATCACTCTCTATTTTGCTCTCTCTCCTTTGTTTTTGTAATGTTTTCACATTACGAAGCACAGGATTCAATAAGTGTCAGGGGCTTTGGAGACAATACTGCACAAATTTTCTTCTCATATAATGTGAAAAAGCCCAGGGAAGGGAAACAACTCACCCCAGATCATTCAAGTAGTAGAAATGAGGTTAGAAATCAGGACTATCACTCTTAATTAGATGATCTGTCTTTGATACTAAATTTCAATCTATTTATATTTTTGAAAAAAGTATAATATAGGGCAGAATAATATACCCCATGAGGCATTGTAGCACAGTAGAAAGAATATGGATTTTAGAGGAAGACGGATCTGGTTTGAGTTCCACTTAGGTCTCTCTCTAATTTCTTAAACACCTTGGGCCTCATTTCTGCCTCTGAAAGATTAAGATGGAAATATTAGTTGTGGTGGATTATACTTTTCAAATTGGCCACAACAATATATCCCATTCTGCATGCTTTTCATTAATGTGACCTGAATGCTCCTACCAACAATAGGTGGACCTTTGTCCCCTCCTCTCCTATCTGATTTGACTGGTGGCTGTTCTGAGCATTAGAGGGTAACTGAATGATAGTATTCTAGCCTGGAGAATCCCATGGACAGAGGAGCCTGGTGGGTTATAGTCCATGGTGTCGCAAAGAGTTGGACATGACTGAAGTGACTTAGCACACACACACACATATGACTTCCAAAGATAGAACAGAAATGGTCTCGACGTTTCCACCAGGTTTTCCTGGGACACTTGTTTGGAGGATGGTAACTGCCAGGTGTGAGGTTCAATTGCTCGGTAGTTACTATTGTGAACTGGTGGACAATCCTAGCTGGGATTCCAACTTACAGCCAACATCTCCTGCCAGCCATGGGAGTCAGCCATTTTCAATGTTGAGGCCAGTGGAATTTTCAAATGAAGGAAATCACAACTGAAATCTGGGTGCAGGAGCAGGAGAAATCCCAAGAAGTAGGCAACTGAACCCTTTCTGAATTCCTGACCAGTTTAATCATGAACACAGCAAAAGCATTTTCATTTTACTCTAAATTTAGGGTCATTTGTTCTGTAACAATAACCAAATCACATACTGCTACTGCTGTTGCTGCTAAGTCGCTTCAGTCGTGTCCGACTCTGTGTGACCCCATAGACGGCAGCCCACTAGGCTCCTCTGTCCCTGCGATTCTCCAGGCAAGAATACTGGAGTAGGGTGCCATTTCCTTCTCCGATGCATGAAAGTGAAAAGTGAAAGTGAAGTCGCTCAGTCGTGTCCGACTCTTCGAGACCCCATGGACTGCAGCCTGCCAGGCTCCTCTGCCCATGGTATTTTCCAGGCAAGAGTACTGGAGTGGGGTGCCATTGTCTTCTCTGAGATCACATACTATATAAGGACTAAAAGGTAAAGTGCACAGTATAGTACTCACCAAAATATACAGAGCTAGTTTTTATGAAATTACATTAATAAAGAAGCACTCCCATTTTTACATTGAGGCAACAATAATTTTTTATTATACCCAAGTTAAATTCCAGTTCAGGAACATATGTGATGGCTCCAGTTAATCTGAGGTCCCTCATATTTCTCTTGTAATTCTCTTGCCTTCACATATACTCTCAGTTCTTTCTCTAGATCTCAGCCCTGGTCACTGTCACTTGGAGAATTCCATGGACAGAGGAGCCTGGTGGGTTACAATCCTTGGGGTCACAAAGAGTCAGACACGACTGAGTGACTAACACACACATTATATTTGGACTGATGCTATTATTTAAGTAATATATTGTATATATGTGGCATTTGAGAAATTCTCTCAATGCAGATATGCATCCACTTATAAAAGTTAGTATCAACTTATGCCACACATATATGCGTTGATGTGCCAAATGTATGTAGACCATTTGTCCAGAGCATGTAAATGAAGCCACACAAATGAATCACATCTGATCAGTTGTCCTTCTAATATGTGCAGAACATACATAATCGTGTTCTCTGGCACAGAGAGACAACTACTCCATAAATGATGATGGGGATGCTTCCTGTGTAATGAATAGGCAGGACTCATGTTTGGAAAAGATGTTCATTAAATAAAAATATTTTAAATGCAATGACATGGCTGGCTGGCTGTATATCACAGAACCTGGGAATGGCCCTATCTCTTTTCTAGATAAGAGCTGTGCAATGACATTTGCTAAAGGTCACCATGAATCAACAGGGCTTGGAGTCAACTCAATGCTCAGAGTCATTTCCAATTTACAAGTCCTCTCTTAGGAAAGTAGAGTTCATCCTCCCTTCACTGCTCCCCTCCCTGTCATTTTATCTCCCATCATCAAGCATACCATATATGAGGAACATTTTCATCAATTGCTGTGGATGAAAGGAAGGCAACTTCCACTTATGGAGTGTACAGTATGCACCAGGTAAATCATTGTGCTACTTCACATGTCAGTGTCATTTAACTCTCCCAGGAGAGTATGGTGAAACAAGAGAACACTTGGATAGAAGTGTTTGCTAATAATATAAGCAAGCAATTATTATCTTCCTAGATCCATAAAATATTAATTTTGGAAGAAATTTATAAAGCTCATTTGGCCTACTGATTTTTAACCAGATTTTGTCTTCAGTTCTATTAATATATATGACAAATTATCCCTAATGTTATATAGTCACTAAGTTGTGTCCGACTCTTCTGTGACCCCATGGACTGTAGCCTACCAGGCTCCTCTTGCCCACAGGATTTTCCAGGCAAGAATATTAGAGTGGATTGCCATGCCCTCTTCCAGGGGATCTTCCTGACCCAGGGAATAAATCCATGTCTCCTGCATTGACAGGTGGCTTCTTTACCGCTGAGCCACCAGGAAAGCCATCACTAATATTATGTCCTCTAGAAGATCGGAGGAGAGGAGAGTTAGGGTAGGAATCTGTGTATTTTGAAAATGAAATCTAATCCAGGACTTGCCAATAGGCCTTTTGTTGAATGCATATCACTATTCTTCCCCGCCACCCCCATTTGAGAATCCTGAAGTAGTTGGATACTCTTTCTTTACCAGTGAAACAGTTGGAACATTGTGACAACCGAGATGAAGTGACTTGGCCAAAATACTGCAAGACTGTATTAGAGGTAATCATCTCTCTTTCTTTCTTCTAGGACACTGTCTACTTCTCTTCGAGAATGTGTGCTAATGTCAGTATTTTCAAAAAAATGATTAATTTGAGAACTGATCAGGCCATCCTTATATAAGTGGAACTTATTGTGTCCCAAATGCAAATTATATGAGTTCAAGGGACCCAATGGTCTTCACATTTTTTTTTTTTTTTGGTCTTCACATTTTAGTCAATGTCCCATTTGCAAGATAAAGCCCAGAACACTGGTGCTGGAGTCATCATCTGTAATTCCAGGCAAATGAGAGAAACACCATGCATATTAATTACTCCTGCTACAAAACTGAAGTTGATGGGGTATTGGAGATGCTAATAATGATCATAGGAATTAAAATAACCTGAAGTACTATCCAAACATGAATCAAAGTATTTTATCACTTGCAGAAATCATTTAATGAGTGCCTACTCCCTCAGAAATGTATTATTTTTTTTTCTCATTTCATTGATTGATTTTTGGCATGAATGTAGATGTGGGAAACAGATACACTTTACCTGATTCTGTAGCCCTTATTTGTATTATTTCATGAATTCATTATAGCAGAACCTTCACTATATTTTAATGCAAGCAGAATAGATAATGAGTTCCTCCCAGTGTCTTACTTCACCTCTCTACATTATTTTTTATCAAATTAAATCATTGGTCAGTAGAATCTTTGATTTTCCATACTGGTGGTGAATGCTGCAATTCTGTGGCTCTCAAGGATCTTGGCATTCAAATTCAAGATAGATTCAGCTTTTCTTGGAAAAGAGAGATTTACCTTTGAGTCAAGTGAACTACACCATCATAACCTAATAACAATCTTCACTGAAACCAGTTGAATATGATTAGTGTGCACATTTATCCTCATCACCCCAGGTTGCAAGTCAAGACTGTTGGAAACTTCCTGAAGAGAAGATATTGTCCACTTAAAATGGGCCAGAGATGTGTGCTTTTGGTACATCTTTTACTCTTCAGTTTTGAGTCTGTCCTCATGCTCTTAACCAATATATCACATTGTAAACCCTATAAACTTGATCTCTATTCATGACAGAAAATTATTCACTCTGAGTATGTGGTCCTATCTTCTTCATGCATATCACCCATCTCAACAACAGTGACATCACTCATCTTCTCCGATAAATGTCAACTCTTTCTTCTTTTATAATTCTAACCAAGAGTTCCCTGAACTATGACATTTTCTTGCATCTGACTTTCTGCTTCTCATCTCTGTCACCATCTTTTAGTATCCTTATATATAGGGGAAAAAGTGACACTTTTGATCTGTTCTAAAGCAGAGCTGTTGCTTTAGTTATCTGTTGATCACCATTTGAGGTTTGCAAAGGCAATACTTTTACCTGAAAAGCAGAGCTGGAGATTGCATTATCTTCACTCTGTATGCTGCTACTGCTGCTGCTAAGTCGCTTCAGTCGCGTTTGACTCTGTGAGACCCCATAGACGGCAGACCACCAAGCTCCCCCGTCCCTGGGATTCTCCAGGCAAGAACACTGGAGTGGGTTGCCATTTCCTTCTCCAATGTATGAAAGTGAAAAGTGAAAGTGAAGTCGCTCAGTCGTGTCCGACTCTTCGCGACCCCATGGACTGCAGCCTGCCAGGCTCCTCCGCCCATGGTATTTTCCAGGCAAGAGTACTGGAGTGGGGTGCCATTGCCTTCTAAATGAAATCTATTGATGTGATCCAGAAATGGAGAGGGGATTAGAGGGCAGAACAAGAACAGACTAGAATCATATGCCTGTGAGTGCATGAGAGAAAATACTTTTTTTATTTTAAACTTAATTGGAAAATGAGGCAAAGGGTCCATTTTGCTCCTCTAACTGTGGCCTGAATAGAAAATTTTAGCCAATTTTTGTCAGTATTGCCTATAAGGGAAAAAGTTTTGTATGAAAGCACCAAAGGTGAGCCTTAGGGACCAGTATGTTTTTCAGCAACATAGGTTTAAGGAGAACTAAAATTGTATGCTGTGACAACACTATAATTTTGTTACAGAATAAACAAGTGAGAGAGAGGGACGAGATGTTGGAAGCATGCACACTTTACTGAGTAAAATTATTACTCCATTTAAAAGTTCAACTGTGATTGCAAATAGCCAGAGAATAAAGAGTAAATTCGCATAAACTATTTAAAAAGGGATTCAGATTTCAGGTTTTGTTCTATGAGTATTGCACTAACCAACTTGTGGTGGCTAATTAGGACTCCAGTGTGCTCATACTGTGGCCTCAGAAGAGTTGTAGTAATATATTTAATCACTGAGAAGAAATTAAATGATGGATAAATTAACATCATCTAATTGATGATGCCACGGATTATTTACTGTGGCATGTAAATCTGTTTTTATATGTGGCTTTGTCATGGACTATGTTAAGTGTGTGAACTTGCTTCATCTCCTTTTGTGAAAGTAAACATTATATTTTAAAATTTTTTAAATTGAAGTATAGTTGACCTACAGTGTTAATTACTGCTGTACAATGAAGTGATTCAGTTATACATATACATACATATCTATATATACATTCTTTTTTGATGTATATATTCTTTTTTATATAAACCATTATGGTTTATCATAGGATAATGAATATAGTTCTCTGTGCTGTATAGTAGGACCTGTTGTTTATCCATTCTATATATAAAAACTTACATCTGCTAACTCCAACCCTTTCTGCCATGGCAATCACCAGTCTTTTCTGTCTGTGATTCTGTTTTTGTTTCACAGATGGGTTCATCTGTGTCATATTTCAGATTCCACATATAAGTGATATTATATGGTATTTGTCTTTCTCTTTCAGACTTCACTTAGTATGATAATCTCTCTTTGAATCCATGTTGCTGCAAATGACATTGTCTTTCTTGTTTATGACTGAGTAGTATTCCATAATGTTTGTTTGTGTGTGTGTGTGTGTGTGTGTGTGTGTATACACACATCTTTTTTATCCATTCATTCGTTGATGGACGCTTAGGTTGCTTCCATGTCTTGGCTATTGTGAACAGTGATGCTATCATCATAGAGATGCATGTATCTTTTCGAATTATGGTTTTCTCCAGATATATGCCCAGGAGTGGAATTGCTGAATCATGTGGTAGTTCTGTTTTTAGTTTTTTTAGGAACCTCCATACTGTATTCCATAATGGTGTACCAATTTATATTCCCACCAACAGTGTAGGAGGGCTCCCTTTTCTCTACACCCTCTCCAGCATTTGTTATTTGTAGACTTTTTCAATATGACCATTCTGACTGTTCTGAGGTGATACCTCATTATAGTTTTGATTTACATTTGTCTAATAATTAGAGATGTTGATCGTCTTTTCATGTGCTTTTTGGCCATCTGTATGAAAGTAAACATCTTAGTTGCTGGGACATCAAATGTTGTTAGGGGGACTCACTAGACATGTTAAACATTGCATGGGTTAAGTGCCATTGGTACCTACTTAATGTGACAACTACTTCCTCATTCATCATTCATCTTGGGTCATATTTGTTATATTTATTAACTAAGCAAAAATACCATGTATCACTCCATTTTAATTTTTCTTTCCACATCTATTGAGCTAAATGCAAGGTGGCTAGAACAGGGAGATGTCATTAGCTATTCAGAGTAGATGCACCACTGTATGCATTTTGTTGTTCCATCACTGAGTCACGTCAGAGTCTTTGCGAACCCATGGATTGCAGCATGCCAGGGTTCCCTGTCCTTCACTATCTCCTGAAGTTTGCTCAAACTCATGTCCATCGAGTTGGTGATGCTGTCCAACCATCTCATCGTCTGTCACCCCCTTCTCCTCCTGCCTTCAATCTTTCCCAGAATCAGGGTCTTTTCCATTGAGTCAGTTCTTCATATCAGCTAGCCAAAGTATTGGAGCTTCAGCTTCAGCATCAGTCCTTCCAATGAATATTTAGGGTTGATTCACACATAATGAGACACCTTTCTCTTTGTCTTGCCTTGCCCCTTCCAGCCCCTCACAGTTGGAGGCACTGACGCCCTCTGCCTATGCAGTCACATGTGGTCCCCGAATCAACCCAGCAGACAGCAGGCATATAAAAAGAGCCACAGCAAACCATCAAGTCAGGTCTAGACTAAGTTTTTGCTCTTGATTTAGCAGGCAGAGGACTGTATACCTGCATGACCACCATGTCAGTGCACTCTCTATGCTGGTTAGCATTTTCTTTCATGGTTTCCTTGGTCCTACAATTCCCACTAGTATTATAGATGACTCCAAACCCCGGAACCTGACATTTAACCCAAATTCTTGCTGCTTTCCTCCTAGAGGGTTGGATCATACCTTTGACACCCTCGCTCCCCATCCTTTCACAGCTAGGATCTTGCTGGGAAAGAACTGAAATCACAGTAATTACTGAAACAAGCTCAATTATCTCATCCCTTTGGATTTTATATATTGGGCACTTTGGCCATGATTCTCAGGGTCCAGTTCTATATTTGAGCTTAACTCCTGTTATCTCCCTCCTTGCTAACTTTGCCTTTCGCAACTGGCAAGAACCACCACTAAACCTCATTCCCTAACTTGACAGAGCTAACTGAGATAATAAATATATATACTAACATTGTGACAGCATTCCCTTGGTCCCATTCTCACCCTTATCCTTTTCAATAATACTAATAATGAATTTCAAAAACAGTATGACATGATTCTTCATGAACTATCAGCATTTTCATAGCTAAACAGCTGCATTTGGTCTACACTGCATTAACTCTGGTCACAAGAAAATTTCCTGAGAATGGAGGATGAAGATCCTGATGTCTGTGTCCAAGGCATTGAATATATTTCCCTCCCTCCTCCTGATCACTGCTTCTAATGCATTTTTATTCTGAGATACAATGCTTTGAAGTAAACACTATGTTTAAAATGACTGCTTTATAATTAGGTAGTCACATACATGTAGTTGAAAACAAGATCATAATACTCCACTCAGAAACATATAATTTAAACGAGTAAGAGGTTATGTATTCTAAGCAACCTTTTGTTTCCTGAACAACTATTTTTAGTATGCAAATATACAGATGTGCACACTTGTTGCTCTCTAATGAATAAGTTGTGTCAGATCTAACAAAAGCGATAACTATTGTTTAGTTATAATTTTATTTATTTATTTTAGTTATAATTTTAAAAAGACATTTTCAGTGCATCTTTTGTGCATTTTATTTATATGAAGTTTCTACTTTTTTGGGTACAGTGTCTATACATATAGTCAACATGACTATTGTGATATTAAAAAAAAATAAGACTTAACCTGATGTAGCAGCAAATGTCTAAGTAACACTTGATGTTTTTAAGTGGCATATCCACTGATCAGGCCAAATATTCAGCTCAGCAAAACCAAATATCTTGTAGCTGATTATAAAAGTTACTGTCAAATATTCATGTTTTATCCAGATTGGAAGTCATACAAGAATCCAATCTTCCTTTCTAGGTTATGTCTCTTAGCATAGTTACATAAATATCAATTATTAGCTTAAGATGTCAAGTGGCTTGTATAGGGTAGCTTAACACCTTCATTAATATATTGCAAATTTCATGATCTTGATGTATGCATGTCTATGAAATAAAATGATAAATAAGAAACATTTCAATAGAACAAAGGAAATCATGGCTGTATAGGAGTTTTTTATGCATAACCTTGAATTTTAATGAAATATCTGATAAAAAAGTTTATTTTCTAATGCTATTGGATATATATTTATAATACATGTATTTATTTTTTAATTTATTTTTTGTTGAAGTATATGTGATTTACAATATTCTTTTTTTTATAAAAATTTTTTAAATTTTATTTTATTTAACTTTACAATATTGTATTGGTTTTGCCATATATCAAAATGAATCTGCCACAGGTATACATGTCTTCCCCATCCTGAACCCTCCTCTCTCCTCCCTCCCCATACCATCCCTCTGGGTCTTCCCAGTGCACCAGCCCCAAGCATCCAGCATTGTGCATTGAACCTGGACTGGCAACTCATTTCATATATGATATTATACATATTTCAATGCCATTCGCCCAAATCATCCCACCCTCTCCCTCTCCCACAGAGTCCATAAGACTATTCTATACATCAGTGTCTCTTTTGCTGTCTCGTACACCGGATTATTGTTACCCTCTTTCTAAATTCCATATATATGCGTTAGTATACTGTATTGGTGTTTTTCTTCCTGGCTTACTTCACTCTGTATAATAGGCTCCAGTTTCATCCACCTCATTAGAACTGATTCAAATATATTCTTTTTAATGGCTGAGTAATACTCCATTGTGTATATGTACCACAGCTTTCTTATCCATTCATCTGCTGATGGACATCTAGGTTGCTTCCATGTCCTGGCTATTATAAACAGTGCTGCGATGAACAATGGGGTACATGTGTCTCTTTCAATTCTGGTTTCCTCAGTGTGTATGCCCTGGTGGAAAGTGAAAGTCACTCAGTTTTGTCTGACTCTTTGTGACCACATGAGCTATGCAGTCCATGGAATTCTCCAGGCCAGAATACTGGAGTGGGTAGCCTTTCCCTTCTCCAGGGGATCTTCTCAAGCCAGGGATCGAACCCAGGCCTCCTGAATTGCAGGCGGATTCTTTACCAGCTGAGCCACAAGCAAAGCCCAAGAATACTGGAATGGGTAGCCTATCCATTCTCCAGGGGATCTTTCTGACCAAGGAATCTAACAGGCATCTCTTGCATTGCAGGCAGAAATTCTTTTCCATATATATACATTCTTTTTATACATATATACATTCTTATACATATATATTGGGGAAGGAAATGGCAACCCACTCCAATATTCTTGCCTGGAAAATCCCATGGACAGAGAAGCTTGGCAGGCTACAGTCCACGGGGTCGAAAGAGTCGGACACAACTTAGCGACGAAACCACCACCACCACCATACATAAATATGTATAACTGAATTCAGTATCACAGGTTATTGAACATAGTTCTCTGTGCTATACCTAGGACCTTGTTTATTCATTCTATATATAAGAGCTTACATCTTCTAACTCCAGACTCCTACTCCACCTCTCTCCAACCCCTTCCCACTTGGCAACCACCAGTCTATTCTCTATGTCCCTGATTCTGTGTCTGTTTCACCGATGGGTTCATATGTGTCATATATTAGATTCCACATTTAAGTGATATCCTATAGTATTTGTCTTTGTCTTTCTGACTTGCTTAATTTAGTATGACAATCTCCAGTTGATCCACGTTGCTACAAATGGCATTATTTTCTCTTTTTTTATGGCTGAGTAGTATTCCATCATGTATATATGTGTGCATGTGTACACACCACTTCTTTATCCATTCCTTTGCTGATGGACATTTAGATTGCTTCTTTGTCTTGGCTATTGTGAATGTGCTGCTGTGAACATATTATAACATAGGTGTTATAATACATATATTTAGCTATGTATGTGTATATACTACATATAAAAAATTAACTATTCTCATATATAAATGAATATCCATGTGTGTATACATATATATATATATATATTCTATCTATACATATGACATACATACCTTGGAAGGCACACGTTAATTGATTATTAGGTTTATTGTATATTTGTGGGCACATGTTTTATCTTGTACATTTCTCATAAAACTACATGTGCCCAAGGATATCACTCTTTTTTTTCAAATAGGAAAGCTAAGACTCCAAAGCCTACGGCATTTATACTCTATTATGTATCAGCAAACATTCTATTCGTTATTTTAGATTTTACTATCCAACTATTGGACCCTTCATCCATTTGTTTTTCTTTGCAGAAAGTCTTTTGTTGATTCAGTGAGCATTATTAGCAAATTCAATTTTTACTTAAGGGTACTATATCCTTTAGGATTTATTAGGTGGTATGTGGGATAGCAAGTGGAGAGAGGATGATGATAGATGAGAAATGGAATAGGACAATATGTGCTATAAATAATACAAAAATACAAAGGAATGAGTCAGTTTATAGGAGTCAGTGTGAGAGAAAAACATCAGAACTGAAAGAAACTCTTCATAGAGGAAGGGCAGTGAAGATGAACATCCTTTGAACCTTGCACTTTTGAGTTAAGGTGGCATTTATCTAGCAGCCACCACTAAGCCTTTCCTTACAAACACAGTATCTGAAAACCACAAAAGTGCCCTTAAAAAGGAGCCTACAATCTACTGTCATAATTTAAGAGAATTTTATATTAAGTTCAAGACCCATGACACTGAGTTAAGACTCATAATAAACAACTGATACATTATACCACACAATTAATGGGAATCTGAAAGTATGCAAGAAAGATACTTTGCCCTTCTCCCTCTGGCTGTCCTATGATTAAGACATCGAAGGTTTCTACCAAGAAGAAACTTGGACAGCTATCTCTTTACATATTATTGTTTTTATTTTTGACAACAATTTTATTGAGATTTGTTTACATATAATATACTGATGAGTTGGACTATAAAGAAAGCTGAGCGCTAAAGATTTGATACTTTTGAAATGTGGTGCTAGACAAGACTCTTGAGAGTCCCTTGGACTGCAAGGAGATCCAACCAGTCAATCCTAAAGGAAATCAGTCCTGAATATTCATTGGAAGGACTGATGCTGAAGCTGAAACTCTAATACTTTGGCCACCCAATGCAAGGAATCGACTCATTTGAAAAGATCCTGATGCTGGGAAAGATTGAAGGCAGGAGGAGAAGGGGAGATGGGGATGAGAGAGGATGAAATGGTTGGATGGCATCACCGACATGATGGACATGAGTTTGTAGGCTCTGGGTGTTGGTGGGGCTTCCCTTGTGGCTCAGCTGGTAAAGAATCAGCTTGCAATGTAGGAGACCTGGGTTCGATCCCTGGCTTTGGAAGATCCCCTGGAGAAGGGAAAGGCTGCCCACTCCAGTATTTTGGCCTGGAGAATTTCATGGACTATTACAGTCCATGGGGTCCCAAAGAGTTGGACATGACTGAGTGACTGAACTGAACTGAATGTACTGACATATGTAACTTATTTATATATAGTGAATATATAATTTATTTACATACAATGAAGCCATTTTAAATCTGCTGCCATTAATTGATTTTGACAGGTGCTTATACTTCTGAAACCATCCCCACAATCGAGATATAGAAGATTACTATTACTCAGAAAATTTCCCCATGCCTGCATCTAGTCATTGCCACCTCCCCACAGGCAATTATTGATCTAATATTTATCAACCAAGGTCAGTTTGCCTGTTTTTGAACTCCATATAAATGAAATTATGCAGCAAGTGTTCTCTATGTCTGGCTTCTGAAGCTCGTGCATGCGTGCATGGTAAATCACTTCAGCTGTGCCTGAGTCTGTGATCCTATGGATCGTAGCCTGCTAGGCTTTTTTTTCTTCTCTTTTCTTTTCTATTCTTGGTTTTCCAGGCAGCAATACTGGAGTGATTGCCATGCCCTTCTCCAGTGGATCTTCCCGACCCAGGGATCAAACTCAGGTCTCCTGCATTGCAGGCAGTTTCTTTACCATCTGAATCACAGCATTGTATTTCTGAGATTCATCTATGTTTATGTGTGTATCAGTAATTCAGTCTCTGTTTAGCAGTGTTAACTTGATCAACAGAACATTTATCTTTCAATGGAAATGATTAATATTCCCAATATGCAGGCATTTCAAAAAGAAACTGCTATAAAAATCTGTGAATAAGTCTTTTTATAAATAGATGTTTTAATTTCTGTTGGCTAGATACCTGTGCAAGCTCTCTATGAGGATTATTTTTAAGCCTTTCAGGACAATGTCTATAGTTGCCTTGACTTTAAGCCTAATGGGTCCCTACTATTGAGGTGTGATTCTTTTAAGATCTCTCTTTGCATGTGTCAGGTGTCCAGTGAAGTCTCTCTCCTCTAGCTGGTCAAAACTCAAATGGAGTCTAGGCCTGTGCAAGTTCTCAGAATTGTTCACCTCACAGCTCCTTACTATCACTTTGCCCAATTCTTGTGAAGTGTTACCCTTGTCTGTGTAATTTGAAGTTCTACAGTACACTCACGGGGACCCAGTGCAGACTCCTGGAGCTCTTTGTCTACACAGATCCCTGTTTCCAAGACTCTGCCTTACACATTTCAGCTACATCAGCATTTTTAATTCTAAATGTCTAACTCAAGTCAACAAAACCTCTATGTTTTGCTTGGGTCCCCATTCCTGCATAGCAGTGTAGAAGGGGCCTCTGGGAAGAGAGATTGGATGATCATCTTTCATCTCCTGTTTTCCCTCTTCCTACTGTCTTCCTTCCTTCTCTTCTGACTGTCATGATACACATGTTTTTCAGTGTTTGAAAACATACGTTTTATATATTTTGTTCATTTTCCCACATTCCCAGTCCAATATCAAACAGGTTTCAAACACTTTGTCATGATTGAACAGCGATGTCCATGGATTTTGTTTTGGAAGGTGGCTAAAGTATTATACCTCTCCTCTTGGATCTTTAGTTATTCCTCACATGGTGGGATACAATTATTCACACAAGACAGAGCAGGAGACTGAGAGGGGAGTGGTAACCATCTCCTGTTTCCAAAGGAAGATAATAACTACCTGTGAGTTTGTAATAGATAGGATAGGAAAAGGAAGAACCCTGGTTTACTCACATGTTGTGAACCTTTGTGTTGCCAGAGCTTCTTTGGTTTACCATGATAAAGACAGGAATGATGAAGTTAGGAAATGTTTCAACAAAATTCAAATGAGATATACTGGAAAAATACTTGCTGGAAATTGAGCCCACTCCTGTGTATATCCATCTGCTCTCAAGCTACAGATCTGCCAAGGGTATTATACCAAATCCCAAATGTAGGGGTTTCCAGGTGTAAATTTTAAGTCTTGTTTGTGATAGATATGTATTTTGTCAACTAAGGACATGTTTTACTGTGAATTTCATGCAAATGTGCTTATTTTTACTCCAGTATTTTGAAATTCATTACTCTCCTGATTTGCTGCTTTCATATGAGACCATAAAGTTTACAGTGCAGTATTTTTGTTGAGATTAACTAGCATCATCACTCATGGAAGAAAAGTGGGGTGAAGGGGCAGAAACACACCACAGACTCCATTTGTTGGCAAATACTGGATCTGCATAGATACATTTTTTTTTTCACATTGAATAAAGGAAAAGAAAACTACTTTGTGTCTCTGATAAAACAGTATAGGACAAAGAAATGGAATTTAATCCTACTTATCCACTATGTTTATGAAAATTATTTAATACACAATTAAAAGTAAAATACTTAAAAATTTATTGGAAACATGATACTATGAAGATAGCAGTTCTTAACTACTTGATCTATAGATTCAGTGCAATCTTAATCAAATTCTTAGCAAGTCATTTTATGGATATTGACAAATTGGTTCTAAAAGCTTTCTTTTAATTAAAAAAAATATATTCACTTGGCTGAGGTAGGTCTTAGTCGTGGCATATGGAATCTTTAGTTGTGGTATGAGAACTCTTAGTTGTAGCATGTGAGATCTAGTTCCCTGACCACAGATCGAACCTGGGCCTCCTGCACTGGGAGCACTGAGTCTTAGCCACTGGACTACCAGGAAAGTCCCTACACTGATATTTTAAAAGAGAACCCAATCCTCCTCATTTTGATCAACACTTAACATTACTGAACTTTTAAATAACGTCAACATGATGGATGAAAATGGCATTTCCCTACTTTTGTTTGTCTATCTTTTAGTTTGCACTTTTCAAATTACCAGAGAAATTGACCATGCTTTCAATTTTCTCTTTGATAAATTGTCCACTCTAATCCTTTGCCACTGTTTATATTTAATATTTATATTTTCGTGATTGATTTTTAGGTAAAACGGATACATTCAAAATGTCACTTTTTATATGTGTTAGAAATATTTTCTTCTGATCTCTCTTTTTTTTGGGGGGGGGCTTATAATTTTTTGGTCATATAGATTGTATTTAACCTTGATGTATCAAATTTTAAGAACATTGATCATCACAGGTTTGCCTTTTGAGTCCTGCTTAAGAAAGCTTCAGCATCCAACATTAGAAACATATTAATATGTCATTCATACAGTGATTAAATTGATCCCCAAAGACTTGATTTTTATAAACATATCATTTTGCTATTGACCGATTATACTTTTTGTTCTGTGAAATGTATGTTCTTTGATTTTTTCTCAATGTTTCAAAAATATTTAAGGAAATATACGTAAATAATACTGGTGTGTGTTGAATATATGTGCATGTGTTTGCGTGTGCATAGAACTCTGATTTTAGGTTGTACTGAAATTTTCAATTTCTATCACTATTAAATGAGTATAAGTGGAAAAAATAAAACATATGATCTTGTTGTCATCTAGCAGAGAGAAAGAAAGAAGGAGAGCAGGAGAATAGAAAAGTGAGAGCAGAGAGAGAGATATGGATACCAGGAGGCACACACTGTTATTTTATGGTTAAATAATTATGCTGGTGTTAATTTCTTATGATGCTTTGACTTCATTGAGATATACCACTTTTTATTGCTCAAAAGAAATCTCTATACTTTCTGATAAGACTTTTGTACCTTCCTTTTTAGTGTTGAATATTTTGTCCATAGAGGAGTTATTTTCCCTTTGCAGAATTAATGGGATTATTGTTTCCAGGTATACTTGCTCTGGCATTACAGAGTCTTTACTCTAGGGATCTGGGGTATTTAGTCCTTAGGTTATAGAGGTCTGACAATAGGCTCACTCAGGAAATTGGGCAAGAGATCATGTCTTTTGATCAGGAAGAAAACCTTTGCATTAATGATTATCCACTCTTTTTTAATTTATATTAATTGTAGGATAATTACTTTACAGTACTGTGATGGTCTCTGCCTATATCAACATGAATCGGCCACAGGTATACATGTGTCCCCTCTCTCCTGAATCCCTCTTCCACCTCCCTCCCCATCCCACCACTCTAGGTTGTCACAGAGCACTGGCTTTGGGTTCCCTGTGTCATACATCAAACTCACACTGACTATCTATTTTACATATGGTAATGTATATATTTCAGTGCTACTCTCTCAAATCATCCCACCTTCTCCTTTCCAACTGTGCCCCCCAAATTTTAATTTATTGGCTGTGCTGTGTTAAGTCTCTTCAGTTTTGTCTGACTCTTCGTGACTGCATGGACTGTAGCCCATCAGGCTCCTCTGTCCATGGGATTCTCCAGGCAAGAATACAGGAGTGGGTTGCCATGCCTGTCTCCAGCATATACTGTATAGAAAGAAAAGAAAGTGAAGTCGCTCAGTCGTGTCCAACTCTTTGTGACCCCATGGACTGTAGCCTACCAGGCTCTTCTGTCCATGGGATTTTCCAGGCAATAGTACTGGAGTTGATTGCCATTTCCTTCTCCAGGGGATCTTCCCGACCCAGGGATCGGACCTGGGTCTCCCACATTGTAGACAGACGCTTTACCATCTGAGCCACCAGGGAAGTCCTTATTTACTGTATAGACAGACGCTTAGAGACACTTATTTTGGCTGCACATCAATTTTGCCTCTAAAAATGTTGTGTTCTACTACCTACCTCTATAACTTTCTGCAGGTCAGGATCCCTTGGCTGCCACTGCAACCTGGCCACTGATTATGAGTACTATATCTACCACCTTGCTTCTGATATTAAGCTCTACCATGTGACCTCCTTTTTTTTTTTCAGAATCCTGTCACCCCATTGTTATCAATGAGTCTGTTTTTAGATGTGGCCTACAGATGTCACCCCCATCAAACTTGATAGTCAAACTGGTGTCCCTTTCATTGCCACTTTCATTATTACTTTGGTAAGGATGCATTCCCAGGGTCTGCAGTGTGACACAACCATCTGGTAAGTTTTCCTGCTTTGCGTGGGGCTTCCCAGGTGATGCTAGTGGTAAAGAAGCTTCCCCAGCAGCGTTTTGCCACAGTATCCCAGAATCCTTGCATGGATGTTAAATCTTGTAATGTGAGAGGTTGTTCTCAAATTGATGTACTCTGCCTTGTCTCACTTTAAGTTTCACTAATCTCATTTAACATCCTCAGAAAACACAGTCCTGTGCATCCTTTTCTGGATCCTCATGGTAATAATAACAATTCCTAAATGCTGAGATATTTATGTAAAAATCATGTAACCCTCACAGTTAGCTTTGCAAAATAGACATCACTGTTCATGTTATAGACAGAAACAATTAGGCATATGGGGATTAAGTAGCTTGTCCAAGATCACACCTTGAGTATGTCAGTCTCATCCGAAAAGTCAAGTTCTCAACAGTACTCTTCACTGATTCAGGAAACCAGCTGATAAGTGGTAGATCTGGACAAAATGATGGTTTCTTGACTCTAGTATAATTTTCTAGTCATTATATCATCACTTGAATGATCAAATTACTAAAATTTTAACTATCTGATTCAGCTTTATTAACTTAATCTTCATGCATACTCTGCTATGAAATAAAATAATGTAATAAGTATAGTGAAGTTCATGCAGGAAAAGGTATGTGGAACAATATCTGTTAAATTGTTAACCATGTCACCAATCAGAGCTTTTTCTTGACCACATTGCATACAGATTTACCCTTCAAAGGCTGGACCATTTCAAATTATGTCTATGAAAAAGCCAAAATAGGTCAGCTATTAAGGACTCATATAGTTGAATGGGGATCAAAATCTATAATTTAAAGATCCAGAAGCCTGTGTAAGCCATAAAATACAAAGGTCAAAAGCATAATTTATACTTTACTTTTTCTTCTAGTACAGTTTACACTAAAATTATGTTAACACTTGTGGCTTCGGGGCACTCAAGGTCACCTGATCTACCAGCAACTTGAAAAGCTGTTATTTGGCAAAGGAGAGTTTGAAGCCTCAGAGACAACCAGTCTTTATAAACTGCATCCAGTCATAGATGAAAGCAAAAGATGTAAAAGCCCACCTTGGGTTAGAAAACCCAAGACAGGCCCTGTGTTATTTTTTTAATACTGTATTTATTTAAAAATTTGATTTATTTATTTTTGGTTGCTCTGGGTCTTTGATATTCACCCAGGTTTTCTCTAGTTGCTGCGAATGGGGGCTACTCCCTAGTAGTGGTGCACGGGCTTCTCATTGTGGTGACTTCTCTTCTTGCAGAGCATGGGCTGTGGGGCACACAGGCTCAGTAGTTGTGGCCCAGAGGCTTAGTTGCTCCTCAGCATGTGGAACCTTCCTGGATTAGGGATTAAACCTGTGTCTCCTGCATTGGTGGGGTGGATTCTTAACCACTGGGCCCCAAGGAATTCCCCTATGTTATTAATTGAAATATTGTCATAGAGCTCCAGGGACTTCCCTGGTGACCATTCTTTTCAGATGGTAAAGAATCTGCCTAAAATGCAGGGGATGCAGGTTTGATCTCTGAATTGGGAAGATCCCCTGGAGAAGGGAATGGCACCCCACTCCAGTATTCTTGGAGAATTCCATGGACAGAGAAGCCTGGCAGGTGTTGCAAAGAGCCAGATGCAACTGACCAACAGTTTCACATAGAGTTATGGCTCCCAAAGCTTTCAAAATATTGAGACAACACAAACAGATTCATGTGAGGGAACATTTATTCTAAGGTTAGTAAAATCAGCAGTTGGTATAGTTGACATGAGAAGGGGATATTTTGAAATGTGCCACTGATTCCTGTAATTCTGCAGATCTAAAATAATTCAGTCTTGAAGTAAAAGGTGAATTTTAAGCACATACCAGAATAGAAAGAGACCTGATGCAGGGAAATTCATGTTCACTCTTCAGGCCTGATTTTCTTCAGCAGTAAAAGGCAGTGATCTTAAGAGCCCTTTCTAACTCAAGAAAAGGTAGGACTGCCAAGAAATAACTTTGTTGTTTTGGACATATGAATGTTTTCATGAAGTCTTTAAAGTGGTTGGTAAAAATATTCCCCTTTTATAGGGTTGTTGTGTGGCGCTCCCATGAAAGAAGTTCCTCAAAGAAGGGACTACGATCCTGCTTTCTCACAAGTGGGAGAAAATTCAGAACATGCTAATTGGGCAAGCTTGAAATTCCAGAGATCTGCAAATGGAACAAGTGCAAATGGAACTGGTGATAATTGATGGCTAATTATGCAAGCAGTAACACACCCCAGGGTATGAGCCTGTCTGCCAATACATACAAGCCTTGGGTGGGAGTTTATTAGCAGGCAAACACACACCCATGAGGTTATATTGTGCAGAGCAAATGCTTTTGAACACACAACGTGGTTTCAAGTACAGTGCAAGATTCTGAAAACATATTAGTACCTAAAATGGTTCAATGTGGATCAAGTGCACATACAGAGTTCAAAAGAAATTTCTGTTGGCAGTCCCCCTTGAATCCCTCTTTCAATACTTCTCATCATTCTGACCTCTCCCCCTATACCTTCTAAATCCAAAAAAGCCATTTGGAAAAATACAAAATGCTTTCATTTGACTTTGAAACTCCATTGGAATGAATTGAATTAGCAGTGAGGATTCATAAGGTGATGCCAGGAAAACGATTTTCTCATAAAAGATCAAGTATATCTGACCAGTCTGTAGTGAATGGTTTTCTAGACTCTTGACTCTGATGCTGGAGCATAGTGCCAGGGATTGCTATTAATGATGACAGCCAGAAGAGCAATGTCCTTAAGCTGAGAAGAAAATTGAAAGGAAATGATGGAAGCACCAGGTTATTAGTTTCATTTTGTTTTCCTTTTTGCATAGCAAGAATGTCACTAGATTGCACAGATGGGCCAGCTTTCCCAATTGAGTATCAGAGAAGAACTGGTCCAATGTAGACTAATTGAGACCACTGGTGAATGACTTCATATTCAAATTATGACCAGAAGCCCATCACTTCCACTGCCTTTACCGTTCCCTACTCCAGGTCACCATAATCTCTCAGCTGGAGGATGGCTAGAGCTGCATGATTGCTTCCAACCTTGTCCCCAATCATTCTGTCCTCAATGCATTAGCCAAAGTGATTCTGTCAAAATACAAGTCAGATGATGCCAGTCCTGCTCCAGATGCTCTGAGGGCTTCCATCTTATTCAAAGTGAATGCTCAATCCTTGTAATGGCTACAAACCACAAGTACCATGTCCGGTGACCTCTCTGACTTCTGTTCTTCCCTATGATTTTCTGTGCTCGCTCTGTCTAGCCATGCTGGCCTCTTTGAACTTCCCATTTCCTCTGTCAGAACATTCCTCTTTCAGCTATATGGCTTGCTCTTTTACCCCCATCAATGCTTTGCCTAAATAGTATGTTCTTAGTGAAATTTTCCCTGATCATCTTACCAGCATAAAATTGTAAACTATCCCACATTCCCTACCTAGTGTCCTGCATTATTATTGCTCATAGTACTTGTGAACTTCTAATATATAATTCAGTTTTCAGTTATTTTGTTTCCACCAGAATGTAAGTTCCACGAAGGCAGAGATTATGTCTGATTAGTTGATTGTTATAATTCCAATACAATTGAAAAGAGCCTTGTACATCTCTTCAATGTCACTTGATTCAACCTAATATTGTTATTAGATAAAGAGAAAGATGTTCCCTGATGGCTCAGATGGTAAAGAATGTGCCTGCAGTGCAGGAGACCTGGGCTCAATCCCTGGGTCAGAAAGATCCACTGGAGAAAGGAATGCTGACCCACTCCCTTATTCTTGCCTGGAGAATTCCATGGACAGAGGACGTGACTGAAGCAAGTGAGCATGCAGACTGAGAGTGCTGGTCAAATCTTTCAAAATATCTTGTGTTTGTGAAAATCATTAGGTTCATAAGAATATATAGATTTTTCATAAGACAGATCATATATGAACATAAAGATGAAACTAGTTTTCTAGCTATATAATCAACGTGGGTGTCAGTGCTTCCAAAATTATGCACCAGACTTCAATAGAGGCTTTTACAAAGAATACAACTTATGGTCTAGCACACTCAAGGTGATGACGGTAGCTCAACCCAGGTGAAACATCTTCTTTCTATTTATCTGATAACTGTATTAGGTTGAACCAAGTGACATTGATATTTGACAATTTCTGACCTAACAAATGGTGATTTCATATATTTCAAATGAATACTTCCTGAAGAACTTGAATCATTCATTTTGCTACCTTCCAAAGAGGAGCACTATTCTTGGGAAGACTCTGTCAGCCACCTTGGAAGAAACTGTCCCATTTCATGCCCAGCCTTGATTATTTTCAACTCTAGCTGCTTTCAACTTGTACACTGCTCTAAGCAAATATATCCAGAAAGTATGTTAATTTCACTCCTGAATTTTACTTTGAAAGTGATTGAACTAGTTAAACTTTCTGTTACAAGTAATAGAAACCCAACTAAAAATGAACTAGCTTAAACAAAATGGGGATTCATTGGCTCATAAACTGAGAAATACACAAATTGAGATGTTGAGTCTAGAGGCTCAAATTCTCTCTCACCACCTCTTTGTTTTACTTGGCTGCATTCTGCATAGATGTGCTCTACAAAGGATGGGGAAGATGGCTACAGATATCTCTATATTCACATTTTCCTTAGTTAATCTAGTGGAAAGATTTCTTTCAATTTCTGCGTCTTGGGGAAGATACTAATTATCTCTCCATGGGTCTGGTATCCACTCCTGGATCAAGATTGTACCAAGGATGGAGTACAGTGATTGGCTCAGCCTGGGTCCTGTGTTGGGGTAGGGATGGGGGTTTGTGGACTCTTTGTGCATTAGCGTAAATGACAAACATTGTTAGGACCTCAAGTAGTAGAGGATGAGTGCTTCAAAGACAAGGTTTAACTCTTTTTTAAAAAACTGAGATACAGTTGTTCTATATTATATGTTACAGTTGTACAAAATTAGTGATTCAAATTTTAAAGGTTATACTCCATTTACAGTTATAAAATATTGGCTGTATTCTCTGTGCTGTACAATACATCCTTGTAGTTTATTTATTTTATGCATAATAGTTTGTACCTTTTAATCCCTTATGATTGTCTTGTGCATCTCTCCTTCACTCTCCCCACTGGTAACCACTACTTTGTTCTCTATATCTGTGAGTCTATTTCCTTTTTAAAAATATTCACTAATTTCTTTTTTAGATTCCACATGTAAGTGATATCATATGATATCTGTCTTTCCCTGTCTGACTTCACTTGCTATGAAAATCTCTAGGTCCGTCCGTGTTGCTGCAAATGTCATCATTTCATCCTTTTTGGGCTGAGTGGTATCCTATTATACATGTATAACACATCTTCTTTATTTCTCTGTCAATGGATGAAAAGGGCAATAATAATAATAGCAATATTATTGCTATTAAGAGTCTATTTCAATGTATATATTTGGTACAAAAAATTCAGAATCTTCCTGAAACCTGTCTTGTATACACACTTCAGGTGTATCTAAGATAACCATCTTAAACTCATCTTTGGTTCTAGAATTTAGTTTGAGATTGTGGCGCTGTCTGCCAATCCCTGAAGTTATCCTCATGAATCCTAGACATATGGATTGATGGAAGATTTCTTTTGGTGTTAGGAAAACCTCTTTGCAGTTAATGGGGGAGGCATAGACTCTTTAACTAATAAAATGCTGTTTCCCATGAAAAAGTAATAATAAATACAAAGAAACGATTATGGGATCCTAAGGAAATAAAGCATTATTAAGGATCAAATAAATTCTACAAGATCATCTTTAATAGTTTTAAAATAATATGTATTAATAGTGCTAGGGGCAATTTGAATCAATAATGCTACATTTCCAGGAGGGTTTAGGAGATGAAATTCTTCAAGAAATAAAACTACTTACATATCTGTGTCATAGACACACAACAAAAAGGATCTTAAGTGGAAAGTCATGGACAGAGAATCCCTGGGCTAATCTGCAGGTTTCTCACCGAGTGAGGAGTTTTGTTTGCTTGTGTGTGTGTGTGTTGTTTTTTTTTCCCTAGCCCAAATCCTAAAATTTATCCTAGACCACATGTTGTTAAATTTTGATGCAGATTAAAATCATGAATGAGAAGGAAGTTCTGCTTCATGATATGGGATTTCCAAATACAGAAAAACAGTCATATTGAGTAGCTCACATATGTGACAAGTACAGCTAGTAGTAATAGTAGCAACCATAATAATGTTACATGGATCATAAGCATTGGTTTTCCTAGATATAAGGTTCCTACATCTAGGCTCTTATATAGCAGATAGACATTATCACAGAGACATGTCCAGTAAATTAAATCTAATTCAAAGTTCCTTAATGTTATATTGAGAAAGACTATATTTTGTTTCCTTTTTATTATTTGTCAAAATTTGTCTGACAAGGAAGAGCTATTGGGTTGGTATATAATACAAATATTGCTTAATCCTGAAATAGATCATTTAGGGATAATTAACCCTATTAGAAGGTAGCACAGGTGGTAGCTTTCTTACACAATAATGTACAGTTTCATTTTGATGATCAATTAGCAACTGTCTCTGCCAAGTTCTCCTCCATACTAGATGACAATCAGAAGTGCAAAGTCATTGGCACTGGGTTTTGTATTCAACAGAAGAATAACTTTGTTATTTAATTTGAAGTTATGGGTAAGTACTTTCCATATTCTTTCTCTGATGTTTTGATTTTTTTTTTCCTGTCAGAGATTCATTGTCATTTAAGTTGATTGTAATAGGAAATGCCCCCTTGGATGCTAACATATTGCCATAGATAACAACAAATAAAAGCATAACATCTTTTACCATGTAAGATGCTATTCTAATTCCAATTTGTGACAAGAAATAATTGCTACTATATGATCTATGACTGTTTACAAACCTTAATGTAGCTCCCAGGGAAGTTGAATGTGAGTTTTTTTTTTTTTTGTCTTCCAGAGAGGTTCATGGTGAACGACTCTGAACAGATTATATCACTGAAGTCTCAGCTAAGTTTAGTTATGGACAAAAAACTAATATTAATGCATAAAGCAAAAATTTCATCTTTATGGCAATAAAGCATCTGTGAAATCATGTATTTAACAAGGTATAAAAAATGTCTTCCTGGGGCAGTTCACTATCTCATTTCTCACTAGTAGAGAATACTTTTGATGGAAAGCTGGCAATAGGGCTGACTAAGGAGTTTACCAAGGTGTTCATTTATGAAGAGTAAGGATGGTTTAGGGGTGGAATTGACATGTATATTCTGCTATATTTAAAATGGATAACCAACAATAACCTACTATATAGCCCATGGTACTGCTCAATGTTATGTGGCAGCCTAGGTGGGAGGGGAGTTTGGGGAAAAATGCATATCTATGGCTGAGTCCCTTTGCTGTCCACTTGAAACTATCACAACATTGTTCACTGGATTAAAAAAAAAAAGTTTATTTTTTTAAAAGGATTGTTGAGTCCAGAGGTGGAAAAAAGCAAACAGAAGCTGTATCAAACTATGGATAGACAGGCTAAATGAATAATCAACTTTAAGTGTTCAGACAGAGAGGAGGAGGAGTGGGAATAAAATGCATCCTGAGGATTATCTATGAGAGCAAAAACTTGAAGGAAAGAATCAAAGACCCAGCAAGGAGAATTCCTCTCACCTATGAGAAGACTCTACCATCATTATTCATTAGGTTCTTGGGGCCTCAGGCCCTAGAAAGAGGAAGTCACTGAAGGCACTTCTCTGGTGATCATTCTATTTTAATTCTCCAAACTCAGTACCCTTAAAAGATATTTATTAAGCACCCTACATGTAGAGAGTGCTACATTAGATCCAGAGCTTCCAGGCAACATGGTTTATGGAAGAAAAAGCAATTGCTTTCTTTGTTCGGGTTTCCTCTAGCAGGCTGGGAACAGCTACCAGGAGCTCCACGTTCATGAAGGCTTTGACAGTTGTATCTGGATTCAGCAGATATGACTGCCCCAATGGCTGTCCTGCTTCCTTTACAGGGCTTTTTGTGAGGATTAAGTGAGACCACGTCATCTAAAGAGCTCAGTATAAGTGTGCAAATAAGATCCCCTTCTGTAGAAAGTACTGTAAAAACCCGAATCAAACATATTTCAAGAATAATCATAACTGACTCATTCCCTGAAAGCTCCAGAGGTTGGATATATTTCAGCCAAAGTTTGAACCACACATTCATGATGTCATCGATGGTCCTAGTTCTATGATTCTCTCAGCTATGCTCTCCTGCCTAGTCAGATTCTTCCTCAGACTGGCTTCCCCTGAAGTAGCAAAATGGCTCCAACAGTTCTAGGCCTCCCATCGACATGTCAGATGCTCAACTCAGCAGCCCAAACTGGATTGAGCTTCTCTAGGTCAAGTGGAGAATGGATGTTACAGTTTTAACTACAAATAGCTATTACTCTGCTTATTTAACTTATATGCAAAGTACATCATGAGAAACGCTGGGCTGGAAGAAGCACAAGCTGGAATCAAGATTGCCGGGAGAAATATCAATAACCTCAGATATGCAGATGACACCACCTTTATGGCAGAAAGTGAAGAGGAACTAAAGAGGCTCTTGATGAAAGTGAAAGAGGAGAGTGAAAAATTTGGCTTAAAACTCAACATTCAGAAAACGAAGATCATGGCATCTGGTCCCATCACTTCATGGGAAATAGGTGGGGAAAAAGTGGAAACAGTGTCAGACTTTATTTTTTTTTGGGCTCCCAAATCACTGCAGATGGTGACTGCAGCCTTGAAATTAAAAGACACTTACTCCTTGGAAGGAAAGTTATGACCAACCTAGATAGCATATTGAAAAGCAGAGACATTACGTTGCCAACAAAGATCCGTCTAGTCAAGGCTATAATTTTTCCAATGGTCATGTATGGATGTGAGAGTTGGGCTGTGAAGAAAGCTGAGTGTTGAAGAACTGATGCTTTTGAACTGTGATGTTGGAGAAGACTCTTGAGAGTCCCTTGGACTGCAAGGAGATCCAACCAGTCCATTCTGAAGGAGATCAGCCCTGGGATTTCTTTGGAAGGAATGATGCTAAAGCTGAAACTCCAGTACTTGGCCACCTCATGTGAAGAGTTGACTCATTGGAAAAGACTCTGATGTTGGGAGGGATTGGGGGCAGGAGGAAAAGGGGATGACAGAGGATGAGATGGCTGGATGGCATCATCGACTCAATGGACATGAGTTTGGGTGAACTCCGGGAGATGGTGATGGACAGGGAGGCCTGGCGTGCTGCAATTCATGGAGTCGCAAAGAGTCAGACACGACTGAGCGACTGAACTGAACTGAACTGAAGAGTATGGATTCCAGTGGCTTCTGTAGATTCCAAGATAGGAAGGAAATGTTGATTTTGTTAATTTCTTATTTCCTTAATCAATCTTTTCTCTTAGCTCATGGGACAGATAACTTTTGAGCAAATAGTCATGGCCACATACATAAAAGTGAGCAAAAAATTTGAAGCAGAATCACAGGGCATATGCCCACCTTACTCCATTCATCCTTAGGTGGTTTGGAGGAAAGAGGTAATTTCATTATATTTGATAATTGAACAGAAACCAAAGTTTACCTTCTTTATGACTTTACTTCCCTCCTTACTGATCACAAGTTTGTGTGCCCAGCCCATAGTGAGGCCAAACAACACTGAAATGTCAGAGTTTAGAGCAATGTTTATTGTAGAGCCTTGCAAGGTGAATGGGTGGCTTGTGCCCCACAAAACCCAAAACTCCCCAAAGTTTCAGCAAAGCATTTTTAAAGGCCACATAAGGGAGGTGCTTGCAAGATATGTGATCAGCTTGTGCAGAATTCTCTGATTGGCTCTTGGTGATATAACTGGATGGTTAATTTTATCAATCCTTAGGCACCAGAGTGTCTGGAGGTTACATGCTCATGATCAAGTAGTTAATTTCTTCCATTTGGTGGTGGTTTATAAGATCTGAGCAGCTTAGGAAATATGCACTTGATATTGATACTATTACCTAGATACTTCAGAGAGGAGCTACAGCACAGGATATGGGGGAGGGGTCTGTCCCAGTTAGGCCCCATAGACTCTCGCTCATTTGTATCTTGACAGATATATATTGAGGATAGTATGTATCTATTGTATCATTTCATAGATGGAGAAACTGAGGGCCATGTTTCCTACCTTATCTACAACCCAGTTAGCTTTCTTCAATAATTGCTTCAACTCAATATAGTTCAACAGATATTTTTTTAAGCATCTTATATGTATAGAGGACTGCACTAGATCCAGGGCTTTCAGAAAGCTTACAACTGAGTGACTGCTTTTTTTTCTCATTCTTCCTACCTTCTGACACAGCATCTTACACATAGTGATATGTGTTTTTTGAAATGATGAACTGAGGTGTGAGACATTTGCACAGTTAACTATACAAGAAGAGAAACTGTCAAATGCACCAACACCTTCTCTCTTACTTATTGCATCCTAACTAATACAGCTGTAAGTGCCAAATCCTCTTCTTTTGCCAACAAATATCATTTAGTTTGTTAATTATCCGAAAGAAAAGAAAGCTGTCAGAGAAATTTGTAAGAACACATTGAAAGAGGGAGTTTATGTCAAGATGTAATTTGTCATCCTGGGCCAGCATGGACGGTTCAGTTCAGTTCAATTCAGTTCAGTCGCTCAGTCATGTCCGACTCTTTGCAACCCCATGAATTGCAGCACGCCAGGCCTCCCTGTCCATCACCATCTCCCGGAGTTCACCCAAACTCATGTTCATCGAGTCGGTGATGCCATCCAGCCATCTCATCCTCTGTCGTCCCCTTTTCCTCCTGCCCCCAATCCCTCCCAACATCAGAGTCTTTTCCAATGAGTCAACTCTTCGCATGAGGTGGCCAAAGTACTGGAGTTTCAGCAGTCCAAGTCCAAGGGACTCTCAAGAATCTTCTCCAACACCACAGTTCAAAAGCATCAATTCTTCAGCGCTCAGCTTTCTTCACAGTCCAACTCTCACATCCATACATGACCAGTGGAAAAACCATAGCCTTGACTAGACAGACCTTTGCTGGCCAAGATACATTCAAAAAAGGTTTAAAAGCTTTGAAGAACATATACAAATACTTTAAGAAAGACAGGTGAGGGGAAAGTTCTAGAACACACCTCATATTTTAAGTATGCATTTCATGGTGTTAACATTTTATTTTGCTAGCTAGTTGTTTAGCTTATTGAAATTTTTAAATGATATAGTGTAGAGACAAAGAGAGAAAGTAAGATCAAAAGTATAAAGAAGTTAAAGATCTGCTATTTCAGTACATTCAGTATGATGCCCTCCAATAGGCAATTAAAATCTCCGTAGATGTCAATGAGAGGCTTCCATTATCATCAACAAGAGCGGTCACAAAGGCTCTTTCAAATCCATTATCTCTAATGTCAAAGTCTTTAATCTGTACTTCTTCGTATCTGAAGAACCTCTCAACTGAACTTTTGCTTTTGTCTTCTGACTGGTGTGGCTGTTGTGTCAAGTGCACAAGTACAATCCTAGCAGCTTTTCCGTGTCAACTAAGACACCTTAGCCCTGTCTCACATTTATCTACCCAGTAACTTTGGCTATTGTGATGGACTGAATATTTGGGTCCTCCTCTGATTCATGTGTTGAAGTTCTAGCTCCCAATGTGAAGAGAGAGGCACTGCCTTTGAGAGGTAATGGTTTAGAGCAGTCTGTGAGGGCTGAACCCTCATGATGGGACTGCTGTTCTTTCAGGAAAAGGAAGAGAGACCAGAGGTCTCTTTTTCTTTCTCTGCCATGCAAAGAGACATTGAGAAGGTTAAGTCTACAAACCATGGGCAAGCCTTCAACAGGAACCAAATCTGCAGGCACTTTGATCTTGATATTTCCAGTCTCTAGAACTGTGATACATGAATTCCTGTTGTTTAAGACACTCAATCTATGCTATTAAGTTATGGCAGCCCAAGCTAAGACAGTTACACAAGTTGCCTTTTCATCTGGTATGCATCTGCCTGTGTGTTTGTGCATATATGTACGTTTCCTTGAAGGAGATGTTTCAGTTTATGATGGATTTCACAGAAAGCGTTAGATCTACAAGAAAGCAGTGTATGATGATTAAAATGATCTAGAACTGCACAGAGTATGGAAACTTCTGCTCTTATGGTCACCTTTCTATAATAAGGTGTAATCAGATCAGCAGGAGATGCCTGATGCTATTTAATAGAAGGCAGCCATTTTTAATTTTTTCAATTGTTCAATATTTTTCTTCAAACAGCATACATTTGGAACTCCATTATATCAGTTGGTTTAAAGTGAAGACCTTCTAGCCTGAACCCTTTACAGATGCTTTACAGATGAGGAAACTAGTACCAAAGAGAGGATAATATTCAATTTCACATAGTCAGTAATTAGCAAAGCCAAATCATAGAGCCAGTTCAGCTGCCATAACATGTAAATTTTAATCCCAAATCTACTACTAACTAGCTGTATAACTTGAGCAATTCTCTTAAACTTTCTGAATCTGTTTTCATCATTTGAAACATGAGGCTAAGAAGTTACCACTAAGCCAGGTGTGCTAGTGGTAAAGATCAGATCTGCCAGTGCAGAAGATGTAAGAGATGCAGGTTCGATCCCTGGGTTGGGAAGATCCCCAGGAGGAGGGCATGGTAATCCACTCCACTATTCTTGCCTGGATAATCCTATTCACAGAGGAGCCTGGTGGGTTACAGTCCATGGGGTCGCAGGGTTGGACATGACTGAAGTGACTTAACATACACACAAGAAGGTACCTACTTCATAATACCTATATGTGAGGATTGCATGAGGTGCTCTATGTAAATATTTCTACTACATTACAATGCACAGTACAGATAATACTTACCTTCATTACCATTTCCTTACACTGAACACAGTGTTTTTGTCACCATGTAAGTAGCTTCTGACATTATTTTAGCAGTAGAAACCTTTACTCAAACATCATCTTCCATTGAATTCCCCCAAATAAACTGGATAAAAGTGAACCTGTGTTGATTGAAGTGCAGATAGAGTTCAGATATCCTGGAAGCCTTTCCCTTAATTCCCAGGAGACCTGGAAATACTCAGAGGAACTTACCTAGAGATTATAGGGACTACACTTAGATAACACTGTGTTTGTCTTCTTTTATTTTTTCCCCCAACAAATTGACAATCTATTTAGTTTTCTCTGCATTTCACCTTGGATCTTCTAACCTATCAGGAGGCAGATATTTCTTTTTCTGCCTCTCAACATCAATAGGAATAACTGAGACATTCTCATGTAGAATAGGTCAAAGTGCACAGAACAAGGTTAACAGGATAGTTAGATTTATTCAGGCTGAGTTTCAAATATTTAAAGATCACCCTGCCCAAGAGCCTTGTTAGTGGGTTTCTACCTAGTGACTAGGCCTCATGAGACCTGGCATATAACATTCAAATCCACCAGCAGCACAAAGAACTTCAAAAGAAGCCTTGTATTGAATGACCAGGGAAGGTGCAGCGATATAAATCAAAGAGGACTGTTAGCATCATGGAGTCTTCTGACATTTATGATCTCATTTAATCCACCAACTGACTTCATTAGGAAGCAATGGCCTCCACTGTAGAGATGATGCATAGAACCTCCAAGAAATTCGCTGACTTCTGAAATGAGATCCTGGAGTAAAAATAAGCTCTATCTGATTTCAAAGCTCTTGCTCTATTAAATTCCAAGGTCATAAGGTAATATATTAATTCATTCATTCAACAAAAAATTATCTATTGTCACTGTTCAAGGCACTGTATGAAAATTACATAAATAAATAAAGGGACCTAATTTTTTGAGAATATCTCTATATTCTCCCCTTTCCTATAACCACTTCTTATATCTTCAGTAATTTTCCTAGGCCCTCTGGGGAACACAGAAAAAAAAAAATCAAGCTGAGACCAGCTCTTGGTAATGTGACAATATATATAATTGGAGAGAAATATCATATATAAATAAGTACATGAACATATGAATATGCTTGATCAGATGATTCTGGAATGAATGAGAAAAGTAATGTTTAGTGTATAATAGCAGTGATCTACTTGAATGACACTACTTTACTCATCTTCATTCTCATAAGTCATATATCCTCGAGTTATACTTGATGAATCAAATGCTACTGTAGTTAAAAGATATAACAACTTGTAGTTTTGATAATCTTGCTAGAACCTCATGTCTTTAAAAGCTTTTGGGTTCCCAAATTGTGTTTAGAATTTAACTTACTCATGTATGTATGCATACATGTGCATGTATGCGTGCATGTTTGCTAAGTCACTTCAATTGTGTCTGACTCTGCAACCCTATGGACTGCAGCCCTTCAGGCTCCTCAATCCATAGGAATCTCCAGACAAGACTATTGGAATGGGTTACCATGCCCTCCTCCAGGGAATCTTCCAGACCCAGGGATCAAACCCACATCTCATGTCTTCTGCATTGGCAGGCAGGTTCTTTACCACTAGCGCCACTTGGTAGGCCCCACAGATGCATGTATATAAGGACATAATCAACTTTGACATATCCAATAATACAGTGTTTGATTTATTTATTTTTAATATAAATTTATTTATTTTAATTGAAGGCTAATTACTTTACAATATTGTATTGGTTTTGCCATACATCAACATGAATCTGCCATGGTGTACATGTGTTCCCCATCCTGAACCCCCCTCCCACCTCCATCCCCATACCATCCCTCTGGGTCATCCCAGAGCACCAGCCCCGAGAATCCTGTATCATGCATCGAACCTGGACTGGAGATTCATTTCACATATGATATTACACATGTTTCAATGCCATTCTCCAAAATCATCCCACCCTCGCCCTCTCCCACAGAGTCCAAAAGACTGTTCTATATATCTGTGTCTCTTCTGCTGTCTCGCATACAGGGTTATCATTACCATCTTTCAAAATTCCATATATATGTGTTAGTATACTGCATTGGTGTTTTTCTTTCTGGCGTAGTTCACTCTGTATAATAGGCTCCAGTTTCATCCACCTCATTAGAACTGATTCAAATGTATTCTTTTTAATGGCTGAATAATACTCCATTGTGTATATGTACCAAAGCTTTCTTACCCATTTGTCTGCTGACGGACATCTAAGTTGCTCCCATGGCCTGGCTACTATAAACAGTACTGGATTTAACATTGGGGTACACGTGTCTCTTTCAGTTCTGGTTTCCTCAGTGTGTATGCCCAGCAGTGGGATTGCTGGGTCTTATGGCAGTTCTATTTCCAGTTTTTTAAGGGATCTCCACACTGTTCTCGATAGTGGCTGTACTAGTTTGCATTCCCACCAACAATGCAAGAGGGTTCCCTTTTCTCCACACCCTCTCCAGCATTTATTGCTTAAAGACTTTCAGATAGCAGCCATTCTGACTGGTGTGAAATGGTACCTCATTGTGGTTTTGATTTGCATTTCTCTGATAATGAGTTATGTTGAGCATCTTTTCATGTGTTTGTTAGCCATCTGTATGTCTTCTTTGGAGAAATGTCTGTTTAGTTCTTTGGCCCATTTTTTGATTGGTGCTGGGGTCCAGCCCCAGCAGGATCCAGGGGTACCCTCAGGAGAGACAGCGTCAGCGAGAGAGAGAGAGAGAGAGAGAAAGAGAGAATGACATGGGGAGACTAAGCTTCAGTAAGCAAGGCTCATAACTTTATTTTCAAAAGGAACTTTTATACCTTGACTTGTACATAGAGGGAAATGAAAGATGCAAAGTCATGTAGAGTCAGCCCAAACATTACATCTGTTTTGTCTTTATCTAAACCAGGATTTTTTCTGCATACCTTTTCCATAAACAATGTTGTGTACATTATCTTCTGGCCTTGGAGGCCTGTGGACATTTTATGACCCTTTTTTGATAAAGGCTGCTCTACCAGAAAACTTATTTTCCCTTGAAGTGTTTTTTCTTTATATTTCTAATCCATGTCAGCCTCAGAAAGTGCTAAACAGAGTTACAAAGTGAGTTACAACAAAGAAAGAACCAATTAGCTCAAAGGTCTGATGTGGTTAATTCCAAGGCTACTACTTGTTTTTCTTACATTCCAACTATGTTAACTAATGCACTCCCAGGTGCACAATGGATAAGAGATATGGGCACTTGGCAGCAAGCATTGGCTCAACAATGAAATCTTACACCAGCACTACTCTAATAGTTTTTAACTCTTCGAAAGGCTCTATATTTTCAGAATGTTTTAGGCGTCCCATGTGTCTCACGGTTGGGAGGCTGTGAACAATCACATGCGTAGCTGCAAGAGTCTGGATAAACCTGTCAGGCAAACTAGAAAGCCATCAGAGGGGTTTGAACTGAAACACTTCTATCATGCCCAGGAGACTTATTAACTAAAGCCCTAAGTTGACCTTTTCCAGAGAAAGGTGGTCGGGGGTAGCCCCCTGTTAATGTCAGAAGAGTTGGTGAAAGGTACAAAATAGTAAGACAGATAGATTCTGGTTTTGGGGTAGATGCTCAAGCACGTCCATGGGGTCCCTTGAGTCCTGATCTGCCTTGCTTGTCAGGTCTCTTTCACATGACCTTGTCATGGGTGGGATCTCCCGTGCTGGCTCCCAGCAGATTGGGTCATTTATTTTTCTGGAATTGAGCTGCAGGAGCTGCTTGTATATTTTTGAGATTAATTCTTTGTCAGTTGCTTCATTTGCTATTGTTTTCTCCCATTCTGAAGGCTGTCTTTTCACCTTGCTTATAGTTTCCTTTGTTGTGCAGAAGCTTTTAATTTTAATTAGGTCCCATTTGTTTATTTTTGCTTTTATTTCCAATATTCTGGGAGGTGGGTCATAGAGGATCTTGCTGTGGTTTTTGTCGGAGAGTGTTTTGCCTATGTTCTCCTCAAGGAGTTTTATAGTTTCTGGTCTTACGTTTAGATCTTTAACCCATTTTGAGTTTATTTTGGTATATGATGTTAGAAAGTGTTCTAGTTTCATTCTTTTGCAAGTGGTTGACCAGTTTTCCCAGCACCACTTGTTAAAGAGATTGTCTTTTCTCTATTGTATATTCTTGCCTCCTTTGTCAAAGATAAGGTGTCCATAGGTGTGTGGGTTTATCTCTGGGCTTCCTATTTTGTTCCATTGATCAATATTTCTGTCTTTGTGCCAGTACCATACTGTCTTGATGACTGTGGCTTTGTAATATAGCCTGAAGTCAGGCAGATTGATTCCTCCAGTTCCATTCTTCTTTCTGAAGCTTGTTTTGGCTATTTGAGGTTTTTTGTATTTCCATACAAATAGTGAAATTATTTGTTCTAGCTCTGTGAAAAACACCCTTGGTAGCTTGATAGGGTTTGCACTGAATCTATAGATTGCTATGGGTAGTATACTCATTTTCACTATATTGATTCTTCCGATCCACAAACACGGTGTATTTCTCCATCTATTAATGTCCTCTTTGATGGGAAATAGATGGGGAAACAGTGGAAACAGTGTCAGACTTTATTTTTTTGGGCTCCAAAATCACTGCAGATGGTGACTGCAGCCACGAAATTAAAAGATGCTTACTCCTTGGAAGGGAAGTTATGACCGACCTAGATAGCATATTGAAAAGCAGAGACATTACTTTTCCAAAAGACCCGTCTAGTCAAGGCTGTGGTTTTTCCAGTGGTCATGTATGGATGTGAGAGTTGGACTGTGAAGAAAGCTGAGCACTGAAGAATTGATGCTTTTGAACTGTGGTGTTGGAGGAGACTCTCAAGATTTCCTTGGACTGCAAGGAGATCCAACCAGTCCATTCTGAAGGAGATAAGCCCTGGGATTTCTTTGGAAGGAATGATGCTAAAGCTGAAACTCCAGTTACTTTGGCCACATCATGCGAAGAGTTGACTCATTGGAGAAGACTCTGATGTTGGGAGGGATTGAGGTCAGAAGGCGAAGGGGACGACAGAGGATGAGATGGCTGGATGGCATCACTGACTCGATGGACGTGAGTCTGAGTGAACTCCAGGAGTTGGTGATGGACAGGGAGGCCTGGTGTGCTGCGAATCATGGGGTCCCAAAGAGTCGGACATGACTGAGCGACTGAACTGAACTGAACTGATCTGATTTCTTTCACCAGTGTTTTATGGTTTTCTATATATAGGTCTTTTGTTTCTTTAGGTAGATATATTCCTAAGTATTTTATTCTTTTCGTTGCAATGCTGAATGGAATTGTTTCCTAAATTTCTCTTTCTGTTTTCTCATTATTAGTGTATAGGAATGCAAGGGATTTCTGTGTGTTGATTTTATATCCTGCAACTTTACTATATTCAGTCATTAGCTCTAGTAATTTTCTGGTAGAGTCTTTAGGGTTTTCTATGTAGAGGATCATGTCATCTGCAAACAGAGTGTTCTTTCTTCTTTTCCAATTTGGATTCCTTGTATTTCTTTTTCTGCTCTGATTGCTGTGGCCAAAACTTCCAAAACTATGTTTAATAATAGTGGTGAAAATGGGCACCCTTGTCTTGTTCCTGAATTTAGGGGAAATGCTTTCAATTTTTCACCATTGAGGATAATGTTTGCTGTGGGTTTGTCATATATAGCTTTTATTATGTTGAGGTATGTTCCTTCTATTCCTGCTTTCTGGAGAGTTTTTATCATGAATGGATGTTGAATTTTGTCAAGGACTTTCTCTGTGTCTATTGAGATAATCATATGTCTTTTATTTTTCAATTTGCTAATGTGGTGTATTACATTGATTGATTTGCTGATATTGAAGAATGCTTGCATCCCTTGGATAAAGCACACTTGGTCATGATGTATGACCTTTTTAATGTGTTTTTAGATTCTGATTGCTAGAATTTTGTTTAGGATATTTGCATCTATGCTCATCAGTGATATTGGCCTGTAGTTTTCTTTTTTTGTGGCATCTTTATCAGGTTTTGGTATTAGGGTGATGATGGCCTCATAGAATGAGTTTGGAAGTTTATCTTCCTCTGCAATTTTCTGGAAGCGTTTGAGTAGGATAGGTGTTAGCTCCTCTCTAAATTTTTGGTAGAATTCAGCTGTGAAGCCATCTGGACCTGGGCTTTTGTTTGCTGGAAGATGTCTGATTACAGTTTCCATTTCCATGTTTGTGATGGGTCTGTTAACATTTTCTATTTCTTCCTGGTTCAGTTTTGGAAAGTTGTACTTTTCTAAGAATTTGTCCACTCTTCCACATTGTCCATTTTATTGGCATATAATTGCTGATAGTAGGCCTTTTTGATCCTTTGTATTTCTGTGTTGTCTGTTGTGATCTCTCCAGTTTCATCTCTAATTTTATTGATTTGATTTTTCTCCCTTGGTTTCTTGATGAGTCTGGCTAATGGTTTGTCAATTTCATTTATCCTCTCAAAGAACCAGCTTTTGGCTTTGTTGGTTTTTGCTATGGTCTCTTTTGTTTCTTTTCCATTTATTTCTGTCCTAATTTTTAAGATTTCTTTCCTTCTACTAACCCTGGGGTTCTTCATTTCTTCCTTTTCTAGTTGCTTTAGGTGTAGAGTTAGGTTATTTATTTGACTTTTTTCTTGTTTCTTGAGGTGTGCCTGTATTGCTATGAACTTTCCCCTTAGGACTGCTTTTACAGTGTCCCACAGATTGTGGGTTGTTGTGTTTTCATTTTCATTCATCTCTATGCATTTTGATTTCTTTTTTGATTTCTTCTGTAATTTGTTGGTTATTCAGCAGCGTGTTGTTCAGCCTCCATATGTTGTAATTTTTAATAGTTTTTCTCCTGTAATTGAGATCTAATCTTACTGAATTGTGGTCAGAAAAGATGCTTGGAATGATTTTAACATTTTTTTTTAATTTACCAAGGGTAGATTTATGGCCCAGGATGTGATCTATCCTGGAGAAGGTTCCGTGTGCACTTGAGAAAAAGGTGAAATTCATTGTTATGGGGTTAAATGTCCTACAGATATCAATTAGGTCTAACTGGTCTATTGTATCATTTAAAGTTTGTGTTTCCTTGTTAATTTTCTGTTTAGTTGATCTATCCATAGGGGTGAGTGGGGTATTAAATTCTCCCACTATTATTGTGTTCTTGTTAATTTCCCCTTTCATACTTGTTAGCATTTGTCTTACATATTGCGGTGCTCCTATGTTGGGTGCATATATATTTATAATTGTTATATCTTCTTCTTGGATTAATCCTTTGGTCATTTTGTAGTGTCCTTCTTTGTCTCTTTTCACAGCCTTTGTTTTAAAGTCTATCTGATATGAGTATTGCTACTTCTGCTTTCTTTTGGCCTCTATTTTCATGGAATATCTTTTTCCAGCCCTTCATTTTCAGTCTGTGTGTGGCTCTTGTTTTGAGGTGGGTCTCTTGTAGACAACATATGTAGGGGTCTTGTTTTTGTATCCATTCAGCCAGTCTTTGTCTTTTGGTTGGGGCATTCAACCCATTTACGTTTAAGGTAATTATTGATAAGTATGATCCCGTTGCCATTTACTTTATTGTTTTGGGTTCGAGTTTGTACTCCCTTTTTGTGTTTCCTGTCAAAAGAAGATCCTTTAGCATTTGTTGGAGAGCTGGTTTGGTGGTGCTGAATTCTCTCAGCTTGTGCTTGTCTGTAAAGCTTTTGATTTCTCCTTCATATTTGAATGAGATCCTTTCTGGGTCCAGTAATCTGGGCTGTAGGTTGTTTTCTTTCATCATTTTAAGTATGTCCTGCCATTCCCTCCTGATCTGAAGAATTTCTATTGAAAGATCAGCTGTTATCCTTATAGGAATCCCCTTGTGTGTTATTTGTTGTTTTTCCCTTGCTTTTTTTAATATTTGTTCTTTGTGTTTGATCTTTGTTAATTTGATTAATATGTGTCTTGGTGTGTTTCACCTTGGGTTTATCCTGTTTGGGACTCTCTGGGTTTCTTGGACTGGGTGATTATTTCCTTCCCCATTTTAGGGAAGTTTTCAACTATTACCTCCTCAAGTATTTCCTCATGGTCTTTCTTTTTGTCTTTTTCTGGGACTCCTACGATTCAAATGTTGGGGCATTTAGCATTGTCCCAGGGATCTCTGAGATTGTCCTCATTTCTTTTAATTCGTTTTTCTTTTTTCTTCTCTGATTCATTTATTTCTACCATTCTATCTTCTACCTCACTAATCCCATCTTCTGCCTCCCTAATTTTACCATTTGTTCCCTCCAGAGTGTTTTTGATCTCATTTATTGCATTATTCATTATATATTGACTCTTTTTTATTTCTTCTAGGTCTTTGTTAAACCTTTCTTGCATCTTCTCAATCCTTGTCTCCAGGCTATTTATCTGTGATTCCATTTTGATTTCAAGATTTTGGATCATTTTCACTATCATTATTTGGAATTCTTTATCAGATAGATTCCCTATGTCTTCCTCTTTTGTTTGGTTTGTTGGGCATTTATCCTATTCCTTTACCTGCCGGGTATTCCTCTGTCTCTTCATCTTGTTTATATTGCTGTGTTTGGGATGGTCTTTCCGTATTCTGGCAGTTTGCGGAATTCTCTTTATTGTGGAGTTTCCTTGCTGTGGGTGGGGTTGTACTGGTGGCTTGTCAAGGTTTCCTGGTTAGGGAAGCTTGTGTCAGTGTTCTGGTGGGTGGAGCTGGATTTTTTCTCTTTGGAGTGCAATGAAGTGTCTAGTAATGAGTTATGAAATGTCAGTGGGGTTGGAGTGACTTTGGGCAGCCTGTATATTGAAGCTCAGGGCTGTGTTCCTGTGTTGCTGGAGAATTTGCATGGTATGTCTTGCTCTGGAACTTGTTGGCCCTTGGGTGGTGCTTGGTTTCAGAGTAGGTATGGAGGTGTTTGATGAGCTCCTGTCGATTAATGTTCCCTGGAGTCAGGAGTTCTCTGGTGTTTCCAGGATTTGGACTTAAGTCTCCTGCTTCTGGTTTTCTGTGTTATTTTTACAGTAGCCTCAAGACTTCTCCATCTATACAGCACCATTGATAAAACATCTAGGTTAAAGATGACAAGTTTCTCCACAGTGAGGGACACCCAGAGAGGTTCACAGAGTTACATGGAAAAGAGAAGAGGGAGGAGGCAGATAGAAGTGACCAGGATGAGATGAAGTGGAATCAAAGAGGATAGAGCAAGCTAGCCAGCAATCACTTCCTTATGTGCGCTCCTTACCTGGACTGCTTAGAGATGTTCATGGAGTTTTACAGAGAAGAGAAGAGGGAGGAAGTCAATATTTAATTCAATAAAAATTGAATATTTAATTCAATATTAAAGAAAAAAACGAAGTCACCAAAATTATAATATATATATGTATATGAAGTTTGCTTTAAAAAAATGGATCTCTGTGTTTTTTTTTTCACAAAGAAATTATAGGTTATAAAAATGAAAATTAAAAGAGTAATAGAGGACTTAAAAAATTAAAGAATGATAGTAAAAATATATCTAGGACTTTCTCTGGTGTTATTGAGGGCAGTGTGGGGAAAGTTCATTTTCGGATAGTTCCTTGATCTGGCTTATGTTTCTCAAGATCTATAGGCCCCTTCCTGTGTAGTCGATACTAACTACAGGATTTTAATCTATTGCACCTGTCACTTCCAAGGAGGTTCCCTATGTTTTAGCTTCTTCTGTTTGCTGGTCTCTTTAGTGTCTAATTTCCGCCCTGACACAAGGGGGAGGTGGTGTACACTTTTTTTAGGCTCACTTGTTCAGTCGTGCTGTGGGGAGGGAGGGATGCTGCAAAGAAATAAAACTGGTGTGTGCTCAAAGTGTCTTGGCTACACTGGGTTTGACCTCTGCTCACAGCATGTGTGCTTTCCCTGTCTACACTGGTTAGGCTCCAGGTTGCTCTGCCAGGAACTGTCTGAGACTGGTCCTGGGTTATATGCACTTCCCAGGTCTGAGACACTCAAGTTCAGGTACTAGGGTGCTCCTCAAAGGCACAGACTCATTTGGGCCTGTGTTTTGTGCCCTTCCCAGGACAGAGCATCTCAGGTGACCAGGTGTTTGGCAAGCACAGTCGCTGTGACTTATCGCCTCTCCCGACCCTGCCACTCGGTTTTCTCGGTGTACAACTGGCGCACGGTCTTAGGTGGATGTTGACCATCCAGAATCCCAAGAAGTCTTGGCTAGCAATGAAGCCTGCTTGCAATTCGGTAGATTATGCCTCTCTGGGGCCGCGACTGCCCCCTTCTGGCTCTGGCTGCCCTCGCCTTCCTGTCACCGGAGGGGAATGGGTCGGCTTGCAGCAGGCTAGCTCTGCTCAGTCCTTTGTTCTGTGAGCGGGCCTCACGGTGTCTTAGGTTAGGGTTTTTCGCGGGGTAGCTATCCCACAGTGTGGTTTGCTATCCCAAGTTAGTTCCCTCAGATTGCCCTCGGGGCATTCAGGCCCTGTCCTTACTCTAAGCAATGCAGCCAGCGCCTTCCTGCCCAGCCCTTGCTTGCTAGTGGTGGTTGCAGGCATCTGTGCTGCTTCTCTGCTGGGGGAGGTACCATTGCACATGTAACCTGTGGGTTTTAATTATTTATTTTTCCTCCTGGTTATGTTGCCCTCTGTGGTTCCAAGGCTCGCCACAGACTCAGTAGTGAGAGTTTTTCCTGGTGTTTGGAAACTTCTGTCTTTTCTAAGACTTCCTTCCTGAGACAGAGCTCCATCCCTACCTCTTTTCGCTCTCTTTTTATCTATTATATTTTTTCCTACCTCCTTTTGAAGACAATGGGCTGCTTTTCTGGGTGCCTGATGTCTTCTGCCGGCTTTCACAAGTTGTTTTGTGGAATTTACTCAGCGTTCAAATGTTCTTTTGATGAAATTGTGGTGGAGAAAGTGGTCTCCCTGTCCTATACCTCCCCCATCTTAGGACCGCCGCCCTAATACAGTGTTTTAATGTACAGAGTGATAGCGAGCCAGCTAGACAGATGGACTGAGCTTGATTGAAAAGAGGTGTAATATAATACATAATGCCTTAAAATGGACTTGAGCCTAGCAGCTTAGTACTTAGGGGCACAGTGCTAAACTGTGGAGTTATGCTAAACAAAAAGTGAAAGTTACAGAACAAATTTGAGTTTCAGGGTCTAGATCTGACCTCTCCTCTAACTCTGCATTCCACACCTCAGGAAGTAATTTGCTTACCCATTCCCAAAGTCCTTTTTGGCTTGTACATTTGGAACTTAAACTTATCTTGCCTGAAGGATTAGTTTTAGGCCTAGCAGACTATATTCTCCTTACTCTGAAGTTATTGTCATTTTCATTATGTACATACAGTAGGAAAATAAGGAGATAGACATAATTAAAAAGAAAGAAAACTAAAACATAAATTTCACCTCATGCTATCACTGAAAGATTCAGTTCAGTTCAGTCACTCAGTCATGTCCAATTCTTTCTCACCCCATGGACTGCAGCATGCCAGGCTTCTCTGTCTTTCACTGTCTTCTGGAGCTTGCTCAAACTCATGTCCATAAAGTCTGTGATGACATCAAACCATCTCATCCTCTGTCATCCCCTTGTCCTCCTGCTTTCAATCTTTCCCAGCATCAGGGTCTTTTCCAAGGAGTCAGTTCTTCGCATCAGGTGGCCAAAGGATTGGAGCTTCAGCTTCAGCATCAGTCCTTCCAATGAATACTCAGGACTGATTTCCTTTGGGTTGGACTGGTTGGACCTCCTTGCAGTCCAAGGGACTCTCAAGAGTCTCCAACACCACAGTTCAAAAGCATCAATTCTTCAGCACTCAGCTTTCTTTATATGCCAACTTTCACATCCATACATGACTACTGGAAAAACCATAGCTTTGACGAGATGGACCTATGTCTGACAAAGTAATGTCTCTGTTTTTTAATATGCTGTCTAGGTTGCTCATAGCTTTTCTTCCAAGGAGCAACTGTCTTTTAATTTCATAGCTGAAGTCACTATCTGCAGTGATTTTGGAGCCCAAAAGTATAAAGTCTATCACTGTTTCCATTGTTTCCCCATCTATTTGCCTTGAAGTGATGGGACTGGATGCCATGATCTTGGTTTTCTGAATGTTGAGCTTTAAGCCAACTTTTTCACTCTCCTCTTTCACTTTCATCAAGAGGCTCTTTAGTTCTTCTTCATTTTCTGCCATAAGGGTGGTGTCATATGAATATCTGAGGTTATTGGTATTTCTCCTGGCAATCTTGATGCCAGCTTGTTCTTCACCCTGGCATTTCACATGATACACTCTGCATAAAGTTAAATAATCAGCATGACAATATACAGCTTTGATGTACTCCTTTCCTGATTTGGAACCAGTCTGTTGTTCCACGTCCACTTCTAACTGTTGCTTCTTGACCTGCATACAGATTTCTCAGGAGGCAGGTAAAAGGGTCTGGTATTTCCAGCTCTTTAAGAATTTTCCACAGTTTGTTGTGATCCACACAAAGGCTTTTGTGTAGTCAATAAAACAGAAGTAGATGTGTTTCACAGAGAAGGCAATGGCAACCCACTCCAGTACTCTTGCCTGGAAAATCCCATGGACAGAGGAGCCTGGTAGGCTGCAGTCCCTGGGGTCGCAAAGAGTCAGACGTGACTGAGTGATTTCACTTTCACTTTTCACTTTCATGCATTGGAGAAGGAAATGGCAACCCACTCCAGTGTTCTTGCCTGGAGAAACCCAGGGACGGTGGAGACTGATGGGCTGCGGTCTATGGGGTCACACAGAGTTGGACACGACTGAAGTGACTTACTAGTAGCAGCAGCAGCAGCAGCAGCAGCGGATGTGTTTCTGGAATCCTCTTGCTCTTTCTATGATCCAGTGGATGTTGACAATTCGATTTCTGGTTCAGCTGGATTTTGTAAATCCAGCTTGAACATCTGGAAGTTCACAGTTCACATACTGTTGAAGCCTGACTTGGAGAATTTTGAGCATTACTTTGTTAGTGTGTGAGATGAGTGCAATTGTGTGGTAGTTTGAACATTCTTTGGCATTGCCTTTCTTTGGGATTGGAATGAGAACTGACCTTTTCCAGTCCTGTGGCCACTGCTGAGTTTTCCGAATTTGCTGGCATTTTGAGTGCAGCACTTTCACGGCATCATCTTTTAGGATTTGAAATAGCTCAGCTGGAATTGCTTTACCTCCATTAGCTTTGTTCATAAAGATGTTTCCTAAGGCCCACTTGACTTTGGACTTCCTTTGGACCCTAGGTGACCCCAATATGTAGAAACTCTTTGAAGAAATAATTCCTTCCTGTGAGCTGTGGGTTACTCTGAGATTCTGTCCTTCTTTCCTTCCTTCCTTGTCATTATTTAGTTGGATGAACTTGTACTAAAGCACTTAAAGTTTCTTTGCTTCAGGCTTCTCATGGTAAATTAGACAAATAAAACCTATTTAACTGGGATGTTGTGAGGATAAAGTGAGATGATTTATGTAAAATCATCCAGTGCCAGAATGAATGCATAAGAAGTGCTCATCCGACGTTAGGCCTGGTTTAAAATTTCAGATATGGGGATTTTCATATCAATCTAAAAAGCATTTGAACATATCCAGAGGGGTTACATGCAATTTACATGGAAACTTTTAAAAATGTACTTTCCCGGTTATTTTTCATAGACTAAGAAAGAGAAAAAACAAACCAAGATGTTACCGAAATAGTTTTAAAAAAAAGGAGAACTGTATAAGGTGAAAAGATGGTATTTTTATATCAGGTTTTTTTTTCTCTTGAAAACTGAGGCCATTCTTAGACTTTTCAGTAACTATACCACTGCAACAAGGGGGAAATGACATTTGGGGATTGAACTCAATATCAGTTACTCTCTAAAAAGGAGAATTGGTATCTTCCAAAGCAATAGCCAAGTCCATCCTGAAAGATGCTGTTTTAACTGGTTTGGAGTGCATCCTGGGTATCAGTAGTTTTTATAAGAATCTACGGTGCAGTCAGAATTGAGAACCAGTGCACTAGTTTACCTGGGGATCACTAAGGCTCAGTAGATACGATGTGAAATTGATCTTCCCTTTGGGTGATAGCACTTCACAATTATTTCTCAGTGAGGCATATTAGTTTTTAACCTCTCCTACTACTCTGCTGGCTACAGCAATTTCCTGCACATGACTATCATTTATTACTTCCCTGGCCACGATGGACTCTACCACTGCTATAAAACGCCTGGAAATTCTGGCCAATGTCTCAGTCAGGAAATCCCATTTGTGAAACTGTCTGTGTCTATACTAGAAAGCTGATGTTTGTCCAGCTGGGGCCATGAGTAGAGGAAGTGCATCAATAACATAAGGTCATGTCAAGATGTAACCAGTACAGATGGGTAGAGTCATGCAGCTGCTCACTGGATATTTTGAAATTTTGAGGGGGGAAATTCTAACTCAATTCTTAGGTTGTAGGAGAATTCAAATTTGAATAGACAACTTAATGAGATCAAATCTTTTTTTTTTTTTTTTTCTGAGCAGCAGGGTTTGACAAACTTTGTTGGTAAAGGTCTAGATAATGAATACACTAGACTTTGTGGACCATATGGCTTTCTCAAAACTACTTAACCTCTTCCACTGTGATGAAAAAGTAGCAATAAATAGTGTAAACAAAGGATTTCAATAACACTTTATTTACAAAAACAAGTGGCTGGCTAAATTCAGTCTTTGGGCTCCAACTTTGCTAACCTATGGTTTATAGACTGGTAAAACTTGTGTGATTTGGGATTATTGTATTCCTAGTATTGTTCACATGTGAAGCAATCATTTGATGCTTGGGACAAGAGTAATGACAGTGTGGAAAGACTGATATATACAGGAGAGCAAACTTAGCTCACTGCTGGCATGGGGAATATCTGTGAACAGGATGGTGATAAAATTTAAGAGCCACTACAGGCTGATTTAAAACCTCTGTGCAGGTGGAATGCTTGAGTGTATCTTCAGGAATGAAGTGACTACAATCATACTGGAAATTGCTAAGGATGTTAATGACTCTGGATCACCAGGGAGCAACCAGAAAATGGGTGTTTGGAAAATGACTTTGTAATCCATATACCTTCAACAGTGATTTTTAAAATCCAAATTTAAAAATGGTAGGTCACCGAAGTTCATGCTGCTAAAGCAAGGGAAGTATCTCAAAATGGCAAATATAACTTTCATGTTAAACTTACTTTGAGAAACAATCTGAGAATAGCTAAAAAGATGAACCCCCCCAAAAGCATCTCCATTTTAAGATTCCAATGATTGGTGGTACCCAGACAGGTCAGGAAATAGTAAATGGCAACAGAAGATTTGAGTCATCCTATGTTCACAAAATGATAGGTTTGTAAGAGTCTAACCAGGTCGTGTTATGAAAAAAATATTTATTTTGAAAATTTCTTAATATTCAAAGTGTGGAAGGAGAAAATAAGGATAAAAGTAGAAGCTAGGAGTAGTTTTCTGCTTCCTTGCCTGGGGTATATGTGCACTGAATTGAGAATGAGTTAAATGAAACAGAGCTACAATATTCTCAATCTCCTACAGAAGAGTCCACAAACATGGCCCCACTGAGATTTGCACAATATCCTAAGGAAGTAGTATTTAGTGGTATCACCTTAATCTCTTTTCTTGGGCTCCAAAATCACTGCAGACGGTGACTTCAGCCATGCAGTTAAGATGCTGGCTCTCTGAAAGAAAAGCCAAGACAAACCTAGATAACATATTAAAAAGCACACACATTAATTTGCCAACAAAGGTCTGTATAATCAAAGCTACCATTTTTCCAGTAGTCATGTATAGACGTGAGATTTGGATCATAAAGTAGGCTGAGTGCTGAAGAACTGATGCTTTTGAATTGTGGTGCTGGAGAAGACTACTGAGAGTTCCTTGGACTACAAAGAGATCAAACCAGTCAATCTTAAAGAAATCAATCCTGAATATTCATTGGAAGGACTTATACTGAAGCTGAAACTCCCAAAACTTTGGCTAGCTGATGTAAAGAGCCAATTCATTGAAAAAGATCCTGATTATGGGAAACATTGAGGGCAGAAGAAGGAGGTGACAGGATGAGAAGGTTGGATGGCATCACTGACTCAATGGACATTAGTTTGAGGAAGCTCCTGGAGACAGTGAAGGACAGGGAAGCCTGGTGTGCTGCACTCCATGGGGTCACAGAGTCAAACACAACTTGGTGACTGAAAAACCACCACCATCTTAATCCCAGAGTTCTATATTCCAAATGCGTCTCTAAAGGAACAGATGCAAAATATCAAATAAAATTCAATCTTGTGCCACAAATGTTCAAAACACATGTGTTGAATAAATAAATGGCAAGATAATTTTTATATTCTGCATAGATACACCATGTGAGTAGTACACTGGACCTAATGTTAAACATTCCCTATAGTAGTTTCTGAACCTGCTTTGGTTTATTCGATCAACCTGAAAGAGATGACACCCCATCTGCTTTAATGACTCATAATGAAGTGATGTTCAACCAAGAAAGAGAGGATGTGTCTACCTCAAATTGGATGGAAGACCAAATCCTGTGCCGTATTTTCCTGTTCCTTGTGTGCGTGTGTGTGTGCTCAGTCATGCCTGACTCTTTGTGACCCTGTAGACTGTAGCCATCCAAGGTTTTCTCTCTATGGAATTCTCCAGGCAAGTATACTGGAGTGGGTTGCCCCTTCTCCAGGGAACCTTCCTGATCCAGGGATTGAACCTGTGTCTCCTGCATTGAAGGCAGATTCTTTATGGCTGAGCCACCATGGGAGCCCTTGTTGTAGCTTACTTACAGTTAATTCTAATAGATCCCCTGCCCTCATCTTCTCATTTAATTAAAATTGTCCTGGTCTGCCTATTATGGAATCCTTGTTTTCTTTGCTGAATTTGATCATGGTGTACCACCAAATCCTTATGGATAAAGATGAGAAGATAAAGATCTGTCCTGCAACATGCTACTAATTTGAAATGTATATACCTAGGGGACTTCTGGGGCATTAATAAGTTAAAGTGTTGATTGACATAGTGATCAGTGATGCGAATTATCTGGAAATTATGATCTGCTTCAGATGAAATAACTATATATAGCACATTAAAGTGGAAATTTAGGCAAACAGACATTGAAAAATACCCCAAATCAAACCTAAGTCCCCACACCTAGATGCAAAGTACGTGTGAATAACTGGCTGTACAAGTCTTAAACTTCTCATATCCATTAGAGACTACAGAAAGGGATCATGAGTGTTGGAGAAAGATAGGAGTATGCAGTGAATTCCATTTACTGGAGGTGAGAAGGAGGTGCCTGCCCCCATTCCCAAGCCTATTGGGAATAAGTTCAATGGGATGACTATGAGAGCTTAAGGCACGTTTCTGACACTGGAGTGTGAACCCAGTGGGCTCAGAAAGACACACTGGAGGGGAATGTAGCAACAACCTCAAGGAAACCGTAGCAAGAGGTTTCCAGTATGGGGGTGGGCTGTCTGAAGAATCCAAGAAGAATTGCAGAGTATAGGGAAAGAATCCACTACAGAATTGACCATGCCTGTATCCACGTGGACCACATAGGCAAATGGCTAAACCACAACTTACCTGAGTCTTGGCGAAACACCTTGGGATGCTCCCAGAGCACAAGAGGGTGAAAAGTCTGTTAGGTGCCACTCCCAAACCCTCTCCCATTTGCCTCCTGATCACCCCTGGGAGACTTTCAGCTGTCAGTTTCTCATTACCTCCCAGGTTTTGATGAGGTAGAGGCTTTCTGCCCTGCCTCACCCAGAATTGAGCTGCGGAATACAAACAGCTTATGAACAGTCTACAGCTGGCTCCTCCACTGTGTGCATGCCCACAGCACACACAGCTGCCAGCTCGCCCCTTTGTTTCAATGTTACCATTTGAATGTGTGGCACATGGACTTTGAGGAGCTGGCACCTTTGACTAGTCTTCCTTTTGAAATTATGTGTGTAATAAACTGTCTGAACATAAAAATATATCATTGTGTCCTCACCAGTTGAATCATTCAGTCCTTGGCTTTGGCCTCGCCTTTTCTTTTGTATGGAATCCATTTTAAATGCTTCCCAGGCCCAGAAAATACATCAGTAATTGCCCATGGTGGTACCAGAGAAGTAGGAATGTGCCTGGACCACCTATCTTCAATGTTTGATCTCCATCCTGGTGATGCAAAGGCCCCGAGAAGGGTATATGGTTGGTATCACCAAAAGAATCTGAAAAGTAGTGGCCAGAGGAGTAAGCGAGTGGCATCCTAGAAAACAATGAAATAACGTATCTGAAAGGATGGGTGCTCAACTGTATCAAATGCCATTGAGAGAGGCTGATGGAATAGAGGATTGAACAGTGCATTGGACAGTATAAAGAGAGAAGTAGGGAATAACTGAGTAAGCATGTGACCCTGAGAGATTTTGTTTGTTTGAACTTTTGTTTGAAGAAGGGGTTCATTCCAACATGTTTTACATGATAAGAATGATGTTGTAGAGAGGTGAGATATTGATGATGCAATAGAAAGAATTACTGCAGTGAGGTCCCTGAGCAGGAAGAAGGTTTGGACTCTATTGTACCACCAGAGGGGCTTGCTTTTAGCATGTAAAGTTAATTGATTGTGTTGGGAAGGAGGACAGAGTATGTGGATATGGACAGAGGTTGTTTGACAGGTTTGATGGTTGAACATGTAGGATTTCTCTTCTGAGTGCTCCTGTTTTCTCAGTGGACTACAGATCAAGGTCAGCAGGTAAGAATGTTATGGATTAAGAAAGGGGAAGGTGCAAATATTTTCTCACATTCTGTAGGTTGCCTTTTCATTTTGTTGATTCTTTTCCTCTGCAGAAGCTTTTTAGTTTGATGTAGTCCCACTCATTAATTTTTTACTTCTGTTGCTTGTACTTTTGATGTCATATCCAAAATAAATCATTGTCAAGACCAGTATCAAGGAGCTTTTCCCTTTTGTTTTCTTCTTGGAGTTAAATAGTATCAGGTTTTATGTTTAAGTCTTTATTTCAGGTTTATTTTTGTGAGTTGTGTAAGACCTTTAATGTTCTTGTCACAAAAAGGAAATGGCAATTCTGTGACTTGGTGTTAGATCTGGTAAACATTTTGGAATATGTAAGTATTTCAAATTAATACATTATATGCCTTCAACTCACACAATGTTACATGTCAATTGTATCTCAGTAAATCTGGGGAAGATAGTAGGTGCTCAGTGAGTATTTGCTGAGTGAATAGATGAGAAAAAAATGGAGAAAGTGAAAAATAACAGTTGAAGAGGGAAAGTGTAAGCATGAAACGACCAGGAGAAACACTACAGGATTTTTGGACAGAAGGAAGGCACACTTGGCAGTCCTGGCCATGAATTTAGAGGTGAGACCAATCTGTGTCTTTGTGTTTTTCTCTGGTTACATTTAGCTGGTTGTGTGCAGCTGAGGAGTAAGTAGGAAAGTGAATTTAATGTTGACTGGAGTACTGCCAGGAGCGATCCAAATTTCAGAATGAATTAATGTTTCTATCAGCAGGTACCATTTTGTCAATTATAGGTAACTTGAAACTCTTGGGACTTTGTCAACACTATAGGAGATATTTGAATAAGTACTGGGGAATTGTTTAGGACAAAACAAAGTAAAACAAAAAACCTTAATGACTGAACTCAGATTTAGGAAATTAGAACTAATAACAAAGGCATGGTCACTGACCATCTGGAAACCAGACTTCCTTCACTGCTGAAGATTAGTGGAGGGGGGACCTATAAAGGAACTGATGGTAATTCTGATTTTTGCCTGAATAATTGCTGATATTGAAAATTTTTAAATTTTCAATTCTGATTCTATTTTCAGAGTGTAGGAACTGTGCTCTATGAAGTATCAGGGCAGAAGCAGCTTGTAACCTTTATGTACTGAAGATGGAATAGTTGAGAGGTTCAAAACAGAGTTCACAGATATTTTGGGTATCTTTCCAGGTGAGAACTGCAAGTTATTCCCTTCTCTCTGTACTGAACCTCTGCCAAACTCAACAGCACTGGGGCAGCAGGAGGTAGTGGCTCTAGTAGACTTCCCTTGATAATTCACCGCAGATACGATCTTAGCAACAAAAAGGCTCAGTCTCAGCCACAGCCATGGGCAACTGGAACACTCTCCAGTGAGGAAATCAGGAACATCTAGGGCCAGGGAGTGGCCACTGACCTGTAGGAGGTCTGGCAGAAAGCTCGGGGCTACCTCCTGAGATGGTTTCTGCAGGGCATGACAGTGACATGACTTTGGGCAAACTGTTATTAAAACCAGCTGAGAGTTTCAGGACTAGAATGTACAGGCCCTGAATTAAGGTAGGAAGTCAAGATACAGAGCAAAGGCCTTGGGGTAGTGAGGATCAGAGCTGTCATACACTGAAATTTAATGGTGCTGAAATGCCTGGTCTCAAGGCAATGGGATCAGCTAGATTTTCTCTAAGGAGTCTGGTCTTTGACTCTGAATACATTGTATAAAAATCAAGCAATCTGGGTACAGTTAAGGACTTTTTAAAATTTATATGGGTCCTGATGATAACTGAACATTTCAAATCCATCTATAAAACATGTTGCTGCAGTAAACACAACCATCTTGCTGAACAAAACAGCTCATCTTACAAAACAAAGAACAAGGCCTCTATAGAGTTTCTATAGATTTGGAACCAGAAAGTCAGAACACTTGCAAGTCATGATATGCAAAAGAATAGCTCCTTAGGAATCAGAGGGCATAGCTGATTGCACAGGTTGAAAAATACTTTCAGTTTATGAGTTTTTCAGATCAATTTACCCAGACCTATAAAAAGATTTTCTGGAATGTCTACTATATGAAATAGTACAGTGAATTGGCATGCAAAAACCTACATCTGATTCCTTTAATTTAAATGGGGCATAGTTGCTTTACAATGTTGTGTTAGTTGCTGCTGTACAACAAAATGAGTCAGCTATACATGTATACATATATATTCCCTCCTTCTTGAACCTCCCTCCCACTTCCGCCCATCATACCTGGCTAGGTCCTTACAGAGCACTGAGCTGAGCTCTCTGTGCTATAAAGCAGCTTCCCACTAGCTCTCTATTTTACACATGTGTATGCATGTGAGCTCAGTCATGTCCAACTCTGTGACCCCATAGACTACAGCCCACCAGGCTCCTCAGTCCATGCAATTTTCCAGGCAAGAATACTGGGGTGTGTTGCCATTTCCTCCTCCAGGGGATCTTCCTAACCTGAGGATTGAACCTGGTGTCTTGTGTCTTCTGCACTGGCAGGCAGATTCTTTACCACTGGGACAGCATGGTAGTGTGTGTGTATGTGTGTGTGTATATATATATATATATATATATATATATATATATATATATATCCTGCTTTCTCAATTCATCCTACCTTCACCTTCCACTCCTGTGTCCACAAGTCCATTCTGTACTAGTTTCATCAGTTCAATTTTTCTAGATTCCATATATATATATATATATATGTTAATATACAATATTTGTTTTTTTCTTTCTGACTTCACTCTGTATAACAGGCTCTAGGTTCATCTAACTTACTAGAACTGACTCAAATCCATTCCTTTTTATGGCTGAGTAATATTCCATTATACACACACACACACACATCACATCTTTATCCTTTCATATGTTGATAGACATTTAGGTTGCGTCCATGTCCTGACTCTTATAATATTATAAATAGTGCTGCAATGAACACTGGGGTGCATGTCTTTTTGAATTATAGTTTTCTTAGGGTATATGCCTAGTAGTGGGATTTCTGTGACCATATAACTTGTAAATAAACCTGCAGTCTGATCAAGTCAATTGAACTTTATTAAACATATTGCATACATTGTTGGCACAGTGGTGGTGAGACTGGTATCATTTCTGCCGCCTCCTAATAATAATGTAACTTAGGTGATACTGCTGGTCTGAAGCCCTGTAACCTTCAGTGGATTCCTCAAATGTCTCTTTGAAACAAGTGACAGGGAATGGATTAGGGATGTTTTAGTTCAGAGTGAAGTAATATTTGCTAAACAGACAAAAATACTGAGATGCAGAGAGAGAGAGATGTATTGAATTGTGTTCATTAATTCATGCTTCCTGACCTGGGTATTGAACCTGTGTGTCTTATGTTCAGTGTTTAAGTATGTGTTTGGTGATTACTATTAACCAACTACTAAGCAAGCCGCTGATGCAGAAACCATAGTCCTTGTGGTTGACAAGCTTGCTAAAGTAGGAAGGCAGATTCTCAGAATGACTTGTCATTTTCCCACTAGCTACCTTTTAGTTTTCTTGTTATTACTAACAAATACTAAAAGTCATTAAGCTATTTCTAGCATGATGTGATACTAGAGTCTATAGTTAGACAACCCTTATTTGCCTAATACCATATTTTTTCCTCATTAAAATAGCAATCAGTTTCATGAAGACAAAGCAACTGTCAGTAGTGGCTCAGTGCTGCTCTCACTACTCCAACAAGGCATGGGTAAAGAAAACACCACAATAATGGCATCTTGAGTTCATTGCATTTATAGTTTTTAATGGCATATCTTAAAATTAAGGCTTAGATAGGATGATCTTAGCACTTAAATGTGGAAAAATCAAGCACATTCTGTTCCTTAAGCTGGACAGAAAACTAGTAAAAACTATAGCAGAAACCATTTCACCTCCCGAAATAGAGGAACTGTTGATTGAATTCATATCTCTGAACATCCAGTCAGTTTAAGTTTTATGTCAAACTACAAATTGTCATTGACGCCTATCATCAACATAGAGCTTTTCTACCAAAAATCCACTTTCCCCGGTGTGAATTCATCTCCTGCCTCTCAGAAAAACTTCAAATATATTTTCAAATGTGTAATATTCAATACCTCTCAGAAACCCAGAGGAAATCCCCAAAGAATTTCATATCTAAGCATAGCTAATGTGAGGATGAATCAGATTTCCAAGTGAGTCTCTGAAACATTCTTAGGAAGTGTGTGACCAGTCTGCAGAATGAGACTGTAGCCCTGCACATAATGAAAAGTCCAGCCCTGCACTTGCAAAATGTGGCAGGTGCTAAAGCTATCAGCTGCATCAGTGAGTCAACCCAGCTGTGATGTTCTTATTCTGAGCTGTAAATGAAAAAAAAAAAAGAGAGAGAGAGAGAGAGAAAGAAAACTTCCTGGAATCCACTGCTGTGTCATCTGAGGGGCATGAAATATTTCTGCAAGTGTGTTTGTGAATGGCTTAGAAAAGACTGCTCTGGACTAGGAGGCGGAGCTGGGTTCTAGTCTTTGCTTTGTAATTTCGGGAAGCCACACATCCATTTATCTTGATTGTTCTTTGAACCCAGCCTCATCCAAGCAGCACAGACCAACAGATGTGAGCCATAGATTGTGAAGGAACAGCCCTTCCTCACTCCTACCTGCTCTCTGTCTGCTCCCATTTGAATCTTGACCCACTTAGGTCTAGAAACTAGGCACAATCTATCTTTAATAATTCTGCATCTGCACCTCCAAACTTCCTCTTTCAATTGGGTCACTTTGTGTATCCTTAACTTTCCCTCATGCACTCTGCTCAGACTATCCTTCCTGTTTGACTTTGAATTAGACACACTTAGAGAGGGTCTCCTGTCCAAATGACACCTTGAAGGCCCCATGGCTATTGGAATTGATGTCTGCTTAGTACGCTGGATTGGATGGGGACACAATGGGACTCAGTTTTCCCTCTGTAAAATGAAGAGATGATGTAAATGAGAGTGCAGTGACTTCCTGCCCTCTCATTACAAAGAAATGATTGTTCAGTTAAAGGACTAAGTAAATAGTAATGTCATAGGAAGATACACCTTTCTATAAATGTTCATATTTTAAATTATGCCTGTTTTGCTTATGATTAACAGTAGAACAATACGATTTAGTTATTATACACAAGAAAGCTAAACAATTTGATTAATTATGTCAGAGGAGTAAAATAAAATTTAGTGGCTTATATATATAAGTCAATGGAAATCATTGACTTCTTGATACTCAGAAAGACATATTTAAGGGAGTGATTTTTACCTCCTTGTCCCAACCAAGGGAACTACCACATCTGTATTCTGTATGTCCACTCCATCCTTCACTCCTTTCATCGCTTCTCCCATGAGAGATCATGTGTGTTCCATTGCTTGGTCAGATAGAGTTATTATTACAGTTTTCATCATGGGGCACATTTACTAGACCTTTAAGACTTGGTGTAAAATGATTTTCCTCTTTCACTTCCTACTACATTTTAAATGAAAACAATTTCAACTTCAATAAGAGAAGACCCTTAGAGGCTGTAAAGACCTGAAAGCAACTAAGCTACTGGTTGAGGTCACTCAGCAGAAGTTGATTCAGCCCCTTTAGAGAAGGTATGAAGTTGTGTAAGCATTGGTATATAAACATGTTAATGTCAGTAGGACCACAGTATTGATAAGGTCATCAGTTATCCTTGTGACTGTCTTCAGTACATGGCTTCCTCCAGCTAGTGTGTCTTTTTCTCTAAAAGCTCCCATAGAAATTCTTGGCCCTACTTTGTTCTGCAGGAAAAATAAACCATTCTTCCTAGGGTTCCAATGCTGGTAGACTAACTCAAGTTCAAGCATTAATGGTTTATCCCTGCGAGGGTGATACTTTGGAACAGAGGGCCTCCTAGACAAGACACATATCTACATGTGAGGATAAATGGTCATGGCAGAAAAAGGGCCCAATTCTTTTCCCATAAGAACCCAAAGAAATCTTTTGGCCGACCCGACAGTATTGGATACCAGTGCAGAAGTGGCTTCACTCAACCAATACTCACCTAACCCAAACCAACTGCCAACCTTGAATTTCCAGCACGTGATAGCAATTCCCATTTGTGCTACCTACATAAAGTGCCCTGATTCCTTTTGTGACTTAGCTGGGTAGAGACAGAAATAAAACAGAAATGAAACACTGAGTGTCTACAGACAAAAGCAGTGCTAGGCATACTCCCTATTCACTTACATAGCAACATCCGTTGGCTCTGCTGTCTGTGCTGGTGAAATTTTCATGTCATGAACAGACAGTGTCACTGCTATGATAATACCCACTAAATTTGTGTAGCACTTTGCTATTAGAAAAAAGCTTTCATCTCTATTTAATCTTCTTGGTACATGAATGAGTTCAGTTTCCTATCTAATTTATTCTGCCCCACTTAAGACATTAACAAACACATATTTCAATATAACATTCATTATGACTACTGTCCTAAATCTGGGTAATGTCAATTGATGTGGACCCGAAGATTTGGCTCAAAACCAATTTCCATTCAATTTAATCAGTATTTATTTTCCCAATTCTCCACAAATATATTAATATGTGGAAGTTACAGGGAATTAACGCTCAGTTCAATATAAGGACAGACTTTCTAAGCAACAGCATTGTTCAAAAATGGCACAGACTGTCTCAAGAAGTAGTGAGCTCCTTGTCATTACAGGCATCCAACAGATGGCTGGTTGATCACATGCAGAGAAATTATAAAGTTGTCTAATTAGATACCAGCATGGTGTAGATTATTTCAGTCCCAATATTGTTAAGCCCATGAAACATATTTGTCTAACTACCTAGCCTGTGGTCTATGATTCATCATCTTTATGAATTGTAGTTAATCTAAAGGCCCATCATTTTAGAAACGTCTTGTTTTTCTAGGGCTTGGTTTCAAAGATAAATGATTTTTGTAATCTCATGAACACACAACCATTTAAGAACTTTCTGCATTTCATATTTCAGGTTTGAGTATAAATTGACAAATGTTATTTGTGTATGGATTCTGAATATATATATCATAACATGTGTCACACCTGTTGAAAAAAAGAAAAAAAAAAGAAGCTGTGTTAGTCAAGGCAAGTTGTAACAAGTTTGAAATACTCATATCTCTAAATCTTTTCAAATTCACACATTCCCATAACAAAATACAAGATGATCTTTCCTCTGTAAAAATGATAGCAACAACCATTCATCTGTCAGGACCTGTCAGATTCACCACCCACTTCAGCACACCAATTTCCATAGTGAGGACCACATAGCACTTGCCTGTCTCCTCAGTGCCAAAGCAACTCCTGGAGTTGTTAATCCATTTTCTAGGAGACAAGGTATTTTAATGAACACTACACAAAAGCTCTCAATTCAGATTTAAATGAACATTCTGCTAAATTCACACCAGCCAGACCTTTTCAACACCCCTGCATTCTTCGCACTCAGGGACATCAACCCACAGTACGTCGTGTCTAGACTTTCCCTCACCCTGCAGCCAGACTTTCTGCATACAGCAGGATGGCTCAAAATCTTCTGTGGTGCTTACTTGATCAACGATAAAATAGTGCAGCCTTGTTATGCCTCACATGGGGAAAGGACCTGGTTTGTGATCACTGTTCCCTCTGTCTAGCCGTTTCTCTCCAATTCTCTTATCTCCTATCAATATAAGCACAGAGAATGAAACAGCAAGTCCACTGCACAAATTTGTGGTATGCACACTGTAATTAATGGTCATCAGAATAATGTGCAGTGCTGGTTCAAAAGCAGACGGCAGGAGCCCTACCTCAAGAATTTCAGATTCAGTAGTCTAGAGTGGAGCCTGGTAACTTACATGACTAGCAAGCTCTTAGGTGGTCCAGGAATCACACTTGAAGCATAACTGGCGTAAGGAGAAATCTAACAAGGTAATTAGTTGCCTGTCTTCCTCATTACAGACAACACCAATTTCTATGAGTGAATTTCTTAGAGCCCTTTCAATTATCTTCTGATAAGGAAGTTCCCCTTTCTTTTCTCCAACAGGGTGAATGTCCATAAAGCCCCTGATGCATGATTTTCATTACTCTGCACCTTTTCCTCTAGTCTTAGGCTTTAGAAACACTGTTTTTAAGTAAGATCTGCAAGGGGTGTGTATTAGTTTCCTGGGGCTGCTGTAACAAAGTACCACAAACTAAGTGGCTAAGGGAAAAGAACTTTATCCTCTCACAGCCCTGGAGGCTAGAAGGTGGGGATCAAGACATCAGCAAGGTTGGTTCTTGCTAGTGGCTGTGTGGGAGAACATGCCACTCTCCTAACTTCTGGTGGTTTCTGGCAATCTTTGGAATTCCTGGCCTTGTGGGTGGGTTACCCCATCTCTGTTTTCAGGTGCATTTGACATTTACCCGGTGTGCATGTCTGTATATAGTTTCCCCCCTTTTATAAGGATATCAGTCATACTGGATCAGGGCCCAATCTACATAATTGTAACCATTACCAAGACCCTATTTCCAAATAAAGGTCACATTTGGGAGGGGGAGACAGCTCAAATCATAACAGGGTTTCAGGGCTCCATGATTACTTGACTTTCTTTAATTATAGGCTGTTTGAAGACTTTGTCTTCAGCTTTGGATCCTAGTCACCAGTCTCGGGGTTGAGGAAATGTCCTGCTTCACAACCTATTATAAATACATTCACGGGGGATGGAGGGGGGGAGGCAGGGCTTTATTGACAGCTGTCTTGAATGTGGTCTATTATGAATTACCCTGGAGGAAAGAAAAAGTGATGTCTCTTAGGGTAAGCACTTCTTCATTTCTCTTCTTTGGCTACAACTTCCCTGAACATTATTGTTTGTCTATTTTTTCACATGATTAGTAGGATTAGATAGTTCAAAACATCAGTAACAAAAAAAAAAATGTAAAAACCATGCAACACTTGTTGGATTTAGATTTTGTAGATTAATAAGAAGGCAAATAGTTTGATGACATGTCTATTCAGTGATCTGTCTTTTCATCTGTTCAAGACATCTTTGGTGTTCCTCTGTAAGTATCCTCTGTAAGTATCTCCAATTTTCTAAAAACACCTTTTGCAATACCTGGTTATGTTTATCTCTAAATATTTTATGTATACAAAGTAATGGAAAGAATCTTACTTTTATTAACAACTTGTGTGGGGATCACCCCCAGTGGAGAGTTCTGTTTCTTTTCAGTGGTTTAATAAACCCAGGCAAAAAGTTGAACCTGAGGACGTGTATTTTTGTAGGTATAAGGGAATGTGAGCAGACAGATCTTGCTCTGCAGTGAGACAGGAAAATAGAAACATATTCGTCTGAGAAAGAGGGAATGAGGAACAGGGATAGATCAGGGATGAATGGGGTCTTGATTTGCAGGAAGACCAAAAACTGACTATGATAGAAAAAAAAAAAAACACAGTATTTAATGGGGCCTTTCTACATGGTGTGTTTGTGTCCTCTGAGAGGATGTCAAGATTGGATTAGACAAGCAAGAAATTTATTGAGGGAAAATATTATAAGGGAAAAAAAGTGGAATGAGGTGAAAAAAGATGGGGAATATCTGTAGACTACACTGCTGATCTGACACTTGTCCAAGAGAGAGTGAAGGAAGGAAGGACTGGGTAGGAAGAATCTCCAAGTGTAATGTGACAAAGTTTCCATCAGGCTGCTATCAGTATTCTACAAGGTACTGAGCTAATCACTGACATTCCTCTGTGCCATAAGATGAATTATGTTCTAGAATTTAAAATATTGTCCTCTTTTGGTTTTCTTGAATTAAAAGTATAACATGATGGCAAAGAGATAGCAGTTTAGAGTTTGGCAGATTTGTGTTCAGTTCCTTCATGTGTTCTTGAAAATGATTTTATCTTTTTAGTCTTTTCTTTCTTTATTTGTAAAAGAGAATAATATTAGTATCCACTTTATAACATTTTTTCTCACTTTATTCTCATTATAACCCCAGAGAAAAGATACCATTTACCCTTTGTATTTCATTTTAAAAAATCTATTTATATTGTCATTTGGTTGATTTACAATGTTGTGTTAGTTTCAGGTGTGCAGCAAAGGGAATCAGTTATACATATATATCTATCTATCCACTTTTTTAGATTTTTTTTCCATATAGGTTGTTGCAGATTATTGAGTAGAGTTCCCTGTGCTACACAGTAGGTCCATACTAGTTACCTATTTTATATATAGTGTGTGCATGTTAACCTCAGTCTCCCAATTTATCACTATGACCTTTACCCCCTTGGTAACCATAAATTTCCTTTCTATATCTGTGACTCTATTTCTTTTTTATAGGTAAGTTCATTTGCATCCTTTTTTAAGATTTCACATATAAATAATATCACATGATATTTGTCTTGTGATACGTGTCTGATTTATTTCACTCATTATGACAACATCTAGGTCTATCCATGTTGCTGCGAATGGCATCATTTTCTCTTTTTTTATGGGAAAATTCCATTGTATACGTGTGCCGCATCTTCTTTATCCATTAATCTGTCCATGGACATTTAGGTTGTCTCCATGTCATGGCTGTGGTAGATAGTGCTGATATGAACATTGGGGTGCATATAATTTTTTGAATTATGGTTTTCTCAGAAACATGGTAGCTCATTTTTAGTTCTTTAGGGAATCTCCATACTGTTCTCCATAGTCAGTTAGTTCAGTTGTGTCCGACTCTTTGCGACCCCATGGACTGCAGCACGCCAGGCTTCCCTGTCAATCACCAACTCCCGGAGCTTGCTCAAACTCCTGTCAATCGAGTTGGTGATGCCATCCAATCATCTCATCCTCTGTTGTCCCTTTCTCCTCCTGCCTTCAATCTTTTCCCAGCATCAGAGTCTTTTCCAAGGAGTCAGTTCTTCGCATCAGGTGCCAAAGTATTAGAGTTTCAGCCTCAGCATGAGTCCTTCCAATAAACATTCAGGACTGATGTCCTTTATGATGGACTGGTTTGATCTCCATGCAGACAAAGGAACCCTCAAGAGTTTTCTCCAACACCACAGTTCAAAAGCATCAATTCTTCAGGGTATATCTTTCTTTATAGTCCAACTTTCACATCCATACATGACTACTGGAAAAACCATAGCTTTGACTAGATGGTCATTTGTTGGCAAAGTAATGCCTCTGCTTTTTAATACACTGTCTAGGTTTGTCATAGCTTTTCTTCCAAGAAGCAACTGTCTTTTAATTTCATGGCTGCAGTAACCATCTGCAGTGACTTTGGAGCCCAAAACAATAAAGTCTGTCACTGATTCCATTGTTTCCCCATCTATTTGCCATGAAGTGATGGTACCAGATGCCATGATCTTTGTTTTCTGAATGTTCAGATTTCAGCCAGATTTTTCACTCTCCTCTTTCACTTTCATCAAGAGGCTCTTTAGTTCTTCACTTTCTGCCATAAGGGTGGTGCTGTGTATCTGAGGTTATTGATATTTCTCCTGGCCATCTTGATTCCAGCTTGTGCTTCATCCAGTCCCACCTTTCAGATGATGTACTCTGCATATAAGTTAAATAAGCAGGGTGACAATATTCAGCCTTGATATACTCCTTTCTCAATTTGGAACCAGTCTGTTATTCCATGTCCAGTTCTAACTGTTGCTTCGCAGGTAAGGTGGTCTGGTATTTTGATCTCTTAAAGAATTTTCAAGAGTTTGTTGTGATCGACACGGTCAAGGGCTTTGGCATAATCAGTAAAGCTGCAGTAGATGTTTCTAGACAGCGCATAAGTGCGGGCGGCTGCAAAGGTGCACAAACGCGGCCAAGAAAAGCTACCCCATGTCCGAGGTCAGGGGCAGTGGCCGAGAGGAGCTACCTCGCGTCCGAGGTAAGGGGCTGTGTCCGAGAGTGCCAGGCTGCAACGGCACAGGAATGGCAGAGAGGAGCTACCCCACGCACGAGGTCAGGAGCTGCGGCTGAGAGGAGCAACCCCAGGTCCAACGAGCGGTGGTTGCACAGGCGCAGGAGGGCCTAGAGGAGCTAGCTACTCCACGTTCAAGGTCAGGAAGGGTGGCGGTGAGGAGATACCCGTCATCCAAGGTAAGAGAAACCCAAGTAAGACAGTAGGTGTTGCAAGAGAGCATCAGAGGGCAGACACACTGAAACCATAATCACAGAAAACTAGTCAATCTAATCACACTAGGACCACAGCCTTGTCTAACTCAAAGAAACTAAGCCATGCCCTCAGGGGCTACTCAAGATGGGCAGGTCATGGTGGAAAGGTCTGACAGAATGTGGCCCACTGGAGAAGGGAATGGAAACCACTTCAGTATTCTTGCCTTAAGAACCCCATGAAAAGCAAGAAAAAGGCAAAAGTATAGGATACTGAAAGAGAAACTCCCCCGGTCAGTAGGTGCCCAGTATGCTACTGGAGATCAGTGGAGAAATAACTCCAAAAAGAATGAAGGGATGGAGCCAAAGCAAAAACAATACCCAGTTGTGGATGTGACTGGTGATAGAAGCAAGGTCCAATGCTGTAAAGAGCAATATTGCACAGGAACCTGGAATGCCAGGTCCATGAATCAAGGCAAATTGCAAGTGGTCAAACAGGAGATGGCAAGAGTGAATGTCGACATTCTAGGAATCAGCCAACTAAAATGGACTGGAATGAGTGAATTTAACTCAGATGACCATTATATCTACTACTGCGGGCAGGAATCCCTTAGAAGAAATGGAGTAGCCATCATGGTCAACAAAAGAGTCCAAAATGCAGTACCTGGATGCAATCTCAAAAATGACAGAATGATCTCTGTTCATTTCCAAGGCAAACCATTCAATATCACAGTAATCCAAGTCTATGCCCCAACCAGTAATGCTGAAGAAGCTGAAGTTGAATCATTCTATGAAGACCTACAAGACCTTTTAGAACTAACACCCAAAATAGATGTCCTTTTCATTCTAGGGGACTGGAATGCAAAAGTAGGAAGTCAAGAAACACCTGGAGTAACAGGCAAATTTGGCCTTGTAATACGGAATGAAGCAGGGCAAAGGCTAATAGAGTTTTGCCAAGAGAACTCACTGGCCATAGCAAACATCCTCTCCCAACAACAGAAGAGAAGATTCTACACATGGACATCACTAGATAGTCAACACCAAAATCAGATTGATTATATTCTTTGCAGCCAAAGATGGAGAAGCTCTATACAGTCAGCAAAAACAAGACCAGGAGCTGACTGTGGCTCAGATCATGAACTCCTTATTGCCAAATTCAGACTTAAATTGAAGAAAGTAGGGAAAACCACTAGACCATTCAGGTATGACCTAAATCAAATCCCTTATGATTATACAGTGGAAGTGAGAAATAGATTGAAGGCACTAGATCTGATAGATAGAGTACCTGAAGAACTACGGACTGAGGTTCATAATATTATACAGGAGATAGGGATCAAGATCATCCCTATGGAAAAGAAATGCAAAAAAGCAAAATGGCTGTCTGGGCAGGCTTACAAATAGCTGTGAAAAGAAGAGAAGTGAAAAGCAAAGGAGAAAAGGAAAAATATAAGCATCTGAATTCAGAGTTCCAAAGAAGAGCAAGAAGAGATAAGAAAGCCTTCCTCAGCGATCAATGAAAAGAAATAGAGGAAAACAACAGAATGGGGAAGACTAGAGATCTCTTCAAGAAAAGTAGCGGTACCAAGGGAACATTTCATGCAAAGATGTGCTCGATAAAGGACAGTAATGGTATGGACCTAACAGAAGCAGAAGATATTAAGAAGAGTTGGCAAGAATACACAGAAGAACTGTACAAAAAAGATCTTCATGACCAAGATAATCACGATGGTATGATCACTCACCTAGACCCAGACATCGTGGAATGTGAAGTCAAGTGGGCCTTAGAAAGCATCACTACGAACAAAGCTAGTGGGGGGTGATGGAATTCCAGTTGAGCTATTCCAAATCCGGAAAGATGACGCTGTGAAAGTGCTGCACTCTATATCCCAGCAAATTTGGAAAACTCAGCAGTGGCCACAAGACTGGAAAAGGTACGTTTTCATTCCAATCCCAAAGAAAGGCAATGCCAAAGAATGCTCAAACTACCACACAATTGCACTCATCTCACATGCTAGTAAAGTAATGCTCAAAATTCTCCAAGCCAGGCTTTAGCAATATGTGAACCATGAAATTCCAGATGCTCAAACTGGTTTTAGAAAAGGCAGAGGAACCAGAGATCAAATTGCCAACATCCGCTGGATCATGGAAAAAGCAAGAGAGTTCCAGAAAAACATTTCTGCTTTATTGACTGTGCCAAAGCCTTTGACTGTGTGGATCACAATAAACTGTGGAAAATTCTGAAAGAGATGGGAATACCAGACCACCTGACCTGCCTCTTGAGAAACCTATATACAGGTCAGAAAGCAACAGTTAGAACTGGACATGGAACAACAGACTGGTTCCAAATAGGAAAAGGAGTACGTCAAGGCTGTATATTGTCACCCTGCTTATTTAACTTCTATGCAGAGTACATCATGAGAAACGCTGGGCTGGAATAAGCACAAGCTGGCATCAAGATTGCTGGGAGAAATATCAATAACCTCAGATATGCAGATGACACCACCTTTATGGCAGAGGAACTCAAAAGCCTCTTGAGGAAAGTGAAATAGAGTCAAAAAGTTGGCTTAAAGCTCAACATTCAGAAAACGAAGATCATGGCATCTGCTCCCATCATCTCATGTGAAATAGATGGGGAAACAGTGGAAACAGTGTCAGACTTTATTTTTTGGGGCTCCAAAATCACTGCAGATGTTGACTTCAGCCATGAAATTAAAAGACGCTTACTCCTTGGAAGGAAAGTTATGACCAAACTAGATAGCATACTGAAAAGGAGAGACATTACTTTGCCAACAAAGATCCATCTAGTCAAGGCTATAGTTTTTCCTGTGGTCATGTATGGATGTGAGAGTTGGACTGTGAAGAAAGCTAAGTGTTGAAGAATTGATGGTTTTGAACTGTGGTGTTGGAGAAGGCGCTTGAGAGTCCCTTGAACTGCAAGGAGATCCAACCAGTCCATTTTATAGGTGATCAGCCCTGGGTGTTCTTTGGAAGGAATGATGCTAAAGCTGAAACTCCAGTACTTTTGCCACCTCATGTTAAGAGTTAACTCATTGGAAAAGACTCTGATATTGGGAGGGATTGGGGATAGGAGGAAAAGGGGACAACAGAGCATGAGATGGCTGGATGGCATTACCGACTCGATGTTACATTAGTTTGAGTGAGCTCTGGGAGTTGGTGATGGACAGGGAGGCCTGGCGTGCTGCGATTCATGGGGTCGCAAAGAGTCGGACATGACTGAGTGACTGAACTTAACTGAACTGAACTGAGATATTTCTATGGCATTCTCTTGCTTTTTCAATGATCCAACAGATGTTGGCAATTTTATCTCTAGTTCCTCTGCCTTTTCTAAATCCAGCCTGAACATCTGGAAATTCACAGTTCACATACTGTTGAAGCCTGGCTTGGAGAATTTTGAGAATTTCTTTGCTAGCATGTGAGATGAGTGCAATTGGGCTGTAGTTTGATTATTAATTTGGCATTGCCTTTCTTTGTGATTGGAATGAAAACTGACATTTTCCAGTCCTGTGGCCACTGCTGAGTTTTCCAAATTTACCGGCATATTAAGTGCAGCACTTACACAGCATCATCTTTCAGGATTTGAAATAGCTCTACTGCGATCCCATCACCTCCACCAGCTTTGTTCGTAGTGATGCTTCCTAAGGCCCACTTGACTTCGCATTCCAGGATGTCTGGCTCTAGGTTGGTGATCACACCATCTTAGTTATCTGCATCATGAAGATCTTTTTTGTATAGTTGTATGTGTATTCTTGTCACCTCTTCTTAATATCTACTGCTTCTGTTGGGTCTATACCATTTCTGTCCTTTATTGTGCCCATCTTTGTATGAACTGTTCCCTTGGTATCTCTAATTTTCCTGTAGTGATCTCTAGTCTTTCCCTTTCTATTTTTTCATCTATTTCTTTGCATTGATCACTGAAGGAAGCTTTCTTATCTGTTTTGCTATTCTTTGGAACTCTGCATTCAAATGGGTATATCTTTCTTTTTCTCCTTTGCCTTTCACGCTCTTCTTTTCTCAGCTATTGGGAAGGCCTCCTCAGACAACCATTTTGCCTTTTTGCATTTTTTTGGGGGGGATGGTCTTGATCACTGCCTCCTGTACAGTGTTACCAACCTCTGTCCATAGTTCTTCAGGCCCTCTGTCTATCAGATCTAATCCCTTGAATCTATTTTTCACTTCCACGGTGTAATTGTAAAGAATCTGATTTAGGTCATACCTGAATCACCTAGTGTTTTTGCCTACTTTCTTCAATTTATGTCTGAATTTGGCACTAAGCATTTATGATCTGAGCCACAGCCAGCTCCTGGTCTTGTTTTTGCTGATTGTATAGAGCTTCTTCATCTTTGGCTTCAAAGAATAATCAATCTGATTTTGGTATTGACCATCTGGTGATGGCCATGTTTAGAATCTTCTCTTGTGTTGTTGGGAGAGGGTGTTTGCTATGACCAGTGAGTTTTCTTGGAAAAACTCTGTTAGCCTGTGTCCTGCTTCATATTGTATTCCAAGGCCAAACGTACCTGTTACTCTGTGTATCTCTTGACTTCTTTTGCATTCCAGTCCCCTATGATGAAAAAGGACATCTTTTTTGGGTATTAGTTCTAGAAGGTCTTGTAGGTCTTCATAGAACTGTTCGACTTCAACTTCTTCAGCATTACTGGTTGGGGCATAGACTTGGATTACTGTGATACTGAATGGCCTGCCTTGGAAACAAACAGCAATCATTTGGTCATTTTTGAGATTGCACCGAAGAACTGCATTTTGGACTCTTGTTGACTATGAGGGCCTCTCCATTTCTTCTAAGGGATTCTTGCCCACAGTGGCAGATATAATGGTTATCTGAGTTAAATTGGCCCATTCTAGTCCATTTTAGTGCACTGATTCCTAAAATGTCAATGTTCACTCTTGCCGTCTCCTGTTTGACGACTTCCAATTCACCTCGATTCATTGACCGAATATTCCAGGTTCCTATGCAGTATTTTTCTTCACAGCACTGGACTTTGCTTCCCTTACCAGTTACATCCACAACTGGGCATTGTTTTCACTTTGGCTTCTTCTCTTCATTATTTTGGAGTCATTTCTCCACTGATCTCTCAGCATATTGGGCACCTACCAACCCAAGGAGTTCATCTTTCATTTTCATACTGTTCATGAGGTTCTCAAGGCAAGAATATTGAAGTGGTTTCTCCATAGTAGTTCCCCATAGTGGCTGCACCAATTTACATTCCCACCAATAGTACAAGAGGATTCCCTTTTCTCTACAGTCTCCAGCGTTTATTGTTTGCAAACTTTATAATGCTGGCCATTCTGACCAGTGTGAGGTATATCTCATTGCAGTTTTGATCTGCATTTCTCTAATAATTAGTGATGTTGAATATCTTTTCATGTGCTTTTTGCCCATACAGATGATCATTCCTCTTTGGAGAAATGTCTAGTTAGGTCTTTTCTTATCTTTTGATTGGGTTATTTTTTTCTTTTTTTTTCCTGGTATTGAGCTGCCCGAGCTCTTTGTGTATTTTGGAGATTAATCTCTTTTTGGTTGCTTCATTTGCAAACGTTTTCTCCTGTTCTGTGGGCTTTCTTATTTTGTTCATGATTTCCTTTCTTAAGCAAAAGTTTAAAGTTTGACTTGGTCCCATTTGTTTGTATTCTTATTTTCATTTCTCTAGGAGGTGGATCAAAAAAGATCTCACTGCAATTTATGTTGAAGAGTGTACTGTCTATGTTTTTCTCTAAGAGCTTTATAGTGTCCAGCCTTACATGTAGGTTTTTAATTCATTTTGAGTTTATTTTTGTGTATGGTATTAGATCAGATGAGATAAGATCAGTCGCTCATTCGTGTCTGACTCTTTGCGACCCCATGAATCACAGCATGCCAGGCCTCCCTGTCCATCACCAACTCCTGGAGTTCATTCAGACTCACGTCCATCAAGTCAGTGATGCCATCCAGCCATCTCATTCTCTGTCGTCCCTTTCTCCTCCTGCCCCCAATCCCTCCCAGCATCAGAGTCTTTTCCAATGAGTTAACTCTTCGCATGAGGTGGCCAAAGTACTGGACCTTCAGCTTTAGCATCATTCCTTCCAAAGAAATCCCAGGGCTGATCTCCTTCAGAATGGACTGGTTGGATCTCCTTGCAGTCCAAGGGACTCTCAAGAGTCTTCTCCAACACCACAGTTCAAAAGCATCAATTCTTCGGCACTCAGCTTTCTTCACAGTCCAACTCTCACATCCATACATGACCACAGGAAAAACTATAGCCTTGACCAGACGGATCTTTGTTGGCAAAGTAATGTCTCTGCTTTTGAATATGCTATCTAGGTTGGTCATAACTTTGCTTCCAAGGAGTAAGCGTCTTTTAATTGCATGGCTGCAGTCACCATCTGTAGTGATTTCGGAGCCCCAAAAAATAAAGTCTGACACTGTTTCCACTGTTTCCCCATCTATTTCCCATGAAGTGATGGGACTGGATGCCACGATCTTCGTTTTCTGAATGTTGAGCTTTAAGCCAACTTTTTGACTCTATTTCACTTTCCTCAAGAGGCTTTGGAGTTCCTCTTCACTTTCTGCGATAAGGGTGGTGTCATCTGCATATCTGAGGTTATTGATATTTCTCCCAGCAATCTTGATGCCAGCTTGTGTTTCTTCCAGTCCAGCGTTTCTCATGATGTACTCTGCATAGAAGTTAAATAAGCAGGGTGACAATATACAGCCTTGACGTACTCCTTTTCCTATTTGGAACCAGTCTGTTGTTCCATGTCCAGTTCTAACTGTTGCTTTCTGACCTGTATATAGGTTTCTCAAGAGGCAGGTCAGGTGGTCTGGTATTCCCATCTCTTTCAGAATTTTCCACAGTTTATTGTGATCCACACAGTCAAATGCTTTGACTATGCCTTGGCAAAGTCAATAAAGCAGAAATAGATGTTTTTCTGGAACTCTCTTGCTTTTTTGATGATTCAGCATATATTGGCAATTTGATCTCTGGTTCCTCTGCTTTTTCTAAAACCAGCTTGAACATCAGGAAGTTCACGGTTCACGTATTGCTAAAGCCTGGCTTGGAGAATTTTGAGCATTACTTTACTAGCATGTGAGATGAGTGCAATTGTGCGGTAGTTTGAGCATTCTTTGGCATTGCCTTTCTTTGGGATTGGAATGAAAACGTACCTTTTCCAGTCTTGTGGCCACTGCTGAGTTTTCCAAATTTGCTGGGATATAGAGTGCAGCACTTTCACAGCATCATGTTTCCGGATTTGGAATAGCTCAACTGGAATTCCATCACCTCCACTAGCTTTGTTCATAGTGATGCTTTCTAAGGCCCACTTGACTTCACATTCCACGATGTCTGGGTCTAGGTCAGTGATCACACCATCGTGATTATCTGGGTTGTGAAGATCTTTTTGTACAGGTCTTTGAACAGTATGAAAAGGCAAAATGATAGGATACTGAAAAAGAAACTCCCCCGGTCAGTAGGTGCCCAGTATGCTACTGGAGATCTGTGGAGAAATACCTCCATAAAGAATGAAGGGATGGAGCCAAAGGAAAAAGAATACCCAGCTGTGGATGTGACTGGTGATAGAAGCAAGGTCTGATGCTGTAAAGACCAATATTGCACAGGAAACTGGAATGGCAGGTCCATGAATCAAGGCAAATTGCAAGTGGTCAAACAAGAGATGGCAAGAGTGAATGTCAACGTTCTAGGAATCAGCGAACTGAAATGGACTGGAATGGGTGAATTTAACTCAGATGACCATTATATCTACTACTGTGGGCAGGGATTCCTCAGAAGAAATGGAATGGCCATCATGGTCAACAAAAGAGTCCAAATTGCAGTACTTGGATGCAATCTCATAACGGCAGAATGATCTCTGTTCGTTTCCAAGGCAAACCATTCAATATCACAGTAATCCAAGTCTATGCCCCAACCAGTAACGCTGAAGAAGCTGAAGTTGAGCGGTTCTATGAAGACCTACAAGACCTTTTAGAACTAACACCCAAAATAGATGTCCTTTTCATTCTAGGGGACTGGAATGCAAAAGTAGGAAGTCAAGAAACACCTGGAGTAACAGGCAAATTTGGCCTTGGAATACGGAATGAAGCAGGGCAAAGACTAATAGCGTTTTGCCAAGAAAATGCACTGGTCATAGCAAACACCCTCTTCCAACAACACAAGATAAGACTCTATACATGGACATCACCAGATGGTCAACACCGAAATCAGATTGATTATATTCTTTGCAGCCAAAGATGGAGAAGCTCTATACAGTCAGCAAAAACAAGACCAGGAGCTGACTGTGGCTCAGACCATGAACTCCTTTATTGCCAAATTCAGACTTGAATTGAAGAAAGTAGGGAAAACCACTAGACCATTCAGGTATGACCTAAATCAAATCCCTTATGATTATACAGTGGAAGTGAGAAATAGATTGAAGGGCCTAGATCTGATAGAAAGAGTGCCTGATGTACTATGGAATGAGGTTCGTGACATTGTACAGGAGACAGGGATCAAGACCATCCCCATGGAAAAAAAAATGCAAAAAAGCAAAATGGCTGTCTGGGCAGGCCTTACAAATAGCTGTGAAAAGAACAGAAGTGAAAAGCAAAGAAGAAAAGGAAAGATATAAACATCTGAATGCAGAGTTCCAACGAATAGCAAGAAGAGATAAGAAAGCCTTCTTCAGCGATCAATGCAAAGAAATAGAGGAAAACAACAGAATGGGAAAGACTAGGGATCTCTTCAAGAAAATCAGAGATACGAAAGGAACATTTCATGCAAAGATGGGCTCGATAAAGGACAGAAATGATATGGACCTAATAGAAGCAGAAGATATTAAGAAGAGGTGGCAAGAATACACAGAAGAACTGTACAAAAAAGATCTTCACGACCCAGATAATCACGATGGTGTATGGTATTAGAGAATATTCTAATTATTGTTTAACAAGTAGCTTGTTAAACTTTAACAGTTTTCCCAGCACCACTTACTGAAGAGACTTTGGCCACCTCATGCGAAGAGTTGACTCATTGGAAAGGACTCTGATGCTGGGAGGGATGGGGGGCAAGAGGAGAAGAGAACAGAGGATGAGATGGCTGGATGGCATCACTGACTCGATAGACGTGAGTCTCAGTGAACTCTGGGAGTTGGTGATGGACAGGGAGGCCTGGCGTGCTGCCATTCATGGGGTCGCAAAGAGTTGGACATGACTGAGCAACTGATCCGATCTGATCTGAACATTTTTATAAGTGTTAAATTGGGTGATGTGTGTAAAGCACATAGCACAAGGCTCTACATCATGCAAAGGTTCAATAAAAATAGTTTATTATGATCACTACTACCATTACTACTACTGAAAGAGACCCTACTTTTTACACAGTAGATTATTCTTAAATGTACCGCTAGATTTGACGGCATCTTACTTCAGATTTTGAATCTGTATTTGTATGAAAGATTGGTTTATAATATTTTTCTCCATTTAGAATTTAAAAAAAATTTCCTGTTGAGGTTATGACTACATCACTGAATAGTCTCATTTTTAAATTTTTCTTTGGCCATGCTACATGGCATGTAGGATATTATTTTCCCAACCAGGGTTGAACCTGTGCCCCCTGCAATTGAAGTGCAGTGTTAGCTACACTGAGCACTGACTGTTAACCACAGAACTGTTAAGGGCGTCCCCTGAATATTTTAACTTCTGCTCCAGGCTGAATTGATTTAAAGGGAAATAACAAATCACTCTTCATGGAACGTGTATGGGTTTGCTGGGGTTGTGTTTATAAAGGACCACAAACTGAGTGGCTTAAACAGAAGTTTATTGTCTTAGAGGTCTGGAGACTCAAAATCTGAATTAAGCTGTCAGCAGGGTCATGGTCCCTCTGAAACCTGCAGGGGAGTCTTTTCTTTCTCATCCTCGCTTTTGATGGTTTGGTAGCAAACTTTTGCATTCCTTGTCTTGTAGCTGCCATCATCATCTTGCGGCATTCTCTTTGTGTGTCTCTGTGTGTTTTAACATGGCCATTCCCTCCCCCCCCACCCACATTTACTGAGGTATAATTAACAAACACAAATTATAATTAAAGTATAAAATGTGGTGATTTGAAATACCCATACATTGTGAAATGATTACCTCAGTCAAGCTCTGGTTACCACATTCATCATGTGACTCAGATTCTTCATGTGATTACCACATTCGTCACCTCACATAGTCACCATTTCTTTTGTGTGGTAAGAATACTTAATATTTACTCTTAGAAACTTTCAAGTATGTAGTGCAGTTAACTATAGTCACTTAACTGCACAGTAGATCTTCAGAACTTATTCATCTTATAAATGAAAGTTCATACCTTGTGACTATTATCTTCCCATTCCCCCACTCTCCCAGCCCCTGGCAGCCACTATTCTGCTCTCTGGTTCTGTGAGTGAAACTTTTGGAGATTCCACTAAGCATCATGTCCTCCAGGTTCATCCATGTTGTGGCTGATGGGCAGGCTTTTCTTCTTTGCATGGCTGAATAATATTCCATTAGCTTCCTAGATGCTTCAGTGGTAAAGAATCCACCTGCCAAGCAGGAGATGTGGGTTTGGTCCCTGAGTCAGGAAGATCTCCTGGAGAAGGAAATGGCAACCCAGTGCAGTATTCTTGCCTGGAGAATTCCATGGGCAGGGGAACCTGACAGGCTACAGTCCATGGGGTCGCAAAGAGTCAGACATGACTTAGCGAATAAACAGCAGTAGCACAACAGTAACATTCCACTGTATGCATATAACACATTCTATTTATGTACCTATCTATCACAGATATTTAAGATGTTTATATATCTTGGTTATTGTGAATAATGCTGCATGAACATTGGCCTGCAGGTATCTCTTTGATATACTGATTTCATTTCCTTTAGATATATACTCAGAAGCACGATTACTGGATTGTGCAGTTCTATTTTTAATTTTGTGAGGAACTTCCATACTGTTTTTATTATGACTATACTAATTTTCACCCCCACCAACAGTGTACAAGGGATCCCCTTTTTCCACACCTGGCCAACACTTGTTACCTTTTTGATAATAACCATCCTAACAGGTGTGAGGTATATCTCAGTGTGGTTTTGATGTACATTTCCCTGATAATTAATGATGTTGAGCATTTTTTTTTTTTTATGTTACTTTTGGTCATCTGGATGTCTTCCTTAGATAAATGTCCATTCAGGTCCTTTTAAAAATGAGATTATTTTATTTTTTACCGTTGAGTTGTGTGAGTTCTTTATATACACTGGACATGTGTCCCTTTTCAGTTATATGGTTCACAAATACTTTTCCCATTCTGTAGGCTGCGTTTTCATTTTTGTTGATGGCTTCTTTTGCTGTCAAAAGCCTTTTAGTTTGATGGAGTCCCACTCATAAAGTGAGTTTTGAAGTGTTTCCTCCTCTTTAGTTTTCTGGAAGAATTTGAAAAGGGTTGGCATTTGCTCTTTTAAATGTTTGATAGAATTTACCATATAATGAGCTAATCCTGAGCTTTTATTTGTGGGGAGGTTTTTAATTACTGTTTCAATGTCCTTACTCAGTATTACCTTGTAGAGATTTCATACTGAAGATTCAGTCTTAAGAGACTGCATGTTCCCAGGAATTTTTTAGGTCTTCCTATTTAGAGTTTATCCAGTTTGCTGGCATATAATTCTTATAGTAGCATCTTATAATCTTTTGTATTTATATGCTATCAGATGTAATGTCTCCTCTTTCATTCATAATTTGTATTTTTCTCTGTTAGTGTATATAATGGTTTGTCAATTTTGTTTATCTTTTAAAAAAAGCTCTTAATTTGTTTAATTTTTTCTATTTTCTTTCTAAGCCTCTATTACATTTCTTTCTGCTTCAATTTTTATTTCCTTTCTTGTTCTATCTTTAGGCTTTGTTCTAGTTCCCCCAGTACTGTTTGGTTGTTTGAGATTTTTCTTTTTTCTTAATGTAGTCATTTATTGCTTTCAGCTTCCCCCTTAGAACTGCTTTAGTTCCATCTCATAAACTTTGGAATGTTGTATTTCTAATTTTGTTAGTCTCAGAATACTTTTTGATTTTCCTTTTGATTGCTTCTTTGACCCATTGGTTGTTTAGAAGTTAGCTGTTTAATTTCTACGTATTAGTGATTTTTCCAAATTTTCTCCTGTTACTGATTTCATTATGGTCAGAAATGACACGATATGATTTCAATCTTCTTAAATTTTCTAAGATATGTTTTGTGGCCTAACATATGATCTATCCTGGAACATGTTCCATGTGCTCTTGAGAAGAATGTATATTCTAGTGCTATTAGACAGAATTTTCTGTGTATGTCTCTCAGGTTCTTCATTTTGTCTATAGCACTGATTAAGTCTGCTCTTTCTGTATAAATTTTCTATCTGGATGATCTATCCATTGTTGAAAGTGGGGTAATGTCATCTCTTGCTGTCTATTTCTCCTTTTAGTTATGCTATTATGCTCTATATATTTAGGTGGTATAATGTTGGGTATATACATTTACAATTTTTATATAATCTTGATGAACTGACCCCTTTATCACTGTATAATGACCTCCTTTGTTTCTTGTTAGAGTTTTTGACTTAAAACCTATTTTTTTCTGATATAAATATAGCCATTCCTATTTCCTATTGCTACCATTTGTATGAAGTATCTTTTTATCCCTTCACTTTTAGTCTATGTGTGTCCCTAAAGCTGAAGTGAGTCTCTTGTAGGCAGTATATTGTTAGAACTTAGTCACTCTGCATTTTTGATTGGAGAATTATTTGGAGGATTCAATCCATTTACAGACTACAGCTGGGAAGAGCTTGAGCCAACTTTCAGGAATGCTTCAGGATCCACAATTGGACTGAGGTCAGGAGTCCTGCCTCTAGGAGTATAGATGGACATTTCTCCTACTAGGTTCCTCAATACATAAGACTGCTTCTGGATATTGGCTGATAGCAGCAGGAGCCAGTTTACAGGGCTGTTTCAGGATCTACTGTTGGAAGAAGTTCAGCAGGCCTGCTTCCAGAAACATGGACAAGCATTATCACCCACTGGTTCCCTGAGTGGGCAAGACTGCTCCCTGACCATAGCTGAGAGGGGCTAGAGCCAAGATACAGGACCGCTTTGTGATCTGTAATTGGACTCAGGTTGGTGTCTCTGAGAGGAAATGGAGCTGAGTCGCAGGGCTGTTTCAGGGTCCACAACTGGGGCCAAGTTCAGTGGGTCTGTTACCTGAGGCCAGGGTGGCCCTGGCTCTTTCCAGGTCCCTTGACAAATGGTGCTTGTGGCAAGACAAAGGCTGAGTCTAAGTGGGGACAAGTCTGTTTCTGGGTCTGTGGTCAGGATCACAGTCAACGAGCTGCTGTCTCAAAACAGCTCTCCTTGATTTTGGGCTCCACATGAGTTTAGCAACTTCCTTCTTGGATCCCAGCATTCCAACAAAAGCACTTTTATCTGCAGATGGCCCTCAAATTATCATTGTTCTGGGAGAATACAAATAGGGGACTTTCCATTCTGCCATTTCACTGATGTCTTCTTCATGGCCATCTCTGTATAAAGGACCACAATTCATATCGGATTAAGGGCCCACCTACTCCAGTATGACCTCATCTTAACTTATTAAATCTGCCACAACCTTATTCCAAATAAGGTCACATTCTGAGGTACTGGGGGTAGGGACTTCAGTATATCTTTTGGGGGGGACACAGCTGATAAGATAAAGTTATAGAAAATGTCATTAAATGAACAAGGAATTTCAGAATCAAGGAGATATACTGGAAGTCAGTCAGCCATTGGTAAAGTATATCATTTAGAACTCAGGTCTTGATGATGTGTTTATTTCAGATATTTTATTGAAACAGGAAAAGAAGAAACTGGAAAGGAATATGTAAGAGGGAAAAAGTAATTTGGCAAAATGTAAAAAATACTTTCCAGTATTTTTCAAGCAGGTATTTAGATTCTAAATATCTGAGGAGCATCTTAGATAACAAATAAGAATAAACACACATGTTTTAAAAGCTCACTTGTTCATGTTTGGAAACAATGCAAGACATGATTTTTTAAATTGTAAAATATAAGACAGTATAAAGCAGTAGGTAAGATTATCCATATCCTCATCACCAGCCATTCATTGTTATACAAATGTTTTATATATTTACCTTCATACACGCATGCACACCAAACTTCCCCAACCTGTGAACCATGGAGAATATAAAGTTTTTTAAACATATATACATTTTTCAATTCATTATGACTTATTTGTAAATTAAATAAAATTCTCACACATATGTACTACTCATTCAAGTAACTGTAGATATATTAATATAAACCATTACTGGAATAGGAATTGCTTTTGTATCCTGCATTTTGTTTTTTAATCAACACTTACCAAGCTGCTAATGAAACTATTAACACATAATCTGATTTTTTGATGTTACAGAGAGAAGACAGGATAGATTTCCTACAAACACTATCTGAAAGAGATTCTTTTTTGTCATTTAACATTACGGTGTGAGAAAATGTAGACTACAAATATGATTTAATGTTAGGCAGTGCAAGTTAAATGAAAAAGTAATACCTTTACTGTTGACATTAAACATTTTGTCAACTCGATTATTTGTAAACTGGTAGATTTTATTCTTCACTATTCAAATAACAGTGTTGCATATGTAAAGGTTATGACAGAAGTGAATCCACCCCTTAGTTGTTAAAAGGAACATGATTTTAAAAACATTGTATTTGATCCCATTTACAAATGATTACCAAGACTGCTTTGAAAAACTGTAAAAGTTCAGGCATACGGAAAATTCCCCATGCTGTAATTGGCTTATTTGACTCTAAAAGGAAAAGCAGTGTGTAAAGGTAGGCAAAGCATTGGACTAGAAGCCAGAGATCTGGAATCTAGCCTTCGCCCTGCTACTGTATAGCCATAAAACTTTAAATGGACTTATCTGTAATATAAAAAGATGACTCCATTGAGTACCTAAGGGCCTTTCCAGCAATGATACTTCAGTATGCTTATATTATGAAGTAAAGTTTAGCATTTTGTTAACTTGGCTGGTTAGGTCATATTGTTAGTAAAGGAAGATAGACTTACAGATTTTTTTTTTCAATTTTTAATTAAAAAATATTTATTTATTTTTGGTTGTGCTGGGTCTTCATTCCTTGCTGCATGCAAGCTTTCTCAAGTTGCTGTGGGTGGGGGTTACTCTCTAGTTGTGGTGCATGGGCTTCTCATTGCAATGGCTTCTCTTGTTGCAGAGCATGGGCTCCAGGGCACACAGGCTTCCATAGTTGCAGCACATGGGCTCCAGAATGCAGGCTCAGTAGTTGTGGTAGTTGAGGACAGGCTTAGTGTCCTCACCGCACGTGGATTTTTCCTGGACCAGGAACTGAACCTGTGTCCTCTGTGTTGGGAGGTGGATTCTTCACCACTGGACCACCAGAGAAGTCCTAATCAATTTTTTAAAATATATATATTTTTTACTTTGGGAAAATCTTGTATTTACAGAAAAGTTGCAGAGTACAGGAAGCTCTCATATATACATCATCAGTTTCTCCTGATGTTAACATCTTATATAACCTTGGTCTATTTGGGCAGACTTGAGGTTTTAATCGTCCCTTGGGACCATTCATTTTACTGCCAAATCATTTAATTTATTTACCAAGTATTTATTGGACACAAACTGTGTGTGCTTGGCACTCTTTCAAGCAATATGTACCAGGAATGTCCAATCCATTCTCCTGGATGGATTGGAGTTGGAGGGGAGGGGAGAGAGAATTTCATGCTGCCTTATATTACAGTGAGAGGAAATAGACAATACTAGATAAATAAGTAAAACAAGTAGTGTATAGATGAAAGTAAGTGCTAAAAAAAAAAAATGAAGGAAAAAGGAAAGGGCCTCTAGGAGGTCTGGGGACTGCAATTTCAGATGGTAACCAAGGAAGTTTCCACTGTTAGGTTAACTTTCACTTGAGAAATTAACTAGAGGAAAAAAAGGACAAGCCATTAAGATATCTGTGAAAACAATATTCTAGGGAAAGGAAAGAGAAAATGCAAAGTCATGAGGTGGAAACATGCCTGGCTTGACTGAAGAAAAGCAAGGAGGCCAGTGTGTTTAAACCAGAGTCAATGAGGGGGAGAGTAATTTGAGAATAGGTCAAAAAGGTAATTGGCATGATAGTATAGAAATTTGTAAGTCATTATAATGAGTAATGTGATCAGATGGAGAAAATCAGAAAACTTTTGGGTAAGTTTGTATAATCTAGTGAAGAGGACAAAAGCTGATTAATTTCATGAGAGAAGGTGATCGAGTAAAAGAGAGAAATTAAGGATGACTGAGAATTTTGACTTGAGCAAATGGGTAAATGGAGTCTGGTGCTGTATAGGAGGGTGAGAAAGACTTAGGGGAAAAAAAAAAAAAAAACAGGCTTCAGTAGGGAAGAGGACAGGAATCAAAACTTGGGTTTGGCCTATTAACACATTATTGACCAGGGGATTTTTGCAAAAACTAACACCTGTGGCCAGAGATTGGTTATGTAAGTGAATATTGAAACACTCTGGTCAATATCATTCTGATAACAAAAGACATATTAACACATCTCCAGTAAGTTGTTAAAACTAATGTTCTTATTAGATAGCGAAAATGACAGCAAGTTGCAGCACCTTTGGACTGGATATATAAATCATATAAGCCTATAGATGATATGTAAAGTTACATGTTGGGTGAGATCTCCTAAGGAAAGAGTTTATACAGAGGATAGATGATGTTGGGCTCTGCAACATTTAGAATTCAAAGAGGGAGGAAGCAGAGAACACTAAAAAGAAACAACGAGTTAATTAAACAGGAAGGGAAAACAGCAGTGCGATGTCCCACAGCAATGTGAAGAAAGTGTTCAAAGAAAGAGAGTGATCCCTTGTGTCAAATGCTCCTGAAACATTGAGTACAATGAATGCCAATGATTAACCATGGGTTTTGTCAATATGAACATTTATTGGTGACTCGGCTAAAAAATTATTTCACTAGTTTTTAAGATGAAAACTTGACAGGAGTGAGTTTAAGAGAGAACAGAAAGAGAATAAGAGGAGGCAAGGGTTTAAACAGTTCAAGAAATTTTCCTGAAAAGGAGAGAAGAGAAAAAGGAAAGATAGACATGTCAGCATTTTTTAAGTTGGTGTATTCATTAGAATGTTTCAATAGAGAGGGAAAATGGATGATGCATAAAGGAAAGGGTATTATTGCAGGAGTAAAGCCCTTACATAGGCAAGAGGGTTGCCAGTCAGTGTCTAGGTTAGCCTTACAAAGGAGAGCATTTATCCCTGGAGACTAGTGAGAATATGGGTACAGATGCTGGCATCTAAGGAACATGCACACCCTCGTTCTGGCTGTTTCCTTGGCTCCGTGAAATAGAAAACATGGCCACCAACTACAAGTGATAATAGGATAAAATGTGAAGGAAGTTTGACGAAACTAGAGAAAGTATGTAACAGTGGCCTCAAGAGAGTGGGAGAATAAATTAACTAGGTCAGAGTAAATTAATGCAGTCAGACACTGCTGAGGGCCTGCCTGAGCTCAGCACCATACAGGTAATGTGAGAAACAATAGTATATTATGTTGTAGTGTTCCAGCCACACCAAGCACCTAAGTTATACTTAGATATGGATTTCTAGGGGTTGGTTTTTGAATGCTATCCGGTTTAGTCCCTAGCTATAAATATGGATGCAACAATGAATCACCAAATATTTGGTTAAAATCACTGTTGTCATAAGAAGCAATCTTAACTAAAACTACTAGCCCATGAAGAGGCAGTTAAATCAGTTAGTCCATATTAAATGCTGAGAATAGAGCCTACCACAGAGTTATTTCAAACAGTTTATAATTATTGTCATTTTTAGAAGAAATATCAGAAAATCTGTAATGTGATATTAATATTCTTGGGGAGATTCCAGGACTGTGACATGCAAAAAAGAGAACAAATTCCTATGAAAAAAAAGAATATAGAATGTTGATCAACAAGATGGCAGAATTAGAAGACTTGGATGTTCCTTCCTTCCACAAGGGCTTCCCTAGTAGCTCAGCTTGTAAAGAATCCACCTGCAATGAAGGAAACTCCAGTTCAATTCCTGGGTTGGGAAGATCCACTGCAGAAGGGAATGGCTACCCACTCCAGTATTCTGGTCTGGATAATTCCATGGACATTATAGTCCATGGGATCACAAAGAGTCGGACCGACTGAGTGACTTTCACTTTCTTTCCTCCCACAAACACATCAACAACAATACACGGACATAAGTCATTTACTGAGAAAATGAGAAAAGAACTGAGTCTCTCGTACTCATAGTGTCTGGAAACCTAGCTATATTGAAGGTGGAAGGAACATTCAGGACATCCCCTCGTAATCTGCATGACCAGCACAGAGGCCTATGATCACAAGGAAAGCCCCGGCCTCTCCTTGGGGAAGGAAAGAGTTGGACTACGCAGCGAACATTTCATTTTTCCCAGGGGTTGCCCAGGAGACTGGCATCTGTCTCACTTGTCTCAGAACACTGACAGGACCTATCATGCTTCAGACTCCTAGGGGTCTGTGAGAACAAAGATGGCAGTATGAACCAACACACAAGCAATCACCAGAACCCTTCCTCTGGTCCAATACTAGGCAAGCAGGTGAAAATCTCAGATCCCACCTTGTCACTGTGACGGAAAGGAGTTTAACCATATGACACTGAAAGCACATGCAATAAAAACGTAATAAACAAGTGGGACTACATCAAACTCAAGTGGTTCTACACAGCAAAGAAAATATGTATATAGAGAAAAAGGTCATCTATAGAATAGGAGAAAATATTTGTGAATCATAACTGTTAAGGGGTTAATATCCAAAATGCATAAGGGATTCCTATGACTCCATAGCAAAAAAGCACATATATCAATTTTCAAATGGGCAAAGGACTTAACTAGACATTTCTTTCCAGCTCCTCAGGGTTTTTGTGCTCACTGCTTCTGCCCAAAATTATCTATACCTTTATTTCCTCACATGACTGATTCTTTCTCATGTTTTAGCTTTTAGAGCAAATGCTACTTTTTCAGACTGTCCTTCTTCGGATTCTGCTATTCAAACAGACTGCCTGCTATTCTTTGTTATCCGCACCCTATTGATTTCCTTCTAATACTTCTAAAATTGTAGTTATTTCATTTTGGTTATTGATTTTTTCTCTCTCTTGTATTAGAATTAAAACTTGATGAAGACAGGTATAATGCTTGGTTCCTAGTGTGGTTTCTTGCACAGAGCAGGTGCTTTACAAATAACTGTGGATTCGATGAGAAAAGAAGAATCAGATGGATCTCATACTTCTTTGGCTATTTGAGTTACTTGGTGCTGGTAATGCCAGCATATGCTGTCTTCCACCTTGCAACTCAATGGGATGGCCCTTTACTGTAAGTGGTCCTTTATTTGCTTGAGCTTACCTGACACCTATTCTGAACATTCTGGTTAGTGCTTGCTTTCATGTGAGCTCTGACTCTTTATAGTTACAAGTGAATATACCCCATTTGTTTAATGTTCTTTCCAAATTACTTGGAAATTTTTCAGATGAAAGTGTTTAAAAGACATATGTGATCTGAAAGAAATTTGAATCCATCCTACCTGGAAAAAGTGTATCATTACATAGAAGCTAAGGGATCTGAACCTGCTTTGTGTGCGTTCTCACATGGATAACAGGACATCTGGAGAAAATGTCATATTCTGTGCAGTTCTTCATGGCCGTAGGTCATTAAATACAAATCATTTCACCCTGCAGGCAGCATAATGTAAAAGTGAATGCCCAAATTTTTCATTTTTGATGTAACTTTGTCCTTAGACTGTATGTGACTTACTTTTGTTGTTGCTGTTCATTTTTTTTAAATTTATTTATTTATTTTTTGTGTTTATCCATAACTTTATTTTTTTAATTTAATTTTATTTTTAAACTTTACAATATTGTATTGGTTTTGCCAAATATCAAAATGAATCCACCTCAGGTATACATGTGTTCCCCATACTGAACCCCCCTCCTTCCTCCCTCCCCATACCATCCCTCTGGGTCGTCCCAGTGCACCAGCCCCAAGCATCCAGTATTGTGCATTGAACCTGGACTGGCGACTCATTTCATATATGATATTATACGTATTTCAATGCCATTTGCCCAAATCATCCCACCCTCTCCCTCTCCCACAGAGTACAAAAGACTGTTCTATACATCAGTGTCTCTTTTGCTGTCTCGTATACAGGATTATTGTTACCATCTTTCTAAATTCCATATATATGCGTTAGTATACTGTATTGGTGTTTTTCTTTCTGGCTTACTTCACTCTGTATAATAGGCTCCAGTTTCATCCACCTCATTAGAACTGATTCAAATATATTCTTTTTAATGGCTGAGTAATACTCCATTGTGTATATGTACCACCGCTTTCTTATCCATTCGTCTGCTGATGGACATCTAGGTTGCCTCCATGTCCTGGCTATTATAAACAGTGCTTCGATGAACATTGGGGTACACGTGTCTATTTCAATTCTGGTTTCCTCAGTGTGTATGCCCAGCAGTGGGATTGCTGGATCATAAGGCATTTCTATTTCCAGTTTTTTAAGGAATCTCCACACTGTTCTCCACAGTGGCTGTACTAGTTTGCATTCCCACCAACAGTGTAAGAGGGTTCCCTTTTCTCCACACCCTCTCCAGCATTTATTGCTTGTAGGCTTTTGGATCGCAGCCATTCTGACTGGCGTGAAATGGTACCTCATAGTGGTTCTGATTTGCATTTCTCTGATAATGAGTGATGTTGAGCATCTTTTCATGTGTTTGTTAGCCATCTGTATGTCTTCTTTGGAGAAATGTCTATTTAGTTCTTTGGCCCATTTTTTGATTGGGTCATTTATTTTTCTGGAATTGAGCTGTAGGAGTTGCTTGTATATTTTTGAGATTAGTTGTTTGTCAGTTGCTTCATTTGCTATTATTTTCTCCAATTCTGAAGGCTGTCTTTTCACCTTGCTTATAGTTTCCTTTGTTGTGCAGAAGCTTTTAATTTTAATTAGGTCCCATTTGTTTATTTTTGCTTTTATTTCCGATATTCTGGGAGGTGGGTCATAGAGGATCCTGCTGTGATGTATGTCGGAGAGTGTTTTGCCTATGTTCTCCTCTAGGAGTTTTATAGTTTCTGATCTTACGTTTAGATCTTTAATCCATTTTGAGTTTATTTTTATGTATGGTGTTAGAAAGTGCTCTAGTTTCATTCTTTTGCAAGTGGTTGACCAGTTTTCCCAGCACTACTTGTTAAAGAGATTGTCTTTAATCCATTGTATATTCTTGCCTCCTTTGTCAAAGATAAGGTGTCCATATGTGCGTGGATTTATCTCTGGGCTTTCTATTTTATTCCATTGATCAATATTTCTGTCTTTGTGCCAGTACCATACTGTCTTGATGACTGTGGCTTTATAGTAGAGCCTGAAGTCAGGTAGGTTGATTCCTCCAGTTTCTTAAATTTATTTTTAATTGATGGATAATTGCTTTACAATAGTGTGTTGGTTTCTACTATACATCAACATGAATCAGCCATAAGTATACATATGTCCTCTCCCTCTTGAACTTCCCTCCCACTTCACACCCCTTCCACCCATCTAGATTGTCACAGAGCCCCAGTTGCAGTTCTCTGAGTCATACAACAAATTCCCACTGGCTATCTATTTTACATATGGTAGTATATGTGTTTTAATGCTACTCTCTCCATTCACACCAATGCATTTTAAAACCATATTCTTCCTGCATAACACATTAATCATCTTTTTTTTGTAAATTAGTTAATTTATTTTACTTGGAGACTAATAACTTTACAATATTGTAGTCGTTTTTGCCATACATTCACATGAATCAGCCATGGGTGTACATGTGTCCTCCAACCTGAACGCCCCCCACCTCCCTTCCCATTCCATCCCTCACAGTTGTCTCAGTGCACCAGCCCTGAGTACCCTGTCACATGCATCTAACCTAGACTGGTGATCTATTTCACATATGGTAATATACATGTTTCAATGCTATTCTCTCAAATCATCCCACCCTCTCCTTCTCCCACAGAGTCAAAAAGTCTGTTATTTATATCTGTGTCTCTTTTGCTGTCTCACATATAAGGTCATTGTTACCATTTTTCTAAATTCCATATGTATACATTAATATACTGTATTGGTATTTTTCTTTCTGGTTTACTTCACTCTGTGTAATAGGCTCTAGTTTCATCCACCTCTTTAGAACTGATTCAAATGCATTCTTTTTAATAGCTGAGTAATATTCCATTGTGTAATGTACCAAAGCTTTCTTATCCATTCATCTGTTGATGGACATCTAGGTTGCTTCCATGTCCTAGCTATTGTAAACAGTGCTAATGAACATTAGTGAACAGTAATGAACATTGGGGTACACATGTCTCTTTCAATTCTGGTTTCCTCCATGTGTATGCCCAGCAGTGGGATTGCTGGGTTGTATGGCAGTTCTATTTCCAGTTTTTTTAAGGAATCTCCACACTGTTCTCCATAGTGGCTGTACTAGTTTGCATTCCCACTAACAGTGTAAGAGGGTTCCCTTTTCTCCACACCCTCTCCAGCATTTATTTTTTGTAGACTTTCTGATAGGAGCCATTCTGACCGGCATGAGATGGTACCTCATTGTGATTTTGATTTGCATTTCTCTGATAATGAGTGATGTTGAGCATCTTTTCATGCATTTGTTAGCCATCTGTATGTCTTCTTTGGAGAAATGTCTGTTTAGTTCTTTGGCCCATTTTTTGATTGAGTCATTTATTTTTCTGGAATTGAGCTACATGAGCTACTTATATATTTTTGAGATTAATTCTTTGTCAGTTGCTTCATTTGCTATTATTTCCTCCCATTCTGAAGGCTGTCTTTTCACCTTGCTTAGTTTCCTTTATTGTACAAAAGCTTTTAAGTTTAATTAGGTCCCATTTGTTTATTTCTGCTTTTATTTCCATTACTCTGGGAGGTGGGTCATAGAGGTTCCTGCTGTGATTTATTTTTTAAAAATTTTTATATTGGAGAATAGCTGATTAAAATGCTCTGTGTGTTTCCGATGGACAAAGGGATTCCATTTTACATATGCACGTATCTATTCTTTTACAAATTCTTTTCCCATTTATGATGTTACAGAATATTGAGCAGAGTTCCCTATGCTTATATAGTAAGTCCTTGTTGGTTATCTATTTTAAATGTAGTAGTGTGTGGATGTCAATCTCAAATTCCCAACTTATGCCCCTCTCCCAAACTTTCCTCTTTGGTTACCATAAATTTGTTTTCTAAGTCTGTGCTTCTGTTTCTGCTTTGTAAAACCGTTCATTTGCACCTTTTTTTCTTTTTTTAAGATTCCTCATATAAATGATATCATATTTTTCTCTGACTTACTTCACTTAGTATGTTCATCTAGGTCCACCCATGATGCTGCAAATGGCATTATTTCATTCTCTTTACAGGCTGAGAAATATTCCATTGTATGTACCACATCTTCTTTATCCATTCCTCTGTTGATGGACATCTAGGTTGCTTCCATGTTTTGGCTATTGTATACAGAGTTGCAATGAACATTGGGGGTACATTTATCCTTTTGAACCATGGTTTTCTCCAGATGTATGCCCAGAAGTGGGATTTCAGGGTCATATGATAAATCTATTTTTAGTTTTTTTAAGGAACCTCTATACTGTTCTCCATAGAGGCTGAACCAATTTACATTCACATCAACAGTGCAGGAGGCCTCCATTTTCTTCACACACTCTAGAATGTACTGTTTGTGGATTTTTTGATGATGGCCATATTGAGTGGTTTGAGGTGGTACCTCATTGTGGTTCTGATCTGCATTTCTCTAATAATTAGTGATGTTGAGCATCTATTTATGTGCTTGTTGGCCATCTGTGTGTCTTCTTTGGAGAAATGTCTATTTAGGTGTTCTGTCCATTTTTTGATTATTATTTTTTTTTTTAATATTGAGCTGCATGAGCTGTCTATATATTTTGGAGATTAATCTGTAGTTGCATTGTTTGTAAATATTTTCTCCCATGCTTCTGATTTATTCTTGATCCTACTTTCTTTTGACCTTTGATTTTTCTCCTATGTACATACCATTTGGCCTCCTTCTGCGACCTATTAACATATTCATCACTATTTCTCTGACTATAACCTTCTACTGCTTTTGCAACCTTTGCCTGATCTCTTCTGTACTGTCTACTGGCCCCTCTGTGTTTGATCTTTGTATGTCTGGGTTTGCCCCAGCCATATGAGTATAAACCAGACAGATTCAAAAGGTTATTGAATACTGAAAGTCACCTAAATAGTGGAAAGCCTAGCATATTGGTGAGTGGGGAATTGGGGTGAAGGGCAATTTCACCCCACCCTTCTTGACCCACTCTGTGGGTGGCATTCACTTGTGTGTAACATCCAGCTTGGCCAACTGGCCAAGAGGAAATAATATGATGTAGAGACACAGTCTTCCACTGCCTCAATAGAAAGGCCTTGATTTTTATTATCACTTCAAAGCAGGATCCAAAATGTGGCAACAGACATCAACAGGTCAAAATGCTGGCAAGACAAATGGCTATTATATGAATCTTGGTTTTCAGTCAGTTGAACAATTCCAAAAAATATTCAGTCCACAATTCTCACTCTCCATCCAAGATGTTCCCTTCTCCAGCTTGACATTCCTGCTTCTGAGGATGACCTGGAGTATCATCTTTGGCTTTTTTTCTCAATTTTCCCTTTCCACACTCTGTTGATCACCCAGTCATGTCAGTTGTTTCTAGGTGGTGTCTTTGAACATGTCTGATGCTGTTGCCACTTCTCTAGCTTCAGTCTTCTTCACACCAGCTCTCCCTGCTTCATGGCTCTGCACACTCTACCTTGCATTTGCTTGTCAAATTCACTATAATGTGGCCATTTAAGCATCTACTCCCCTGCTCAAGAATCTACAGAGTATTTTTTATTCCAAATCTTCTTTTATCCAGGCCTTCAAGGGTTTTTCAGAACCGATTCTATCTTTCCTGCATTTTATCCCAATATAACAAAATGTTCTAGAGTCTAAGAGTCAAATGGACTTGGTCTAATAACTTCCACGATTTATTAGCTGTATGAACTTGGGAAATTTACTGAACCTGTGAATGTCTTGCTTTCCTCATTTGAAGAATTAGGGAAAAAATATTTATAGGACTCTTCAGAGGATTGAAATAGAAGATACAAAAAAGGAAGCAGTACAGTTCATGGTGTACAATGAATTTTCAAGATGATGATAATGGTGATGATACTGCAATCTTGATCAGTCTTCCTCCATAAGCTATGTGTTCATATTGATTAGTTATTGGTTAGCTTCTAGTTTCATTTTGCTTTTAAATTGTTCACTTCCTTATTATTAATTTTAAAGGAAAAGAAAACAGTCTAATTTCAGCTATAGCCTATAGCAGACTCAGATGCCTTTGGCACTCCTGGAAGGCAGTTTTAGGCAATGAATAGCTGTCTGCCAGTCTAGAGTTTGTCACTCTAGCATTTCTGGTAAATGAAATCGTTATATTTGACCATTTTTGACAGCCTTCCCTAACATACCATTTCATAAAGAAAGCCCTTTAGTGCCTGTGGATTACCCCAAATCATGATGACACTGATTAATTCATCAAATCAATTTAACCAATGAAATTGTGAAACAATATTGAAACAAAGAAAAGTTCCTGTAGGTCATAGTTTGGATACTCACTGAACATGATTTGCTAACCTTTATCCTTTAATCCACATCCTGTGAGGAAAACCAGTTAAAGGACATTAAATATTCTGGCTTAGTTTAGTAGAAATGGAAAATCAACATCGTGTTCTGGAATGAGGACTCGACTGCAGTCAGCGGGCGAGGGTTTTAGTCTTGGCTTTGTTATTATGTTGTCAGAACTGGTCAAGTCCCTTCCCTCTCTGATCTTCAGTTTCCTCAACTGTAAAAGTCTGGGGTTGTACTAGAAGAAACCAAAGGCTTTTGCTAGCCCTAATATTTATTTTTCCAAATATAAGGCAACACCGAGATTTGGCTGCATATTTCACTTTTAATAAGGAATGTTTGCTACCTGAAGTGGGGGAGTAGCACTGATTGAGATCAAGACCATGCATTTGATCCAGAAATAGGCTTAAGCCTTGTAATTGATTTTATGGTGACAAAAAGGAAAAGGTCAAGGATCTAATACAACATTAACACCAGCTATATGACATCTCTACATGGGAATTTAAAGTCCTCACTTTCTCCGTTTGTTGTTATTCATTAAAAAATACTTATTAAACACATACATCCCATTAAATATTGTGCTGCATGTTTAGGTAAAACAATGAACAAGACAAATAGATTCTCTTTGGATTTACAATCCACTGGGAGAGACAAAAATAAAAGATATAATTACAAACTCAGTAAATGAAAAAATCAGGATCAGTGATGGCAAACCCTTCCATATATACTCTCTCATTTGATCTTTCTCAAAGTCTTGCTGTGAATTATCATTCGTGTTTACCAATGAAGAAGTGCATGCTGTCTCTATAGCTCATGTCAATATGAGAATCCAGAAATAGTACTATGAATGGCTTTGAATTAACCTACAGAATAAACAAATTTCCAGAAAGAAAATATTTTGAAAATATTGAGAAGTATATTTAGATGCTTAGTTCCTCATCAGATCACCTGCCTTTTCTTACATGTTTTCAACACTTCTACATTTCCAGGAGGAAAGAATTCAGCCTGGTAGGTTCTTTATCAAGGATTTATGAAAATCCTACAATGCTTTCTGAAATTAAGTCAAATATCCAACATCTTAGAAGCTATCCTTATCATCAGAATGGATTATTATTACTAGAGAATATTGTTTGGATGTTAATTATAGCATTTACTGTATTCTGCCCTGCTGTGTTTGTTAATGCCCCATAGACTCCATTACTGATCTGCAGTTCCTTGAAGGAAAGGACTATCCTTTATGCTTTCCTGTATCCCACATGGTGTTTTTGTAAATAGTAAATGCTCAGTGAAATATATGCTGATGTAAGAGTAAAGAATTGCTCCCACACACTCTAGATCTTCTCAGGCATTTTCATATCTTGTAGAATACTGTTTTTCATTCTTACCCATAGCTAGTGTTAACTCCTGATTCTTAATGAAAGAAAAAAAAATGGATCAGGACAACGTTGAGCTGAGAAATTTGGTAATATTATTTTGTGTTTTCAATACACGGGAAAGGGCCTAGGTGAGGGACCAGTTAAAACTGATATGTAAAAGTTATCTGTCCATGTGTCCTGTCATTCAGAAAGCAAAATCTGGGTCCTAGAGATTCTGGGGCTTCCTACAAGAGGAAAAAAAAAAACATAAAACTTATTTATCATCTGCATCTGATCTGGAAATGAGAGAGATTATAGATAACCCAGCCAATAAAACATTGGGAATTATGACTCAGGTAGTGAGACACTCAGCCAAGATGCTGACATTTGTTAAAAAGGAAATAAATGGAACCAGAGCAGAGGACTGTGCTTGCTTTAATTACATAAAAGATATTATTTTTCTTTTTAACAGCCAGGATATTACATTTAAACATGTGACCTTACAAGGGGAAAAACAGGTCACAGTTTCCTTAATTCTTTTCTCTCTTTATCTAAACCTGAAATAATACACTTTTTGAGGGTGGGATTTGGGATAGCAGATGGTAAGGTGGAGTGGAACAATATGGCAGAGAAGGAAAGACGATGAAAAGCCAAATATCCTGGATTTCAGAGCCAGAAATCTGACCACTCTCACCTAACTGGAGGAAAATATCTCTTGGGATATAAACTGGGTCAGCAACCAAGCCAAAATGAATAGTAGTTAATATTAACCCTTTTGAAGTATGTCTACATGTGAGCACATCCACAGCTATAAAATCATATCTTCTTAGACACATTCTGTATATAGCAGGCACATTTCCTAAAGGCTTATTAGCCTCCCAGACTAGTAGACCAGATATAGCAATAGGAAGAAATATTAACACTGTGATTTAATTAAAATAAAATAACTTTATAAATTTCTCACCACACACACTGGGGTAGGAGACCTGCAAGTGGCTCCCCAGTGAGCCTCTTTTCTAGAACAAACATGTATCTTCTATTTTTTGGTGTAGGTCAAATGGACAGTCAATTAAATGATTTCTTTATTTCTTTATCTATGTGCGTTATTACTATTTCTATGAAAGTAAGAACACTTTCATAATCTTTCAAGATGTTCCAGAAAAACATCTGCCTCTGCTTTATTGACTATGCCAAAGCCTTTGACTGTGTGGATTGCAAAAAACTATGGTAATTTCTTCAAGAGATGGGAATAGCAGACCACCTGACCTGCCTCCTGATAAATCTGTATGCAGGTCAAAAAGCAACAGTTAGAACTGCACATGGAACAACAAACTGTTTCCCAATCAGGAAAGGAGTACATCAAGGCTGTATATTGTCATCCTGCTTATTTAATTTATATGCAGAGTGTATCATGCGAAATGCTGGGTTGAATGAAGCACAAGCTGGAATCAAGATTGCCAGGAGAAATATCAATAACCTCAGATATGCAGATGACACCACCCTTACGGCAGAAAGTGAAGAAGAACTGAAGAACCTCTTGATGAAAATGAAAGAGGAGAGTGAAAAAGTAGGCTTAAAACTCAACGTTCAGGAAACTAAGATCATGGCATCCAGTCCCATCATTTCATGGAAAATAGATAGGGAAACAATGGAATCAGTGAGAGACTTTATTGTTTTGGGCTCCAAAGTCACTACAGATGATGACTGCAGCCATGAAATTAAAAGATGCTTTTTCCTTGGTAGAAAAGCTATGACAAACCTAGAAAACATATTGAAAAACAGAAATATTACTTTGCCAGGAAAGGTCCATCTAGTCAAAGCTATGGTTTTTCCAGTAGTCATGTATGGATGTGAAAGTTGGACTATAAACAAAGCTGAGCACCAAATAATTGATGCTTTTGAACTGTGGTGTTGGAGAAGACTCTTGAGAGTCCCTTGGACTGCAAGGAGATCAAAGCAGTCAATACTAAAAGAAATCAGTCCTGAATATTCATTGGAAGGACTGATGCTGAAGCTGAAACTCCAATACTTTGGCCAACTCATTCAAAGAACTGACTCATTGGAAAAGACCCTGATGCTGGGAAAGACTGAAGACAGAAGGATGAGGGAAAAACAGAGACAGAGGATGAGATGGTTGGATGGCATCACTGACTCGATAAACATGATTTTGAGCAAGCTCCAGAAGTTGGTGATAGACAGGGAGGCCTGGTGTGCTGCAGTCCATGGGGTCACAAAGAGTCGGACACGACTGAGCGATTGAACTGAACTGAAGAACACTTCATTTGAATTGTACTGAATCCTAATTTAACCCTCAAAGGGGGGCCTTGTACTAATACTTCCCCCAAAAATTTCCAATTCAAAGTTTACATATTAAGGCTAATTTTATATAATTGCATTGAAATGATTTTAATTGAACACAGGCACACTTACTGAAACAACTAGATGCCTTCAACTGTTAGAAATGACTTGGGAAATTCGAGGAATATTTCACAAATTACGGTTGGCCAGTCCTTTCTACACAATGTGGGCAGGGAGCACTCAGATAAGCTGGCCCCACTACTTTCTGAGTTTAGGCTTCAGAGCTGTTGAGCTGGACCCAGTGGCTTTTTTAGCCCCCAGCCCTATTTTCACTGTCTTAATGCTTGTACTGGATTTTGTCTCTCCAAAAAGTTTTCTAGTCCTAATCCCCAGTACCTCTGAATGTTACCTTGTTTGTAAAGAAAACAGAGTCATTGCAGATTGTAATTAATTTAAAGTGAACTCATAAGTGTGGATCCTAATCCAACATGACTGTGTCCTTACAAAAAGGGCCATTTGCAGACACAGAGAGACACGTACACAGGGAAGTGATGTGAAGACACAGGGAGAAAACAGTCCCCTACAAGGTCAAGAGGGAGGTCTGGAACAGATCCTTCACTACAACCCTAGAGGGGAACAACACTGCTCACAATTCAATTCTAGACTTCCAAGACTCCAGAACCATAAAACAATACATTTTTGTTAAGACATCCAGTCCTTGGTACTTTGTTACAGCAACCTCAAGAAACCACAATTCTGGTCATTTACTTACGGTAAAAACAACAACAACAAACACACACACACACACAAAAGAATGAGGTCATAGGCAAACCTGAAGTATTTTTACATGAACGCTGAAAAAGCTTGGATAAGACTTCAGGCCACTTGATTCCTTTGGAACATATGCGTATGTCTAAATATAAGTACCCATGCATAACCCATACATAGATGCATATATTTATAAATTTATGTGTGTGTGTGTGTACATGCTAAGTCATTTCAGTCATGTCTGACTCTTTGTGACCCCATGGACTGTAGCCTGCCAGGCTTCTCTGTCCATGGAATTCTGCAGGCAAGAATACTGGAGTGGGTTGCCATTTCCACATCCAGGGGATCTTCCCGACCCAGGAATCAAACCCTCATCTCTTATGTCTCCTGCACTGGTAAGCGAGTTCTTTACCCTATTTCTTAAGAACTTACTGAGATGTGATATATATGCATTATTTCTCATACTTTTGTCTAGGAAATATATGTTACATATTGTATCTTATAGATGAAGGAATTGATGGTCAGAAAAATTTAGTAGTGTCTACACAGAAAACAGGTGAGGGAGCTATGATTTATTTTTTTTTTTTCAGTAAAAATTCTGGTATATTTATTATGCTATATATTTTCTACTTGATCTAGTTGAGAATAGTTTTAAAGAATCAAGATAAAAATAAATTATATATGCATTATTTAAATTCCATTCAGTCTGACTCCATTGTCTGGATGCCTAATAACCAGGTTACATTAACATGAAGGGGAAGAAGAAAACCACGTTGGTTTATCAATAGCAGTGCAGCTAGAGGATGCAATTAAAGTCTTGTCGATGGGGAAAAAATGAATAAAACTACATTTGAGTTTAGTGGGAAGAATGGGCTTCCTTATGGCTCAGCTGGTAAAGAATCTGCCTGCTTTGTGTGAGACCTGGGTTCTATCCTTGGGTTGGGAAGATCCCTTGGAGAAGGGGTAGACTACCCACTCCAGTATTCTTGGGCTTCCCTTATGGCTCAGCTGGTAAAGAATCTGCCTGCTTTGTGTGAGACCTGGGTTCTATCCTTGGGTTGGGAAGATCCCCTGGAGAAGGGGTAGACTACCCACTCCAGTATTCTTGGGCTTCCCTTATGGCTCAGCTGGTAAAGAATCTGCCTGCTTTGTGTGAGACCTGGGTTCTATCCTTGGGTTGGGAAGATCCCCTGGAGAAGGGAAAGGCTACCCATTCCAGTATTCTGGCCTGGAGAATTCCATGGACTGTATACACCATGGGGTTGGAAAGATTTGGACATGACTGAGAAACTTTCACTTTTCACTTGACCAGAGCCTATGCTAGGACTATGGGTAATACAACACGGGAGTGGAAAGGTAGGTTGGGCCTATATTGTGGATCCTCAACATGAGACTGAGAACTTCTTAACAACTATCTTATGCTGCTGCTGCTGCTGCTAAGTCGCTTCAGTCGTGTCTGATTCTGTGTGACCCCATAGATGGCAGCCCACCAGGCTTTCCCGTCCCTGGAATTCTCCAGGCAAGAACACTGAAGTGGGTTGCCATTTCCTTCTCCAATGCATGAAAGTGAAAAGTGAAAGTGAAAGTGAAGTCGCTCAGTCATGTCCAACCCTCAGCGACCTCATGGACTTCAGCCTACCAGGCTCCTCCATCCATGGGATTTTCCAGGCAAGAGTACTGGAGTGGGGTGCCACTGCCTTCTCCGAAGGCAATGGCCTCTTATGGATAGTATTAATTTTGTTTTTGTCTCATCACCATTTTTTAGTTAAGTATTAATCAAAACCCCATTGATTTTGACACTTGGAATATCATAAACCAAATCCTGACCTAGTGTAACTCTGCATATTGACCCATCTTAGGTATTGTGCCTAGAAATAGCACACAACTGAAGAAACCAGCAGAGTTGAAAAGCTGTGCACAGGCAGGGAGTGAACCCCCATTAGTTTCTCAGGTCTCTCACTGTGTCTTTCCAAGTGGACTCCCAAAATGCAACATAGCTCAAATATACACTCCAAAGTCAAAAGCCATTTTGACTTGGCATGATAATCACATGTGCTTTGGTTTTATATGCCAGCTATCTTCCCATTTATTCAATTTTTGGTTAAAATATATTGGAAAATTCCTGACATTTTACTATACATTGTATATATACTACATTTAGAAACACTGAGAACAAGATGGTGGAAGAATAGGATGGGGAGATCACTTTCTCCCCCACAAATTCATCAAAAGAACATTTGAGCGCTGAACAAATTCCACAAAACAACTTCTGAATGCTGGAAGAGGACATCAGCACCCAGAAAGACAGCCCATTGTCTTTGAAAGGAGATGTCCCTCACTGTGGAGAATCTTTTCATCATTAACCAAGATGTTTTATCATTGGTGCTGTATGGATGGAGAAGTCTTGAGGCTACTGTAAGAATAAGACTGAAAACCAGAAGCAGGAGGCTTAAGTCCAAATCCTGAGAACATCAGAGAACTCCTGACTCCAAGTAACATTAATTGATAAGAGCTCATCAAAAAGCCTCCATACCTACACTGAAACCAAGCACCAGCCAAGAGCCAACAAGTTCCAGAGCAAGACATACCATGAAAATTCTCCAGCAATACAGGAACATAGCCTTGAATTTCAATATACAGGCTGCCCAAAGTCACACAAAACCCATAGATAGCTCAAAATTCACTACTGGACACTTCATTGCATTCCAGAGAGAAGAAATCCAGCTCCACCCACCAGAAAACCGACACAAGCTTTCCTAACTAGGAAACCTTGACAAGCCACCCGTCCAACCCCACCCACAGCAAGGAACCTCCACAATGAGTAGGAACCACAAACTGACAGAATACAGAAAGGCCATCCCAAACACAGCAATCTAAACAGGATGAAAAGGCAAAGAAATACTCAGCGGATAAAGGAACATGATAAATGCCCATCAAGCCAAGCAAAAGATGAGGAGATAGGAAGTCTACCCGAAAAAGAATTCAGAATAATGATAGATTATATCATTATTATATCATTTAATATATAATAATTTGTATATATAAATGATATATAAATATCATTTATATCATTTAGATATATAAATTATTTAATATATATCATTTATCATTTTTATTACAAAAATCTTGAAAACAAAATGGAGTTACAGATAAATAACCTGGAGACAAGGATTGAGAAGATGCAAGAAATGCTTATCAAGGACTAGAAGAAATTAAAAAAGAGTCAATTAATAAAGAATAATGCAATAAATGAGATCAAAAACACTCTGGAGGGAACCAACAGTAGAATAATGGAGGCAGAAGATAGGATAAGTGAGGTAGAAAATAGAATGGTAGAAATAAATGAAGCAGAGAGGAAAAAAGAAAAAAAGAATTAAAAGAAATGAGGACAACCTCAGAGACCTCTGGGACAATGTTATATGCCCCAACATTTGAATCATAGGAGTCCCAGAAGAAGAAGACAAAAAGAAAGGCCATGAGCAAATATTTGAGGAGATAATAGTTGAAAACTGCCCTAAAATGGGGAAGGAAGTAGCCACCCAAGTCCAAGAAACCCAGAGAGTCCCTAACAGGATAAACCCAAGGGGAAACACCCCAAGACACATATTAATCAAATTAAGGAAGATCAAACACAAAGAAAAATTATTAAAAGCATCAAGGGAAAAACAACAAAAAACACACAAGGGTATTCCCATAAGGATAACAGCTGATCTTTCAATAGAAACTCTTCAGGCCAGAAGAGAATGGCAGGACATACTTAAAGGGATGAGAAAGAAAAACCTACAGCCCAGATTACTGTACCCAGCAAGGATCACATTCAAATGTGAAGGAGGAATCAAAAGCTTTACAGACAAGCAAAAGCTGAGAGAACTCAGCACCACCAAACCAGCTCTTCAACAAATACTAAAGGATCTTCTATAGACAGGAAACAAAGAAAGGGTGTATAAACTCGAACCCAAAACAAAAAAGTAAATGGCAAAAGGATCATCAGTTCAGTTCAGTTCAGTTGCTCAGTCGTGTCCGACTCTTTGTGACCCCATGAATTGCAGCACACCAGGCCTCCCTGTCCATCATCAACTCCCGAAATTTACTCAAACTCATGTCCATCGAGTCGGTGATGCCATCCAGCCATCTAATCCTCTGTCATTCCCTTCTCCTCCTGCCCCAAATCCCTCCCAACATCAGGGTTTTTTCCAATGAGTCAACACTTCACATGAGGTGGCCAAAGTACTGGAGCTTCAGCTTCAGCATCAGTCCTTCCAATGAACAACCAGGTCTGATCTCCTTTAGTATGGACTGGTTGGATCTCCTTGCAGTCCAAGGCACTCTCAAGAGTCTTCTCCAACACCACAGTTCAAAAGCATCAATTCTTCGGCAATCAGCTTTCTTCACAGTCCAATTCTCACATCCATACATGACCACTGGAAAAACCATAGCCATGATTAATGGATCTTTGGTGGCAAAGTAATATCTCTGCTTTTTAATATGCTATCTAGGTTGGTCATAACTTTCCTTCCAAGAAGTAAGTGTCTTTTAATTTCATGGCTGCAATCACCATCTGCAGTGATTTTGGAGCCTCCTCACCAAAATAAAGTCAGACACTGTTTCCACTGTTTCCCCATCTATTTCCCATGAAGTGATGGGACCAGATGCCATGATCTTAGTTTTCTGAATGCTGAGCTTATCAATAATCACCTTAAATGTAAATGGGTTGAATGCCCCAACCAAAAGACAAAGAGTGGCTGAATGGATACAACAACAAGACCCCTATATATGTTGTCTACAAGTGACCCACCTCAAAACAAGGGATACACACAGACTGACAGTGAAGGGCTGTAAAAAGATATTCCACAGAAATAGAGACCAAAAACAAAAAGCAGGAGTAGTAATACTCATATCAGATAAAATGGATTTTAAAATAAAGGTTGTGAAAAGAGAAAAAAAGGATACTATATAATGATCAAACGGTCAATCCAGGAAGATATAACAATTATAAATATATATCAACCCAACATAAGAGCACCACAATATGTAAGGCAAATGCTAACAAGTATTAAAGCAGAAATTAACAGTAACACAATAATAGTGGGAGACTTTAGAGCCAGACATCCTGGAATGTGAAGTCAAGTGGGCCTTAGAAAGCATCACTATGAACAAAGCTAGTGGAGGTAATGGAATTCCAGTTGAGCTATTTCAAATCCTGAAAGATGATGCTGTGCAAGTGCTGAACTCTATGCCAGCAAATTTGGAAAACTCAGCAGTGGCCACAGGACTGGAAAAGGTACGTTTTCATTCCAATCCCAAAGAAAGGCAATGCCAAAGAACCCTCAGAACACCACACAATTGCACTCATCTCACATGCTAGTAAAGTAATGCTCAAAATTCTCCAAGCCAGGCTTCAGCAATACGTGAACCGTGAACTTCCTGATGTTCAAGCTGGTTTTAGAAAAGGCAGAGGAACCAGAGATCAAATTGCCAACATCCGCTGGTTCATGGAAAAAGCAAGAGAGTTCCAGAAAAACATCTATTTCTGCTTTATTGACTATGACAAAGGCTTTGACTGTGTGGACCACAATCAACTGTGGAAAATTCTGAAAGAGTTGGGAATACCAGACCACCTGATCTGCCTCTTGAGAAATCTGTATGCAGGTCAGGAAGCAATAGTTAGAACTGGACATGGAACAACAGACTGGTTCCAAATAGGAAAAGGAGTATGTCAAGGCTATATACTGTCACCCTGCTTATTTAACTTATATGCAGAGTACATCATGAGAAACGCTGGGCTGGAAGAAACACAAGCTGGAATGAAGATTGGCACAAGAAATATCAATAACCTCAGATATGCAGATGACACCACCCTTATGGCAGAAAGTGAAGAGGAACTAAAAAGCCTCTTGATGAAGGTGAAAGAGGAGAGTGATAAAGTTGGCTTAAAGCTCAACATTCAGAAAACAAAGATCATGGCATCTGGTCCCATCACTTCATTGGGAATAGATGGAGAAACAGTGGAAACAGTGTCAGACTTTATTTTTTTGGGCTCCAAAATCACTGCAGATGGTGATTGCAGCCATGAAATTAAAAGACACTTACTCCTTGGAAGAAAAGTTATGACCAGGCTAGATAGCATATTGAAAAGCAGAGACATTACTTTGCCAACAAAGGTCCATCTAGTCAAGGCTATGGTTTTTCCTGTGGTCATGTATGGATGTGAGAGTTGGACTGTGAAGAAAGCTCAGTGTTGAAGAATTGATGCTTTTGAACTCTGGTGTTGGAGAAGACTCTTGAGTGTCCCTTGGACTGCAAGGAGATCCAGGCAGTCCATTCTGAAGGAGACCAGCCCTGGGATTTCTTTGGAAGAATTGATGCTAAAGCTGAAACCCCAGTACTTTGGCCACCTCATGTGAAGTGTTGACTCGTTGGGAAGGACTCTGATGCTGGGAGGGATTGGGGGCAGGAGGAGAAGGGGACGACCAAGGATGAGATGGCTGGATGGCATCACTGACTCGATGGACGTGAGTCTGAGTGAACTCTGGGAGTTGGTGACGGACAGGGAGACCTGGCGTGCTGCCCTTCATGGGGTCGCAAAGAATTGGACTGAGCGACTGAACTGACTGAACTGACTGAGTGTGAGACTTTAATTCCCCAATCACACCTATGGATAGATCAACTACACAGAAAATTAACAAGGATACACAAACTTTAAATATTACAATGGACCTGTTAGACCTAACTGATATCTATAGGACATTTCACCCTAAAACATTAAATTTCACCATTTCTCAAGTGTACACGGAACCTTCTCCAGGACTGATCACATCCTGGGCCATAAAGCTAGCCTTGGTAAATTCAAAAAAGTTGAAATCATTCCAAACGTTTTTTCTGACCACAACGCAGTAAGATTAGATGTCAATTACAGGAGAAAACCTACTAAAAATTCCAGCATATGGAGGCTGAATAACACGCTGCTGAATAAAAAACAAATCACAGAAGAAATCTAAAAAGAATTTAAAAAAATATAGAAACAAATGAAAATGAACTCACAGCAACTCAAAACCTATGGGACACTGTAAAAGCAGTGCTAAAGTTCATAGCAATATAAGCTTACCTGAAGAAACAAGAAAAAAGTCAACTAAATACATAACTCTACACCGAAGCAACCAGCAAAGGAAGAAATGAAGAACCCCAGGGTTAGTAGAAGGAAATAAATCTTAAAAATTAGGGCAGAAATAAATGCAATAGAAATAAAAGAGACCATAGCAAAAATCAACAAAGCTAAAAGCTGGTTCTTTGAGGAGATAAATAAAATTGACAAACCATTAGCCAGACTCATCAAGAAACAAAGGGAGAAAAATCAAATCAACAAAATTAGAAATGAAAATGGAGAAATCACAACAGACAACACAGAAATACAAAATATCATAAGAGAATACTATCAGCAACTATATGCCAATAAAATGGACAACTTGGAAGAAATGGACAAATTCCTAGAAAAGTATAACTTTCCAAAACTGAACCAGGAAGAAACAGAAAATTTTAACAGACCCATCACAAGCACAGAAATTGAAACTGTAATCATAAATCTTCCAGAAAACAAAAATCCAGGACCAGATGGCTTCACAGCTGAATTCTACCAAAAATTTAGAGAAGAGTTAACACCTATCCTACTCAAAATCTTCCAGAAAATTGTAGAGGAAGGTAAACTTCCAAAGTCGGCCACCATCACTCTAGTACAAAAACCAGACAAAGATGCCACAAAAACAAACAAACAAACAAACAAAAAACTACAGGCCAATATCACTGATGAACATAGATGAAAAAATCCTTAAGAAAATTCTAGCAAACAGAATCCAACAACATATTTAAAAGATCATACATCATGACCATGTGGGTTGTATCCCAGGAATGCAAGGATTCTTTAATATCTGCAAATCAATCAACGTAATACACCACATTAACAAATTGAAAGATAAAAACCATATGATTATCTCAATAGATACAGAGAAAGCCTTTGACAAAATTCAACATCCATTTATGATAAAAACCCTCCAGAAAGCAATAATAGAAGGAACATACCTCAACATAATAAAAGCCATACATGACAAACCCACAGCAAACATTATCCTCAATGGTGAAAATTTGAAAGCATTTCCCCTAAAGTCTGGAACAAGACAAGGGTGCCCACTCTCACCACTAGTATTCAACATAGTTTTGGAAGTTTTGGCCACAGCAATCAGAGCAGAAAAAGAAATAAAAGGAATCCAGATTGGAAAAGAAGAAGGAAAACACTCACTGTTTCCAGATGACATGGTCCTCTACATAGAAAGCCCTGAAGACTCCACCAGAAAATTACTAGAGCTAATCAATGAATATAGTAAAGTTGCAGGATACAAAATTAATACACAGAAATCCCTTGCATTCCTATACACTAACAATGAGAAAACAGAAAGAGAAATTAAGGAAACAATCCCATTCACCATTGCAAAGAAAACAATAAAATACTTAAGAATATATCTACCTAAAGGAACAAAAGACCTATATATAGAAAACTATAAAACATGATGAAAGAAATCAAAGAGGACACATAGATGGAGAAATATACCATGTTCATTGATTGGCAGAATCAATATAGTGAAAATCAGTATACTACCCAAAGCAACCTATAGATTAAATGCAATCCTTATCAAGTTACCAATGTTATTTTTCACAGAACTAGAAGAAATAATTTCACAATTTGTATGGAAATACAAAAAAAAAACTCGATCAGCCAAAGCAATTTTGAGAAAGAAGAATGGAACTGGAGGAATCAACCGCCTGACTTCAGGCTATACTACAAAGCTAAAGTCATCAAGACAGTATGGTACTGGCACAAAGACAGAAATATAGATCAATGGAACAAAATAGAAAGCCCAGAGATAAATCCATGCACCTATGAACACCTTATCTTTGACAAAGGAGGCAAGAATATACAATGGAGAAAAGACAATCTCTTTAACAAGTGGTGCTGGTAAAACTGGTCAACCACTTGTAAAAAAATGAAACTAGAACACTTTCTAACACCATACACAAAAATAAACTCAAAAGGGGTTAAAGATCTAAACGTAAGACCAGACACTATTAAACTCCTAGAGGAAAACATAGGCAAAACACTCTCCGACATAAATCACAGCAAGATCCTCTATGACCCACCTCCCAGAATATGGGAAATAAAAGCAAAAATAAACAAATGGGACATAATTTAACTTAAAATCTTTTGCACACGAAGGAAACTATAAGCAAGGTGAAAAGACAGCCTTCAGAATGGGAGAAAACAACAGCAAATGAAGCAACGGACAAAGAATTAATCTCAAAAATATACAAGCAACTCCTGCAGCTCAATTCCAGAAGAATAAACGACCCAATCAAAAAATGGGCCAAAGAACTAAACAGACATTTCTCCAAAGAAGACATACAGATGGCTAACAAACACATGAAAAGAGGCTCAACATAACTTATTATCAGAGAAATAATATTAAAACCACAATGAGGTACCATCTCATGCTGCTCAGAATGGCTGCTATCCAAAAGTCTACAGACAATAAATTCTGGAGAGAGTGTGGAGAACAAGGAACGCTCTTACACTGTTGGTGGGGATGCAAACTAGTACAGCCACTATGGAGAACAGTGTGAAGATTCCTTAAAAAACTGGAAATAGAACTGCCATACGACCCAGAAATCTCACTGCTTGGCATACACACTGAGGAATCCAGAATTGAAAGAGACATGTGTACCCCAATGTTTATTGTAGCACTGTTTATAATAGCCAGGACATGGAAGCAACCTAGATGTCCATCAGCAGACAAATGGATAAGAAAGCCATGGTACATATACACAATGGAATATTACTACTCAAGTCCAGACATTTGTCCAGGTGCTGAGGGCAGAGCAGTGAAGAAATTAAAGATCCTTGTTTTCATGTTTGTGGGTAGGTGGGGTGGGGTCCAGGGAAACAACAAATAATAGATACAATTAACTATAATTCATTACAGAAAAAGCAAAGGCAAGGGCATGTGGTAATGTTGCAGCATTAAGTAGGTTAATTATTGTATTAGCGTCCTTGGGAAAACTAATTACCACAAACCAGTGGCTTGAAATCACAGAAATGCTTTGTTTCATAGCTCTGGAGGCCAGACGTCCAAAATCAAGATGTCATCAGGGTTATTCCCCCTCTGCAGGCTGTAGGAAGGACTCTTGTCTCTTTTAGATTCTGATGGTTTCCAGCAAACCTTGATGTTCTTGGTTTGTGGCAGCATCACTTCAATCTCTGCCTCTATCTTCACATGGCCCTTGTGTAATGAATACATCTGTGCATCCTCTCCTCTTCTTAGAAGGACAAAAGGTACTGGAGTTAGGGCCCACCCTCATCCAATATGATTTCATCTTAATTAATCATATCAAGACAGACACTACTTCCAAATAAGGTCACATTCTGAGCTTCTGGGTAGACATGAATTTAAGGGGGAAAGGAGACACTATTCAGTCCCCTACACCTTTATTATTATTATTATTGAGAGGATGAATCTAAGCAACAGACAAAGTTAAGAGAGGTGAATCAGAGCTCTGGTGGTGTTCATGTCTTAAGTACCTAGCGTTGGTCAGGCCTATAACAGCATTCTGGCCCTCTCCAAGGATTGGATGTCTGATCCTCTCTTGAATTTTTGAGTCAGGAAATTCTTCTTTTTACTTAAGCCAGTTTGAATTCCATTTCCATCACTTGAACCCAGAGTATTTTAGTATCAAAGAGCTTACACTAGCTCTATATTATAGAGTATAAAGTATGAGTCAGGAAACAGCAATGATGATGGAAAGGTGATAAGCAGGGGCCACTTCGTGAAGAGCATGTGGGCCATGTTAAGAAGCTTAGACTTTATCTTTTGAACCACAGGAAGCCATTAAAGGATTTTAGCAAGAGGTCTAGGATAACAGGACTGGAGTTACACTTTAGAAAGTGCATACTAACTTTTGGATAAAGAATAGACTGAGTGTAGCAGGAAGACAAGAGTGCTTTGGACAGAACCTACATATTATTCATCCTTCCCAAGAACGTGATTTCTACCAAGAGTCCTGCTTCCTGACTTTATTTGCTGCCAACATCTTTCTGGAAAACCAGACTTTTTAAGATATTGAAGTTTTTTAGCTCACAACAGTGCTAAAATTTTGCCAATAACATTGTCTCCTGACCTGCTAATTTACTTGATCTTTTCTTCTAGCAATTAATTTAGAATCTACTGTCCTGAATCCATTCTAGTCCCAAGGATATATCTAATTTCTCTTTTCAACTATCTAGTCCCACTGGTTATATATACCAAAATAAATTTTATATCATGCATTAATTAAGTTATGCTCAAATTTGTCCCCGTTATGCTTTCTACATCTGGATGGAGAGTTGGGTCTTACTGTTTTTCTTTATTACTGCCTAGACCATAGTAGCTTTCTTAACACAATATAAATATTATCCCCTGGAAATTATGTCACTGAAATTTTATTTCTTATCTGAAGCCTTTGGCATTCTCCACAAATTATCATTGATATTTCAGTTGAAAGCATTACAAAGTCTTAAAAATGTTTTCTGGTAGAACATTTCTATTATGTAAAGTAGCATGTAACCCATATTTTTTGCACAATTAATCAATGAATCTAAATTTTTATAAGTAAAAAATGAAATAATAGTGAAGATAATAATATAACTTTACAAATATTTACAGAGCACAAAGTATGCTCCAGTTACAGGGGTAGGTCATAGAGACACAGAACTGAATATGACATAGAACGCACTCTTAACACTCATCTATAATCAAGAAGAACAGTATATAATTATCATAATAGAGCTTTCATGGAAGATATACACATGTAACTCACTATGAGAAAAAAGATATGGTTGTAATTAATTCTATTTGGGAACTCAAAGGTATAGCCATTTGAACTGGGTCTTGCAATATGAAGAAAAGGCTTTTTAGACAGGTGGTGACTTTACTATAGACTACATTGAATATGTAGAACTAAAAGTCCAATGTAATGGATACAATTTAAAGTACATAAACCCTGGTCTACAAGACAGGCACTACTTCCTTAATTTTTAAAGTTAATTTTTATGTCAAGCCTTTGACCTGCTGTATAAGTGAGAATTTCAACTGAAGTTATTTTTGAGTATCCCACCCTAGGGCAGTATCAAACTACAGTCGAAATTCTGGGGCCACACAATCTTGGGACGAAGCCTTTGGTCATCAGCCATTGATCAGGAAGCACACTGTTCTAGTGCATGTGTTCCTTTTGAGTCCACTGACTCTGCTGCTTTCAAGTCATGGTTGGGGCAGAGGATCAATAACTAACATGAAGTCTAGAGCCATTTCTGTTTAAAACCTTGCCTTCTCCCCAAGGCACCATTACAAAACATAGTCTGATGCTCATCATTCATGGGACCCAAAGATCTATTTCTCTTTTTCATTTCAGGGGAATTTCTCTTTAGTCAGAGGGAAACAGCTTCCCCAGAAGCACTCTTTTTCTCTGCTCTTCCTATTAGACTCATGGCATATTCTCCTCAATAAGATTAACCTTTGGGGAAACAAAAGCCAAAAAGGAAATTTTCTTGACAGTTACTTCTATTTTATGCTCAACCATATTCCTCTCCTGGGGCAAAAAGGCAGAATTTAATATCTGTTGGAATAAAAACAAAACAAAGAATAAAGGGAGAAAAACATCTAATTTTAATTTATTTAAAAATTTTCTATGCTAAAGAATGTCATTTGTTTTATAGACAAGAGGTAGTTAATCATGACATTATGAGCAAACAAGCAATATTACAACATATTTCTTCAGGAAAGGTGACTGGACAGTTGTATGTAGAATGAAGAGTTAAGAGATTGGAGTTAAAACAATACAATTCACATGAGTCCACAAGTGAGATGATGAACTGCTTGGAGATGGATAGTGGTCCTGAGGCTGGAAGAGAAAGGTGTAAAACAGAATTTTGCTTGATGGAAAGTGAAAGTGTTAGTTGCTCAGTCATTTCTGACTCTTTGAAACCCCATGGACTGAAGCCCACCAGGCTCCTCTGTCCATGGAATTTTCCAGGCAAGAATACTGCAGTGGGTAGCCATTCCCTTCTCCAGGGGATATTCCTGACCCAGGAATCGAATCCTGATCTCCTGCATTGCAGGCTGATTCTTTACTATCTGAGCTATCTGGGAAGCCTGGTGATGGAAACTGTATCCTGATTCCAAAGAAAGGTGGTGACTTAAGCAGAGTGTTTAACTCCTCTTCTGTCCACTCATCACCCCATATTGTCTGTTGATATCTCAAATAGTTTGATGAAATTCATCAATTCACTTAAATATTTACTGAGTTCCTACCACAGGCCAAGCATTGTGCTTGAGCAAAGAAGTATTAAAAGTGGGAAAACATATCTGTGAACCTGAGAAAGGAAATGTGTGGTTTACAAGCAATTTCTGCTAAGGGACTTGCAGATATAAGAATAACTAAAGAAATAAAACTTTCTTCCTCAGAAGGTGGCATGTGTCACAGGAAGTAGGTGGAGAAAGTTCTACTACTACCTAACTTAGAGAGTTGAAGAATGGAATCAGGGTTGGCCATGAGACAGAAGATAGGCAACTCCCTTTGAGATTCCATTGCTGCTTTGGATCATCAGCATTTGGAAGAAGAAATACACAGCAGTCCAAATACAACTCCAGTGGGCAGGAGGAGTACCTCTTTAAATATAGTTTCTACCTGAAAACTGAGTTAAAAGATGAAATACATTGGGAATGAATAACAGATACCCAGGATAGAAATGGCTTGAAGTTTCTGAAGAAGTGGAACAAAGGCCTAAATATAAGAGCTAAAACTATAAAACCCTTTGAATAAAATGTAGGAGTAAATCTTCATATCCTTAAGTTAGGCATCACTTTCTTGGATATAACACCAAAAGTACAAGCAACAGAAGAAACACTAAATAAACTTAACTTCATTAAAATAAAAATCAGTATCTAAAATCCTTTGTGCTTCAAAGTATACCACAAAGAAAAATGAGTAGACAACTCACAGAATGGGAGAAAATATTTCCAAATCAGATTCTCTGATAGACATTCAGAAAATATAAAGAACTCTTAAAATGTAACAACAAAAACACAAATATTCTAATTATAAAGTGGAAGTAACTTCAAACATTGCTTCAAACAGATACACTAATGGTAGTAAGCTCAGGAAAAGATACACAAAATCTTTAGCTATTAGAGATACGAAAATCAATATAATACCACTTCACACTAACTAGCATGGTTATAATTAAAAAGGCAATAACAAGTGTTAGTCCTGGAGAAATTGAAACCGTAATACATTTCTGGTGGTTTTGTAAAGTAGCCACCTTCTTTAGAAAAAAAATTGGTAGTTCCTCAACTGTTAAACGGAGAAGGCAATGGCAACCCACTCCAGTACTCTTGCCTGGAAAATCCCATGGATGGAGGAGCCTGGTAGGCTGCAGTCCATGGGGTTGCTAAGAGTTGGACATGACTGAGTGACTTCACTTTCACTTTTCACTTTCATGCATTGGAGAAGGAAATGGCAACCCATTCCAGTGTTCTTGTCTGGAGAATCCCAGGGACGGGGGAGCCTGGTGGGCTGCCGTCTCTGGGATTGCACAGAGTCGGACATGACTGAAGCGACTTAGCAGCAGCAGCAGCAACTGTTAAACAAAGCTACTATGTGACCAATACATTCCACTTCTAGATAAATACCCAAGAGAAATTAAAATATGTGTTTATGTAAAAGTGTCCACAAATATTCTTAGCAGCATTCTTCATAACAGTCAAAAAAGGAAACAACACAAATGTCCATCAGCTGGTGAATGGACATATAAAATGTTACAGTCATGTAATGGAATATTATCTGGCCTTAAAAGTAAGGAAGGAAATACTATACATTCTCTAGCACTGATGATTCTTGAAAAAATTACAGGAAGTGAAAAAATTCAGTAAAAGGAGACATATGACTTATTTGCATGGAAAGTCCAGCTTAGACAAGTCTATATAGAAGGGGAAAGTAGCTTAAGGATTGCCAGGGCCTGGAGAGAGGGTAGAATGTTAATAGTGGTGATTGCTAATGGATATGAGTTTTGGGGTTGGAGAAGTGATGAATCTCCTAAAGTTGTTATCATGATTGCACACCTCTGTGACATACTAAACATCACTGAATTGGATTTTCAATGGGTGAACATTACGATATGTGAATTACATCTAAATGAGCTTATCTAAATTCAAAAGCAGAGACATTAATTTGCCAACAAAGGTCTGTCTAGTCAAGGCTATGGTTTTTCCTGTGGTCATGTATGGATGTGAAAGTTGGACTGTGAAGAAGGCTGAGCGCCGAAGAATTGATGCTTTTGAACTGTGGTGTTGGAGAAGACACTTGAGAGTCCCTTGGACTGCAAGGAGATCCAACCAGTCCATTCTGAAGGAGATCAGCCCTGGGATTTCTTTGGAAGGAATGATGCTAAAGCTGAAACTCCAGTACTTTGGCCACCTCATGGGAAGAGTTGACTCATTGGAAAAGACTCTGACACTGGGCGGGATTGGGGGCAGGAGGAGAAGGGGACGACAGAGGATGAGATGGCTGGATGGCATCACCGACTCGATGGATGTGAGTCTGAGTGGGCGGGATTGGGGGCAGGAGGAGAAGGGGACGACAGAGGATGAGATGGCTGGATGGCATCACCGACTCGATGGATGTGAGTCTGAGTGAACACCGGGAGTTGGTGATGGACAGGGAGACCTGGCGTGCTGCGATTCATGGGGTTGCAAAGAGTCGGACACGACTGAGCAACTGAACTGAACTGAACTGAAAAAGGAGAAAAAAAGGCCAACTCTCACACCTACTACTTAATACTATTCTGTGGATTTTATTTATTTATTTATTTTTTGTTATTTATTTATTTATTTTTTCTTCTATTTTTTTTGTTTTGTTTCTTTATTTTTTTTTTCTAATTTTATTTTATTTTTAAACTTTACATAATTGTATTAGTTTTGCCAAATATCAAAACAATGCTAGAAATAAGAATTGTTATTTGAGAAAGGAAGACATATGAATCAAATGAATAATTCTTTATAACAAAACTATTATTTCATTATACAAAAAATCAAATAATTTTATTTAAGCCATCTATTACCAGTAAAAATTGATAAGCAAATAAAATGGCACAAGTATTTCTAAATTAGAATATGGCATGCCACAGGGGAGGAAATCTTAACTTTGCTAGTTCAGTTCAGTTGCTCATCTGTGTCTGACTCTTTGCAACCCTATGGACTGCAACATGCCAGGCTTCCTTGAGAAGTCTTCGCAAGAATCTTCTAACTTTGCTAAGATTGAAATTATTTCCCAAACAATCAACTTTTAACTGAAATCCAAACAACATTCTAATGATATTTATTTGGTTCTTAACAGAATCATTCTAAAGGTCATATGAGATTAGAAGTATAATTCAGTATTTTCTTATGCATTTCTTACTGATTTTTAAAATAAACATTTTTGTGTAACAGGAATTTTTAAATGTTAAAGTATGTTAGTTCAGTTCAGTTCAGTCGCTCAGTCGTGTCCGACTCTTTGCGACCCCATGAATCACAGCAAGCCAGGCCTCCCTGTCCATCACAAACTCCTGGAGTTCACTCAGACTCAAGTCCATCGAGTCAGTGATACCATCCAGCCATCTCATCCTCTGGCGTCCCCTTCTCCTCCTGCCCCCTATTCCTCTCAGCATCAGAGTCTTTTCCAATGAGTTAGCTCTTTGCATGAGGTGGCCAAAATATTGGAGTTTCAGCTTCAGAATCATTCCTTCCAAAGAAATCCCAGGGCTGATCTCCTTCAGAATGGACTGGTTGGATCTCCTTGCAGTCCAAGGGACTCTCAAGAGTCTTCTCCAACACCACAGTTCAAAAGCATTAATTCTTCAGCGCTCAGCCTTCTTCACAGTCCAACCCTCACATCCATACATGACCACAGGAAAAACCATAGCCTTGACTAGATGGACCTTTGTTGGCAAAGTAATGTCACTGCTTTTGAATATGCTATCTAGTTTGTCATAACTTTCCTTCCAAGGAGTAAGCGTCTTTTAATTTCATGGCTGCAGTCACCATCTGCAGTGATTTTGGAGCCCCCAAAAATAAAGTCTGACACTGTTTCCACTGTTTCCCCATCTATTTCCCATGAAGTGACGGGACCAGATGCCATGATCTTCGTTTTCTGAATGTTGAGCTTTAAGCCAACTTTTTCACTCTCCACTTTCACTTTCATCAAGAGGCTTTTGAGTTCCTCTTCACTTTCTGCCATAAGGGTGGTGTCATTTGCATATCTGAGGTTATTGATATTTCTCCCAGCAATCTTGATTCCAGCTTGTGTTTCTTCCAGTCCAGCATTTCTCATGATGTACTCTGCATATAAGTTAAATAAGCAGGGTGACAATATACAGCCTTGATGTAGTCCTTTTCCTATTTGGAACCAGTCTGTTGTTCCATGTCCAGTTCTAACTGTTGCTTGTGATCCACACAGTCAAAGGCTTTGTCATAGTCAATAAAGCAGAGATAGATGTTTTTCTGGAATTCTCTCACTTTTTCGATGATCCAGCAGATATTGGCAATTTGATTTCTGGTTCCTCTGCCTTTTCTAAAACCAGCTTGAACATCAGGAAGTTCATGGTTCGTGTATTGCTGAAGCCTGGCTTGGAGAATTTTGAGCATTACTTTACTAGCATGTGAAATGAGTGCAATTGTGTGGTAGTTTGAGCATTCTTTGGCATTGCCTTTCTTTGGGATTGGAATGAAAACTGACCTTTTCCAGTCCTGTGGCCACTGCTGAGTTTTCCAAATTTGCTGGCGTATTGATTTCAGCACTTTCACAGCATCATCTTTCAGGATTTGAAATAGCTCAACTGGAATTTCATCACCTCCACTAGCTTTGTTCGTAGTGATGCTTTCTAAGGCCCACTGGACTTCACATTCCAGGATGTCTGGCTCTAGGTCAGTGATCACACCAACGTGATTATCTGGGTCGTGAAGATCTTTTTTGTACAATTCTTCTGTGTATTGTTGCCACCTCTTCTTAATATCTTCTGCTTCTCTTAGGTCCATACTGTTTCTGTCCTTTATTGAGCCCATCTTTGCATGAAACGTTTAACATGTGTTTAATTAAAATGCTAGAAGGCTGAGAAGGTAATGATAATAGTATATAAGCGTTATTTGAAAGAGATCATGTCCTAAGGTTTTCCAAAAGTCAAGAAAGACATTCATCTACATATGCAAATAACCCAAGGAGCCCAAAGCAAAATAATTTAAATAAGAATGCACTTAAATACATCTTAGAAAGCCAAAAATTGAAAAGAAAAAATAAAGGCAAACAGAATACATTTAAAATAACCAAAGACAAAAACACAGAAACCTTCAAAGAACCAACAATTAAACTAAGTCTAAAAAAATGGAAACCAGCCAACCTGTAGTACTTTACTCAGCAAAATTATCCTTCAAAGAATAAAGATGAAATTAAAACATTTTTTTGTACAAACAAAACTGATTGACTTCAACAACAGTAAGCACACAGCACATATATATACACACATATATATACATTATATGTATATAAAGTAAATGTATAGTATGTATACACATATAAATATAGACATATATGAAAAGGTAGAAGGGAAATGATTCCAGTTATAAAGTTGAAGCTGAAGGTGGGGATAAACAGGAACAAAAATTTTAAATATACAGATATACGTCAATGGATGCTAAGTTCTTTAGCCGATACTAAAAATTCCTCATGGCATATTGAATAATAAATAAATTGGGAAAGGGTAAATTTTTAAAATATTCTAGCATTTCTAACACCCTCCACCCTCCTCCTCTTTCAAGGTCCTGATGTAGATACAGTATCAACAAACATTAAAAATTGATAAAGATGCATCAAGATGTTGTAAAATCTATGGTAATCAATGAAAAAGCTTTGTAAATATATATGTAGATATATAACTTCCAAATGGACTGACAAGGAAAAAAAATAAAAATGGTGTTTTAAAATACCTGATCTATTTAAAAGAAATAACAAAGTCAGTGGAAAAGAAAATTAAGAGCAGGAAGGACAAATATGAATCATAATATAAAATGGTAGATATATATACAAATATATCAATAATTACATGAAAAATATATTAATAGGTTTTTTTAAGAGCAGTTTTAGGTTTATAGAAAAATGAGAAGTAGAGTTACTATATGCCCCTTCTTCCCCCTCCCACCCTTCTTCCTACTATTAACATGCATTCAGGTGTTACATGTTACAACTGATGAGCCAATATTGATAAATTATTATTAACTAAAGTCCATAGTGTACACTAAGGTTCATTGTTTCTGTAATACTTTCTATGGGTTTGGACAAATGTCTGATAACATGTATCTATCATCCCTGTATCATACAGAACAGTCTTACTGCCCTACAAATTCACTGCTGTAGCATTTTTGCACTACCTCTCTCCCCTTTATTCAGTCTGTACTTCATTGGAGTCCTAGCAAAGAGTATGAACACCTTTATAATTTCTGAAAATTAATATTTTAAAGTACCACCTAAAGAATAGCAAGTATATCATAAACCTAAGTGGTGGTGGTGGTGTTTAGTCACTAAGTTGTGTCCAACTCTTTGTGACCCCATCGACTGCAGTACACCAAGCTCCTCTGTCCTCCAGTATCTCCGGCAGTTTGCTCAAATTCATGTCCATTGAGTCAGTGATGTTGCTCAACCATCTCATTTTCTGCTGCCCTCTTCTTTTGCCTTCTATCTTTCCCAGCATCAGGGTGTAAATCTAACTAAATATGTCCAAGACCTCTATACAGATATTACTAAACTATTGTTATGAGCAATTAATGAAGATTGAAATAAATGAAGGATGTAGTATTAAGGCTCCTCAGGCAGACACTTTACCATCTGAGCCACCAGGGAAGCCCCAGAGAAAAAGAACCAATAGAATATTTGTGTGTGTGTGTGTGTGTGTATGAAAGGAGATTTGTTATAGAAGCTGACTCATGTGGTTATGGAAGCAAAAAGATTCCACAATGGGCTGTTTACAGATGGAGAATCAGAAAAATGAGTGGTATAATTTAGTCCAAGTTCAAAAGGCTGACAGCAGGGTTGAGCGTAGAGTTAGGGACCAGACTGGTATGATTCCTGGAGTCTGAAAGTCTGAAACCAGGAACTCCAAGGTTGGAGGGCAGAAGCAAATGGAAGTCCCAGCCCCAGAAGAGAGAAAATTCGCCCTTTCTCTGCCCTTCTGTTCTATCTGGGCCCCCAATAGCTTGGATGGTACCTGCCCACATTGGTGGGGGAGGACCTCTTTACTCAGACTTTACTTTAATCATATCCTGAAACACCCTGACAGACACACCTAGAAATAAGGTTTTTACCAACTATCTGGGCATCACTTTGCCCAGCCAAGTTGAGATAAAAATTAACTATCATAAAGAGGTATACAACATTTATGGATTAAAACACTCAATTATGTGAGGATATCAGTTTTTACCAAGATGATCTATAGATTTAACATAAATCTATAAAATTTTAAATCTGTTGGACTTCACAAGCTGATTCTAAAATGTATACAGAAATGTGAATGTCCACATGTAACTAAGAAGATCTTAATGAGCAAGGAGGAATAACTCGGTGTAGTAGACATCGAAACATTTATAAAATGATAGTGATTGATGGCATTAAAGAAAAGATAAGTGGACTTATATGAAATGAAATAGAGTTCAGAAAAAGACCCATATGCTCTTTAAAAAAAAAAAAAAAACAACATCTTTAATCTTTTATTTTATACTGGGTATAGCCAATTATCCTGGAGTGTGATGTCAAGTGGGCCCAAGGAAGCATTAATAGAGTTAGTGGAGGTGATGGAATTCCAAATGAGCTATTTCAAATCTTAAAAAATGATGCTGTGAAAGTGCTGCACTCAGTATGGCAGCAAATTTGGAAAACTCAGCAGTGGCCACAGGACTGGAAAAGGTCAGTTTTCATTCCAGTCCCAAAGAAAGGCAGTGTCAAAGAATGTTCAAACTACTGCACAATTGTGTTCATTTCACACACTGGTAAGGTACTTCTCAAAATACTTCAAAAGAGACTATAACAGTACATGAACTGAGAACTTCCAGATGTACAAGCTGGATTTAGAAAAGGCAGAGGAACCAGAGATCAAATTGGCAACACCCGTTGGATCATATAAAAAGCAAGGGAATTTGAGAAAAACATCTACTTCTGATTCATTGACTATGCTAAAGAATCAAAACAAACTGGACAATTCTGAGAGAGATGGGAATACCAGACTACCTTACCTGTGTCCTGAAAAACCTATATGCAGGTCAAGAAGCAACAGTTAGAACCAGACATGGAACAAGAGACTGTTTCAAAATTCAGAAAAGAGTATGACAAGGCTGTATATTGTCACCTTGCATATTTAACTTACATATAGAGTACATTATGAGAAATACCAGGCTGGATGAATCACAAGTTGGAATGAAGATTGCTGGGAGAAGTATCAATAAACTCAGATATGCAGATGATACCATGCTAACGGCAGAAAGCGAAGAGGAACTGAAGAGCCTCTTGATGAAAGTGAAAGAGGAGAGTGAAAAAGCTAGCTGAAAACTCAACATTCAGAAAAAGGAAATCATGGCATCCCATCCTATCACTTCATGGCAAATGGATGGGGAAAAAATGGGAACAGTGATAGATTCTATTTTCTTGGGCTCCAAAATCACTGTGGATGATGACTGCAGCCATGAAATTAAAAGACACTGGCTCCTTGGAAGAAAAGCTATGACAAACATAGACAGCATATTACAAAGCAGACATCACTTTGCTGACAAAGGTCTGTATAGTAAAACCTATAGTTTTCCTGGTAGTCATGTACAGATGTGAGAGCTGGACTATGAGAAAGGCTGAGTGCTGAAGAACTGATGTTTTCAAACTGTGGTGCTCAAGAATCTTGAGAGTCCCTAGGACAGCAAGGACATCAAACCAGTCAATCCATAAGGAAATCAACCCACAATAGTCATTGGAAGGACTTACACTGAAGCTACAATACTTTTTGGCCAACTGATGTGAAGAGCCAACTCACTGAAGCTGGGAAAGATTGAACGCAGGAGGAGAAGGGGATGACAGAGGACAAGATGATTGGATGGCATCACTGACTCAATGGATATGAGTTTGAACAAATTCTGGGATATAGTGAAGGACAGGGAAGCCTGACATGCTGCAGTCCATGGGGTTTCAAAGATTCAGACACAGCTTAGTGACTGAACAACAACAGCCAGTTAACAATGCTGTGGTAGTTACAAGTGAACAGTGAAGGGACTCAGCCATACATATACATGAATCCAGTCTCCCCCAATCATCCCCCCCCCACATAGTTTTGAATACTTAGTTTACAGTAAAGGTGGAACTTCAAAATAGGGAGAAAAAGACTGTTTCAACTGAGGAAACCACATAACGATTTGAACTAAACAATAAAACTTGACTTTTACCTCACACCATATACACAAGCAAAAGTAAAATCCAGGTAGACTGTAGACTTAAATACAAAAGACATATAAGGAAAAATACCATTAGGAAAGATGAAAAGGTCCACAGAGTAGATGAAGATATTTTAAACACATATAATTGACAAAGGGCCTTTATGCAGATGAGTGAAAGTCCCTCAGTCATGTCCGACTCTTTGTGAACCCATGGACTACAGAGTCCATGGAATTCTCCAGGCCAGAATACTGGAGTGGGTAGCCTTTCCCTTCTCCAGGGGATCTTCCCAACCCAGGGAATGAACCCAGGTCTCCCACATTGCAGGCAGATTTTTTTTTTTTGCCAGCTGAGCCACTCCTTAAAGTCAATGTGGAAATGATTGTCAATAAAGTTCTAAAGAGACTTCTCTGGTGGTCCAGTGGCTAAGACTCCATGCAGCCAGTGCAGGGGGCCTGGGTTCCATCCCTGGGTAGGGAACTAGATCACACATGCTGCAACTAACACCCAGTGCAGCCAATCAACTATTTTTTGAATTAATAAAAAAGTTCTAAAATGTGCAAGAAATCTGAACAGATACAACATAAAAGAATATAATCAATGGGCAATAAATATAAAATTTACCAAATCAATGTTACCTAAATGCCATTGACATCAGAATGGATGAACTTTGTGTGTGTGTGTGTATACATTACAGAAAAATATAGTGATGAAAATGAACACATAGCAGCACGGATATAAATATACTATTGGTTAAAGAACCCAAATATAAAACCATAATGCATGAATCTGTTTATATAAAATATAAAATTAGTGAAATAAAATTATAGTCTTAAAGAAAAGCAAAGAAATTATCTACATCAAAGTCAGGGGTATGGTAACTCTCATGGAAGAGGTAGGGAATTGTGGGTGGGGTGTTAGCACTGTTCTATTTACCCTTCCTCATGGGTACATGGATATTCACTTTCATTAACTATACATTTTTATTCCATGAATGCTTCAAATGTGTGTTTATATATAAAGGTATCCTACAGAAAAATTAAATGCAATAATATAATTAATAACATTCAGTGAGGAAGACATGAGGAATAAAGTTAGTAGAATTAAGCTAAATAGCTCATTTTCAAGCAGGTAAGTCATGGACAGGGAGGCCTGGCCTACTGCGGTTCATGGGGTCATAAAGAGTTGGACACAACTGAGTGACTAAACTGAACTGAACTACCATTTAAAGTTCTTATATCAATAAACAGATTTCTAATCCATCCTATAGTTTATAATGTCAGTTATAACCACAAAAAGAGTGTGTGTGTGTGTGTAAATTTTAACTGTATCACAAAGGGAAAACCAAGGGAGAACTTTCACTTCTCATTTAGGGCTATTATATACCATTTGTTTTTAACCATCTGCATATACACCTTGACTAGATCATAATGATACTAATAGTTTAAAATGACTGGAAGACTCTGGGAAAATTTATACCAGTGAACAGTATTTGATGATAGATGGATGTAATTCTTTGAAATTTCAGATAATGAAGAATCAAATCCTTCTTTCTATCCCTGAACTTGAGAAATAAGCTCTATAACCTGAGGCACCAAGATAAGACATATTCCTAGCACCTCACCACAGACATTCTTTAATCATAGTTTCAGCAGCCAGCCTCAATGGGTGGCAAGACTGTTTCCACTTCCAGCCCCACGTTTCTTTCCCTGGTCTGAGCTCCTCATCCTTAGCCCTTGGCTGTTCTCCTATGTTCTGCTCTCACAGGCTCATTAGACTCTAGTACTAAATGAACCCCATTTCATCCCAACTTGACATCCACCAGTTACAAGCCTTGGGAGATCCTAGGAAGAACATGATATTTATTATCTGAACAGGGACACTTCTGAAAGAAGAAGGGTTCTTATTTATTCATGTCTACACTGGGGTGACAGGCAACATTGTTTACACCGTGTTCTGCCTAGATCCTTCATACTTGTTGCTCAAAATGAATCATGCTGATATTTTTGCTGTTCAAAATGTTAGTTAAAACACATTTCCCTTATGAGTCTCTGGGCAGTATTCCATTCCCATTAACATCCATTCCAACGTAGAAACTGTGAAGGGGACTTCCAAGTTGCAGCTCATGATTCTACTTCACAGATAGAATCAAACTCATTTTTTTTTAAACAAACCCAATTCAAGGTAGATAAACAAGTCACTGTGGAGACAGAGCAAGGCAAGCATGGTTGGCTACAAATGCTGAGAGATGTTACCCAATTGAAAAAGTGATATATTGGCCTGATGCAAGGCATTTGTTTGTACAATTATGATTATTTTTTAGTGCAGTTCAGTTCATTCACTCAGTCATGTCCAACTCTTTGTGACCCCATGGACTGTAGCACACCAGGCTTCCCTGTCCATCAACAATTCCTGGAACTTGCTCAAACTCCTGTCCATCGAGTGGGTGATGCCATCCAACTATCTCATCCTCTGTCGGCCCCTTCTCTTCTTGCCTTCAATCTTTCCCAACATCAGGGTCTTTTCCAGTGAGTCAGTTCTTCACATTAGGTGGCCAAAGTACTAGAGTTTCAGCTTCAGTATCAGTCTTTCCAATGAATATTCAGGACTGATTTCCTTTAGGATGGACTGGTTTGATCTCCTTGCAGTCCAAGGGACTCTGAAGAGTCTTCTCCAACACCATAGTTCAAAAGCATCAATTCCTTGGTGCTAAGCTATCTTTATGGTCCAATTCTCACATCCATACATGACTACTGGAAAAACAATAGCTTTGACTAGACAGACCTTTGTCGGCAAAGTAATGTCTCTGCTTTTTAATTCACTCTCTAGGTTTGCCATAGCTCTTCTCCAAGGAGCAAGCTTCTTTTAATTTCATGGCTTCAGTCACCATCTTCAGTGATTTTGGAGCCCAAGAAAATAGTTTGTCATTGTTTCCATTGTTTCTGCATCTATTTGCCATGAAGTGATGGGACTGGATGCTGTGATCTTAGTTTTTTGAATGTTGAGGTTTTTTTTTTTTTTTTTTTTTAACAGACACAAGTTTTATTGGCAATTATATTTTATTATACATTTTATTTATTTTATTTTTATTTTTTCATTTATTTACTTTTAATTGAAGTATAATTGCTTTACAATATTGCATTGGTTTCTACCAAAGTGGTAGGGGACATGGGTAAACTTAAGGCTGGTCATTATACTTTGCTGACACAGAAGTGTCCAGAGGAACCCAGGCTTAAAAATGACAAAAATCAGTGAAGTCAAAAGTTGTTCTTTGAAAAGATTTAACAAAAAACAAACTTTTAGCTGGACTGACCAAGAAAAATGTTGAGTTTTAAGCCAGATTTTTCACTTTCATCAAGAGGCTCTTCAGTTCCTCTTCTCTTTCTGCCATAAGTGAAGTGAAGTGAAAGTTTCTCAGTCATGTCTGACTCTTTGAGACCCCCATGGACTGTACAGTCCATGTAGTTCTCCAGGTCAGAATACTGGAGTGGGTAGCCTTTCCCTTCTCCAAGGAATCTTCCCAACCCAGAGGTCAAACCCAGGTCTCTCTCATTGCAGGCAGATTCTTTACCAGCTGAGCCACAAGGGAAGCCCTTCTGCCATAAGGGCGGTGTCATCTGCATATCTGAGTTTATTGATATTTCTCCTGGAAGTCTTGGTTCCAGTTTGTGCTTCATGCAGCCTGGCATTTCACATGATGTACTCTGCATATAAATTAAATAAACAGGTGACAATATACAGCCTTGATATATTCCTTTCCCAATTTGGAACCTGTCCATTGTTCCATATCCAGTTCTAACTGTTGCTTCTTGACCTGAACATGGATTCCTCACAAGGCGGGTCAGGTGGTCTGGTATTTCCATCACTTTAAGGATTTTCCACAGTTTTTTTTTTTTTTTTTTTTTTTTTTTTGTGATCCACACAGTCAAAGGCTTTGGTGTAGTCAATAAAGCAGAAGTAGATGTTTCTCTGGAACTCTCTTGTTTTTTCTATGATCCAACAAATGTTGGCAATTTTTGACTGCACAATAACACTGCTGCTGCTAAGTCACTTCAGTCATGTCTGATTCTGTGTGACCCCATAGATAGCAACCCACCAGGCTCCCCCGTCCATGGGATTCCCCAGGCAAGAATACTTCAGTGGGTTGCCATTCCTTTCTCCAGGTGATCTTTCCAACCCAGGGATTGAACCCAGATCTCCCGCATTGCAGGCAGATTCTTTACTATCTTAGACACCATTTAAGCCCCACATGATACTAAGATAAGGGTTATGGTATTTATGGGCTTTCCAGGTAGCTCAGAGGCAAAGAATTTGCCTCCCAGTTCAGGAGCCACAGGAGACATGGGTTTAATCCGGACCAGGAAGATCCCCCAGAGGAGGGCATGGCAACTCACTCCAGTATTCTTGCCTGGAGAATCCCATGGACAGAGGGGCCTGATGGGCTGCACTCTATAGGGTCTCAAAGAGTTGGACATGACTGAAGTGACTTAGCATGCACACATGGTGTATATGGTATTGAAGAGTGTCCTGAGCCAAATAAAATATGTGAGGTTTATCAAGTAAGGAAGAAGATGGCGTGTTACAAAAGCTGAAAATCTTATGTAGGAGATAGTAGAGAACTGGGAAGGTGTCAGATCATGTATGACCTTTTAAGCTATGTTTTAGATTTAGTACTTTTCCTGAGATCCATGGGAAATCATTGAAAAATTCTGAGTAAGGAGCTGACATTAGTTATTTAAAAAATTACTTCCACTGCAGGATGGAGAATCGGATTTACAATGCTAGGTACAATGTTAGTCCAAGTACTGTGGGACTAAAACCAGGAAAAGATGGTTGAGATCAGAGCAGGGAGGAACTTCAAAGCCATACATGGAAATATGGACTTTATTCTGGGGTCTTTGGGGACACACAACATGAATTTAATTTACTGTACTAATATGATCTATCCAAAGTAAAGCTTTAATCCCCCATGTTCCTCTTACAAACTCCAGAAAATGAAGTTCAGATTAAAACTACTGGCAGAGCCTTGATCCAACGGGCACTAGCAAACATTATTCTGGTAACATTTCACATGCTAAGGAGCACCAGTCAGAATTGTCCCCCTTTATAACTTGGTAAGGCTGAGGGTAGAAACAGCAAGGCAGCAATTCACTTATAGGCAGCAGACCAAGATAAATGGCTGGCTGCTGGCACATATTAAATGGCAAATCAGTTTAATTCACAACTAAGAAAGCAGAAGGCTATAAAGGAATGAGTATCCACTAGTTGGCTATATTTTTGCATGCTGCAAAATGAAAGAGGTGACAACACTTAGACATCAGAAACTCTGGTTAGGGGAATTCTTGTAATTTAACAAGATGAATAACACTGGATTCTATCATTACTGCCTCCATACTTACTTTTATGTAATTTTTGATTTTGAAATATCCAGCCACTGGTCCTGAGAGGACTTACTCTTGAAATTAATACTTTAGCTACTTTTTTTACTGAGACCCTGTAAACAGATTAATACTAGGTTCTAAGGACTTTGTTTCATATGTTATAGGATCAATTGTCTATCCCACCTTGTTCTCTGCCACCCCTAAACAGAAGGTAGGGAAAAAGAATAAAGGCAGGAGTTATCTGAAATCCCAACTTCTGGTCCCAATATTTGTCCCTGCTTTGGGATGTTTATCTGATCCTTCAGTAAATGAAATGTTTAAACAGCACCCAATGCCTGATTACCTAGTGGGACTAGAGGAATATCAAGAGTTTGTGGGCAAAAAGTTGTACCGGTTTTCAGAAGAGCAGATGACCCCAAGGTCATAAGAGATCATAAGGGCAATTTCTCCCCATGCCCAAAAGAAAAGAGCTACAGATTTAATAGTTCAAAGGTGTAAACAAATACACAGAGAGGTCTCTCATGGTCAACTTTGGATTTTTGTCCCTGCTGCTGCCGCTGCTGCTGCTAAGTCGCTTCAGTCATGTCCGGCTCTGTGCGACCCCATAGATGGCAGCCCACAAGGCTCCCCCGTCCCTGGGATTCTCCAGGCAAGAACACTGGAGTGGGTTGCCATTTCCTTATCCAATGCATGAAAGTGAAAAGTTAAAGTGAAGTCACTCAGTCATGTCCGACTCATAGTGACCCCATGGACTGCAGCCCACCAGGCTCCTCCATCTGTGGGATTTTCCAAGCAAGAGTACTGGAGTGGGTTGCCATTGCCTTCTCTGTTTTTTCCTTAACAATTCAAAATTGTCCAAGTTGACATCTATAAACCATACAATTCTAGAAACATAATAAGAATAGAGCAATTCAGGGACTTCCCTGTTGGTCCAGTGGTTAAGACTTCGAGCTTCTACTCCAGGGTTCAATCCCTGGTTGAGCTTAGATCCCATATGCTGCTCAACTTAGTCAAAAATTAAAAAAAAAAAAAAAAAAAAAGACGCAAATTAGCCACAAGCCTGAAAATCTGTGCTAAGATATGAGCACTAATGTCTACCCTTTTATGGGAAATCTCCTTGCAGGAGCCATGTCTATAAAGAAATTTGAGTCTCTCCAAGTCGCACAACTACACCTGCACTCCTTTTTAGGAGTGCCTTGTATTCTACACAGCTTATGTGCATATATTAGGGGCAATGTCTCTTTTAACATCCCACGTGTCAAAATCACATGTATGACTCTGTTGTGGGCTTACAGGGTATGTGTGTCAGATGGGAGGTGTCATGGGGGACATGCAATCTGCTTTTTGTTTTTTTTTAAATGAATGATTGCCATTTTCTTTTTCTCATCTGCCACTGCAAAGTTATGCTGATACAGTCTGAGTTTATTACTATATGATGGATTTCTTAAAAAAGAAAAATAAAGGAAAAGGTAAATATTATCTTTAGCTGATGGTTAAATTGTTCATTTACTCAGAAAACCGCACTTTTGGGTTAGAGACATCAGAGAGTTATTGATATTCACCGTTTTATTATTTTCTACTTAAGCCTTTTGTTTTTCTTTTAATATGAAAGTCTAACAACTGAATACTCCCTATTTGGATATTGTATCATATTCAAGCTTTTTTATGTGGTGGATTTTTTTTAATACCTTAACGAATAATTTCAGCCTCCTTCCTGAATAGCTGCTGCTAACTAAACATGCCATCTATTTGTTCCTTTTCACTTTTTCAGAAAATTGCCCAGGTTTGGTTTCCTAGGAAATAGTTCTCTGTCATGGAGGAATGAATTTGGACTGATTAGCTGCTTTACTTATTTGTCCTATCATTTTGTCACAGGATTGAAAGGTCTGCTATGAAAAGTGGTGGTATGGAGTAACTGTGTCCAGTAATTTGACTGACATCCGTTATCACATGCCAGTCAGAACCAGGCAGAAATGGGTTCTAGAATGAACTTGTCCACTTACTGGTAGTGTACACTTCAGCAAGTCAGGTAAAGTCCCTTGAATGTCAGTTTCTTATCTGCAAAACAGAGGAGGAGGATCCCTGCCCACATCAGGGAGTTGTTGCCAAGATAAACTGTGTGACAGTGCTGTAGTCACAGGAAAATGATTCATTAGTATTAACTCATCCAAGGCTATGCTGGATCGTGAATGCCAAAATAAGTATTCCTCATTTCTAATCTCAAGTAACTAATGGGCTAGTGAGGCAGTCAGCTATACAAATATGGGCATTACAAACACTGTGCAAGCTCTCATAGAAGTAATAGAAGACTGGACTTGGAGCACAGAGTGGTATGGGCTTGAGGAAAACTGGAATGGCTCTATGAGCTATGTCTTTTTTAAAAGATTTTTTTTAATGTGGACTGTTTTTGAAGTCTTTTTGAATTTCTTACAATACTGCTTCTGTTTTGCTTTGGTCTTTTAACCATGAAGCATGTGGTATCTTAACTCCCTGACCAGGGATTGAACCCACACTCCCAGCACTGCAAGGTGATCTATGAGCTAACTCTTGATACCTAATGTGGGGATTTACCAGGCAGGGATATCCTGTGACAATTTGATAAGACAAATAAATAAAACAGCTAATCAGTTTAAATTCATTCCTCATGACAGAGAACTATTTCCTAGGAAACCAAACCTGGGCAATTTTCTGAAAAAAAAAAAAAAATGAAAAAAGAACAAATAGATGGCATGTTAAGTTAAAAGCAGCTATTCAAAAAGGAGGCTGAAATTATTCATTAAGGTATTTAAATGATGGGATAGCAGTGTCTAAGGAGATGGGATAAAATGAGGAAAACTAGGAAACCCAGGGTACGGGAGAGATGGTAACAAATTAACCATTTGGTGTCTCACCAATGTGAGACAATGGTGCCAGAGGTAGAGAGGGGCCAGACCATGACAGTTTTTCAAGCCACAGTAAGGAACACAAAGTTTATTCTACAGGGCATGAGGAGCCTGGCTTTAGGAGCACCATCCAAATGTTCAGGTAGTGTCCTTTATCACCTTGCTTAGAGTACTCATTTAGTAGAGCATGTATTTAGAGCTCTGGATGGTTGGATGGCATCACTGACTCAATGGAAGTGAGTTTGAGCAAACTCTTGGAGTTGGTGATGGACAGGAAAGCCTGGTGTGCTGCAGTCCATGGGCTTGCAAAGAGTCGGACATGACTGAGCAACTGAACTGAACTGTACTTAGAGCACATTGTAATCAACTGTTCACTCCTCTTGTCTCCCTGACTAGACTGCCAGCTCCTCTGTTCCCAGCACCTTAGAGTGTCTAGCATGTATAGTAGGAGCTTAGCAAATGCTGATTGACAAAAGAGATTGTATCTAGGGGAGTGGCATGGCATGATTTTGTATCTTCCAACTAAAATCTGGCTGCTGAGAGTCAAGTTTTATAGGATCACCTCTACCATGAAACTTAGAAACCATGAAAATAAATGCCAGTGTGTTCACTGAGTATGCAAATAGAGTAATCAATATAATGGAGAAAGGAAGTAATAGGAAATTAATAAAAGTAATAACATATCTATTTGCTGCTGCTGCTAAGTCACTTCAGTCGTGTCAGACTCTGTGCGACCCCATAGATGGCAGCCCACTAGGCTCCCCCGTCCCTGGGATTCTCCAGGCAAGAACACTGGAGTGGGTTGCCATTTCCTTCTCCAATGGATGAAAGTGAAAAGTGAAAGTGAAGTTGCTCAGTCATGTACGACTCTTAGCAACCCCACGGACTGCAGCCCACCAGGCTCTTCCATCCATGGGGTTTTCCAGGAGAGAGTACTGGAGTGGGGTGCCATTGCCTTCTCCGAACATACCTATTTAGTAAAGACCTATTTGTTTGATCTAACACCCCTGACATTTTATTAAAGATCTCAGACTTCATGGAGCTTCTGTTAAAAATTGATGTTATAACAAAGGACATATATTTCTTAGATATGCTTGTTAGAACTGTGGAAGTATGGTTGCTTAGAGGTGTTACAGAACTTCATTTGGTTTCGTGTTTCAAAATTGGTTCTCCTTATAATATTGAATGCTATATCACTCTTTTTTCATTCCTATTTTAATGATAGATTTTCACATACAAATATTCACTAGCTATTCAAAAAAATTCTGTGAACAAAGCATCTCATCTATAACTTCCCTAGAGTGAGGAATATGATAAATGGATATAATTTCTAGGTTTAGGAAGCCATCAGTTTTATGGGAATCAGCCAAATCTCTTTTTTTATTAGCAGTATGTCAGCAATAAAGCTGCTTTAATTACATAAACCTTTACACACGCACTACAAATATTATGATTGTTAAGGAGCAGGAAAAGTGAATATTTTACATTTAATTTGTAGTCTTCCACTCTTTTTCCTCCAGAAAATAAGTATTTCCTTGAGATTATGAGATGAAAAATTCTATACTCAGAGAAAGATTTGAAAAGGAGAATCGAGTTTAATACTTGGGCAGTGAGCAAATGCAGATTACATTTGAGGAGTAAAGAGAAATATTTGGCCATGAATTTTATTAACATTTGTGTCTTTTAAGTGTAAGCCTTATCAGTTTCCAAAGTCTCTCTTTGTCTTAAATTTATAACTGGTTTAATCTGAGGAAATCTAAATGCAGTCCAGAGGCAGAGAGAGAGAGAGAGAGAGAGAGAGAGAAACTGTGCTATTAATATAAGAAACTAATCAACACTCTGACAATGCAGTATAGGAGTGTGGCCAAAGGAAGTTGCTGAAAACTGAAAAGCACAAACAATCTCAATTACGTCACAATTGCTGGCATGCATATTACAGGATGGCTTGTACTTTCTTGTTCCCTAAGTCAATGAAACTTGAGGTCACCATTCTGCTGACAGCCTAAAAGGCACAATTTATATTCAACTTTGTCTCTGTAGTCTTGTCCCAATTTTTGATGGTGAAGAAAGCTGACAAATCTTTAGCTTGGGGCTGCCCCAATATGATACCATAATGTGAAATCTTGGCAATGTGGGCTGTGGCTTATGCCATGCCTATAACATCTTCTCCTGCTTACATTAAAACTAATGATGATCTGAGAGACATTATTTACTGTTAGCTTTTCATATTCAACCCCCCTGTATCTGTTCTAATACTATTCTTAAATAGAAACATCTATTATTTTCACATGATTTAACAAATTGAGGTATTTGGCTTGATCTTAAAAATCTAGTTGATTTGATTCCTTTCTGCTTCCTACAAGAGGGAGGAACATGAATGATTACTCCAAATTCTTTCAGTACTCATGAGGAAATTGGCTAATCAAAGCATTCTCTGGAACTTTATCTTGAGGTTTCTGTATACCATGGAGTTTTCTAATTCTAACGTATTCATAAAATGGACCCAGTTCATTCACTGAAGAGGCTGGTTTTACTTCACTTGTGTTGCTCCATGCGAACATGATTGTAGGGGAACAGCAAGTTTCAAATGGAAGCAGCAGTATGGTATAATGGTTAAGAGTAAGGTTTTTGGAATCAGACTGAAAATGTTTAAATACTAGATCTACTGATAATTTTCTCTATGAATGTTGGCAAGAAAACTGACCTCTCTGAGCCTTCATACTTATTTGTGAGTAGGGAAAATTATTATCTCCTGCACAGAGGTTGTAAGTTTTAATGATAATCTATATAATGGATTGAGACTCCAGCCAACAGAAAGTAGATACTTGACATGCAATGGCTATTATTGATAATATGACTGTTTTCACACCAATTCTATATTTATTTATAAGCATTTATAAATATATTACATTATTCTATATAAACATTATCAACTATAATCTTATTAAAAACCATAACTACCATTTGTAAAAAGAAAAAAAATGATTTTTATATCTATAGACAATTTGTCTTTTAGTAAGCTGCCATTGTTTGTAGTAATTCATGTGATATACTCTGCTAATATTTACCCAGTGTTATTGCATAGGTTATTTATGGTCCATATTCGGCTTTTGGAGGCAGAAGGAGAAAATTTTAGAGCTCATCACTCCAAGGCTTTCTACACATAGTAGAAATTAGTAGTCAGAAAGCAACGTGGTGTTGGCTATTTTGTTGTTCAGTTGCTAAGTTGTGTCCAACTCTTTGTGACTGCATGGACTGCAGCAGGACAGACTTTCCTAATACTTTAAATTCATTGCCTATTTTTGTCTTTCCCTGTTTATAGAAGCTGAATTAAAGAAGCAAGATGCTTCTACCTGAATTTAATTCAATTTTTTTTTTCCTATAAGAATATCTAAAAGATCTTGCTATCTCTGATATTTTGGGGCTATTCATTAAGAGGGTGGACAGCCCAGATACCTTTCCCATTGTAATTTCTGATTTGATGCAATTACACTTAAATGGTTACCAGTGCCCTATGACATTCTAATTAGCCAGGGGACTGTGCTGTTAACAAAGCAGACTGCTACTGCTGCTGCTGCTAAGTGGCTTCAGTTGTGTTCGACTCTGTGCAACCCCATAGATGGCAGCCCACCAGGCTCCTCGGTCCATGGGGTTCTCCAGGCAAGAACACTGGAGTGGGTTGCCATTTCCTTCTCCAATGCAGGAAAGTGAAAAGTGAAAGTGAAGTCGCTCAGTTGTGTCTGACTCTTAGCGACCGCATGGACTGAAGCCTACCAGGCTCCTCCACCCATGGGATTTTCCAGGCAAGAGTACTGGAGTGGGTTGCCATTGCCTTCTCTGAATAAAGCAGCCTACCAAGAAATAAATTATGCTCCCAACTCTATCTTCAGGGTTCAGACCATCTGATAAATCAAACATCACCAATCACTGTATAATTCTTCATATTCTCCATTTCTGTAATTATATGTGTGTGTGTGTATATATATATATATAATTATATAGTATATACAAAATATACATTGATGAAATTATTTGAATAAGTAAAATTAAAATAAAACAAATATTTGAATTGAGGGTCAGTTGTTTTTTCTAAGACACAAATTCCTAAAGTTTGTTATTGGGTTGGCCAAAAAGCTAATTCAGGTTTTTCCATTAGCTCTCATGGAGAAACCTGAATGAATTTTTTGGCCAAGTCAATACTAACATTAGATGATAAATGGATATTAACTGTAGGCTCCTCATTAGTCACTTAAAGTACTTAAAATCCCATTGTCTTTTGTATTTATTTTTTTTAATTTTATTTTATTTTTAAACTTTACATAATTGTATTAGTTTTGCCAAATATCAAAAGTGTGACCTTCGTTGTTTTGCCATGATGAAGCTGACTTCCAGTTGTTTGTTCTATCTTTATGATAGTCACTGAAGTTTCAAAGTTCCAGAAATGATTTATAAGTAGATATAGGGTCTTTTCTCATTGTTCTATAAAGTAGGAGTCAGGCATGAGGAAACTTCCTCCCACTGAATCTATGCATGATAAGAAAATTTCCCAAAAGGAAGATTTTCTTTATACCATCACCAGCTGAAAATGCCCAATATAGTCCACTCCTTTTACAGGTCCTTCTGCCAATTCCCACCAAGCAGTGTCCTCCTCAACATGACACAGCTCTTCATCATATAACCAAAAGTACACTCATCCCTGCTCTAAGAGAAGATCCAAATACTCCCAAATGATGTATTCCATTTTCAAGCCAGAATCTCTGGAGGTTTTCCCTTCTATCCCTAGGACTCTTGTGAGCCCTCCACAGTGCTCTTCAATGTATAGACTAATTTATAAAGAAAATTACCATCAATAAACGCAACTCAATAGTATGAAAAATGGACATGAAAGAGAAATGGAGACAATTGAGAAGGGTGTATAGAATACGGTTAAGTTGACAGGTTGATATGTTTTTGAAATTGTAAAATATGGAACTATTGTTGTTGTTGGGTCCCATCACTTCATAGCAAGTAAAAGGAGAAAAAGTGGAAGCAGTGATAGATTTTATTTTCTTGGGGTCCAAATTCACTGTAGACAGTGACTGCAGCCATGAAATTAAAAGATGCTTACTCCTTGGATGAAAAGCTATTGACAAACCTAGACAGCGTATTAAAAAGCAGAGACATCTCTTTGTTGACAAAAGTCCATATAGTCAATGCTATGGTTTTTCCAGTAGTCATGTACAGATGTGAGAATTGGAGCATAAGGAAGGCTGAGTACCAAAGAATTGATGCTTTTGAATTATGGTGCTGGAGAAGACTCTTGAGCATCCCTTGGACAGCAAGGAGATCATCAGACCAGTCAACCATAAAAGAAATCATCCCTGACTATTCATTGAAAGTACTGATGCTGAAGCTCCAATGCTTTGGCCACCTGATGTGAAGAGCCAACTTATTGGAAAAGACCCTGATGATAGGAAAGACTGAGGGCAAAAGGAGAAGAGGGCGGCAAAGGATCAGATGATTAGAGAGCATCACTGACTCAATGGACATAAGTTTGAACAAACTCTGGGAGATAGTGGAGGACAGCAGAGCCTGGTGTGCTGCAGTCCATGGAGTCAGAAAGCATTGGACATAACTTGGTGATTGAACAATGACAAAAATGAGACTGTGTTTCCAATAATTCCCTTCCCTGCATAGATCCCAGATACAATGAACTATAAGAGACGTCTCACAAATGATTCATAAAGCTGAAATGCAACCTAAGCCATATATATATATATATCCTCAGAAGGCTGAGGACTGCTGACTTCCAACACCAGAACAAGTCTTAGAAGAAACAAACACTGATCATAAACTGTTTAACCTAATAAATCTATTATTACATGCACAGACTATATATTATATACACACATAATTATAATTATAATAAACTCATTCATTTGACAGCTGTACATTAGTGAAAATTAAGTATGAATGCTTTTCCTAATCTTGAGCAAAAAATAAGCAGTTTGAACAAGTATACTGATAGCATGTTCCCATGTTTATAAAATGGAAAATATGAAAACTGACATTTTTGTTAATATGTACATGTATAATAAACTTTGGAAGTCATGAATGGGAAGATAAAAAATTTCAGGGCAGTGCTTACATCTAGGAGGGAAGTGTATAGAGAGTAAGGTTGATTAGACCATGGAAGGTTACCCAGGGACCTTAAATAGTACTGGTGATGTTTTCTTTCATAATCTGGGCAGTGAGTACACAGATTTTTATTATATTCTTACGGATATCTTTTCATGTTTTAAATAGTTCATAAGAGAGCCTTCTCTACAATTTGGGCCTTTTTGGTGAGATTTACAAGGGCTGGATATATTCTCACATTCTGGTCATCTTCTGAGTTGCTCTTACCCACATCTCTTCTCCATCTCTTTGTCAAATGTCTTCAAATCTTGTCCATCTCAAGTCTTTGATCACTTGAGCAGCAAACCATTAGCCAAAGTCTGTACTTGGTGTCAATTAATGCAATGAACCATGCCTCCTTTCTTTCTCATGGTACCAGTGATTCCAGGACCCTTCATTCTGGGGTAAGGGTAAAACAAAATGTGAATTTCTTTGGGATTTAGAGCTTAATTATTATTTTGCAGGACACTACTTCAAACTCTAAAAGTCATCTCCCTGCTGTTCCCTTAACTTGGTCTTCAATTGTCTATTTTATTATTCATTTTATAAGAGCAGCTGCTTCTGTGTTATAGGTCAGTGAATTCCATAGGTAACAGTACATGTTTCACCTTTTTAGGAAGTGTTTTAGCCATTGTTTTGGAGTGCATAATTGGGCATGAAAGTGATTTGTAAATTTGCAGACCGGGCTATCATATGCAAAGTCAGAATAAAGTTCATTCCTGTGTTAGTATCACAGCCCCAGATGATGGAAGGAATCCTCAAATAGTCATCTTTCTCTATATAGGTGGCTGGTTGCAGTACCAGGAAAGATACACGGTATTGGGCTCTGCTGATGGCAGCTTGGGCCCTCAGGGGTTGTATTAAGCAAATCATGTTGGTTGGGGGAAGTCCATGTGATTCAGCATGTGAGTGAGCTTCATCCTAGACATTAGATTTTCATTTTTCATGAATGCAACACGCAAGCAGGAGATGGTTAGGAATGTTCTCAACACCTGTAGAATGGGCCGTTCTGTCCATCTGATTATTGAGATTCCTCTGCACTGAATAACCTTTGGTGAAACTTTGTATGGGATGGATTTCATCTTCAGCCCTTGTGCCCATTCTGAGAGATCTTTTCACAGAGCATTTCTGTAGAAATCTTTGTCATCAGTCATCTTATTCTTTTGAAATTCTGGAGCATCAACCAATGCCCACAAATCTGTTTTCAGCTTCCTCTCCTTCTAGGGAAACTGGACCATTGAATGCACTTCTTGAGGTTATGCCCACTGGGAGGATTTCCTTTATCTATGTCTCAGGGCCACTCGGGGGTGGGGTGTGTAAAAACACCACCTGAGTCTCCTTTTTGTTTGTGCCAACATATAATGTGGGTTCCATCTGTAACAGCCATAAATATTCCCTCTATAGTCACTTGCCTACCGGAAACTATCAACACCTACTACTATTACTACTAATTCACTTCAGTCACATCTGACTCTGTGCAACCCCATAGACAGCAGCCCACCAAGGCTCCCCCATCCCTGGGATTCTCCAGGCAAGAACACTGGAGTGGGTTGCCATTTCCTTCTCCAATGCATGAAAGTGGAAAGTGAAAGTGAAGTCGCTCAGTCATGTCCGACTCTTAGCAACCCCACGGACTGCAGCCCACCACCTAGGGTGTCATAAATTTGGATTAAGGGAATTACAACCATGTGGCAGGAGTGGTCACACTGGGAATCTGTTATCATCGTCTATAACTTAGTTTTGCCTACTAGGTCTATTCAGGACTAATTCTATAACTCATACTTGTAACCTGATAATATGCTATTTATTGCCAGGCCTAGTTGTATCACTTGCAGTTTGGATAGTACATTGTTTATGGAGGGAAGACTGGATTATACAGTCACACAATGTCCTGTGGTCAGACTTTCAATGTCCTCCAGACCCCTGTAACATGCCAGGACCTTTATATGAAAGAAAAGTTACTCAATGAAGGCATCAAGACCTTGCTGAAAACCTGTGTCTAATTCTCTTGAAACTTTCCTCCTTTTCCATCCAGCTTCCATATCAGCCACAGATACCTCTGGAACCATTGTGTCTGAGGGGTCAGCCCGCTCTTAAGCTAGTGGTGTTTTCTCAAATTGGTTGATAGGGGGAAAAAAAAGTCCTTTTGGTGTTTTGAACACACGGCCTAAAGCTGTTTTTGAAAACACATGTGTGTGTAGTGGTGACCATAATGAGGCTGGAGCACAGTCATGCAATAGACACAGGAAACCCAGTGTGATGCCAAAACACTATTTGATTAAGTGATTTCCATGCAAAAGAAAGTTAAACATAGCCTCCTTGTGGAGAACATGTAAATAGCTGATGTTGGCTTTTACTGAACAGCAGACAGGGACAGAACTGTGGTAGGGAAACGGGTGAAGGAAGTAAACTTTATATATATATATATATATATATATATATTTACACATTTACACATTTCCCCCAGCATCTGCCCTGGTTGTATTTGTTTTATTGACAGTAAGAGAAAAAGCTGAATTGCATTCTCCTTGTCAGACTTCTCAGAGAAGGCAATTGCACCCCACTCCAGTACTCTTGCCTGGAAAATCAGCCCTTCATTAAGAAAGAAAATAAAGTTGCTTCATGAACTGAAGCAGAACAAAGTAAAATGACAACAGCAATGAAGCCAGGTGACTAACAGAAATTAACACATTTTTGTGACAAACAAAAGAAATTAAGAAGTGGAAAACTGGTTGTGTTGTGTTCCTACTGTGGTCTATTTAATTGACACCAGGCTGCTTCTTACTGTGGAAGCAGCATTTTCAGTTACATGAGTTATAAATACGTTTTCCCAACACCAAGCCAAACAGCTCATTAACTTTTATCTCTTTTTTTACCTGAATGAAAGACCTTGTATCATATTCCTGTGAAAAGTACACAGCCAAACTATGCCAAATCCTAACAACCGTCTGCAGGAGTAGCCATGGGATGGCTCTATTTCTGAGCCACCAACTCTGTAGGTGTGTAAAAAAGCAGCTGGCTACCACCCCCAAATGGACACACTTTCAAATGTAGGATCACCAGCTGACTTTGCTTTCCATGGTAGAAAAATATGGTGTACATTTTGGTTTGGCTATTTACAATGACAAAAGGTACAAAAGAGAAGGGAAGGCCCAATGTTAATAATGATCCAGGTCCATAAATATTCAGGGAGAATGTATGCCTTTTAAGGTCACCAGCACAGAAATTCTATGAAAGAAGTTTGTCTCAGTGAACAAGTCAGGAAAATTACTAGGGAGCCTTTTGCACTTATGGCACAGACCAGTGCAGAAAAAAGAATTATTACTGAAAAGGTCAGGGTTTCCCTCAGACTCACATGATGAAAGCATAAACATTGAAATCATGTTACTAAAGAGACAATGCAAGTGAGGGAAGCTGCATGTGGACACCTGTACACTCTCAAAATAGCAGCATTTGAGAGGTGCTAATAACAACTATTCACATGATAATTTGGATTCTCACTACTTCTCCTTCTCCCTTTATCTTCTGTCTCCTGCCCTCTCTCTCTCTCTTTTTTTTTTTTTCATTAAATTTCCTTTAACTGTCTGATGTCTGTCTTCTTGGCATTTACAGTCAATTTAATTCCTCCCCCCGGAGAAGGCAATGGCACCCCACTCCAATACTCTTGCCTGGAAAATCCCATGGGGTGGAGGAGCCTGGTAGGCTGTAGTTCATGGAGTCGCTAAGAGTCAGACACAACTGAACAACTTAACTTTCATTTTTCACTTTCCTGCATTGGAGAAGGAAATGGCAACCCACTTCAGTGTTCTTGCCTGGAGAACCCCAGGGACGGGGGACCCTGGTGGGCTGCCGTCTATGGGGTTGCACAGAGTCAGACACAACTGAAGCGACTTAGCAGTAGAGTGCTCAGGCTCCCACTTATCAGGATTACATGTTAAATTCTGGTGAAGAAGCAGTTTAAGGTGCTGGAAGAAATAGGGACTTAGCAGACAGAGGTGCCAGGTTGTCCTTCTGGCTCATCCCTTTTGGTGGGTGATCCTGGAGAGGGGTCAGGGGATGTTATTTAAATTCACTGACGCTCAGCTTCTTCACTTTTGAATCAGAGCTAATAATACCTGCCTTAGCTGTCATCAGCACACTGCCATGTCTGGCTCAGAACACCCTCTCTTCCTGAAATGCCTTCCTCTGTATCTGCAACTTAACATATCCACTGACCTGCCCTTTGAGTTTCCATCACAAAGCCTTCCTAGAAGGAAGCTTCTGTGCACCCTCAGTACCACATGACCTATTTCTATTTGAACACTTTATGTAGCCCATCAGAATTATATTGATGTTTCTGTCACTCACTGAACCAGGGGCACCGTGAAGATAGAAGTCATGCTTTTAGACCTCGAAATTCTAGCATCGAGGACAATTCCTGTTCCAGGTAAATGGCTAAAGAACTAAACATTTAGATAACTATGTTAGTCTTTGAATCTGACTTGTCTTAAAGATTAAATTACACATTGTATGTAAAGCACCCAGTGTGCCCAACACTAGGTTAGTTGTCATGTCTGCTTAATTAAAAAACAAAACACATAACAACTCCACGAGAAAAAGATTATTTCATAGGCTGCTTTTGTTTCTTGGATTGATGTTTGTCACAGAGTAGATGGCCTTGAGGCATCTATCAAGCTTTGCTCTTCAAGGGCAAATAAGAACACGCCAGTGCTGAGCCCTCCTGCCAGGTGCTTACTGGGCACAGCTGAAGGAATGAAATAATGAAACATCATCGCCCTGTGAAGCCCTTTTTTCCTCTTCTTGACATATTTAGATTCTTCTTTCTCTGAGCTCTCACATAACTGCTTATATTTCTATTACAGAGTTCTTCAGACTCTACATGTCTGTTTTCCCTACCAAACTACAGAGTACTTCCAAGCAGGTGCTCTTCTGCATCTCACTCATTCTCAGCATCTAGCACAGTGCCTGATAGAGTCTAAGTGTAATAAACATTTATATAACTGGGCTTTATCCATGTTTACTGGAGTAACAGTCAAAAGTATTCCTCTGGATCATCCTCTCATACAATGTACTCAAACTCTAGAAAATCAAACTTTCTTAGGTCTAAAATGATACACACTGCAGTGCTATCACCTTATTTCATAAATTAGAAATTCCAAAAGAGTTTATTAATAGATCCTCAAAACGGAAAGCTTAGTACAGAGAAGTCAAAGTTATAAGGTATTTCAAACTGGTGAATTTTCTGTAAATTTTCCCTATAGGATTCTAAGTCATCTATTGCCTATTTCCATTCAATATTGCTTGACTTGAGCTGACATTTACATAGACTGCCCCCATCCTAATGGAACGTGGTAGGAGGAATTGTAATCCATTGCAGTTTAGGCACATGCTCTTCAGCAGAAGTGATTTAATCTTGTAAGTGACCTGCTTCTGATGTTTCATTGTGCAGGTAACATACCATGAATATATAATAATGAAAAATTATGAATTTGACAGGAAAGGGAAAAGCCATTGATGATTTTAGTTTCCAATGACCTTTCTCTTCCATAAGAGGTTCCTTGGACAAAGATATACAGGCGATTTTGGAGAGCTACTCTGTATTCACAATTCATTCTGTTTGCTCCAAACATCTGTGTCTATTATTGGTGGAAATTAAGATAAATGAGACCTCCTGGAGATCTTCTAGCATTGAGAAAGTGTGCTCAAGTATAGCCAACTGTGGAAGAGATTCACTTAAAGCTAATCAGAAGGCAGAAAATGGGTAATCATTCTCATTGCTGCTTTTAAGCCAGACCACTGGCCTTACTAGCATAGTGGGAGCCATTTGCATGCTTCCTGTTCAATGTGACAACATGGGGAATTACAAAGATCTTCACTGTGATGAGAGACAGCTCATGGAGTTACAATGTTTGATGTGGTAATAAGTGAATAACAATCCATCATACAAACTAGTTGAAATACAGACAAGGACAAAAAGTTGACAAAAAAAGTGCTAAGTTATGGGTTTAAGAAAGGAAGTAAACATAGGGAGAAAACAGATGAATGGAAACACTAGTAGTCATTCTGAGATCAAATCATTGGATACAATGTAAGTGAATGAGAGATGCAAGCAGACAAGGTTTTAGTCAAAGACTGAAATACTTTGGTTTAATATATATTAGAAGAGGACAAGAAATACCAGGTTATTATTAGGATATATTTATCAGGATGAGGATATTATCATGGGAATGGTTGGCTGATGTACAGTGAAAGTGAATATCAGGAAACGGAAGGGTTCATTATTTGGGGTTCAAAGAGGTGAATGGCCTGTGTGGTAACAGAAATTGGTATGAAGTTGAAATTATGACTAGGGCCAAAATTCTACAATGAATATGTAGGATTTTCAGGGGGTTTGGAGATGACAGCAATACAGAGAAGAAGGGTGTTGCAGCAACTACATAACTTTATAAGAGCAGAAGGTTTTGCCAACTTAATACAGTAATCTAATCAGTTCAGGCTGCTACAAAGAAAACATCATAGACTGAGTGGCTTAAATAATAAACATTGATTTCTCACAGTTCTGGATGCTGAGAAGTCTAAGATTAAGGTCTAGCAAATTAGATGTCTGGTGATGGCTCATTTCCTGGCTTATAAATGGCCATCTTCTCAATGTGTCCTCATATTGTAAGGAGCACAAGAACTCTCTGAGGTCTCTTCTGTAAGGGCACTAATTTCACTGATGTGGGTTCCACCCTCATGACCTAATCACCTCCCCATAATCCCACCTCCAATACCATCCCATTGGGGATTAGGGTTCAACACATGAATTTTAGAGGACACAAACACTCAGTCCATAGCAAGGAGTAATGGGGCAAAGAACAAGATAGATACCTCCTAAACTTGAGGTAACTGAGGAGGGAGAGAATAAACAAACTCTAGTCAACATACCTGCCTTGGAGGCACTGCTCTTGGACCACAGCCAATTTTGGTTGTGGAAAGTTAAAGAGAATATCATGACAACTTTTGAAATCAAAAGAAAAAGGAAGTGGTTGGGATAGGAGGAAGCACAGAGCTATACAAAGCAGAATCAGCTGATGAACATGGCTTATATTTTGAGAGATAAGTACAATGATGATACAAGGGATTATAAAAGAGTGGGCTGTGAGTATTCTAATTTGATTATTCCCAGAGTATCCAGGAAGATGGCATGACTCTGGCCTCTCCAGAGAGTCAGGAGAGATATGAATTGAGGGTGATTCTGAGTGAGTTCAAGGCCAGGTGTATAGACAATGGGATTAACTAGCTTCCAGGATCCTCACTATATACTGGAAATAGGTGGTGCATTCTGAATGCATAGGTTAAGAAAATCAATAAGCTCTTAAAATAAGCAATCAGATCATTCTGGTTTCTCTAAGAACATTACTAGTAGAGATAGAAAATCTCAGATGATTTTTGTCATAAAATGTATTTTCCCCGATTTGAGGACAAACATGTTAAAATCAGAAGGAAGGTGAATGGAAATAGCATCATCATTCCTGGCAAGATAAAACTATGTGATGTTTAATACTGTCTGAGATTTCTGGTAAGGTTGTTGAAAAATTGGAAACATGAGGATATTCCTCTTCCCTTAATCTCTTTTAAATACCTGTATTAGTATTCTACTGCTGTGTAACAAATTACCTCCAATTTAGTGGCTTAAAACAGTAAGTGCTTATTATATCAAAATTTCATGGGTCAACAATCTGGGCACGGTTTAACTGGTTTCTCTGTTCAAGGTCTCACAGGGCTCAAATGGCTGCTTTCCCATCTGAAACTTATGGTTCACTTCCAAAATCATTTAGGTTTTTGGCAGAATTCATTTCCTTGCAGCTGTAGAACTTATGGCAGCTTGCTTCCTCAAGGCCAGCAGGAGCACTTTGCTGCTGCTTCCAGGCTCTGAGCTCAGGGAAAACCTAAGCCCTTTTTTAAAGGATTCATCTGATTAGGTCAGGCCTGTCCAGGACAACCTTCTTTTTGATCAACTCAAAGTCAACTGATTAGGGACCTAAATTACATTTGCAAAATCTCTTCCTTTGCCACATAACATAACATACTCATAGGAGTGACATTCCATCATATTCAGGTTTAGTCCACACTCTAGGGAACAGAGTTATTTAAGAGCAAGTGAGTATCCTGGGATCCATTCTAGAATTCTGCCTAACACAGTATCCAAACAATAAAACTCCAGGCTGTCCAAAATTCTGATACACTTGTCCATAAATAGCTATTCACTTATGATCAGATGAAAAACTTCACCCTCTGACTATATGGTCTCTCAATCACACTGCATTTTTGTCTGGTTCTAGCCCTATAAATATTCTGTAACTGTGCTGGTCAACCTTTTTGTTTGTTCATTGTTACTCACCTAAAAAGTCTTTTTTCTAGACTTTTCTTCTTCCCAAATACCCTGCCCATGAAAATGTAAAACCACAGATAAACTGAATATTTGTTTGTATGCTATATATGCGTTTTATACACAAAATAGTGCAATTAAGTCCCTTCGTCCCCAAAGAATCAACTTTTCTCTCCTTGAGAGTGACACAGCCTCTGGAGTAATTATATTCTATATGATCAATGGACCATTAATACATAAATAATCACTGTGCCTTGTTCTTCCTTTTACTTTTGCTCTCTAGTCCTGATACGAGTTCCCATGTTCTATTCGCTACAATTCTATAATGGAATGCTGTAATGTTTAATGATGAGTAGGGTTTGCTATTGACTAGGATTTGGATAACCTGTGTCTGAGTCTGATTTTGCAACTGATTTTCTATGGGACTTTGGCAAGCCAAACAAGATTTTTGTGGTGCCATTTCTTCAGTCTTTCAGAAGAGTACAATGTTGTAAGGTAAACCTTGGTATAATAGAGAAAATTAATTAGACATGCCAAAAGTCCTTAGAAAACAAAAGGACAATTCTTTATCATTTTAAAAGGAGATGAGAAAAATGAAGATTCTATTCCAGGAGCAGGGATTTAGAGATAAAAGATGTATAAATTATGTCAAATGTACTTTAACGATGTTGGCAGATCTCATTTGAATTCTGTGGAGGTTCATTATGTTGGCACAGGGGCCAAGGACAGCACCTGCAGTCATAAAACAATAACTAAACTTGTAATCAACTACAGTTCATGGAATCTTAGGTAGTTTTTTAACATATTCTCACCTTGTAGCCCTTGGGGATAGATTTGCCACCTGAAACATTCCTTCTGGAGCCACCACACTTTTGTTTTTGTTACAAAACAAGGAGAAGGGCTGGTGCTATTTCAACCAATACCCCAGACATCAGCACATGCTAATGCTTTCATATACACTACAAGCACAAGGCTTTTAGGAGCAAAACAAGGTCTAGATCCTCATGCCCTTGGTTCTACTGCCATAATTGCAGCAGTTTCAAAATATGACCAATATTCCAAGGTTTGAGATGTAACTTTCATTTGCCAAACCTTCAGTTTAACATTTTGATTTTCCATAAACCAAGAGCACATGAATAATGGCATTTCACACAATATCCTACCAAGATTTATTGGGGGATGGTAGGTGAAAAAGTGTGGAGTCCAAAGCACATCTAAAGAATTAGATTGGAGTTAATTAACATCACACTTTTGAAATTAAATGAAACTTCACGTTTTATGTATATTTATTTAAAAATGTGCCTCTGTTCATTTTGCCATAAGCCAAATGCTCACGATTTTTGAAAGCCCCTCTATTATTCTGTTTTCAAAGCCATTTCTACAGCTGTGAGAGTCTGATTGCTTTGATGAAATCAACATTATTGTTTCAGACTCAGCTAGGATCTGTGCTGTAAGTAAATTATTTCAACATCATTTTGCACTCAGAACACTAATAAAACTATTATTTCCTTGAACAGCATATAGGGAAATCACATCATTGTTATGATGAAAGTGACACATATGTTACACTTGAGTTGATGGACACAGTATGGAATCACCCTTGCCACAGTGTAGCAGCAATGAAGCTCAAAGACTAGACTTCAAGAGAGTTAGAGAAGGATTTCTAAGCATTTAGAGAGCAGAACACATCCCCCATGGATTAAAACTGAAGTTTTATTTACAAACTCATTTCATTTCAGACTCAAATGCTAGATTTATCTTCATCTCTATATGTGGAAAGCAACTGTTGAGCTAAAGAAAATTGGGCTCAGTGGCAAGATCCAGTGTGGCAGGAAAGCAGGCCAGGAAGTTATAGATCCTCCAGGCTGCAAGTAAAGCCTTTCTACCAACCCTTGCTCAACAAATACTTCCTCCTTTCCATCTGCAATCATCTTGATTTCCCTTTAAAACACTATGGCAGAAACCAACACAACATTGTCAAGCAATTTTCCTTCAATTAAAAAATACATTTAAAGAAAGAAGAAAAAAACACTAATGAAACTGAAAGAAATGACCTCTAAAGCCTTATGAGTTACTTGACAATACTTACAGGGACAACTTACTCAGTTCTCTTCATCAGCATGTAAACAAAAAGAACAAAGAGGATCATTCATCATCCCTTTACACAATGGTTAAGTTGAAACGCACTGTAGTCACCCTGAGGGGGATTTAGGATGGGGAAAAAAAAGATTGAAACATTCTCTGCTTTGGATATATGGGTCCCTAGATATTTAAGATGCATATCTAAGGAAGACTTTCAATGACCTCAGATTTTTGCAAGCAGTAAAATCATTAACTCTAGATGTCTGTTCTTTGTGATCTGCAGTAATCTTTTACCAAGATGTATGCTTGACTACATGTATTTCCCAGCCCCCATATTCTTATATTACCTGCCCCTCCCCTAACTTGTTAGGTGAGTCCCTTCAGATTTACTGAGAGACTTTTTCCCAGGCTATAGTCCTGTGTAATGTCCTTGTATAAAATTTAATTCACAATGCTTTTTAAGTGACAAGAGTTTGGAAACAGGCACAGGGTGAAATGATACATTGCAGAGGATGAGAGATGGTAGGCCATGCTATTCCACCAATGGAAGACTCTGTAGAGAAAACTATAAGTCGACTTTTAAAATATGGTATTCCTAAAATTGTCCCTTTAATTACCTGTGGTGAACACACCTGGAATAGTTCTTGCCTGTAAATCACTTGTTCATATCTTGCTTATCCATCAGAATACAGCTCCCTGGTTACAGGCAACCCTAGTTCCTCTCTCCTTGTACCACCACCATTTCTACAAGTAAAGTAGCACTGCTAGCTCATGTTACAATGCTGTTTCTGCTTCTGGCTCAGGGTGCAAACTGACAGCTCTTCTACAGCAGAAGCAGTGCTTTATTTATCTTCATTTCTAACATGTTCCCAGTGCCTGGCACTTAATATGTGATCAGGTGAATAAATTCATAAATAAATTAACAAATGACTGAAAGTCTATAATTCTTAAGACTTCATCTTCTCCAAGCCACTTTTTAAAAATTGGAATAGATCAAATACTTTGTTCAGATGCACATGTAGTGATTGGGCTTATACAGTATTAACACAGATTTATGGAGAAGCTACAGTTTTGAGAGAGAAACATCTTTCATAACCACTTATCCATGAAGGTAAGCAGAGGGTATTTCTGCTACCTCTACAACTTAGTTCTACATTCTCAAGCTATTTATTGACCATCTGTTATGTGAACAAAACTGTCTTTGTTTGGGGGTACAGCAGTGAAAAAAAAATAAGACAAAAGGCTCTAACCAACGTGTAGTTTATCTAGCAGATGGAAATTTATTTGTGCTTCTTTTTTGTGTTAAGCACTCCAGTAAGTACTTGATGTGTATAATTTAATTTAATCTTCAGTACCACCCTATGAAGTAGCTAAACTTATTCTCAGTTTTACAATGGGGACATTAAGGCACAGAGGAGCTTACATAATTTTCTATAAAGTTTCAAACTTGCTTTAGGGCTTAAATTTCAGAGCTTTTTAAAACTTATAATTGCTGCCATCTTGGCTATGCTGTGATTCATAGAATTTATAGCAAGAAGGGTTCTCTAAATTAAGAATGATAGATCAGTATATTCTTCTTAGAATGTACAGTAAAGAACGATTCCCACAATGGGAACAAGCAGTCTCAGACGAAACAAGGTCCTAAGTAAATCTATCTTCTCAGAAAGAAAACTATTAACATTAAACCGGAAAGTCCAATAATGTATTATAATAAATAAATAACATAAATCATATTATAATAGGGAGTTCCCTGGTGCTAGAGGTTAGGGCTCTGTGCTTTCACTGCAGAGGTCTCAGTTTCAGTTCCTGGTCAGGAAACTAAGATTCTGTAAGTCATGTGGCATGTCCAAAAAAAAGAAAAAGAAATCATATTAGAGAAAACATAGCAAATCCATACCCATCCATTTATTTTCTTCATGTACATTATATTTCAAATCTAGCCTGATTTTATTTTCAAGTGAACGTAGACAGAATTTGCTTAAAAAAAATAAACCAACATATGCAGTTCAGAGCCTGAATATTTTATAGTTGTCGATTGTTTTCAGTCAGATCTCTGGGACTTATATGTGTTCACACACTGTGACCACAAGATTTTAAAAACATTAACAAAATCCAAGTATACTAGCTCAGGAAAATAAGATTTGAATAAAAATTTTCATAAAACGATATGAAGTGACATCAGAAAAAATAACACAGATTCGAGCTATAATAGAAGCATCATATATTCTTCTAAACCAATATTACTGTGCCATTATCAAATTTTTATATATCTAAGTTACTAATGTCTCCATAGCAAAAGGTACCTTTTTTTTTTTTTTTTAATCTGTCACTCTGTTTTACCTCATGTTCCTGCCTTCCCTCCTTTATCTAATCTTTACCCTTTTTCACTCAAAGATAATCCACCATCCTTGGATATTCCCACTGAACTCTGCTTGCAGTTTTGTTAAAGGCTGTACTTTGCACTCCTTGGTATTTGAAGAGTTAGTTGTTTACTTGTCTGCCTCTCCAATTAAGCTGTAAATTCCTTGAGGGGAAAGGCTATGACTTATTTATCTTCCTAGCATCCCACAGCACTTAGCACAGTGATTTACACAAAAGAGGTACTAAGCAAATGTTTGACAAATGAGTGAACATCACTCTACTAAAAAAAACAAAATCAAGAGCATTAAATGACACTAGTCATTTATCCATATGCCATCTTGCCTCAAAACATTTTAGAACGGTCTTGGTGGGATATGTCAACCCTCTTCATTTATTTTCACAAAACCCAAGTCCATTCAAGGATTGCTTCAGAAGATTATAAACAGTCTTATTAGAGAGCCTTAAGCATCAAATTACTTTAAGGCCTTATCATTTCTTCCACAGATCAAAAGGACTAGAACTTGAAACCAGCCATTCAGTGACTTGTTAACAAATTGGAGGGCACTGCCTCAGGATGAGGAGCCTGGACTCTGGAGTGAGACTGTCTGGTTTCCAAATCTCTATCATTCACTAGCTCTTCAACTTTTACTTATAAGGAAAGATAAGTTAAATCTAAGGAAAGGGTCTCTTTTCTCTATAATGTTACAATGGTGGAAGAATTTTTGTGAGGATGAAATCAGATAATGCATATGAAGGAATACACACAGTGCTTGAAACTAAGTGACCACACCACTATCATCAGGCCTGGACCTGGTTTACAGACTTCACATCTCTAGACTTAAGCTTGTTTGACCCCAGGGCTCTAGAATTTCACTCTACTGCCCACCTTTGCTCAGCTTCGTCTATCAAACACCAGTGGTTGTGAGGAGGGTTTCCACATAAAATACAGGATACCAGTTAAATCTGAATGTCAGATAAACAAAAAATACTTTTTATCATAAGTATGCCCCGGGTAGTATCTTGGATATACACATACTAAGAAGTCATTCGTCCTTTATCTGAGATTCAAATTTAACAGGGAACCTCATATTTTTATTTGATGAATCTGGCAACTCCTGCTCCAAAACATCAACTGCACTCCCTTGCCTCAAGCCCTTACAGATGAACACGAGTTTGCAGAGTTTGCATTTTAATTGCTTCCGCATTTACTCAGTTTCAAGTATTCACAGTTAGTCAATTAGCTGGACCCAAGCTTGCAAGAAAAAGCTGGGCAGCTGTACTGTAGCTTCATGTGACTAAGGTTTTTACTTCTGGATGATATTGCATATTTGATATGAGCTAGCTTTGGGTCAAACTCTAAATCTCCAATTCTGTTATTTTAATACCCTTGAAGTAGTTGGGGATGGTTTATAGAGATGACCTAAATAATTCAGCTCCAGTACATTCTAGATGATTTGTCTAAGAAAACACGGCTACATCAACACACACATCCAATAAAGAAGAGCCCAAACCAGTTCAAAGCATTATCTCGGGAGAGGGCATTGGGTGACATCTCCAACAACCAGTATACGTGTCTCTCTCTCTCTCTCTCTTTTTTTTTCCCCCACATGTGGTTAACCAGTATACGTGTCTCTCTCTCTCTCTCTCTTTTTTTTTCCCCCACATGTGGTTGTTGTGATAGTTATTGTGTTCCCCTGCTCGAGCATATCTTAGCCTGAAATCAAAGAGGCAATATTAATTGTACTGGGCAGAATCCATCCCAACCTCATGCTTATTTCTGACATTCAGAAATTTGACATAAGGGATCTTTATCAGAGTATGTGGTGAGGTGCTACAAATACTGGTGCTACAAATTCTGGTGTGAAGACCATGTGATCTTTTAAAAATACATGTTTATGGGGCTTCCCTGGTGGCTCAGTGGTAAAGAATCTGCCTGCCAATGTAGGAGATCTGGGTTCAACCCCTGATCCAGGAAGATCCCATATGCCTTGGAATGGCTAAGCCTGTGTGCCACAACTATTGAGCCTGTGTTCTAGAACCTGGGAATCACAACTACTGAGCCCACATGCTGCAGCTATGGAAGCCTGTGAGCCCTTGAGCCCGTGCTCTGCAACAAGAGAAGCCACCGTAATGAGAAGTCCATGCACCGCAATTAGAGAGTAGCCCCCATTCGCCACAACTAGAGAAAAGTCCATGTAACAATGAAGATCATCACAGCCAAAAATAAATAAAACTATTTAAAAATACACACACACACACACACACACACACACACATATATATATATATATATATATATATATATGAATATGTGTCTATATTGGAGAAACAAATAGCAACCCACTCCAGTATTTTTGTCTGGAGAATCCCATGGGCAGAGGAGCCTGGTGGGCTACAGCCATGGGGTTGCAAAGAGTTGGACATGACTGAGTGACTGTCACACACACACACACACTCATATGTCTATATATATAATTCAAGACTGGACAGTCGTTTCTATTGAGTTATAGTTGACTTACAACATTGAGTTACCGGCTGCTGTATAGCAAAGTGATACCATTCTACACATATATATATGCATCCTTCTTTATATTCTTTTCCATTATGGTTTATTATAATATATTAAATACTGTACTCTGTACTATGCAGTAGGACTTTATTTTTTACCCATCCTATGAATAAAAGCTTATATTTGCTAACCTCAACCTCCCACTCCATCCTTCCCCCAACCCCCTCCCCCTTGGCAACCACAAGTCTGTTCTCTATGGACATTTTAATTTAAAGATACTTTATTCTGGGTAAACTGAATTATTGCTATTAGTTGTTTAGATTTAGAGAGTTTTCTGGCTACCTCTCTTGAAGATATTCCACATGGCCCATATGATTCTCAAAGTTTTTCCTGATAACCATATTTGAAAGAATCAACTACATCTCTATTGATCCCCTTATCTTGATTTATTGTGTTTCTTAGTACTTGTTGCCTAGTTACTTTATCATAGCATGGACCTCTCTTATATTTCCTTTCACTGGAATGTAATAACAATAAGGACAGAAGTTTCATTTATCATAGTCATGGTCAGTGTTTAGAGGAGTGCTAGTAAGCCCATGGTAACCATACAATAAGTATTTTTAATGAACACACAAATAAAATAGAACAATAATAGCTGTTATTCTTTGTTGAGTGGCTACCGTGTGCTAGGCACTGTGCAAAATGGTTCTTCTATGGCAGAAGAAATATGTGTTTTATTGTTCATACGCATCTTCAAGAATGGATCCTGACAACTAACAGATGATTATTTCCTTGAAGGAAGTAATAACTGATAGGTATGGCAGAAAGTGAAGAGGAACTCAAAAGCCTCTTGATGAAAGTGAAAGTGGAGAGTGAAAAAGTTGGCTTAAAGCTCAACATTCAGAAAATGAAGATCATGGCATCTGGTCCCATCACTTCATGGGAAATAGATGGGGAAACAGTGGAAACAGTGTCAGACTTTATTTTTCTGGGCTCCAAAATCACTGCAGATGGTGACTGCAGACATGAAATTAAAAGATGCTTACTCCTTGGAAGGAAAGTTATGACCAACCTAGATAGCATATTCAAAAGCAGAGACATTACTTTGCCAACAAAGGTTCGTCTAGTCAAGGCTATGGTTTTTCCTGTGGTCATGTATGGATGTGAGAGTTGGACTGTGAGGAAGGCTGAGCGCCAAAGAATTGATGCTTTTGAACTGTGGTGTTGGAGAAGACTCTCGAGGGTCCCTTGGATTACAAGGAGATCCAACCAGTCCATTCTGAAGGAGATCAGCCCTGGGATTTCTTTGGAAGGAATGATGCTAAAGCTGAAACTCCAGTACTTTGGCCACCTCATGGGAAGAGTTGACTCATTGGAAAAGACTCTGATGCTGGGAGGGATTGGGGGGCAGGAGCAGAAGGGGACGACAGAGGATGAGATGGCTGGATGGCATCACTGACTCGATGGACGTGAGTCTGAGTGAACTCTGGGAGTTGGTGATGGACAGGGAGGCCTGGCGTGCTGCGATTCATGGGGTCGCAAAGAGTCAGACACGACTGAGCAACTGATCTAATCTGATCTGATGGAAAGTAAGAACTGAAAGTGCTTTATGACCCTTAACAACTGTACCTTTAAAACATAAACATAAATACAGATTGTGGAAGATCAAGGAATTAGTATTGGAACTTTGGGGAAAAAGGCAAGATTAAGAGTAAGGGGCACTTGAAGAAAGAGTCTGGGAAAAAACTCAATGGCTGGAGTCAAATGGACTTTTCTGGTGGCAAAAAGATATCTAATATGAATTTTAAAGAGAAATTTTGTAATCACATAAATAATTCTTTATTTCTTCAACCAAACATTCTGTAAATTTTTTTATTTGTTGTTAGTGTCTATGTGTTTTCTCTGGTAAGATTTCAGAGAAGTGCCATGGTTTGCTCCAAGACATCCAGGAGAAGACAGCAGAGCTGCCAATACAGGATCAGTCACAGACATAAATAGAATCAGTTGGGAGTCACCATGTAATCCAACTTTCCACCTAATATGAAATTAACTCCATCAGACTCTTAAAATATGGCTTCTGAACTAGAATGCCAATTGATGACAGATACACTTCCCCCCATACAATGGACAGATAAGTCCATTGGGTTTTTTTGTTTGTTTGTTTCCTTTTAACAGCTCTAGTTTCCCCTTATTCAGATAATTTTTTTTTTTACTGACCTGAAACCCCTGTGTCTATAACTTGCTTGTGCTTAGTGTCCAACTCTTTGCGACCCCATAGACTGTAGCCCACCTGGCTCCTCTGTCCATGGGCATTCTCCAGGCAAGAATACTGGAATGGATTGCCATTCCCTTTTCCAGGTGATTTTCCCAACCCAGGGATCAAACCCAGGTCTCTCGCATTGCAGGTGGATTCTTTACCATCTGAGCCAAATGTTATTTAAATGGTTTTTTTTTTTTTTTTTTTTTAGTTTTTAAAGTAAGAAATGTATTTAGCAATTGGGTCCTCTTCTGGAGCTTTAGAAATACAGAGAACCTGAACATTACTTCCTTATATGTGCCATTGTGTCAACACAATGAAAATATCTATATGACTGGCAGTAACATGGACTTGACAAATACTTGTTAGGTAAATTAACAAATGAGCTTCTGTACTACTATGCCCTCTAGTCTTTTCTAAGAGTCTAATCGTTCTTCTCCTTGGGGATCCTTTCAGTATTTTTTGAAAATAACAATAAACTCCGTCTCATAATACCAGAGACATCTCTATACTCTAGTTGCACTTTTAAAGGGAAGTAAACCAAGTCAGAAAATAGTAGGCTTTGTTCATAGTTATAATGGCACATAAGAGGCTGTGTGCAAAGCAGATATTATGCGTTATGACACTTTGTCCATTTGAATATCTACTTGAAATGTCTGATAGGATGTGGCACATAGACCAAAATATCAAACAAGGAAAAAATTAGTCCCTTGACATACTTTGGCAGATTGAAAGGAATGAAGATATTAAAAAAATGATACCAACCTTTTTCAGTTTCCTGGATGAACCCCAAAGAACATAAACTACATTTTTCTCTCCAGCATTGGTTTTAAACACCATTCTCCTTCTTGAAATATGTTAGCATTTGGAAATAACAACTACCAAATCTCAAAGGACCAGAAGCACATCCTATCAAGTGTTGGAGGACTGTGTTCTTCCTCATTCATACGCAGAACTGTATTTGAAAGAATTTAATCATGGAGATACATGAAGAACAGGAACGGTGGGACACACTCTCCAAGAAAAAGGATACTAATGTCTTTGCTAGGTACTAACTTATAGCAGGCACAAAGAAGTTAAGCCCATAACACCTTCAAAATAGTGTATGTTTTTAAGTCAGGTAAACAAACATGTTCACGAAGGAGTTCAGTTCAGTTCAGTTCAGTCGCTCAGTTGTGTCCAACTCTTTGCGACCCCATGAATCTCAGCATGCCAGTCCTCCCTGTCCAACACCAACTCTCAGAGTTCACTCAAACTCACGTCCATTGAGTCAGTGTTGTGATCCAGCCATCTCATCCTCTGTCGCCCCTTTTCCTCCTGCCCCCAATCCCTCCCAGAATCAGAGTCTTTTCCAATGAGTCAGCTCTTCGCATGAGGTGGCCAAAGTACTGGAGTTTCAGCTTTAGCATCATTCCTTCCAAAGAAATCCCAGGGCTGATCACCTTTAGAATGGACTGGTTGGATCTCCTTGCAGTCCAAGGGACTCTCAGGAGTCTTCTCCAACATCACAGTTCAAAAGCATCAATTCTTTGGTGCTCAGCTTTCTTCACAGTTCAACTCTCACATTCATACATGACCACAGGAAATACCATAGCATTGATTAGATGGACCTTTGTTGGCAAAGTAATGTCTCTGCTTTTGAATATGCTATCTAGGTTGGTCATAACTTTTCTTCCAAGGAGTAAGCATCTTTTAATTTCATGGCTGCAGTCACCATCTTCAGTGATTTTGAAGCCCCCCAAAATAAAGTCTGACACTGTTTCCACTGTTTCCCCATCTATTTCCCATGAAGTGATGGGACCAGATGCCATGATCTTCATTTTCTGAATGTTGAGCTTTAAGCCAACTTTTTCACTCTCCACTTTCACTTTCATCAAGAGGCTTTTGAGTTTCTCTTCACTTTTTGCCATAAGGGTGGTGTCATCTGCATATCTGAGGTTACTGATATTTTCCCTGGCAATCTTGATTCCAGCTTGTGCTTCTTCCAGCCCAGCGTTTTTCATGATGTTCTCTGCATATAAGTTAAATGAGCAGGGTGACAATATACAGCCTTGATGTACTCCTTTGATTCAATTAAGTGACTAGGGTGATTTAATCTATGAACAGAAAATGCAATTTATCCTGTTGATCAGACAAAAGTCAGCAGTCCTCTGATAGGGGCAAAAAGAGCTTATCCTATTGTCCAGGCAATCTTGGTGCCATAGGAGGAGTTTCACCAAGGGCTTTACTGGGAGCCGAGAGGAAAAAGACATGAGCCTCACCAGCTCAGTTTCACAGTAAAGGAGATTTCACCAGAAACCTGACCCAGCCTCAGCATTTGACATTCAAGAGACGTGTGTTTATCTTTCCACCTGCAAAAAGGTGGTAGTCATTTAGCTGTACCTAAATTATTAGCCTGAGTAGCCAAATCTGGGCTCTTGTTCCAAAGAGAAGCTGGCTTCTGCAGTCAGCTGTGGGCATGGCAACCATCCATTGGCGTCAACAGATTGGCCTGGTAAAATATTCCAGAAATCAGTGTATGCAAATGCCAAACATATGAAGAAGACACTTGGAGCAAACATGCTGTGAAGAGAGGAGACACAAAGAAAGGATTGAAAAGGATATAAGAGGAAATAGCTCTCCAACTCATGTCATTTCTACCAGACCTTGGAAATCTTGAAGGAAAAATGTGATGTTATCTCCAAGTTTTTCATCACCATTTTTTGTTATGGGTATGGGGTTCAGTAATGGTTGTGCACTCATTTCAGTAAGATGATTTCCTTCAGAATATTTGCAATGTCTCCTTCTGTATGGAGATGTTAAGTGAGCTTCTGAAAATGATAGTGTAAACTAAAAACATGAAATAAGTTCATTTATATTTTAATTAAACCTAGTAGCTCTGGGTCCACTCTGGGCTCTCCTTGGATGAAGAGGCTCTATCTTACAGGACTGAAACACATAAAGACAAGCAATGTCTTTCATCTTTCTTTACTTCCACTTCTTAGGGACAAAATATGATAACATAGGCAGGTACAGGAAGAGATAGGTTATCTGGGGTTGGGATCATGGAAATATGTTAACTGAGATTTCTTGTACATTGAGTTTGAAGAGACAGGTAAAGAGTTTCAAACATGTGGTTAGGGCCATTGCACTGTGCAGCCTTTTGAAGCTTGAGACAAAGTAGGGGAATATGTGGTTCCATTTAATTTCTGCATGACTATTTTAGACAAATTGGCTCTTGATTAAATTACTAGAACAAAAGTCCAAAACAGGGCTGGATGGCTATATATAGATATGAGTTATATAATATGTACCAAAATTATGAAGCTAGAAAGTAAATACACAATAATTCATATCATTTAATAGGCAGAATTATTTACAGGCTTCTGTTACTGTAATCAAAACCAAAAACAGCTTCTCTCTCTGGAAACTACTCTTCTCAATTATATATTTTTGCCAAAAGGCATTTATAACCTATAGAGGCCATGTACCAACCTCCATCTCCATCTTTCTAATTTTGGAAAATGATTTTCATGGATATTTAGGATCTGTGAACTATACCAATAATGCATTTGGAATGATCTCATGAAGAGATTATTATCAAAACTCATTTAGAATAATGAAGAAGTCAATTTTAGACTTAGGAAGAAAGGGAACAAATGATTTCATACTAAGTATCTTATTGAAGAATAGGTTTAGCTGTAGAAAAAAAAAGGAATATTATGAGGGTGGTAAGAAGCACATGACCATATGAGTCTATTCCATGGTTAATAGAAAATACTTTCAAAATAGAAAAAAAAAAAATTGCCTGTCAGGGAGAAACAAATATGACTAAATGTAAAGGGTTCACCAATGAAGGTCTTGTTTTCTTATATACCTAGGAAAAAATAAAACACAAAACACAAATCTCTTAAAAGCTTAAGCAACTGCATAAAAAAAAGAATGTAAGACCTTTGTGACTACACTTGCTGCAGTTGACATTGATCACCAGTGTTTTGCAGCCAACCATAATTATGTTAAGCTTCTGTATACTAACCTGCCATTTCTGAACATGGTAGGCAAAAAAGAAGAGATGACACTGATTGTTATATGATCAATCAGCCCTACTTGATCTGGTTTATGGGACAAGGATGGGTTTGAAAAGTATTTTTCACAGTAATTACAGAAGTCATCAGAGAATGGTATTCTTCTATGTGATACTAGAAATGGAGTCTGTTTAGAGGTTGAATTAGAAATCATGCATGATTTGTGGCTATAAGTAATTGTCTTGAGAGTCTAAAATTATGGCTAGCCCAAAAGAGCAAGCATAATACTAAAGGAGAAAAAATGTCTCCAATGGTCATAATAAAAACCGTATTTTTAATCACCAACACATTAAATGTAGTAGATTTGATATGCAAATGTAAAGAAATGATTTCCTCATGATAATCTTGGTTACGTGCACAGTATAGACTGGGTATTCATGATAGTCTTTGTTAGACAGCCAACGTCACAGTTAGTTTCTGAGATTTCCTCTTGAATGAAGCAGTAATATGAAAAGTTCCAGGAAACAAACTACTCTTCTAGTCTCCTAAGATCTGATTTCCAGCCACTTTAGAACAAATGTTCCTGGCGGCTCCTTAAGAAATTCATCTAAGTGTTACTAGAGCCATCTTATGGAAAACACAAATGAACTCTTTGGTCAATCCAATACTTGACAAGTAATTGGATACTGGTGACTCAGTTATTTTCCTTACATACCAGGCTGAGTTTTCTGTTCTCTCCACATGCCTTATAGTGATCTTGGTACTAAATTTATTAATCCTTTCTTTCCTTCATTCCACTACTTATTGAAAGACAGAGACATGACAGACACTGTACTTTTTATAGGGTATTTAATAATGAATACAAAAAAATTCATACTCTCATGCCTTTTATTTTAGGGTAGAATAGCATAATGTCAACTCCATACAAACACAATTGTATGGCCTGATGTTAGGCTGGTGGCACAAGAAATACTAGAGGAAATAGTTTAAAGTACAGACTCACCTTAGCTCCCACTCATACAGATTTTATTTCACCAAGTTTGGAATGAAATCTGGCAATTTACAGTTAAAAAACAAAGAACAATCTTTCTAAGTGTGATTTATGTTTTTTTTTAATATGTATTTATTTATTTTAATTGGAGGCTAATTACTTTACAAAATTGTAGTGGTTTTGCCATAGATTGACATGCATCTGCCATGGGTGTACATGTGTTCCCTATGCTGACCCCGCTCCAACCTACTTCCTCATCCCATCCCTCTGGGTCATCGCAGTGCACCAGCCCCAAGCACCCTGTCTCATGCATCGAACCTGGACTGGCAATCCTTTTCACATATGATAATATACATGTTTCAACGCTATTTTCCCAAATCATGCCACCCTTGCCCTCTCCCACAGAGTCCAAAAGACTGTTCTATACATCTGTGTCTCTTTTACTGTCTTGCATACAGGATTATCATTACCACCTTTCTAAATTCCATATATATATATATATATATATATATATATATATATATATATATGGTAGTATACTGTATTGGTATTTCTCCTTCTGGCTTCTTCACTCTGTAAAATAGGCTCCAGTTTCATCCACCTCATTAGAACTGATTCAAATGTATTCCTTTTAATGGCTGAGTAATATTCCATTGTGTATATATACCACAGCTTTCATATCCATTTCTCTCCTGATGGACATCTAGGTTGCTTCCATGTCCTGGCTATTATAAACAGTGCTGCAATGAACATTGGGGTACACGTGTCTCTTTCAATTTTGGTTTCCTCACTGTGTATGGCCAGCAGTGGGATTGCTGGGTCATATGGCAGTTCTATTTCCAGGTTTTTAAGGAATATCCACACTGTTCTCCATAGTGGCTGTACTAGTTTGCATGCCTACCAACAGTGCAAGAGGGTTCCCTTTTCTCCACACCCTCTCCAGCACTTATTGCTTGTAGACTTTTGGATAGCACCCATTTTGACTGGCGTGAGATGGTACCTCATTGTGGTTTTGATTTGCATTTATCTGATAATGAGTGATGTTGAGCTTCTTTTCATGTGTTTGTTAGCCATCTGTATGTCCTCTTTGGGGAAATGTCTGTTTAGTTCTTTGGCCCATTTTTTGATTGGGTCATTTATTTTTCTGGAATTGAGCTGCAGGAGTTGCTTGTATGTTTATGAGATTAATTCTTTGTCAATTGCTTCATTTGCTATTATTTTCTCCCATTCTGAAGGCTGTCTCTTCACCTTGCTCCTAGTTTCCTTCATGTGCAAAAGATTTTAAGGTTAATTAGGTCCCATTTGTTTATTTTTGCTTTTATTTGTAATACTCTGGGAGGTGGGTTGTAGAGGATCCTGCTGTGACTGATGTCGGAAAGTGTTTTGCCTATGTTTTCCTCTAGGAGTTTTACAGTTTCTAGTCTTACATTTAGATCTTTAATCCATTTTGAGTTTATTTTTGTGCATGATGTTAGAAAGTGTTCTAGCTTTATTCTTTTACAAGTGGTTGACCAGTTTTCCCAGCACCACTTGTTAAAGAGATTGTCTTTTCTCCATTGTATATTCTTGCCTCCTTTGTTGAAGATAAGGTATCCATAGGTGAGTGGATTTATCTCTGGGATTTCTATTTTGTTCCATTAATCTATATTTCTATCTTTGTGCCAGTACTGTACAGTCTTGATGACTGTAGCTTTGTAATATAGCCTGAAGTCAGGCAGGTTGATTCCTCCAGTTCATTCTTCTTTCTCAAGATTGCTTTGGCTGATCGAGGTTTTTTGTATTGGAAAACAAATTGTGAAATTATTTGTTCTAGCTCTGTGAAAAATACCGTTGGTAGCTTTATATGGATTGCATTGAATCTATAGATTGCTTTGGGTAGTATACTCATTTTCAATATATTGATTCTTCCAATCCATGAACATGGTATATTTCTCCATCTATTTGTGTCCTCTTTGCTTTCCAACATAAGTGTTTTATAGTTTTCTATATATAGGTCTTTTGTTTATTTAGGTAGATATATTCCTAAGTATTTTATTCTTTTCATTGCAATGGTAAATGGGATTGTTTCCTTAATTTCCATTTCTGTTTTCTCATTGTTAGTGTATAGGAATGCAAGAGATTTCTGTGTGTTAATTTTATATCCTGATACTTTACTATATTCATTGATTAGCTCTAGTAATTTTCTGGTGGAGTCTTTAGGGCTTTCTATGTAGAGGATCATGTCATCTGCAAACAGTGAGAGTTTTTCTTCTTCTCTTCCAATTTGGATTCCTTTTATTTCTTTTTTGGAGAAGGCAATGGCAACCCACTCCAGTACTCTTGCCTGGAGAATCCCATGGACGGAGGAGCCTGGTAGGCTCCAGTCGGGGTCGCTAAGAGTCGGACACGACTGAGCGACTTAACTTTCACTTTTCACTTTCATGCATTGGAGAAGGAAATGGCAACCCACCCCAGTGTTCTTGCCTGGGGAATCCCAGGGACGGAGGAGCCTGGTGGGCTGCCATCTTTGGGGTCGCACAGAGTCGGATACAACTGAAGTGACTTAGCAGTATTTCTTTTTCTGCTCTGATTGCTGTGGCCAAAAGTTCCAAAACTCTATTGAATAGTAGTGGTTACAGTGGGCACACTTGTCTTGTTCCTGACTTTAGGGGAAAAGCTTTCAAATTTTCACCATTGAGGATAATATTTGCTGTGGGTTTGTCATATATAGCTTCTATTATGTTGAGTTATGTTCCTTCTATTCCTGCTTTCTGGAGGTCTTTTTATCATAAATGGGTGTTGAATTTTGTCAAAGGCTTTCTCTGCATCTATTGAGATAATCATATGGTTTTTATCTTTCAATTTTTTAATGTGGTATATTACATTGATTGATTTGTGGATATTGAAAAATCCTTGCATCCCTGGGATAAAGCCCACTTGGTCATGATCTTTTTAATATGTTGTTGGATTCTGTTTTCTAGAATTTTGTTAAGGATTTTTGCGTCTATGTTTATCAGTGATATTGGCCTGTAGTTTTTTTTTTTTTTTGGTGGCATCTTTGTCTGGTTTTGGTACTAGGGTGATGGTGGCCTCATAGAATGAGTTTGTAAGTTGACCTTCTTCTGCAATTTTATGGAAGAGTTTGAGTAGGACAGGTGTTAGCTCTTCTTTAAATTTTTGGTAGAATTCAGGTGTGAAGCCGTCTGGACCTGGGCTTTTGTTTGCTGGAAGATTTCTGATTACCGTTTCAATTCCTGTGCTTGTGATGGGGGTGTTAAGATTTTCTATTTCTTCTTGGTTCAGTTTTGGAAAGTTATACTTTTCTATGAATTTGTCCATTTCTTCCAAGTTGTCCATTTTATTGGCATATAGTTGCTGATATAGTCTCTTATGATGTCCTGTATTTCTGTGTTGACTGTTGTGATTTCTCCATTTTCATTTCTAATTTTGCTTGATTCTTCTCCCTTTGTTTCTTGATGACTCTGGCTAATGGTTTGTGAATTTTATTTATCTTCTCAAAGAACCAGCTTTTGGATTTGTTGATTTTTAATCTTCTGTTCATTTTGCATTTATTTCTGCCCCAATTTTTAGATTTATTTCCTTCTATTAACCCTGGGGGTTCTTCATTTCTTCCTTTTCTAGTTGCTTTGGGTGTAGAGTTAGGTTATTTAGTTGACTTATTTTTTGTTTCTTGAGGTAAGCCTGTATTGCTATGAACCTTCCCCTTAGCACTGCTTTTACAGTGTCCCATAAGTTTTGGGTTGCTGTGTTTTCATTTTCATTCATTTCTATGCATATTTTAATTTCTTCTTTGAGTTTTGCTGTGATTTGTTGGTTATTCAGCAGTATGTTGTTCAGCCTCCATATGTTGGAATTTTTAATAGTTTTTCTCCTGTACTTGAGATATAATCTTACTGCATTGTGGTCAAAAAGGATGCTTGGAATGATTTCAAATGAGAGTGCCAGGCTGCGTTGGCACAGGAGCAGCCGAGAAGAGCTATCCCATGTCCGAGGTCAGGGGCGGCGGCCGAGACGGGCTACCACATGCCGGAGGTCAGGGAGGCGGCTGAGAGGTGCTACCACATGCTCGAGGTCAGGGGAGGCAGCCGAGAGGACCAACCCCACGTCCAAGGAATGGCAGATGCACAGGCACAGGAGGGCCTAGAGGAGCTACTCCACGTTCAAGGTCAGGAGGGGTGGCCGTGAGGAGATACCCCTAGTCTAAGGTAAGGAGCAGTGGCTGCACTTTGCTGGAGCAGCCGTGAAGAGATACCCCATGTCCAAGGTAAGAGAAAACCAAGTAAGGCATTAGGTGTTGCTAGAGGGCATCAGAGAGCAGACACACTGAAACCATAATCACAGAAAACTAGTCAATCTGAACACATGGACTTGTCTAACTCAATGAAACTAAGCCATGCCCTGAGGGGCCACACAAGACGGACGGGTTATGGTGGAGAGGGCTGACAGAATGTGGTCCACGGGAGAACGGAATGGCAAAACACTTCAGTATTCTTGCCTTGAGAACCCCATGAACAGTATGAAAAGCCAAAATGATAGGGTATTGAAAGGGGAACTCCCCAGGTCATTAGGTGCCCAATATGCTACTGGAGATCAGTGGAGAAATAAGTCTAGAAAGAATAAAGGGATGGAGCCAAAGCAAAAACAATACCCAGTTGTGGATGTGACTGGTGATGGAAGCAAGGTCTGATGCTGTAAAGACCAATATTGCATAGGAACCTGGAATGTCAGGTCCATGAATCAAGGCAAACTGGAAGTGGTCAAACAGGAGATGGCAAGAGTGAACGTCAACATTCTAGGAATCAGAGAGCTAAAATGGACTGGAATGGATGAATTTAATTCAGATGACCATTATATCTACTACTGTGGGCAGGAATCCCTTAGAAGAAATGGAGTAGCCATCATGGTCAACAAAAGAGTCCAAAATGCAGTACTTGGATGCAATCTCAAAAATGACAGAATGATCTCTGTTCGTTTCCAAGGCAAACCATTCAATATCACAGTAATCCAAGTCTATGCCCCAACCAGTAATGCTGAAGAAGCTGAAGTTGAACGGTTCTATGAAGACCTACAAGACCTTTTAGAACTAACACCCAAAAAGATGTCCTTTTCATTATAGGGGACTGGAATGCAAAAGTAGGAAGTCAAGAAACACCTGGAGTAACAGGCAAATTAGGCCTTGGAGTACGGAATGGAGGAGGGCAAAGACTAATAGTGTTTTGCCAAGAGAACGCACTGGTCATAGCAAACACCCTCTTCCAACAACACAAGAGAAGACTCTATACATGGACATCACCAGATGGTCAACACATAAATCAGATTGATTATATTCTTTGCAACCAAAGATGCCAAAGCCCTATATATTAAGGAAAGAAAAGACAGGGTGCTGACTGTTGCTCGGATCATGAACTCCTTATTGCCAAATTCAGACTGAATTTGAAGAAAGTAGGGAAAACCACTAGACCATTCAGGTATAATCTAAATCAAATCCTTTATGATTATACAGTGGAAGTGAGAAATAGATTTAAGAGACTAGATCTGACAAACAGTGCCTAATGAACTATGTACGGAGGTTCATGACATTGTACAGGAGACAAGCATCAAAACAATCCCCATGGTACAGAAATGCAAAAAAGCAAAATGGCTGTCTGAGGACACCTTAAAAATAGTTTTGAAAAGAAGAGAAGTGAAAAGCAAAGGAAAAAAGGAAAGCTATAAGCATCTGCATGAACAGTTCCAAAGAATAGCAAGGAGAGATAAGAAAGCCTTCCTCAGTGATCAATGTAAAGAAATAGAGGAAAACAACAGGATGGGGAAGACTAGAGAGCTCTTCAAGAAAATTAGAGATACCAAGGGAACATTTCATGCAAAGATGGGCTTGATAAAGGACAGAACTGGTATGGACCTAACAGAAGCAGAAGATATTAAGAACAGGTGGCAAGAATACACAGAAGAACTGTACAAAAAAGAGCTTCACGACCCAGATAATCATGATGGTCTAATCACACACCTAGAGCCAGACATTCTGGAATGTGAAGTCAAGCGGGCCTTAGAAAGCATCACTATGAACAAAGCTAGTGGAGGTGATGGAATTCCAGTTGAGCTATTTCAAATCCTGAAAGATGATGCCGTGAAAGTGCTGCACTCAATATGCCAGCAACTTTGGACAATTCAGCAATGGCCACAGGACTGGAAAAGGTCAGTTTTCATTCCAATCCCAAAGAAAGGCATGCCAAAGAATTGTCAAACTACTGCACAATTGCACTCATCTCACACGCTAGTAAAGTAATGCTCAAAATTCTCCAAGCCAGGCTTCAGCAATACGTGAAATGCAAACTTCCAGATGTTCAAGCTGGTTTTAGTAAAGGCAGAGGAACCAGAGATCAAATTGCCAACATCTGCTGGATCATGGAAGAAGCAAGAGAGTTCCAGAAAAATATCTATTTCTGCTTTCTTGACTATGCCAAAGCCTTTGACTGTGTGGATCACAATAAACTGTGGAAAATTCTGAAAGAGATGGGAATACCAGACCACCTGATCTGCCTCTTGAGAAACCTATATGCAGGTCAGGAAGCAACAGTTAGAACTGGACATGGAACAACAGACTGATTCCAAATAGGAAAAGGAGTACATCAAGGCTTATTTAACTTACATGCAGAGTACATCATCAGAAACGCTGGGCTGAAAGAAACACAAGCTGGAATAAGATTGCTGTGAGAAATATCAATAGCCTCACATATGTAGATGACACCACCCTTATGGCAGAAAGTGAAGAGGAACTAAAAAGTCTCTTGATTAAAGTGAAAGAGGAGAGTTAAAAAGTTGGCTTAAGGCTCAACATTCAGAAAACAAAGATCATGGCATCTGGTCCCATCACTTCATGGGAAATAAATGGGAAAACAGTGTCAGACATTATTTTTGGGGGGCTCCAAAGTCACTGCAGATGGTGATTGCAGCCATGAAATTAAAAGACGCTTACTCCTTGGAAGGAAAGTTATGACCAACCTAGATAGCATATTCAAAAGCAGAGATATTACTTTGCCAACAAAGGTCCATCTAATCAAGGCTATGGTTTTTCCAGTGGTCATGTATGGATGTGAGAGTTGGACTGTGAAGAAAGCTGAGTGCCGAAGAATTGATGCTTTTGAACTGTGGTGTTGGAGAAGACTCTTGAGAGTCCCTTGGACTGCAAGGAGATCCAACCAGTCCATCCTAAAGGAAATCAGTCCTGGGTGTTCATTGGAAGGACTGATGGTGAGGCTGAAACTCCAATACTTTGGCCACCTCATGCGAAGAGTTGACTATTTGGAAAAGACTCTGATGCTGGGAGGGATTGGGGGCAGAAGGAGAAGGGGACGACAGAGGATGGGATGGCTGGATGGCATCACCAACTCAATGTACGTGAGTTTGAGTGAACTCTGGGAGTTGGTGATGGACAGGGAGGCCTGGCATGCTGCTTTTCATGGGGTCGCAGTGATTCGGACACGACTGAGTGACTGAACTCAACTGAACTGAAGGCTAGACCTATGGCCCAGGATGTGATCTATCCTGGAGAAGCTTCCATGTGCACTTGAGATTAAGGTGAAATTCATTGTTTTGGGGTGAAATGTCCTATGGATATCAAGTTGATATAACTGGTCCATTGTATTATTTAAAGTTTGTGTTTCCTTGTTAATTTTCTGTTTAGTTGATCTATCCATAGGTGTGAGTGGGGTATTAAAGTTTCTCTCTATTATTGTGTTATTGTCAATTTCCACTTTCATACTTGTTAGCATCTGCCTTACATGTTGTGGTGCTCCTGTGTTTGGTGCATATATATTTATAATTGTGATATCTTCTTCTTGGATTGATCCTTTGATCATTATGTAGTGTCCCTCTCTGTCTCTTTTCACAGCCATTATTTTAAAGTCTATTTTATCTGAAATGAGTATTGCTACTCCTGCTGTCTTTTGGTCTCTATTGGGGTGGAATATTTTTACAGCCCTTCACTTTCCGTCTGTATGTGTCCCTTGTTTTGAGGTGCGTCTCTTGTAGACAACATGTATAGGAGTCTTGTGTTTGTATCTATTCTGTTAGTCTTTGTCTTTTGGTTGTGGCATTCAACCCATTTACTTTTAAGGTAATTATTGATAAGTATGATGCCATTGCCATTTACTTTATTGTTTTGCGTTTGAGTTTATACACCCTTTCTGTGTTTCCTGTCTAGAGAAGATCCTTTAGCATTTGTTGGAGAGCTGGTTTGGTGGTGCTGAATTCAGCTTGTGCTTGTCTGTAAAGCTTTTGATTTCTCCTTCATATTTGAATGAGATACTTGCTGGGTACAGTAATCTGGGTTGTAGGGTTTTCTCTTTCATCATTTTAAGTATGTCCTGCCATTCCCTTCTGGCCTGAAGAGTTTCTATTGAAAGATCAGCTATTATCCTTATGGGAATCCCCTTGTGTGTTTGTTTGTTTGATTTTTGTTTGTTAGTTTTTCCCTTGCTGCTTTTAATATTTGTTCTTTGTGTTTGACCTTTGTTAATTTGATTAATATGTGTCTTGGGGAGTTTCACCTTGGGTTTATCCTGTTTGGGACTCTCTGGGTTTCTTGGACTTGGGTGACTATTTCCTTCCCAATTTTAGGGAAGTTTTACACTATTATCTCCTCAAGTACTTTCTCATGATCTTTCTTTTTGTCTTCTTCTTCTGGGACTCCTATGATTTGAATGTTGGGGTGTTTAACATTGTCCCAGAGGTCTCTGAGGTTGTTTACATTTCTTTTAATTCTTTTTCTTTTTTCCTCCTTGCTTCATTTATTTCTACCATTCTATCTTCCACCTCATTTATCCTATATTCTGCCTCCATTATTCTACTGCTGGTTCACTCCAGGGTGTTTTTGATCTCATTGATTGCATGTTTCATTATATATTGAGTCTTTTGTTTCTTCTAGGTCTTCGTTAAACATTTCTTGCATCTTCTCAATCCTTGTCTCCAGGCTTTTTATCTGTAACTTGATTTTCTTTTCAAGATTTTGGATCATTTTCACTATCATTATTTGGACCTCTTTATCAGGTAGATTCCCTATCGCTTCCTCTTCTGTTTTGGTTTGGTGGGCATTTATCCTTTTCCTTTATCTGCTGAGTATTTCTCTGCCTTTTCATCTTGTTTATGTTGCTGTGTTTGGGGTGGCCTTTCCATATTCTGTCAGTTTGTGGTTCCTCTTTATTGTGGAGGTTCCTCACTGTGGGTGGGGTTGGACAGGTGGCTTGTCAAGGTTTCCTGGTTAGGGAAGGTTGTGTTGGTGTTCTGGAAGGTAGAGCTGGATTTCTTCTCTCTGGAGTGCAATGAAGTGTCCAGTAATGAATTTTGAGATGTCAGTGGGTTTGGTGTGACTTTGGGCAGCCTATATATTGAAGCTCAAGGCTATGTTCCTGCATTGCTGGAGAATTTACGTGCTATGTCTTGCTCTGGAACTTGTTGGCTCTCGGGTGGTGTTTGGTTTCAGTGGAGGTATGTAGGTTTTTGATGATGTATTATCGATTAATGTTCCCTGGAGTTAGGAGTTCTCTGATGTTCTCAGGTTTTGGACTTAAGCCTCCTGTCTCTTGTTTTCAGTCTTATTCTTACTGTATCCTCAAGACTTCTCCATCTATACAGCACCAATGATAAAACATCTAGGTTAATGATGAACAGTTTCTCCACAGTGAGGGACACCTGGAGAGGTTCACAGAGTTACATGGAGAAGAGTAAGAGAGCAGGTAGATAGAGGTGACCAGGGGGAGAAGAGGGGTGATCAAAACGGTAGAGAGCATGCTAGCCAGTAATCACTTCCCTATGTGCTCTCCACAGTCTGGACCCCTCAGAGATGTTCACAGAGTTACACAGAGAAGAGAAGAGGAAGTAAGGAGACAGAGGTGGCCTGGAGGAGAAAAGTGGGAATCAAAAGGATAGGGGCAGATCCAGCCAGTAATCAGTTCCCTAAGTGTTCTCCACAGCCAGGAACACACAAAGAGATTCACAGAGTTGGGTAGAGAAGAGAAGGGTGAGGGAGGAGACAGAGGCGATCTGGTGGAGAAAAAAGGAGATTCAAAGGGAGGAGAGGGCAATCAAGCCAGTGATCTCACTCCCAAGTGAAAATGGGTACTGAAGATTGTGTTCTTAAAGCTACAAAATTGCTAACAAATACCACAAAGCAAAGATTAAAACTCTAGAGTAGAAGTTAGATTCTCAAAAATACAATATTAAAAAAAAGACTAAAGTCACAAAAATTGTAAAATATACATATGAAGCTTGCTTTAAAAATAGAGTCCTTTTTTCAGGGTAATTGTAGGTTATAAAAATGAAAATTAAAGGAATAATAGAGGACTTAAATTTAAAAATTAAAAAAAATGATAATAGTAAAATTATCTAAAAAAAAAATTATCTAGGAATTTCTCTGGAGCTGTTGTGGACAGTGTGGGGTCAGTTCATTTTCAGATAGTTCCTTGATCCCTCTCATGCTTCTTCTCAAGATTTGTAGGCCCCTTCCTATGTAGTCATTGCTAACTACAGGGTTTTAATCTGGTGCACCTGTTACTTCCAATGTGGTTCCCTCTGTTTATTTTAGCTTCTTCTGTTTGCTGGTCTCTTCAGTGTCTAATTTCCGCCCTGACACAATGGGGCAATGGTGGTCACATTTTTAGGCTCACTTGTTCAATCGTGATGTGGGGAGGGAGGAACACTGCAAACAAATATTATTGGTGTGTGTGGGGAGTGCTCGCAGTGTTTCAGCCAAACTGGATTTGTCCCACTCACAGCGTGTATACTTTCATGGTCTATACTTCTCAGGCTCTAGGTTGCTCTGCCAGGAACTGTCTGAAGCAGGCCCTGGGTTGCCTGCACTTCCCAGGTCTAAGTCACTCAGGTTCACATTCTTGTGTAATCTACAAATGTGCAGACTCAGTTGGGCCTGCGTTTTGTGCCCTTCCCAGGTCTGAGCAGCTCAGGTGACCAGGTGCTTGGTGAGCACAGTCACCCCCAGGTGGGAGAGTCCATCTTATTGCCCCCCCCCCCCCCAATTCCAGCTGCTCGGTTTTCTGGGTGTACAACAGGCATGCCTTCTCAGGTGTGCTGTGTGTCTCTTCTGGAGGGCTAATCTCTGGCTGTGACCCTCCCAGCAGATGTCAACCATCCAGAATCCCAAGAACTCTTGGTTAGCAACGGAGCCTGCTTGCAGTTTTGTAGAGGATGCCTCTCTGGGGCCGCAAGTGCCCCTTTCTGGCTCTGGCTGCCCCTGCCTGCCTGTCTCCAGTGGGGGATGGGCCGGTCCACAGCAGGCTAGCTCTGCTCAGTTCTTTGTTCTATGAGCGGGCCTGGCAGTGTCAGGATAGGGCTTTCCGCCGGATAGTTCTCTTTCTCTCTCTCTCTTTCTTTTTCTTTCTCTCTAGCTATCCCACAGTGTGAGTTGCTGTCTCACATTAGTTCCCTTAGATTGCCCTTGGGGCATTCAGGCCCAGTCCTTACCCTAAGCAATGCACCCTGCACCTCCCTGTTCAGCCCCCGCTTGCTAGTGGTGGATGCGAGGGTCTGTGCTGCTTCTTTGCTGGGAATTGCCTTTAGGCACGTAATCTGTGGGTTTTATTTATTTATTTTTCCTTCTAGTTATGTTGCCCTCTGAGATTCCAAGACTCGCCACAGACCCGCTGGTGAGAGTGTTTCCTGATGTCTGGAAACTTCTCTCTTTTTAAAGACTCCCTTCCCAGGATGGATCTCTTTCCCTACCTCTTTTGTCTCTCTTTTCATCTTTTATATATTTTGTCCTGTCCCTTTTTGAAGAGAATTGGCTGCCTTTCTGGGTGCCTGATGTCCTCTGCCAGCATTCAGAAGTTGTTTTGTGAAATTTGCTCAGCATTCAAATGCTCTTTTGATGAATTTGTGGGGGAGAAAGTGGTCTCCCCATGCTATTCCTCCTCCATCTTAGGACTTCCCCCCCTAAATGTGCTTTTTGGTACACAGCCATGCTTGGGAACTATCCTAGTATACAATGAGAACTGATATTGTAGGAGGAAACAACAAACCACCTATTCGTTCTGCCCCATTAGACAGATGAGAGCTAAGACAGCACCTGGGGGCTCCATGGTTGGGGAGTGGGGCAGTGTCTAGACCATATCTGACTGGAGTAGTGCCTTCAAGAACTTAAGGTGTCAAAGAGTTTGAAAGACACAGAGAGAATCAAAATCAATAAATTCAAAAACTATAGGTAGAGTATATATTTTAAAAGCCAAAAATAACTATTGGGGGCTGAAAGTCAAGATTTGAGGGGCAGAGGGAATAAGAGTAAAAGTCAGAAGACAGAACAGGAAAGATGGCAGGAAAAGTAGGAGAAATTCCCAATTTTGTGTACCTGGCATTGTATTGTCTAGTTAACTGTCTTGTCTCAAAGTACCATGAAAGTGTAAATCTCTGTGATTAAAAGCCAGGCGCCTTTCTTGCTACCATGCTTTATAAGGGCTTCCCCAGTGGCTCAGTGTTAAAGAATCTTCCTGGTTTAATTTCTGGTTTGGGAAGATAACCTGGAGGAGGAAATGGCAAACAACTCCAATATTCTTGCCTGGAAAATTCCATGGACAGAGGAGCCTGGCACTCTATAGTCCATGGGGTCGTAAAGAGTCAGACACGACTGAACATGTATGCAAAGTTAAGTGTAATTATTCACAACCTACAATTCAGGAAACAGTACACAGCTACTTAACAGAAGTGCCCGAACTGAAATCCATGAGTACCCATTTTGCAGAGCAATAATGGTTTTGGTGACATGGTTTAGTATTTTTTATGTTGTTGGTTTTATCTTAATATAGAAATGGGTCACATTTATTGAACAGTCACTAGCTCCTAGACCTTTGTATACTAAATGCTTCCTATGCAATAACTCATATAATTCCCATAACAGCTTTTTGTGGTAGTTATTGTCCCTGCTTTTCAGATGAGGAAACAAGTGGGGTGTCAATGATAAATTGGAGAGCCAAGACTCAGGACTAGAGTTGTCTGGCTTTAGACTTCATTCTCTAGAGATAACTCAAATTTAATCTGCTTTCTAGTACACAGAGAGCAAGGATGACAACAAAAATTTCCTTGACATTTTAATTCAAACTTCCACATCCTCACTTTCCCACCTGGAGATAATATACTTAATGGTAAAGGTAGTAGTGAAACTGTGAGATTATCTCCTTGATTGGGTATTATCTTGAAATAAAGATAAGATTAATGGTTTTTACCTTCAAGCTATATAATGAGCCATTCATATAAATATAAGTAATTAAATTTTAGATTCTTAAACTTCACTGAAGCTAGATATATGACACTGGAAGGATGTCTTTTCCTATAAGTAAGCCTTTCCCTGCATATTTATAACTTGGAAATGCCTACACTTCCACTAAGTTTTGCCAGATTAGAAATGATAATTTTCAAAGTCCTTTCCTATAAGGCATCACATGGAATCATTCGATATCTTTCTAGGCTTAGAGAGACTAGTCATTACATTTTTACTTAATAGATATGAAATCCAAAACTCAGGTAAAGTTAAATAAATTAAGCAAAAAAAAAAAAAAAATCAGATAAAAGTCATACTAATTAGGGCCAGAAATGGTGTTAAAGTTCAGTGTTTTGGCTTTTCATCTTAAGCTTTCTCCCAGGTAAAAGAATCAGTGATGGAGAGATGTAAATCAATTTTTATGATAATTAAAGACAATTTAAATGATCACATACCAAAAATTAGACATTTCTGCATTTCTGAAATTTAATATCATAATTCTTTATATTGGCCTTCTAACATTTACCAGATGAATAACCAAGTTTAAGAGTCTTTGATTACATAGCTTTTGTCAATATGGTGATACATATTTATACTTATGGGGCATTATGCATTGAGTTTGCAGACTGTATATTTGTTAATACTAACTAATAAACCACTATTGACTGTTTCTTCTTTGATATTATTATTTTGTTGATGATAATACATAGCAAATTTGTTTGACCATATGGCAGGTGGGAGATTTTTGCTGTCACCATTGGAGCAAAGAAGATTTATAGTTGAATGTACTTTTTTAGTATAGCAGAAATTACATTTTCAGATCCTTTAAATGAGTGAATTTTGAGCTGTAGATATGGGAAATACTATATTTATAACTGTGTAAATGTGATCAATACTAACACAATATGGTACTGCTTTTTTTTGCAAAATAAAATTAGGTTGATATTCAAGCCCAAAAGTAAACATATTAATTCTCATTTGACATTTTTTACCTAAGAACCTTAAGATGTAAATAGATACATTCATATAAAAATACAAAAAATATTTTATGTAAAATTCTATCATATGAAAAATACTAGTGGCATAGTTACAGTTTAGAATTCCCTAATTTAGAATGTGTGATTTTAAAAAAGAAATCAACTCTTTAAATTTCAACATTTAAACATGTAACGTCTTAATAAGAGAAATAAATGTTTAACATTTAAATTCTATACCATATGTGGTGGAAAACTCAATGCAGTAACATGAACACATCTCTCAAGCATATGCAGGCTTTAATCCATTTCAGTGCTGCAGTTATGAAAATTTCTTTCCTGGTCACAGATGTATCAGAAGTAGAAACAACAGGTTAACTAATACAACCATGCCTGAAATTAAGTATATGCTCATATTTAAAACAGAAGTCACTAACTTATGCTCCTGAAATTGATGAATACTCATTCTGTGGTGATACAACATAAGATTAACTGTTAGGACTTCAAGCTAAAAATGGCAATTATGTGCATTTATCTATTTTCCTTCCTAGAAGACCAATAAATTAATAAGAAAGGATTTTTTTAAATGACAACAGCAAATGAAATGGGAAGGGAATCAAGAAAAAGAAGTGATTCAACAAATATCTAGAAGATGGTAAGCAGATAAAGGACTGATGACACAAAGCAGAGGAAGCCATAGCCTAGAAAATATGCAGAGGACCTATATTCAATGAGAAAATCTGTCTGCCAAGTTCAATTCCTGACAAAATTAGGACATAGAAATCCAGGTACAAAGGATATGATCTGTGGTATTTGTATCTGAAAACAAGAGAATTAAAAAGTATGAGGAACAGATGCACCCAACATGCAGAAAGATTCATTTATTTTTTCTATTGTTTTTCTATTCTGTATGTCATTAATTTTTGGAATCTAATCATTATTTTCTTCTTCCATCTGTTTGCTTTAGGTTTATTCTTTCTTTTCCACTGTCTTAAGGTGAAAAATTACAATACTGATTCGAGATGTTACAGTTTTGAAAATATAGGCCTTTACAGCTACAAATTTCCCTCTATGTACTGCTTTAGAGGCACTCTATAAAATTTAGTATGCTGTGTATTTTCATTCATCTCCAAGAACTAATTTCCTTTTGCTTTCCTTCTTTGGCTGACTGGTTCCTGAAGAGTGTGCTGTTCTATTTCCATATACTGATTACTGTTTCAAATTTCTTTTTGTTATTAAATCGCAATTTCAATAAATTAGAGTGGGCAGAGGACATACATTGTTAGCATTATTAGCCATTTAAATTTATTAAGTTTTGTTTTATGGCAAAAGCATGGTCTATCCTGCAGAATGTTTCATGTTCACTCAAGAATAATGACCTTTTTGCTGTTATGTAGTAGACCGTTCTATGTATCTATGTCAAGTTGGCTTACCTAGGTCTTTTTTGGCTTTGGAAAACACCCTGATGCTGGGACAGATTGAAGACAAAAGGAGAAGTGGGCAGCGGAGGGTGCGATGGTTGGATGGCATCATCGACTCAATAGATAAATTTGAGCAAACTCTAGAAGATAGTGAAGGACAGGGGAGCCCGGCATGCTCTAGTCCATGGGATCACAAAGGGTCAGACACGACTTTGTGACCTAACTGGCTGTTAGGTCATTACCCATTAATGAAAATAGAGTCCTGAAGTCTTCAACTATTATTGTTGAATCATCTACCTTACACTTTATTTCTGTCAGTTTTGTTTCATGTATTCTACGTTTCTGTTTTTAGATGTGTATGTGATTAAAATTGTCATACCTGTCACATGGAATCATTTTTTATGTTATTACAAAATGTCCTTATCTCTAATAATATTCCTTTTAAAGCATACTGTTTTTGGTATCAGTATAAACATTACAGGTTTCTTGTGGTTCTAAGTTTTCTCCTATTTTATAATGTAGGAGTTTCACAGATTTGAATTTTACATTTAGGTCTGTGATCCATTTTGAGTACATTTGCATGTAAGATCTATGTCTAGCTTAACTTCTTTGCCTGTGAATGTCTTATGTTTGCTCCATTGTATTATTTTTACTCCTTTGTCAAAGATCAGTTCAGTTCAGTCATTCAGTCATGTCCAACTCTTTGCGACCCCATGAACCACAGAACGCCAGGCATCCCTGTCCATCACCAACTCCCAAAGTCCACCCAAACCCATGTCCATTGACTCAGTGATGCCATCCAACCATCTTATCCTCTGTAGTCCCCTTCTCCTCCTGCTCTCAATCTTTCCCAGCATGAGGGTCTTTGCAAATGAGTCAGCTCTTCGCATCAGGTTGCCAAAATATTGGAGTTTCAGCTTCAATATCAGTCCTACCAATGAACAACCAGGACTGATCTCCTTCAGGATGGACTGGTTGGATTTCCTTGCAGTCCAAGGGACTCTCAAGAGTCTTCTTCAATACCACAGTTCAAAAGCAGAAATTTTTCAGCACTCAGCTTTCTTTATAGTCCAACTCTCACATCCATACATGACCACTGGAAAAACCATAGCCTTGACTAGATGGACCTTTGTTGACGAAGTAATGTCTCTGCTTTTTAATATGCTGTCTAGGGTGGTTATAACTTTCCTTTCAAGGAGTAACCGTCTTTTAATTTCATGGCTGCAGTCACCATCTGCAGTGATTTTGGAGCTCAGAAAAAAGTCAGCCACTGTTTCCACTGTTTCCCCATCTATTTCCCATGAAATGATGGGACCAGATGCCATGATCTTCGTTTTCTGAATGTTGAGCTTTAAGCCAACTGTTTCACTCTTCTCTTTCACTTTCATCAAGAGGCTTTTGAGTTCCTCTTAACTTTCTGCCATAAGGGTTGTGTCATCTGCATATTTGAGGTTATTGATATTTCTCCCAGCAATCTTGATTCCAGCTTGTGCTTCTTCCAGGCCAGCGTTTCTTATGATGTACTCTGCATATCAGTTAAATAAGTAGGGTGACAATATACAGCCTTGATATACTCCTTTTCCTGTCTGGAACCAGTCTGTTGTTCCATGTCCAGTTCTAACTGTTGCTTCCTGACCTTCATACAGGTTTCTCAAGAGGCAGGTCAGGTGGTCTGGTATTCTCATCTCTTTCAGAATTTTCCACAGTTATTGCGATCCACACGGTCAAAGGCTTTGGCATAGTTGACAAAGCAAAAATAGATGTTTTTCTGGAACTCTCTTGCTTTTTTGATGGTCCAGAGGATGTTGGCAGTTTGATCTCTGGTTCCTCTGCCTTTTCTAAAACCAGCTTGAACATCTGGAAGTTCCCGTTTCATGTATTGCTGAAGCTTGGCTTGGAGAATTTTGAGCATTATTTTAATAGAGTGTGAGATGAGTGCAATTGTGCGGTAGTTTGAGCATTTTTTGGCATTGCCTTTCTTTGGGATTGGAATGAAAACTGACCTTTTCCAGTCCTGTGGCCACTGCTGAGTTTTCCAAATTTTCTGACATTTTGAGTGCCGCACTTTCATAGCATCATCTTTCAGGATTTGAAATGGCTCAACTGGAATTCTATCACCTCCATTAGCTTTGTTTGTAGCGATGCTTTCTAAGGCCCACTTGACTTCACATTCCAGGATGTCTGGCTCTAGGTGAGTCATCACACCATCGTGATTATCTGGGTCTTGAAGACCTTTTTTGTATATTTCTTCTGTGTATTGCCACCTCTTCTTAATATCGTCTGCTTCTGTTAGGTCCCTAACATTTCTGTCTTTATTGTGCCCATATTTGCATGAAATGGTCCCTTTGTATCTTTAATTTTCTTGAAGAGATCTTAAGTCTTTCCCATTCTATTGTTTTTCTCTATTTCTTTGCATTGATCGCTGAGGAAATCTTTCTTATATCTCCTTGTTAATCTTTGGAACTCTGCATTCAAATGGGTGTATCTTTTCTTTTCTCCTTTGCTTTTCTCTTCCCTTTTTTTCACAGCTATATGTAAGGCCTCCTCAGACAGCCATTTTGCTTTTTTGCATTTCTTTTTCTTGGGGATGGTCTTTTTTTTAGTTTTTTTTTTTTTTTTTAATATAAATGTATTTATTTTAATTGGAGGCTAATTACTTTGTAATATTGCATTGGTTTTGCCATACATCAACATGAATCCACCATGTGTGTACATGTGTTCCCCATCCTGATCCCCGCTCCCACCTCCCTCCCCATACCATCCCTCTGGGTTATCCCAGTGTACCAGCCCTGAGCATGCTGTATCATACATCTAACCTGGACTGGTGATCTTAATTCCTGTCTCCTGTACAATGTCACAAACCTCCATCCATAGTGCATCAGGCACTCTATCAGATCTAGTCCCTTAAATCTATTTCTTACTTCCACTATATAGTCATAAGGGATTTGATTTAGGTCATATCTGAATGGTTTAGTGGTTTTCTCCACTTTATTCAACTTCAGTCTGAATTTGGCAATAAAAAGTTCATGATCTGAGCCACAGTCAGCTCCCAGTCTTGTCAAACATCAGTTGACTATATTTATGTGGGTCTATATCTGGGCTCTCTATTCTGTTTCACTGATCTATTTGTCTATTCTTCTGCCAATACCACACTGTCTCGACAGATTTCTGTAAGTCTTAACTCAGGTAATGTCTGTCCTACAACTTTGTTTTTCTTCAGTGCTCTGTTTGAATACCTTAGAACAGACTTTTGAATCAGTTTGCTGACATCCACAAAATCATTTACTGGGATGTTGACTGAGATTGCATTGACTTTTTGAATCAAATTGGAAATAATTGAAATCTTGACAATATTGGGTCTTCCTATCCATAAACATTGAATATCTCTCAATTTAAAAAAAGTGACTGACTAGCTGACACTAGCATTGTATCTGCAACCAGCCATAATTACTTAGTTCCAAAAAGGTTTTATTTTAATATAAAATCAAGTCTTTCACATTTTCTACATATTGAATGGATTATAATGTCATCTGTGAACAGTTTTATTTCTTCCTTTGCAATCTGTATATATTTTATTCCCTTTTCTTGTCACATTGAATTTGCTAGAACTTTTAGTACAGTGTTGAAAAAGTGAGGTAAGATGAGACTAATGTAGCACGTTAATTTATTTAATTTTTTATTTTTTAATAAAAATTTATTTATTTTAATTGGAGGCTAATTACTTTACAATATTGTATTGGTTTTGCCATACATCAACATGAATCTAGCACGGGTGTACACGTTTTCCTCATCCTGAACCCCCCTCCCACATCCTTCCCCATACCATCCCTCTGGGTCATCCCAGTGCACCAGCCCCAAGCACCCTGTGTCACGCATGGAACCTGGACTGGTGATTTGTTTCATATATGATATTATACATGTTTCAATGCCATTCTCCCAAATCATCTCACCCTCTCCCTCTCCCACAGAGTCCAAAAGACTGTTCTATACATCTATGCCTCTTTTGCTGTCTCGCATACAGGGTTATCGCTACTATCCTTCTAAATTCCATATATATGCGTTAGTATACTGTATTGGTGTTTTTCTTTCTGGCTTACTTTACTCTGTATAATAGGCTCCAGTTTCATCCACCTCCTTAGAACTGATTCAAATGTATTATTTTTAATGGCTGAGTAATACTCCATTGTGTATATGTACCACAGCTTTCTTATCCATTCGTCTGCTGATGCTCATCTAGGTTGCTTCCATGTCCTGGCTATTATAAACAGTGCTGCGATGAACATTGGGGTACACGTGTCTCTTTCAATTCTGGCTTCCTCGGTGTGTATGGCCAGCAGTGGGATTGCTGGGTCATATGGCAGTTCTCTTTTTAGGTTTTTAAGGAATCTCCACACTGTTCTCCATAGTGGCTATACTAGTTTGCATTCCCACCAACAGTGTAAGAGGTTTCCCTTGTCTGCACATTCTCTCCAGCATTTATTGCTTGTAGATTTTTGGATAGCAGCCATTCTGATTGGTGTGAGATGGTACCTCATTGTGGCTTTGATTTGCTTTTCTCTGATAATGAGTGATGTTGAGCATCTTTTCATGTGTTTGTTAGCCATCTGTATGTCTTCTTTGGGGAAATGTCTGTTTAGTTCTTTGTCCCATTTTTTGATGGGGTCATTTATTTTTCTGGGATTGAGGTGCAGGAGTTGCTTGTGTATTTTTGAGATTAATACTTTGTTAGTTGTTTCTTTTGCTATTATTTTCTCCCATTCTGAAGGCTGTCTCTCCACCTTGCTTATAGTTTCCTTTGTTTTGCAGAAATTTTTAAGTTTAATTAGGTCCCATTTGTTTATTTTTCTTTTATTTTCAATATTCTAGGAGGTGGGTCATAGAGGATCCTGCTGTGATTTATGTCGGAGAGTGTTTTGCCTATATTCTCCTCTAGGAGTTTTATAGTTTCTGGTCTTACATTGAGATCTTTAATCCATTTTGAGTTTATTTTTGTGTATGGTGTTAGAAAGTGTTCTAGTTTCACAAGTGGTTGACCAGTTTTCCCAGCACCACTTGTTAAAGAGATTGTCTTTAATCCATTGTATATTCTTGCCTCCTTTGTCAAAGATAAGGTGTCCATAAGTGTGTGGGTTTATCTCTAGGCTTCCTATTTTGTTTCATTGATCTATATTTGTGTCTTTGTGCCAGTACCATACTCTCTTGATGACTGTGGCTTTGTAATAGAGCCTGAAGTCAGGCAGGTTGATTCCTCCAGTTCCATTCTTCTTTCTCAAGATGGCTTTGGCTAATCAAGGTTTTTTGTATTTCCATACAAATTGTGAAATTATTTGTTTTAGCTCTGTGAAGAATACTGTTGGTAGCTTGATAGGGATTGCATTGAATCTATAGATTGCTTTGGGTAGTATACTCATTTTCACTATATTGATTCTTCTGATCCATGAACACGGTATATTTCTCCATCTATTAGTGCCCTCTTTGATTTCTTTCACCAGTGTTTTATAGTTATATATAGGTCTTTAGTTTCTTTAGGTAGATATACTCCTAAGTATTTTATTCTTTTCATTGCAATGGTGAATGGAATTGTTTCCTTAATTTCTCTTTCTGTTTTCTCATTATTAGTGTATAGGAATGCAAGGGATTTCTTTGTGTCGATTTTATATCCTGCAACTTTACTATATTCATTGATTAGCTCTAGTAATTTCTGGTGGAGTCTTCAGGGTTTTCTATGTAGAGGATCATGCCATCTGCAAACAGTGAGAGTTTTCCTTCTTCTTTTCCAATTTGGATTCCTTTTATTTCTTTTCCTGCTCTGATTGTTGTGGCCAAAACTTCCAAAATTATGTTGAATAGTAATGATGAAAATGGGCACCCTTGTCCTGTGCCTGACTTTAGGGGAAATTCTTTCAATTTTTCATCATTGAGGATAATGCTTGCTGTGGGCTTGTCATATATAGCTTTTACTATGTTGAGGTATGTTCCTTCTATTCTTCCTTTCTGGATGGGTTTTGATCATAAATGGATGTTGAATTTTGTCAAAGGCTTTCTCTGCATCTATTGAGATAATCATATGGGTTTTATTTTTCAATTTGTTAATGTGGTGTATTACATTGTTTGATTTGTGGATATTGAATAATCCTTGCATCCCTGGAATAAAGCCCACTTGGTCATGATGTATGATCTTTGTAATGTGTTGTTGGATTCTGATTGCTAGAATTTTGTTAAGGATTTTTGCATCTATGTTCATCAGTGATATTGGCCTGTAGTTTTCTTTTTTTTTTTTGTGGCATCTTTTTCCGGTTTTGGTATTAGGGTGATGGTGGCCTCATAGAATGAGTTTGGAAGTTTACCTTCCTCTGCAATTTTCTGGAAGAGTTTGAGCAGGATAGGTGTTAGCTCTTCTCTAAATTTTTGGTAGAATTCAGGTGTGAAGCTGTCTGGACCTGGGCTTTTGTTTGCTGGAAGATTTTTATTACAGTTTCCATTTCTGTGCTTGTGATGAGTCTGTTAAGATTTTCTATTTCTTCCTGGTTCAGTTTTGGAAAGTTGTACTTTTCTAAGAATTTGTCCATTCTTCCAAGTTGTCCATTTTATTGGCATATAATTGCTGATAGTAGTCTCTTATGATCCTTTGTATTTCTGTGTTGTCTGTTGTGATCTCTCCATTTTCATTTCTAATTTTACTGATTTGATTTTTCTCCCTTGGTTTCTTGATGAGTCTGGCTAATGGTTTGTCAATTTTATTTATCTTCTCAAAGAACCAGCTTTTGGTTTTGTTGATTTTTGCTATGGTCTCTTTTGTTTCTTTTGCATTTATTTTTGCCCTAATTTTTAGATTTCTTTCCTTCTACTAACCCTGGGGTTCTTCATTTCTTCCTTTTCTAATTGCTTTGGGTGTAGAGTTAGGTTATTTAATTGCCTTTTTTCTTCTTTCTTGAGGTATGCTGTATTGCTATGAACTTTCCCCTTGGCATTGCGTTTACAGTTTCCAACAGGTTTTGGGTTGTTGTGTTTTCATTTTGATTCATTTCTATGCATTTTGATTTCTTTTTTGATTTCTTCTGTGATTCGTTGGTTATTCAGCAACGTTATGTTCAGCCTCCATATGTTGGAATTTTTAATAGTTTTTCTCCTGTAATTAAGATCTTACTGCATTGTAGTCAGAAAAGATACTTGGAATGATTTCCATTTTTTGAATTTATCAAGGTTAGGTTTATGGCCCAGGATGTGATCTATCTTGGAGAAAGTTCTGTGTGCACTTGAGAAAAAGGTGAAATTCATTGTTTTGGGGTGAAATGTCCTATAGATATCAATTAGGTCTAACTGTTCTATTGTATCATTTAAAGTTTGTGTTTCCTTGTTAATTTTATATTTAGTTGATCTATCCATAGGTGTGAGTGGGGTATTAAAGTCTCCCACTATTATTGTGTTATTGTTAATTTCCCCTTTCATACTTGTTAGCATTTGTCTTACATATTGTGATGCTCCTATGTTGGGTGCATATATATTTATAATTGTTATATCTTCTTATTGTATTGATCCTTTGATCATTATGTAGTGTTCTTCTTTGTCTCTTTTCAAAGCCTTTGTTTTAAAGTCTATTTTACCTGCTATGAATATTGCTACTCCCGCTTTCTTTTGGTCTCTATTTGCATGGAATATCTTTTTCCAGCCCTTCAATTTCAGTCTGTATGTGTTTTGAGTTGGGTCTCTTGTAGACAACATGTATAGGGGTTTTGTTTTTTTTATCCATTCAGCCAGTCTTTGTCTTTTGGTTGGGGCATTCAACCCATTTACGTTTAAGGTAATTATTGATAAGTATGATCCCATTGCCATTTACTTTATTGTTTTGGGTTTGAGTTTATATTCCCTTTTTGTGTTTCCTGTCTAGAGAAGATCCTTTAGCATTTGTTGGAGAGCTGGTTTCGTGGTGCTGAATTCTCTCAGCTTGTGCTTGTCTGTAAAGCTTTTGATTTCTCCTTCATATTTGAATGAGATCCTTCCTGGGTACAGTAATTTGGGCTGTCGGTTATTTTCTTTCATCACTTCAAGTATGTCTTGCCATTCCCTCCTGGCCTGAAGAGTTTCTATTGAAAGATCAGCTGCTATCCTTATGCAAATCCACTTGTGTGTTATTTGCTGTTTTTCCCTTGCTGCTTTTAATATTTTTTCTTTGTGTTTGATCTTTGTTAATTTGATTAATATGTCTCTTGGGGTGTTTCGCCTTGGGTTTATCCTGTTTGGGACTCTCTAGGGTTCTTGGACTTGGGTGATTATTTCCGATTATTTCCTTCCCCATTTTAGTGAAGTTTTACACTATTATCTCCTCAAGTATTTTCTCATGATCTTTCTTTTTGTCTTCTTCTTCTGGGACTCTTATGATTTGAATGTTGGGGCGTTTAACATTGTCCCAGGGATATCTGAGATTGTCCTCATTTCTTTTAATTCGTTTTTTGTTTTTCTTTTTTCTTCTCTGATTCATTTATTTCTATCATTCTATCTTCTGCCTCACTAATCCTATCTTCTGCCTCCATTATTCTATTTGTTCCCTCCAGAGTGTTTTTGATATCATTTATTGCATTATTCATTATATATTGACTCTTTTTTTTTATTTCTTCTAGGTCCTTGTTAAACTTTTCCTGCATCTTCTCAATCCTTGTCTACAGGCTATTCATCTGTGATTCCATTTTGTTTCCAAGATTTTGGATCATTTTCACTATCATTGTTTGGAATTCTTTTTTTTTTTTTTTGGAATTCTTTATCAGGTAGATTCCCTATCTCTTCCTCTTTTGATTTGTTTGGTGGACATTTATCCTGTTCCTTTACCTGGTGGGTATTCCTCTGTCTCTTCATCTTGTTTATATTGCTGTGTTTGGGGTGGCCTTTCTATATTCTGGCACTTTGTGGAGTTCTCTTTATTGTGGAGTTTACTCACTGTGGGTGGGGTTGTACTGGTGGCTTGCCAAGGTTTCCTGTTTAGCGAAGCTTGTGTCGGTGTTCTGGTAGGTGGAGCTGAATTTCTTCTCTCTGGAGTGCAATGAAGTGTCCAGTAATGAGTTATGAGATGTAAATGGGTTTGGAGTGACTTTGGCCAGCCTGTATATTGAAGCTCAGCTCTATGTTCCTGTGTTGCTGGAGAAGTTGCATGGTATGTCTTGCTCTGGAACTTGTTGGCCCTTGGGTGGTGCTTGGTTTCAGTGTAGGTATGGAGGTGTTTGATGAGCTCCTGTTGGTTAATGTTCCCTGGAGTCAGGAGTTCTCTGGTGTTCTCAGGATTTGGATTTAAGCCTCCTGCTTCTGGTTTTCAGTCTTATTTTATATAGCCTCAAGCTTTCTCCATCTATACAGTACCATTGATAAAACATCTAGGTTAAAGATGAAAAGTTTCTCCACAGTGAGGGACACCCAGAGATGTTCACAGAGTTACGTGGAGAAGAGAAAAGGGATCAGGGAGATAGAGGTGACCAGGATGAGATGAGGTGGAAACAAAAGAGGAGAGAGCAAGCTAGCCAGTAATCACTTACTTATGTTCGCTCCACAGTCTGGACTGCTGAGAGATGTTCACGGAGTTATACAGAGAAGAGAAGAGGGAGGAAGGAGACAGAGGTGGCCAGTAGGATAAAGGGGGGAATCAAAAGGAGAGAGACAGATCCAGCCAGTAATCAGTTCCCTAAGTGTTGTCCACTGTCCAGAACACACAACGAGATTCACAGAGTTGGGTAGAGAAGAGAAGGGGAGGGAGGAGATAGAGGCGACCTGGTGGATAAAAAGGAGAGTCCAAAGGGGGAGAGAGCAGTTAAGCCAGTAATCTCGCTCCCAAGTAAAAATGGGTACTGAAGACTGGGTTCTTAAAGGTACAAAATTGATAACAAATACCAAAAAGAAAAGATTAAAAATCTGGAGTAGAGGTTGGATTTTCAAAAATTCAATATTAAAGAAAAATAAAAAAGTCACAAAAATTATAAAATAAATATGCATGATATTTGCTTTAAAAATAGGGTCTCTCTTTTTATTTTTGCAAAGTAATAGTAGAATATAAAAGTGAAAATTAAAGGAGCAATTGAGGACTTAAAAAAAAAAATTAAAGCATGATAGTAAAAATAGTAAAAATATATTTCAGGCTTTCTCTGGTGTTTTTGTGGGCAGTGTGGGGTCAGTTCATTTCAGATAGTTCCTTGATCCAGCTTATATTTCTCAAGATCTATAGGCCCCTTCCTATGTAGTTGGTACTAACTGCAGGGTTTTAATCTATTGCTCCTGTCACTTCCAGGGAGGTTCCCTCTGGTTTAGCTTCTTCTGCTTGCTGGTCTCTTCAGTATCTAATTTCCACCCTGACACAGGGGGCGGTGGTGGACACTTTTTTAGGCTCACTTGCTCAGTCGTGCTGTGGGGAGGGAGGGACACTGCAAACAAATAACACTGGTGTGTGCTCACAGTGTCTCGGCCACACTGGGTTTGCCCTCACTCACGGCATGTGTGCTTTCCCTGTCTACAATGCTTAGGCTCTAGGTTGCTCTGCCAGGAACTGTCTGAAGCTGGTCCTGGGTTGTATGCATTTCCCAGGTCTGAGCTGCTCAGGTTCAGGTACTTGGGTACTCCTCAAAGGCGCAGACTTGGTTGGGCCTGCGTTTGGTGCCCTTCTCAGGTCCAAGCAGGTCAGGTGACCAAGTGTTTGGCGAGTGCGGTCGCTGCGACTTATCACCTCCCCCATCCCTGCCACTCGGTTTTCTGGGCGTACAACCAGCACACCTTCTCAGGCAGATATTGACTGTCCAGAATCCCAAGAAATCTTGGTTAGCAATGAAGCCTGCTTTCAGTTTGGTAGATAATGCCTCTCTGGGGCCATGACTGCCCCCTTCCATCTCTGGCTGCCCTTGCCTGCCTGTCACTGGAGGTGGATGGGCCAGCCTGCAGCAGGCTAGCTCTGCTCAGTCCTTTGTTCTGTGAGCAGGCCTGAAGGTGTCTTAGGTTAGGGCTTTTCATGTGGTAGCTATCCCACAGTCTGGTTTGCTATCCCAAGTTAGTTTCCTCAGATTGCCCTTGGGGAATTCAGGCCTGGTCCTTACCCTAAGCACTGAAGCCCACGCCTCCTTGCCCAGCCCCACTTGCTAGTGGTGGATGCAGGCGTTTGCGCTGCTTCTCCCCCAGGGGAGTTACCACTGGGTACGTAATCTGTGGGTTTTAATTACTTATTTATTTTTCCTCCTGGTTATGTTGCCCTCTGTGGTTCCAAGGCTCACCATAGACTCGGCAGTGAGAGTGTTTCCTGGTGTTTGGAAACTTCTCTCTCTTTTTTTTTTTTTTTTTTGAAACTTCTCTTTTTTAAGACTCCTTTCCCGGGACCGAGCTCTGTCCCTACCTCTTTTTTTTTTCTGTCCCTACCTCTTTTGTCTCTCTATTTATCTTTTATATTTTTTCCTACCTCCTTTAGAAGACAATGGGCTGCTTTTCTGGGTGCCTGATGTCCTCTGCCTACATTCAGAAGTTGTTTTGTGGAATTTACTCAGCGTTCAAATGTTCTTTTGATGAATTTGTTGGGGAGAAAGTGGTCTCCCTGTCCTATTTCTCTGCCATCTTAGGACCGTCCCCCTAATTCATTTAATTTTTGACTCTTTTAAAAGTGATTTCCTCCTTGGTTGCTTTAGAGCTTACCATTGCCAATCTTAAATTATCAGAATCTGCTTAAGATTTATACTTTTGCCACTGTGATATAGAGATTATACACTTATATCTCTACTTTCTCTCTCCCTTTTTGTGATATTATCATTAAGCATATTGCATCTATATATGTAGTAACCATTGTATAACATTACATTGTTAGAATTATTGCTTTATATAATTTTGTGTTTTAAAGAAGCTCAGACACAACAATGAAAATAAGCAAACAATTGTAAGTTGTGCATTCTTAACTTTCATTTCTACCATTTCTTGATCTCATCATTTTTTTCCTATGATTTTGAGTTACAATTTGCAGTCACTTCCTTAGCCCAACACAGGTGTGCTTCCCCTACTTCTTGTTGAATCTCAGACCAGACCTGTTTTGCAGTGTTGAAGCAGAATTTATTCTAAGTAAATGTAGGTTTTTGCTCTTAAGTCCTAGAAGTTTATTGGATTATATCCACCCACATTATTGAGGGTAATTTCTATTTAAGGACAACTGATGACATATGTTAATCATGTTTACAAAATACTTTCACAGCAACAGTTAGATGACTGTCTGAATGAGTAACTTGGTACTAAAGTCTAGCCAAGTTGACTGGTAAAACTAGCCAGTAAAATCCATATTGTTGTGCTTAATGGTGCCATACATTTCTCTGAGGTGTATTTTTTAAAATGTCTTCATTTATCCCTTCTCTTTGTTGTTCAGATTGCATAGTCTCTATTGGTTTATCTTCAGAATCATTAATTCTTTCTTCCCCCACTTAAACCTACTGTTGAGCTCTTCTAGTGATGTTTTTTAAAATTTCAGTTACTGTACTTTCAACTAAAGAATTTCCATTTGTTCTTTTATATAATTTCTGTTTATTAATGCTTTTGATTTGATGTGACTTTGCTGTCATATTTTCCATTACTTCCTAATCAGTGTTTCTTCATTCTTTGAATACATTTCTAATAGTTACTTTGAAGACTTTTCCTGTTAAATCTGACATCTATTTGTCCTGGTGAAGAGTTTCTGGTTCCTGAATTTTCTTTTTTCCAGTGGATGGCTCATACTTTCCTGTTTCTTTGCATGTCTTGTAATCTTTCTTCTAACATGGACATTCTAAATAAAATGTTGTAGCAACTCTGGATACTGGTCTGTCTTCTCCAGGGCATTTTGTTATTTGCTTTGTAATTTGGTTAATGACTGGCAGAGTTTATTTTAATGAAGAGCATATCGTCTCTAGGAATGAGAAGCCCCGATGCTGCACTTGAGGATACAAAGTCTTAAGTATGCCCATGTTCTCCCTGGGATGAAATGTTTGCTGCAGAGCTCTTTTGTCTCTTTCCTTAACTGCTTCCTGCTGGTAAACTCTACTAATCACTGGCTGATTGCTCAACTGTTCTCAACAATGTCCTTGGGCATAAATTGCTCCACAGATTGATTCAATCAAAGGTAGTCTCTCTTAAAAATATAGTCTGCAAAGTCAGTGTTTGAGACCCCTTTTAATAATATGAGGGCTCCTCTAGATTTTTATCTTTTCCAATTATCTCAACAGTTGGAAGTCAGCCTAAACCTACATGTCAAATTCATCTGCCTATCTTTTCCCAACTAAATTTCATCAAAAACAAAGATAAATGTAAGCAGATAAAAAAAAAAAAAAAGAACAAAATAAGGAGAAAAACATGAGGGAAACATTAAAAAAAGAATTTATCTCATAGTTTCAAATCATGGCTAATAGAAGTTCTGCAAAGGGAGAACAGGGAGTCTATGAGTACAAAATATCCAGTAAATAATAGAAAAGAATTTCCCAAAGCAAAAATACACAAATCTTCAGATCAAAGGGTGCAGAACAATACGAGAAAATTAAGACTATTTCCTATGAATATAATTGTAAAACTATATAACTGCAATGAAAATTAAAAAACATAAAATCTTCCTGAGAGATTGGGTGGGGTTGCATAAGGACTGAGCCACGTACAAAAGAATAAGTGTCAGATTAATATCAAAATTGTCATCAGTTATGCTGGGTGCTAGAAGCCAATAAAGAAATGTTTCACAGTTTTGAAAGGAAAGTGTGTGTGTGTGAAATTTTATGCTGACCAGACTCTGAAAATGAAGACAGAATATAGAACTTTTCAGGCAGCAAGGACTTCAAAGTTTGCATCTCATCTATTTCAGAATGTTACTTGGGAATGTACTTTAGGGATAACACAAAAGGTGTAAACTGAGAAGAAAAAGAAAATAGGATCTAGTCAAACAGTAAGGGAAATTCCAGGATAGCAGTTATTCAGGTGTCCTACAGAATCAGCAGTCCAGCTGGGAGTGTGAGGACAGGGGATTCAGAATGGAAGATTCTGGGATGTGGAAAGAACTGATAGACTCAATACAGTAAAAGCTGTCTTAGAAAAATTTGAGGTCATGGTAAAATCAATGTGGTTTATGGAAAAGGAGCATCTAACTGAAATTGATTCTTGAAACACTCTCCTTTGTATAGCTAAGTGGTTGTGACATTGGACCTGGAGACAGGAATGTGGTTTTAAGCATATTGCTCATCTCTGAAGTGGCCACCATTTACATTGCCAATGTTAATTGATCTTTATTATGCTTTTTTTTTTTCCATTTTAGAGTTTTGGACAAACCACCAAAATGTTAATCATGCTTACAGATCAGACTAAGACCATTATCAACTTTGAGAAGGTAAAGATCAAAATGGAACTGACACTGAAAGTTAAACAAGATGGAAGGGAGGGTGAACCCACTGATTTCCTCATCTGAAAAGAGGGGAATCAAGAGAAATGAAGTAGTTAATGTTGCTTAAAGTTGCCAATGATATGATAGAACCACAATGGGAGGAGGGAGACAGAAAAGATGAATGATGATATAAGTAAGCTAAAATTCCAAAATGTAAAAGCAAGTAAATGACAATAACATCAACAAGACTGTGCTAGCCACTGTTTTAAGGGCTTCACATATATTAAATCATTTAATTCTCATAATGATCTAGGGACAATGCTATTTTTATTCTTATTTTGCAGATGAAAAAATGAGCATAGAGTGCTAAATAACCCATTCATGATCACTCATCTAGTGAGTGGTGAAGCTATATTCAAATTTAGACAAGCTGGCTCCACTGTCCTTGTTTTAATCTGCATGCAAATTGCTTCTTAAAACAGTTTTAGACAATGTCTGAAGTTGATAAATAAGACAAAGGAATTATTTATTTTTATTATATTGTACTCTTCAATATTTATCCTATTCAAGGATTACTTTGGTAGATTAACCCACAATCAACTCTCTGTATCCATGGGTTCTGCATCCATGGATTCAACCAACCACAGACTTTAAAATATTTAAAAAAAATTCAGAAAGTTTCAAAAAGTAAAACCTGAATTTGCTATACAACTATTTACATACCATTTACATTATCAGTTCAGTTCAGTTCAGTCACTCAGTCATGTCCAACTCTTTGCGACCCCATGAATCGCAGCACGCCAGGCCTCCCTGTCCATCACCAACTCCCGGAGTTCACTCAAACTCACGTCCATCGAGTCGGTGATGCCATCCAGCCATCTCATCCTCTGTTGTCCCCTTCTCCTCCTGCCCCCAGTCCCTCCCAGCATCAGGGTCTTTTTCAATGAGTCAACTCTTCGCATGAGGTGGCCAAAGTACTGGAGTTTCAGCTTTTCTCCAACACCACAGTTCAAAAGCATCGATTCTTCAGTGCTCAGCTTTCTTCACAGTCCAACTCTCACATCCATACATGACCACTGGAAAAACCATAGCCTTGACTATACGGACCTTTGTTGGCAAAGTAATGTCTCTGCTTTTCAATATGCTATCTAGGTTGCTCATAACTTTCCTTCCAAGGAGTAAGCGTCTTTTAATTTCATGTCTGTAATCACCATCTTCAGTGATTTTGGAGCCCCCAAAATAAAGTCTGACACTGTTTCCACTGTTTCTCCATTTATTTCCCATGAAGTGATGGGACCAGATGCCATATTTACAGCTATTTACATGACATTTACTGTATTAGGTATATGTAATCTAAGGATGATTTCAAGTAAACAGGAGGATGTGCATAGGTTACATGCAAATAATACACCATCTTATATAAGGGATTTGAGCATTCATGGAGTCAAGTATCCATAGGGAGGTCCTGGAACCAATGCCTTATATTGGGTTGGCCCAAGAGTTTGTTTGGGTTTTTGCATAAGATGTTATGGAAAGATGACATAATGAATTTTGGGGCCAACCCAACAGTTACCGAGGCAAGACTATAATACTCTACTAGGCAACCAATGACAGAGATCAACAGCTGGCAGGGAGATGCACATGTGCTTGAGACATTCAGTTCAATAAACCTGGAGAGTGGTTTGTCATCCCTCATCCTTGACCACTCTTGCCTTTTCTTTCTGAAAAAATTCAAATCACCCTTCAAAATGAAGCTTAAGCTTTACTTTCTGCCCTATGAATAATGGCTATGGTGGAATCACACTTTACATGGAGGTTAGGTTCCAAAAGGCAGGTTATAAGGCTAAAATTATCAACAGTCAAAGTGAAACTTGACATTCTCATAGGAAAATGCTGTAATATAAATCACTCTGCTGTCTCTCAATATGTCTAACAGTCATTTTTCTTCTAAATTTGGAACAGATTGCTGTTGCTTTGGGTGAGCTGCACAAGAAATAGTTGGCTGGTGTTTTAAGGCCATGTCATATGAATAATACCTGTTTTTATACTTTGTAATCTCATTAAAAATTACTGGGTACAACAGCTATCTCAAGTTTCATTTATAGACTGTATTCATTAAATGGAGTGGCAGGCACCACTTAAGATGCTGTTTTTCTCTTCTTTTTATTTGCTGAGTTCATATATTTGCATTCCTATAAAAATAAAAGGAAGAAAGATGTTTAAATTCTCTGTAATCCTTCTTTTTGGTTTTCACTAAAACTTATACACACCTATCATTTTATGTTGAAATGATACATAATGTAATTTAGGTAGGAAGGAATGATGGAGAATGATGGATCACTGAGTGACAGAAGAATTGACAGAGATACAAGGATGATAGACAAAAAGATCTTATATTAATTAGTAAGATGTTAGATGGTTGCTCAGATACAGATAGGGAGGTCTAGGAGTAGAAATGGACAGATGAATAGTCGGGATGATGAATAGAGAGTCTGATAGACAGTCTGTCGGAATGATAACTGACAACATAAAGATGGTGATGAGAGAACCCGATGAGGTGATGGTGTGAAGGAGACTGAAATGGATAAGGATACAAATACATGCAGACATTTCTGCATTCATTCAACAAATATTCATTGGGTGACTCTTAAATGCCAGTTACTCTATTACACAGTGGAGACAACAGTGAGCAAAAGGAAACATGTGATCCCTGTCCTTACTGAGTTAGACAGAGTTAGACATTATTGTGAGAGTGTCAGATACTACAAAGAAATATTCTTTTTACAAAAAATCAAAGGGTCAGAAAGGGATGGACATTCACGTTTAGGAAGGGTGGTCATTAAAACCCCCACACAATAATGTGGCTGAATGAGGAGGAGGCGAAGGTAATAATGATACTATATGGATAACAGATATCAAGAGTTGATGGAGATGGGCATTTGCAGAGTAATAGAGCTAGGGGGATAAATAAATGAGAAGAACAAGAGCATAACAGATGATGGAGAGATATAAGAATGATGGTAAAGACAGGCAATTAATGTTAAATGAATGAATGCAAAACGTTAAAAATGCAGAGGAAGATAAATCCTGCTGTAGTGGTGATATGTAAAGCTGAAACTCTGGAGAAATTGATGGATGGTCCATTCAGAGGAAAGTTCCAAGCCCATGTTCTATATTTGTATGCTGTCACACAATTACATGTCTTTAATTCAAGGAAATAAGCTCACATGAAGACAGTGTCTACCCAGGTCAAAGACAACAAGTATTTTTAAACTGAATTCACATGAAAATAAATCAATGCAAACAAAGCTTTGAGGAACTGCTTTTGCTGTACAAATGACTAGATTCACATACAATTTATTTTTTTTCACAATGTATTTTTAATCCATTTCAACAGTAGAATCCGATAGTAATTATCTACCAGAGTTATTGGCTTACAAAAGCTCCTTAAGCTTCCCGAGTCCCGTAATATGATGGCTGCTCCCTATTTTTAGCCATCAGTAATGGTTGCCTAGCAGCCCTGGAAACTCCTTTGTCAGAAACCACTATCACATTGTGGATGACACTGGGAAAATAGGCTGCCTGCAAACTCTCACCCAGCATGGAAGCCACTCAGCTCGAGCTGCCAAGAGAGAACTTTCACAAGACACCCAAAGAAAGAAATCTGTTCTGTCAAGGAGGGAGATAAGTGTGACACGAAACAAGGAGAGGCTTGGAAGTTCTTTATGTTCACTTCAAACGTCTTCTAAGTACACAATAATGGAAAATAGGGTTGATATTTAGGGGTACATTAAATAGTGCTGACACATTTTTCAAATAAACTGAAAACGGCCTTGAGTCTGTAAGGTGCTTTGTTTTACCTATCCTATGTAAATTCCCATTCATTCATTCAACACTAACACTCTACTATAGCTGCTGCTGCTGCTAAGTCACTTCAGTTGTTTCGGACTCTGTGCAACCCCATAGATGGCAGCCCACCAGGCTCTGCCGTCCCTGTGATTCTCCAGGCAAGGACACTGGAGTGGGTTGCTGTTTCCTTCTCCAATGCATAAAAGTGAAAAGTGAAACTGAAGTCGCTCAGTCATGTCCAACTCTTAGTGACCCCATGAACTGCAGCCTACCAGGATCCTCCACCCATGGGATTTTTCCAGGCAAGAGTACTGGAGTCAAAAGCCTTATTACCTGATACACTGGTGACCAATTGTATCAACCACCCTTGTGATTAATTGAAAACCTTGGTTGAAACTGGAAATAATTTAAAAATGACATACATACCTTAGATAATTTAATATGAAACCATATAAATTATTTTCTTGATGTAGGGTTAAGACCTTAACATTGAGTGTGGGTCCTCTGATTTCACTTTCTCATGGTCATTATTATATACGCCACATGGTATGGCATTATCTCTTTCACTTTTTTTTTTTTTTTTTGAAATGTAGCATAAGTGTGAGGACACACATGAAGGAAACAAGGTACAGAATGCTTATAGATTTTTATTTTATTTTGTCCAATCTCTCCCCCACACCTAATTCTAAAACCGTTACAATAAAATTAGCAACACACCTCTATCAACTCTTCTCGAATCATTTAATTTATATTTCACAGAAAAAAGATAGATCTCATTTAAAATTCCTACTGATTCACTTATATAATATTCAATTAAATAAAACTGTTAAACAGTAGTAAGGTACCCTTGACATAAAGAGGTTTGGAAACAAACATAATGATTCTTGGTAAGCATGAAACTCAACAGGTAGATCCAGATGTGTCCAAGTAGGAAGCTATCTGCTGTGTTTTCAGTGTGCATTTGAGTGTCAATCAGTGTTTTACAGAAGGAATAAAGAGCATTGTTCATCTAGTAAGAGGTCAGGTAAGAGTTTCAAGTCTCCATGGCAGTCATTGTGTCAAGCTTCATTTATATGAACTTGTAAGCCACTGTCCTCCGGGAACCAAGTTTGTACATTAATATCACAATTCAAAAATGCTCCCTTTATCCAGGTGACTTAAGTCTGAGTCCTTGCTCCCTCTTTTAGTCAAGCTATGGCATTTGTCAGTAAATTTCTCTAATTTTCTGTCTAGAGTAGTAAAACTGCAGGTAGATATCCCTAAAGTTCCTTGCTGGTTTTTGGTTATAATAATTGGTTTTCAGAGTTTTAGAGTTGCTATTTTTGTTTAACATATACAGAGAACAATTAAATCATTGATCTTTATCTTCTTATTTCTGATTAAGAGTCAATAATGCTTTTAGAATGATATATTCCAGGTCTGGAAATATAAGAAATGTTTTACTTACACATGACTGGTGGTAGTCTGATACAATGGAAGGGGTGATGAACTAGGAGTCAAAAGACTAGGGCTTGAATGTCAATTCTGATCATTTACAGCTTCACGTTCAGGGAAACATCCACCGACCTCTGGGGATTTCAGTTTATCCTCTGTAATCTAGAATAATCATATGTGTATAAGTTATGTAGTGATGGGTAATAAATTATTTCTATCTTGCAAACTTAAAGCAAACAAAAATTGTTATTTCATAGTTTATATGGGTCAAGAATTCAAGAATGGCTTAGCTAGGTGGTTCTAGCTCAGAATATCTCTCAAAATTGCAAGTGAGGAGGTGAGATGGGCTTTACTGGGACTAAAGGATACAGTCTCAAGCTCACTTATGTGGCCTCAGTTCCTCACCGAGCAGAAAAGAAGGGTAGAAGTGGTGAGAGAGACAGACAGAGAACCCAGAAAAAAATCTACAGTCCTTTTGTAATCAATGGAAGTGACACTTCTGCCAGAATCTCCTCACTGAAAGCAAGTTATAAAGTTCAGCCCATACACAAAGTGAACTCAGTGTCACTTCTTAAAGAGATGAGTAGCAAAGAATCTGCAAATATAATTTAAAACCAACGAATATGTAGCAATGATGCTAACACTCTTCCACCTTCTAAAGTGTTTTCCATCTAATCTTATTTGAGAGGAGCAGCAGCATCTGCAATAATTAATGACAAGAATGAAATGTATTTATAAGTGAATTATTTCTATATGGCAGCTACTTCTGCACACCCCTCCCAAATATACTGGCTGGGACCTCTGGTCTACTGTCTTCCTACTGACAATTTAGTTCTCAAGAGTGATCGCAGAGAGGTGACCACAGAGCAAAGCACAGTTCCTTTTACCAGCCTATCACAGTCATCCTCCGACAGGGCCATATAGGCTGTTAAGTTGTTCTATTTTCACAGCACTCAGACATACAGAAGAGACCTCCTACCCCAAGATCACTAACCCAGAACTGAATACTGGACATACATTTTCTTAAAAGTCTCACTGACCTTTTCTCACTCAACACTTTTCTCTAAAATTCTCCATCTTTATGTCATATTGGCCAAGCTGTCTCTAGTCTTCATATTCATTCATTCTTCATCCATCCATCCATTCTGTATGGGCCTACCTACATAGGTTAAGGTATCACATAACAAGATGGGAGTGTAAAACTGATGAAGTCAAGTGATAATTTATTTGGAAAATTGCATAATATGATAATTACTTATAATGTTAATATAAATGAGACATCACATCTGACTACACATTTCCTTTGCTCTATGCTCTCAAAGTTGAAATAGCCTAGAATTTGGCCTGGTGAAAGACTTACTAAAGACTGAGACATTTATACAGATTATCTTCCCAATGAACTGCTCAAGTCAGTGCTTTTCACAGACACATGCAAATATCAGTTTCATCTGGCATCAAACAGAAGGGGCTAAACTCCCTCTAGGCCATGCTATGACCCGGCCTATGTGTGTGGAGCATGCCTCCTGCATACTGGCTCTATCTCCTTTCCTGTGACAGTGTCTGAGTGGGAAAGCCCAAGGGAAGAGGGTCTTTGCCCTCACCTTGACTTTCAGTTTTGGGATTCAGTTCAGTTCAGTTGCTCAGTCGTGTCTGACTCTTTGCGACCCCATGAACCGCAGTACACCAGGCCTCCTTGTCCATCACCAACTCCTGGAGTCCACCCAAACCCATGTCCATTGAGTTGGTGATGCCATCCAACCATCTCATCCTCTGTCGTCCCCTTCTCCTGCCCTCAATCTTTCCCAGCATCCTGGTCTTTTTAAATGAGTCAGCTCTTCACATCAGGTGGCCAAAGTATTGGAGTTTCAGCTTCAACATCACTCCTACCAATGAACACCCAGGACTGATCTCTTTTAGGTTGGACTGGTTGGATCTCCTTGAAGTCCAAGGGACTCTCAAGATTCTTCTCCAACACCACAGTTTAAAAGCATCAATTCTTTGGTGCTCAGCTTTCTTCACAGTCCAACTCTCACATCCATACATGACTACTGGAAAAACCATAGCCTTGACTAGACGGACCTTTGTTGACAAAGTAATGTCTCTGCTTTTTAATTTGCTGTCTAGGTTGGTCATAAATTTTCTTCCAAGGAGTAAGCATCTTTTAATTTCACGGCTGCAATCACCATCTGCAGTGATTTTGGAGCCCAGAAAAATAAAGTTAGCCACTGTTTCCACTGTTTCCCCATCTTCGGTTACTGGGATTACAGCCCTACTAACCACCCAATCTGACTGAAGGGTAAGGTGCAATGTCCTCTGAATGGCTACAGGCAGAATGTTCAGTGTAATATTCGTAGCATAAAACTGGGTCACACACATTTACAGAGACACTTTCCTTTGGGACAGTTATCTCCACAACACAACTCTTGCCTGCCATACTGATCTCAGCTCCACACTCTCTCCCCTGCTTACTCTGTGACAGTCACACTGGCCTCCCTGCCACTTTTCAAATGCACCACACATTTGCCTTTCCTTATCTCTATATCAGGAATCCAGTGTTCAGTTACTTACATTCTTTGTGTGTGTGTGTGTGTTTGTGTTTGTATTAGTCGCTCAGTCGTGTCCGACTCTGCAACCCCATGGACTATAGCCCACTGGGCTCCTCTGTCCATGGGATTTCCCAAGCAAGAACACTGGAGCGGGTTGCCACTCTCTTCTCCAGGGAATCTTTCTGACCCAGGGATTGAACCCATGTCTCCTGCATTGCAGGCAGATTTTTTTTACTGTTTGAGCCATTCTTCATATTAATGTGTAAATACAAGTTGTATCTCCTAATGTTTAGTGTTTAGATGTGACAATTAAGAAATTGTTCATTTTTTATTAAATATAACAATATTAATCCAGTAGCCTAAATGACACGTCTATGAATTATAACTTCTATCTTCAAAACAAAATACGTAGTGAGTAGAGTGAAATTGTGTTAAGACACACTGTGTCTGAAAGTGTAGCTTAAAAAAAAGACAAAAAGACATCTGGATTTTTTATATCTACTTCATTATTCTACCTGGAATGAAATGTTTTAGTTGAAGTATATCAATAAAATCCAGCCACACACAGAAATCAACTATGCAAAGAAAGGTGTGTGCTGGATAATTGTAGAATTTCTATTTGATACTATGTCAAAACTCAGAAGATGGTGGCTTCTTAAAGATTATTTGCAATGTGGAATTTGTAACCAAATATGATGAATCATTCATATTCACTTGCATTAAATTCCATTGGTTTATTTTATGCTGTGGATCCTTTACTGGTGCCTAATTTGTGACACTGTGCATTGGTCATTTAGAAAATGGTAGTTCACTGAGTGAGACAGATCTTCCAAACATTGACACTTCTCATTCATGGAATATAAAAAGGCACTTTTTTTTTTTTTTTTTTTGGTCACTTTTACTACCAATCTCATTCAGAAAGTCTATTAAGTATTGGGAAGTCATCAGGCTCACAAACTTGATACGGATTTTCCAAAATTTCGATTTTCTCTTGAATTTTCAAAGATTATCATTGGCAACAAATACTGTTGCTTATGTTCCTTGATGTGATGGACTCAATTCATTTCTGAGAAACTGTTGCCAAAATTCCAACTCTGAATAACAATGATTTGTCTGCCAGTTGGTCTGTCAGTAAAAATGGCAGTCCACCAATGAAAGCAGCTACCTTAGTTTGTAACTCAAGCAATCAGAGAAGTGCTTTTTCTCAAAACCACATTATTATTTTTGTATGCAGCACTTGTGCTTGATGTGAAATTTCTCATTTTGTCACCAACATTTTATAACACCTGCACTCAAGATTCAAGATTTAACAAAATCTCTAAATTTCACTGCTTTGTTCAAGATTTTTAAAAATCACTAAATTTTACTTCTCCATTAAAGACATATCATCAGGTAAGACTTGCTTGCTTTTTGTCTTTTTTTCCTCCCATTTTATGTGACCAAGAGAAATACAGTGTCTTCTAGTACATTGTGGTACCACTGTCTTGACTCATTCTTATATGCCGCTATTGATTTTACTCCATGAGTACAAAAACCAACAGTGAAAAAAAGACAATATCTTAGTAATATTACAAAAATAACCTTTTCCTTGCTGACTCTCTGAAAGAATCTCAAAGACAACCTCAACTCCAGCTGAGAGGGGTCTCAGGACCACACTTTGAGAACTACTCTTCTAGGTATGTATTTAGAGTACAATTTCTGGGACAAAGAATATATACTCAATTTTACTACAAACTGTAAAATTGCTCCAAACTGGGTAATGTCAATTTCTGTTCCCACTGGCTGTATATGAAATTTCCAATTTATAGCCCTTGTTATTGTCAAAGTTTTTAATTTTTGCACAATTCCATTCCTGGGGCCAAGTAATGTTTTTTGTTTATTAGAGTAGTTTATGAATATATAAGATAGTCTAATAAAGATGCTATATATATTATGATACATTCAATATGTATAGATATTCAAATACATATGTATATTCAAAGAGCAGCATACTATGCACATTGCCCTGAGACTTATTCCCACTATTAACATTTCTTAGATGTATTTCCTTATCAGAAAATATAGACCTGTTTTATTATTTAATAGCTGAAGAGTTTTACAGTTGATGTATTATCATAATCTAACCATTACTTTTTCTTTTTTTAATGGTCACTTTTTACAAATTCTATATATTAATCCTTCTTCAGCAATACATGTTGCAAATAAAATTTCTCAAGCTTGCTTTTGTCTTTGCACTGTTTATGAGACCTTTACCAAAGCTTTTAAATATAACATAAGCCATATAGAATTATTGTCTTTGTATTTTTTCTGTTTTTTTTTTTAATGTATGCTTTCTTATCCTGCAGTCATTGAACCACTCTTCATTATATTCTAAAAGTGTTGCAGTTTTGATTTTCACATTCAGTTCTTAAATCCACCTGGATTTATTTTTGTGCCTGGTGTGATGCATAATCTAATTTTATTTTTTTCCATATGGGTGACCAGTTTTCCAGCATAATCTATTCTATCCCCGGAAACTGCATTGCCATCTTTCATACATTAAGTTTCCATATATAAGTGGGTCTGTTTCTAGGCTCTTCTGTTCCACCTGCCTATCTGTAATCTACACCAATACCACATTGTCTTAATTACCATGCTTTTAAAATAACTGTTGATAGGTAAGAGAAGAATTCCCACACCTTATTGTCCTTTGAGATTGTCTTAATGATATTTGTAGATGGATGACAGAGAAATTATATTGTGGATATTGGTCTGTAATTTTCCTTTCTTTAAACATACTCTTTTTATAGAGTTTTTTATATTGCTTCACACAATTGATTTCATTTATAATAAATATTCTTAATATTGTTTTTCTTTCCTCTGCCTTTATAAGAAATATTTTTCATTGTGTTTTAGAATTTTGGTGTGCAGGCTCATTTTTAGTGGGAGTGATTTATTTTCTCATTCTCTTCCTCTTCAATCTCTCTCTCAAACACACACACACACACAATTTCCCTGTAATAAACTCTGCCTCATGTTTATTTAGCTGCATCCACCAAACTGGGTCCCACCCAGACCTAGTCTTACTTATGATGTTAATCATTAGCCACAGATCAGACAGTCGCAGAGCCACCAATTGAATAATGTCAGTCTCTGATCACAAAGGTCTATCTTTGTACTTTGGATTCCATAGTTCTTAGTTCCCTCTAAGTCTCATAAGTCTAAACATTTTCTCAATTAAAAAACATGGGGAGTACCAACTTATGGCCTAGCTTCCAGCAATGAACTTTCCTCTGGTACCCTTTCTTTAAAGAAGGACTTTTAGTTTCTAACACAACCCCTGATTGTACTTGCCTGTTTACACAGAACCCAACCGAGCTGCAGCTCCAGCCCATACTAGCATCCTCTTTATCTGTTGTTCCTTTGGTTCCTACAGATACCATAGTGCTTTCAAATTGGATTTTTTGTTATTTTTGGTTTTGCTTTCTTATATTTTATCTGTCCTTGCATATGCTTGGTGTGAAGAAGGTGGGTTAAAATGTGCACTTGTTGTGCCAACTTGCCCAGACCTGGTATGCCTTTGCAGTAGTTTCACACAGTACCTTTTATATTGACTTTTGATAGTTTTGTTTGTTTGGTGTTGATTTTGTTTGAAATGTAACAATGATCGTGATTTTAAAGAGTATTTGGAAGAAATAAGTGTATTTTTTCAATTTCTGTAATTCATTCTGGTTTATCTTTTATGGACTTGCTGATGCTTAAATTTAAATTTTTGGAGCCTGCTATTAAATAACTGACTCAAACAGCACAATTGAACAAAACAGTTTATCCTTAATGCACTTTGTGAAAGTTCATCATGAGCTATTCCTTTCTCTCTCTCTCTTTCTGCTATATCATAGAAAGACAGACAATCCTGAGCTGTCATCAGGACTATCGAGAAATAGACTGTAATATTAGATCACTGATCTGGTCAATATCAGGGCCACCCACAATAGATGGCCTCTTGGATTTCAGAGCAATGTGTAGGTAATTCACAAGCTAATAATTTCAGGTTAAAGCACAGCATTTGCTTTCAACCCCAAACCTGCAGCAGTTGTAAAGGACTTCCCTATATGACCAGGTGGTGCTGGAGACAGCATGTGACCCTGAAAGTACTCACACAGAGGCTTTAAGTTAAATTAAAGGCTTGCACACAATAAGATATTTCAGGGAAGCTCACTACATTAAATGTTAATAGTGGGGATTTTCACCTCAAATTATTTCTCAAAAGAAGAAGCTGAAATACTTTGAGAATACAATGGGAAGGTAATATCTTGGTGTCATGATTTTCACTGCTTTTGCCATCCACACTAAAGAAAATCTTTCTCTGCTCTTAGTAGAGTTATAAATTAAGCTCACTTGCATCATTAATAGCAGCAAATTGGAACCCTTCAAGATTTTTTTTTTATAAAGAAGGAAGAAGTCCCAATCAGTCACCAAGGCTCTGTTTTTGCCCACACACTCACCAGTAATTGACATAACATGGAATAGTTTCCATGGCGTCATTGGAAATGATTCTAAATATACTAGTCTCTGAATACAGGATTGAAATATTAAACTAGATATGAAATTATTTCAGTAAAGAAAGGTCTTGACATATGTTTCCATCATCTAAACACATGCACGTGCACACACACACACACAAAAGAGTAAGCATTGAAAGCTTGTTTATGTGCAATATTAAAGAGTTTAAAGACGTAGAGCATGCATTTTGGGTAGGGAGATGCTGATTATATAATAAATTAATGGGAGAATGTCCAAGAGTTAAAAGCACATCTCTGTGTCTCCTAGACATGTATACAGTATGCTCCACCCATCTAGTATACAACAACATTTGTTTCCTTCTGACTAAAAATAACACATTCTTATCACTGCAAGTTAAAAATGGAGGGTTTCACAAAAACCTCTTTAGAAAGAAAACTAAAATCACCAATAATCACACTGTCCAAGATAACTGCTCAACAATTGCTCTTATGTGTTTTCAGTCTTCTTCCAGTATTTGTGTGTATTTGAATAATAAAAATCACAGTTCATATGCTTTCTGTATTGTATCGCACTTTGTTTTTGACTTAAGATTAAGTTTTGAGAAATTTTATTTTTTATCATTTCTATTGTTAAATGTTATTTTAAAATGGGTCATAATAATCCACCCAAAACTTATGGAAATATTATTCAAGTTTTTCATTATTTACTTTGGGACTTTTAGGTTCATTTGCTTTGGGGGTATTCCAAATAAAGCCACGTTTAACATTTCTAAGCTACTTCCTTAGGTGGCTCAGACAGTAGAGTGTCTGTTTGCAATGCAGGAGACCTGGGTTTGATCCCTGGGTCAGGAAGATCCCCTGGAGAAGGAAATGGCAACCCACTCCAGTACTATTGCCTGGAAAATTCCATGGATGGAGGAGCCTGGTAGGCTACAGTCTATGGGGTCACAAAAGAGTCAGACACGACTGAGCAACTTCACTTCACTTAACATATCTATGCACAAATCTAAACCTTTTCAAGGAAAGTCTTTGTCATGATGTCATTTACTATTTTTCCTATACACACTGATATACATCCTATTTTGTCTCATTCTAATGTACTCAGTTTTTGCATCTTAAAAAAAAAAATCCTATGATTCCACTTCTCCATTCAGCAATGACTCTTTTGACCTTCAAAGGCAATTTTTAAAATTTTGTTGATTCTCTCCAGTTCCTTATATACCACATCCTGCCAAGGCATTCCAATCTGATTTTGTTCTCACCACTATACTGAAATCTGTCCAACTAAGGTTACTAAAGTTAATCAACTTTGCGCCAGTAATGTAATATAAGCCTTCAGATATTTTATTTCTTAACCTCTCTGTTATGGTCAGTCTGACTGACACCTACCTTCTTGAAACATTCTTTCTGCTTGTATCACATTCTCGCTTTGCCTAAGCTTCTCAAGTGTATACCTTCTATTTATTTATTTTTTTTTTTTATTTATTTTTTTTCTTCCAATTTTATTTTATTTTTAAACTTTACATAATTGTATTAGTTTTGCCAAATATCAAAATGAATCCACCACTATACCTTCTATTTAACTTTGTGTGTATCTACTCACTTTTAAAGGCACATTTACACATCAAGTCTTCTTTGATATGACTCTACCAGATTTCTCTGATTTTACCAGATCTTTCAGATTCAAATAACATACTGAATCCTTGCCAGCTGAGGTCATGATATTCAGCACCAACTTCTAGTTTAGCACTCGTTAATTAAACTGTACTTTAATCATATTTTTTTCTCTATTGTTGATTTCCCTATTGGTTGGGAATATATCTTGCCCACATTTGTATTTGCTCATACTGTTTCCAACAGTCCAGTCTCTTACTAAGTGCTCATTAAATGCTTACTGAATGAATGACTAAATCATAGCTGCTCTCTTAGAGCTTAAGTGTGGCTGTATGAAGAGGATCCAATCAAATCAGCTCAAATGAATAAGAGATGTATTGTAAGGACATATGAGAATTTCACAGAATATAAAAAAGACTCATGGGAATTTGGAATCCAGACAATTATTTTTCTGTGTCTATTTGAGTGTATGTGTGTGTGTGTGTGTGTTACTTCATTCTCCTGTTTCTCTCTGACATGCCTTTTCTGCTCAATTCTCAGCAAACACACATCAATTGATCAATGAGAATATCCCAGAACTGAAGCTTTAACCCGCAAATCTACATGAGTCTTAAACTTGACTCCCCCACTAATGACTGACTCGGTAACTGAGCTACAAAACAGCCTCCAATAAGGAGAGTCTACAGTGTCCATCCCTATTTCATTTATCTGTGACCCAGGGATGAACTCATTATGTGATATATGAGTAAACCTGCCCATCTAGGTTGTGCACAGGGGATACACCATTGTCTTTCAAGCTTTTAGTACTATAAAAATTGTCACTCCTTCAGAACTCTGCCCCATGCCATTTTGGGCCTTGCACTCCCTACTCCTGTCTTGATTCTTGGGGACTTCAATATTCCCACAGAAAATTCTCCCAACACTCTGAGATCTTAGTTCCTTACCCTCCTTTCTTCCAATGTCCACCATTCTACTTCACTCACTCATTCCTATGGTCATAACTGTACCTAGTAACCACCATAACCATTAACCACCCCCCCTCATAATCTACTAAGAAATTTCAAGCATCTGACAATCTGACCATCACTTCCTATCTTTCCACCTTACTGCCTCTAGAAATACAATTTCAACAACCTTCCAGGACTACAGATCCTTTCTTTTCATGTCCCTGATTTTTGATATATTTTCTTTGTTCTGTACTCAAATTACTTTTGGTTTTAAATTATAATAACCATTTCTGCATATACCTTCAATATCCCTGTCACCCTATCACCTCATCAGTATGTTCTTGATTATATTAAAACCTGTGTTAAATCCTATTCTCCCTATTCAACATATGAATACTTGACAGTTGCTCCCTCCTTCATTCATAAAATCTTTTACCAAGTCCTGTCAATTTTACCTCTTCAAAGTTTATTTTCTCCCAACATATGTACACCTTTAGCTAATGCATGTTGATATATGGCAGAAATGAACCCAACATTTTAAAGCAATTATCCTTCAATTTAAATAAAAAAAAAATGAACAAAGTGTATTTTCATTTTCCTATTAATGAGCTACTTCAGTCCACCATCAATTCTTGCAAGTATTTTTTCAATAGCCTCCTCACTTGACCTTCTTTGTTACATGCTGCTAAGTCACTTCAGTCGTGTCCGACTCTGTGCGACCCCATAGACGGCAGCCCACCAGGCTCCCCCGTCCCTGGGATTCTCCAGGCAAGAACACTGGAGTGGGTTGCCATTTCCTTCTCCAATGCATGAAAGTGAAAAGCGAAAGTGAAGTCGCTCAGTCGTGTCCGACTCTTAGCAACCCCATGGACTGCAGCCTACCAGGCTCCTCCATCCATGGGATTTTCCAGGCAGAAGTACTGGAGTGGGGTGCCATTGCCATGCATTCTCCTCTAAATCAGTCTCCACAAAATTCCAGAGTTGTTTGCAGTTCAAATCTACGCATATCACTGCATTGCTTAAAACTAGCAGTATTTGGTTGGCCAAAAAGTTCATTTGGGCTTTTTTCCATATCCCAAATGAAATTTTTGGCCAACCCAGTAGTTCCTGATTGCCTGTTGGGGGGGAAAAAAAAAAAACCCTCTAAAATAGACTACAGTCTTTCCAACTCTCCTTTTATGAAAACTTTTGGACTCATACTTTATATAGCTCCAGCAGTGAAAAGCTTGGAGCCATAACATGATTGTGTACAAACACACTTGCTGGCCTGACAATGTTGTGTGATACCAACACACTCTACTATTTCAAGAATTTATGTTTTTTTTTTTTCTCTGCATACAATACTGTTTATGTGTCTGTTGCCCAAGGTATACCAGGAAGATAGAACCCGATATTGTTTAGGAATATCTAGGTCTTTGGAGAAGGCAATGGCACCCCACTCTAGTACTCTTGCCTGGAAAATCCCATGGACGGCGGAGCCTGGTAGGCTGAAGTCCATGGGGTCGCTGGTGGTCGGATACTCTCTGAGACTTCCTTTTCACTTTTCACTTTCACGCACTGGAGAAGGAAATGGCAACCCACTCCAGTGTTCTTGCCTGGAGAATCCAGGGATGGGGGACCCTGGTGGGCTTCCATCTACGGGATCTCACAGAGTCGGACATGACTGAAGTGACTTAGCAGCAGCATCTAGGTCTTGCTCCAAATTTTCAAGTACCCCAACATCACCTTCACCACCAATGGAGTAAGAACATGCCTTTTCTGATATGAATTTTGGTTTAAAAAGTGTGTACACATACCCAAAAAAGGTAGGGGATAGATTTTTTTGTCAGTTCCTCTGCAATGGGATTACAAACACTGGGTATATAAAAGGGCAGTGAAAGTCTAGAAATTCATGAACCAGGCAAGATGCAAACCTGCCCAGAAAGTATAACTGGGAACTGCATGAAGCAAAAAAAAAAAAAAAAAAGATCAAAATATGCTACATCTGTTCCCATTTTGGGTGGCCGTTTCACTTCAAATAAAATCTTGTATTCTTGGCAAATTAAACTGAGAACTTTATCTAATTTTATACTTGGAATGTGTGTCCTATCTACTCTGGCATTTAGATATATTTTTAATGAGATATAAGCTTCTGAGTATCAGATTTACAATGATTAAGCAGATGTTAGAAGTGAAAACTGTTCAATATTTATAGTGACTGTTTAGAAATATACATCAAGATTTTAAATTGAAATAATCTTTGGTTCAACAATTCTGAGTCTAGAAATGTATCACAATGAAATTATATGACAATTTGGCATTGGTACACACATAGGCTCACAAATGATTTAGTTGAACAATTGTTTAAATAATGAGAAATTCAAAACAGATGGTTAATAAACTATTATAGTAAATCCATTAAATGGTGCCCTGTGAAGTCATTGATGATAATGAGGAATAATTATATCAATTGACACAAAAAGGGCACTACAACATATTGTTATTATGGAGTGAGAATAGCAGAATGCATGGAGTGTATAAAGCAATACACACACTCATGCACACACACATACACACATTCAGACTTGGAGTATGTATGACTAAGAATACATCTGAAAAGACATTTTTCTACATAATGTAAATTTTTAATTCTATTAATTTTGGGCTCTTTTTACTTTCTTCATCATACTTTTCTATATTGTTTGAATGTTTCAAAATTATCATGTATCAATTTTCTAAACAGATTAAATTTTATGTGAAATTTTATTACATATAATTTTATTTTAATTAAACATACTTTTACTAAAGCTATTAAATTTTATGTTAAATGTTAAGCCACTAAAGTACAAGAACATATTAGTGCATGGTTTTATTAGAATGTTTGGATGGATGAAGAAGACCTTTAGAAGATTAACATGTAAGACATATTTAATACAGAAAAAGATAAATAGTTGTGACTTCAAAATAGTTAAAAATTTCAGCAAGAGGAATCAAAAAGCAAATGAACAAGCACTAACAACCATAAGCAAAGATTACAGCTACATGGGAATTGAGGCAAATATTCATAACATGTTTAAAAAGAAATTGGTGACTATTTTTAAAATATAAGGAACACTTACAAATAAATAAGTGTGTGTGACTAGACTAGCTCACTAGACTAGCTCACATTAATTGACATTACTTATTTAAAATTTTAATATAATGTGAACTTAACAATCACGTATCTATGGCTAATGGAATATGACAGAATATTATTTTCCTTACCTACTGAGATTGACAAGCCTTTCCTCAAAAGTCATATGCAAAAATCAGTGAAAATACTCAGGGCCTGGTTATGTGTGTTTTCATAGGAATGACCTATTTATATTTAATTAACTTTTACTTAAGTATATTTGATTTTCAACATTGTGAATTTCAGGAGTACAGCAAAGTGATTCAGTTATACATAGTTTTTTTTTTTTCAGATTCTTTTCTATTATAAGGTATAATAAAGTACTGAATATAGTTCCTTGTGCTTTACAGTAAATCCTTGATATTTAATATTTTTATTGCAGTATAATTCACATTAGGAATGACCCTTTGAAACTCACAGGCAATTCTCCATTTTCTTTCCAGAAACAGAACTGTTTTCTCTTAAAAAAAAAAATCAAAATATTTTAAACTTTAACTTATGATATTCCAAGTAGTATAAAACAAGCATAGAATATCTGTGGGTGTTTACCAACTAACATGGAATGGATTTGAAAATAAAAATTGTAAGCACACTTCTACAGGGCTCTGAGCTTCTCTTCCTTTAGCCTAAGAAGCTGGGCCTGGCAGGGGCATCCAGCTCTTTCTCTCCTTTATTGTGATGGTACAGCAACAGTCTGGCAACAAGCCCATGGACTTCAGAGTCAGAAGGAGGGATTGTGCATACCACTTCAGCCATATGCTAGCTGGGTGATTCTTTATGAATGACAAATACACAAGCTTCAGCATGTAGAATTACTGAATCAAAAAAAAAAAAAAAAAGAGGTTAATAATGTCCCCTCAGAAGGCCACTTCTGAGGAGATACCAAGGGAAACTTTCATGCAAAGATGGGCTCAATAAAGGACAGAAATGGCATGGACCTAACAGAAGCAGAAGATACTAAGATGAGGTGGCAAGAATACACAGAACTATGCGAAAAATATCTTCATGACCCAGATAATCACGATAGTGTGATCACTCACCTAGAGCCAGACATCCTGGAATTTGAAGCCAAATGGGCCTTAGGAAGCATCGCTATGAACAAAGCTAGCGAAGGTGATGGAATTCCAGTTGAGCTACTTTAAATCCTAAAAGATGATGCTGTGAAAGTGTTGCACTCAATATGTCAGCAAATTGGAAAACTCAGCAGTGGCCACAGGACTAGAAAAGGTCAGTTTCAATTCCAATCCCAAAGAAAGGCAATGCCAAAGAATGCTCAAACTACCACACAATTGCACTCATCTCCAACACTAGTAAAGTAATGCTCAAAATTCTCCAAGCCAGGCTTCAGAAATACATGAACCATGAAATTCCAAATGTTCAAGCTGGATTTAGAAAAGGCAGAGGAACCAGAGATCAAATTGCCAACACCCATTGGATCACTGAAAAACCAAGAGAGTTCCAGAAAAAAAAAAAAACATCTATTTCTGCTTTCTTGACTATGCCAAAGCCTTTGACTGTGTGGATCACAATAACTGTGGAAAATTCTGAAAGAGATGGGAATACCAGACCACCTGACCTGCCTCTTGAGAAATCTGTATGCAGGTCAGGAAGCAACAGTTAGAAGTGGACATGGAACAAGAGCCTGGTTCCAAATAGGAAAAGGAGTATGTCGAGGCTGTATATTGTCACCCTGCTTATTTAACTTTTATGCCGAGTACATCATGAGAAACGCTGGGCTGGATGAAGCACAAGCTGGAATCAAGATTGCCAGGAGAAATATCAATAACCTCAGATATGCAGATAACTATGGCAGAAAGTGAAGAAGAACTAAAGACTCCCTTGATGAAAATGAAAGAGGAAAGTGAAAAAGTTGGCTTAAAGCTCAACATTAGGAAAACTAAGATCATGGCATCTGGTTCCATCACTTAATGGCAAATAGATGGGGAAACAGTGGAAACAGTGGCTGACTATTTTTTGGGACTCCAAAATCACTGCAGATGGTGACTGCAGTCATGAAATTAAAAGACGCTTACTCCTTGGAAGGAAAGTTATGACCAACCTAGACAGCAAATTAAAAGGCAAAGACATTACTTTGTCAACAAAAGTCTGTCTAGTTAAGACTATGGTTTTCCCAGTAGTCCTGTATGGATGTGAGAGTTGGACTACAAAGAAAGCTAAGCACCGAAGAACTGATGCTTTTGAACTGTGGTGTTGGAGAAGACTCTTGAGATTTTCCTGGACTGCCAGGAGATCCAGCCAGTCCATCCTAAAGGAGATCAGTCTTGAGTGTTCATTGGAAGGACTGATGTTGAAGCTGAAACTCCAATACTTTGGCCACCTAATGTGAAGGGCTGACTCATTTGAAAAGATCCTGATACTGGGATAGATTGAGGGCAGGAGGAGAAGGGGATGACAGAGGATGAGATGGTTGGATGGCATCACGGACTCAATGGACATTAGTTTTGGTAAACTCTGGGAGTTGCAGATGGACAGGGAAATTTGGTGTTCTGCAGTCCATGGGGTCGCAAAGAGTCAGACATGACTGAGAGACTGAACTGAACTGAACTGAACAGAAGTCCACTTAGAGAATGTAACAAAACCCTGAGTGTGATGTCTGGAACATAGTGCGGGTTGAATAAAAACAACTCCAGGGACTTCCCTAGTGGGCCAGTGGGTAGGACTTCACCTTCCAGTGCAGGTGGTGCAGGTTCAATCCCTGGCCAGGGAGCTAAAGTCCCACATAACTTGTGTTCAAAACAAACAAACATCCCATAAAACAGAAACAGTAGTGTAACAAATTCAAACAGACCAAAAAAAAAAAGTCCACATTAAAAAAATCTTAAAAAAAAAAAACTCTAAAAATAATGAGAATCTATAATAGAGTGGTGGGAATAGGAGTTGTACTTCCCTTCCCTTTGCAGGAGTTATCAATTTCTCATCCTTTTGTCTCTGTTTGTAGGATTCAGCTTAAAGACCATCACACAGGAGTTTTGTCTCTCAGTACTGGCAGCGTGAGGAGCGTTGAGTCTGCAAGTTTGCCCTTCTGAGATGGGCACTGGCATATTTCTCTATATGTGAACAGGTCATTCAGCTCATGCATGAAGGGCTGATCTTGTGGAATCCTGCTCTGAGCTAATTATATTTTTAAATTGCCCTCATTATAAATTTGTGAATGTCAATAAGAATTATTTAAGTACAGTGAAAAACAAAATGGAATGCCGAAGTTATGAGATATCTATCTGTTTGACTACTGGACTGGGAATTGCAACCACTGTCTTAATTACAGTGCTTTCTCACTATAAAGACATGGGGAAGATTTTTATTTTATTTTTTAATAAATTTAGTTCATGCATCGGGGAATTGGAATCACATCTTTTTCAAAAGGATGTAAGGAATATGACTTTCACTGTGCACTAACTTGAAAAAAATAAAACAGGAAAAAATAAGTAGAAAAACTACAGTTTAACTTTGAATTAAGTGATAAAGATGGGACAGAAAAGACAGGGCAGGAAGAGGCCAGGACAAACTCATTGCTGGGGCCAATTCTTGGGCACTGGGGCCTGACCTGAGTGTGAATCCTTACTCTACAATTTTGCACACAGTAGTGAATAATCCTTCTTCTTTTGCCTCCTTTGATCAATTGAAATACCAGTGTTTAACTTTTTAGGATTAGATAAACATAATGATTAACAAGGTCCCTGATCTATATAAGGTGCTACCAAAGAATGTCGCTTGTTTAGTGCCTTTCTTATTTCTCACAGCCATTCTGCTAAAATGGCTGTCAGACAAAATATATCAGACAAAATGTATCTGTTAAATCTGGGTATGTTACAGGGAACTGCCCAAGAGTATTTAAATTAGTGGCATTATTGCACAGTGACTTAAGACAGACTTAAGAATTGTAAGACTGGATTTCTTGGCCACTAAGAGATTTATTACTGGCATTCAATGGATTTGGGGAGGGAAATGTTTTTGAAAAACCACAGCTAGCTTAAAAATTAATGTCAAAAGCACTTTTCCTATAAGAAAGAAATGATAAAGAATATATGAAAATCATATCTGAGTGGGCAGTCATAGCAGCCAGCTCTCTAGGGCTGATAAAAGGAAAGGCTGCAATTTCTCAATGCCTGGATCATCATCTGTAACAAGGGCAAGGTGGACCATCCCATATGGTGAGGAACAGACCAAAAGCTCCAGCTGACTGAGAATGTCTATGCAAAGGAAAGGGCCCCAAACCCATTTGACCCCACTTCTAAATGCCCAGCTGAATAGATAACCAACAAGGACCTACTGTATAACAAAGGGAACTATATGCAATATTTTGTAATAACTTATAAGGGAATATAACCTGAAAGAATAGATATATATGTGTACCTATAACTGAATCACTTTGCTGTACACCTGAAATTTACACAACACTGTAAAGCAACTATACTTCAATTTAAAAAATAAATGAATGAATGAATTCATGCCCAGTTGAAGGTACTGTTTGACAGTGGCTTTGGGGAAAATCTTTGATGTTTTCCACATCAGTGCTTGCCTGATGAATTTGATGGCACTAAATTGAATTTTACTGAAATGATGTAAAAGCCAAATCACAAGCATTTAACAGAAAAGAAAAAAAGGAAACACTATACAGGGCAAATGAATGGAAATATTTCACAAGTTCAAGGCTTGAGCTGTTTACAAACTGCACGCTGAAGAAGTTGAGCCAGTAGCTGTCATTCACCAATGAGCACCCTATCTGTATCACCTGTCAAGGTCCTGATTGTTTGCTGCTGCTGCTGCTAAGTCACTTCAGTCATGTCCGACTCTGTGAGACCCCATAGACAGCAGACCATCAGGCTCCCCCGTCCCTGGGATTCTCCAGGCAAGAACGCTGGAATGGGTTGCCGTTTCCTTCTCCAATGCATGAAAGTGAAAAGTGAAAGCAAAGCTGCTCAGTCATGTCTGACTCGCAGCGAACCCAGGGACTGCAGCCTACCAGGCTCCTCCATCCATGAGATTTTCCAGGCAAGAGTACTGGAGTGAGTTGCCATTGCCTTCTCTGATTGTTTGCTGAGTACAGAATTATTCTGAACAGCAACTCATGTATGAAAGTAAAAGAGGAAGTAGAAAATGTTCTTTCATTCCAAACACCTATAAGCCAAGAAGTGTCTAAAACAAAACTGTGCCAAGTAACTAATCTGTGCCATACTCTCCACAGAATATGGTTTGAAGAAATCATCTACCTCAATCATAATCACTGTTGTTTAGTCGCTCAGTTGTGTCCAACTCTTTGTGACCCTATGGTCCTTGGTTATCTATCTATATCTATGGACTATAGCCCACCAGGATCCTCTGTCCATGGGATTTTTTCAGGTAAGAATACTGGAGTGGGTTGCCATTTCCTTCTCCAGGGATCTTCCTGACCTAGGGACCAAACCTATGTCTCCTGCATTGGCAGATGGATTCTTTACCTGGGAAGTCCAGTTATAATCATAGCAACCTTCTCCAGAGAACATTGGTGATCATGTCAGAGATTTTGCCTCGTGAAGGCAGGTTAGAGGAGCTGACTGGCTAATAATACTTTCCCTTGATCTTGTAACCTGTAGTCTTCATAAAGTTCTTTTACATATATTCATTCTATCTTCCCCAAAATCAAGTAAGAAAGCCAAAGGTTTATTGAATTCCCCAAATTGGTATAGCTAAACAGGGCAAAGGGATTCTAATCTAGTGTGTTCTGATTCCAAAATCTGTTTTTGCCAATGTACCACCCAGTAAACATTTGTTTCCTGAACAATGGCTTGAGAGTACCACATTAAAGACTCCGTGTTTCAAGATACATAACTATTAGAGTATAAAATATGATAGAAGGTTTTTTAATAAGCATTTCCTTTAGATTTCTGTTCTTTGGCTTTCAAATGCTTTTTAAATGAAGGGTTCAAAAATTATACATGCATTCAATTGTGCTTAAAATGCTGCTCTGAGTAAAGTCTCACAATGCCTTTCACCAAAGAGAAATCATTGCTCTGGAAGAATTATCAGGGTTCCTAATTTCTGTTTTGTCTCCCCAAGAATGCTCTCAAATTTTCATAGAAATTTGAACTTTAAGAAAATGCAATGTTTTTCACTGCTCTCAACATCCCCATCCCTACCACTAGCCACCCATGAAAAATAATCAACTTTGGAACAAAAGATTTAACAGTAAGATTGTAAATAGTAATGCTGCAACCAGAGCTTATGAGAAGGAAACAAAATAGCTTGTCATGTTTAACTGTGATTACACATCATTTCAGTGAGTGCAAGGCTTGGATTATTTCAAAAGTTTAAGAAGGTTTTCTTTCATACCATCATGAAATGGAGGACTGGAAATCATCAATGAAACTTATCACAAATCTTAACAACTTCCTATATCTTTAACTTGAAATTTATGAACTCTGGCTAAATCTTATTATAATTCATGGGATAAAGCTTGATTTAAGATATATAACATTAAAATGGCAAAAATAGAAAGGGAAAGATATTTGGGGTTGGGGGACACAGAAAATAGATAAGGAGAAACAAAGGCGTATGTTACCTATTCATTCTATTCCGGATTCCCAAAGATGCATGAGGATCATTCCTGGGTTATACCATTCCCCTCACGGATGCACCCTGCTATCTTATTTTTATTTCTGCCCCATACCTTTTGTACTCTTTGGCTCTCACTGTGGAAAGGCCCCTTGAGACCATCTCTTAACGGGACCAGCCTGGAGAAAAGGGACTTTTGAAAGTTCACAGGACTGGTTCATGGCAAATTCATGATTACAATCATCTCTCACCATTCCCATTCCCTAGTCTTTTAAACATTTCATAATTAATTAAATAGTACAATCAGTTCTTTATGAAGGCTTTAGTCAAGTTGTAAACAAAAAAAATTACCATGGAAGGATTTTGACCAAAACTAAAAATGGAAAAGATTTCTCTGTGCATGAAATTGTTGTTTGTAATAGCAGATCTAAAACCGTTCTCAAGTTTTGAGTTGAATATGATCTTATTAAAATGGTTTATCTTAATATTTATATTATAGTTATCAGGTAGATATCTTTAGTCATGAGAGCAACGTTCTGCTAATGAACTTTGTATCTTAGTAGCTGTACATATAAAGCTACTATATCCTTGAGTACAAAGGAATTGAGGCTATAAGATGACCCCCTATTTCAGTGCCTTGACCATCAAAGGATTCCTCTCTCACTGGCTATGACTAGAAACATAAGATCTTAATGGAAGTACCACAGAAATATTCAAAAATGCCTCCAGCCCTCGCCTTCAAGCCTCTTGCTGTTCCTGACTTTCTAGGCTTTATATCTGGATTCTCCTTGTCATTTCCCTCTACTTGGATGTGGCAGCCTAGCTCAGGTGAATTAACAATACTAAAAAGCAAGCAATGTGACACTCTATAATATGGTCTCTGGTAAATGACCCACATCATATCCAAGAGAACATAAACATGAGTTCAGCACTGCCAGGGCATCCCCTGAAATGGTCCTGAACTACAGAAAGTAGCACCACTTCTAGTAGCTTCTTTTGTCATATGGTATGCTGTCAAAGTGCTGTACTCAATATGTCAGCAAATTTGGAAAAGTTAGCAATGGCCAGAAGACAGGAAGAGATTGGTTTTCATTCGAATCACAAAGAAGGGCAATGTCAAAGAATGTAAGAACTACCATACAATTGTGCTCATTTCAGATGCTAGCAAGGTAATGCTCAAAATCCTTCAAGCTAGACTTCAACAGTATGTGAACTGAGAACTTCCAGATGTACAAGCTGGATTTAGAAAAGGTAGAAATACCAGAGATTAAATTGACAACAACTGTTGGGTCATAGAAAAACAAAAGAATTCCAGAAAAACATCTACTTCTGCTTTATCGACTATGCCAAAGCCTTTGATGGTGTAGATCACAACAAACTGTGGAAAATTCTGAAAGAGATGGGAATACCAGACCACCTGACCTGCCTACTGAGAAACTTGTATGTAGGTCAAGAAGCAACAATTAGACCTGGACATGAAACAATGGACTGGTTCAAAATTGGGAAAGGAGAATGTCCAGGCTGTACACTGTCACCCTGCTTATTTAATATATGCAGAGTACATCTTGCGAAATGCTGGCTGGATGAATTAAAAGCTGGAATCAAGACTGCCGGGAGAAATATCAACAACCTTAGGTATGCAGATGATAGCACTCTAATAGCAGAAAGCAAAGAACTAGAGTCTCTTGATGAGGGTGACAGAAGAGACTGAGAAAGTTGGCTTAAAACTCAACATTCAAAAAACTAATATCATGACATCTGGTCCCATCACTTTGTGGCAAAAAGAAGGGGAAAAAGTGAAAGCAGTGACAGGTTTTATTTTCTTGGGCTCCAAAATCACTGCGGATGATGACTGCAGCCATGAAACTAAGACACTTGGTCCTTGGAAGAAAAGCCATGACACATTCATTGGAAGGACTAATGCTGAAGCCAAAGCTCCAATATTTTGGCCACCTAATGGGAAGACCTGACTCATTGGAAAAGATCCTGATGCTGGGAAAGACTGAGGGCAGGAGGAGAAGTGGGCACCAGAGGATGAAATGGATGGATGGCAATATCAACTCAATGGACATGAGTCCAAGAAAACTCTGGGACATTGTGAAGGACAGAGAAGTGTGGTGTGCTGCTGTCCATGGGGTCATAAAGAGTTGGACTCAACTTAGCAAGTAAACAACACAACAAAAGTATGGAAAGAGCAAACGATTAAGTATCATAACTTTATTAAAGTTCCTATTTTGTGACCTCAATGTTCCTCTTTCTATTACATGTTTCTAATTTGTAAAATAAGAAATGTGACTGGTTCAAAAATTCTCAATCTTAGCTATTAATTAATATTCCAGGGATATTTTTAACATACAGACTCCTCGTAGCCATACTTCATCTATTAAGTCATAATACCAGGTTCTGGGCTTAAGAAAGTTGTAATTTGTAAAGCACCCCTAAGGGCTTGATGGACATGCATTTGAGCAAGCTCCAGGAGATGGTGAAGGATGGTGAAGCCTGGCGTGTTACAGTCCATGGGGTTGCAAATAGTCGGACACGATTGAGCAACTAACGACAAGGGGCTTGAATACTCACTCAGTACAGGTCTTCACTGCATTCAGCATTCTCTACAGTCCTCTCCAGATTTATAACTTTTTCACATATTTTGGGGGAATTAGCAGATACTAACAGCAATAGAGTCTAATCAAGCTTTGTTATGTTGATCACTTCAAAGTCATCTGCTGCTGCTGCTGCTGCTAAGTCGCTTCAGTCGTGTCCGACTCTGTGCAATCCCAGAGATGGCAGCCCACCCATCCCTGTGATTCTCCAGGCAAGAACACTGGAGTGGGTTGCCATTTCCTTCTCCAATGCATGAAAGTGAAAAGTGAAAGTGAAGTCACTCAGTCGTGTCCGACTCTTAGCGACCCCATGGACTGCAGCCTACCAGGCTCCTCCATCCATGGGATTTTCCAGGCAAGAGTACTGGAATGGGGTGCCATTGCCTTCTCCATCAAAGTCATCTGAGAGATCTTTAAGACTTAAAGACTCCACATTTTAGATTCCATATATAAGTGAGATCATGCAGCTTTTTTCTTTCTGTGACTGCCTGGTTTCACTCAGTATAATGTCCTCCAGATTCATCCATATTTTGTAAGTGTCAGTATCTCCCTGTTAAAGCTGAATAATATTCCAATGCATGTATGTTTTTGTGTGTCTTTGATATTTTCTTTATTATATAGGTTGTTTCCATCTCTTGGGCTTCACTCATAACTCAGTTGGTAAAGAATCCACCTGCATTACAGAAGACCCCGGTTTGATTCCTGGGTCAGGAAGATCCCCTGGAGAAGGGATAGGCTACCCACTCCAGTATTCTTGGGTTCCCTTTTGGCTCGGCTGGTAAAAAATCTGCCTGTAATGTAGGATACCTGCGTTCCATCCCCGGGTTGCGAAGATCCCCTGGAGAATGGAAAGGCAACTCACTCCAGTACTCTGGCCTGGAGAACTCCATGGACTGTAGAGTCCATGGGATCACAAAGAGTCAGACATGACTGAGCGACATTCACTGCCATATCTTGGCTATTGCGAATAATGCTACAACAAATATGGGAGTACAGAAATCTCCTTGAAGTGTTGATTTCATTTTCCTTGAATATATGTATGCCGAAGAAGGATTGCTGGATCATATGAGTTGTTTTTTGAGAAAGCTTCTATACTGTTTTCCATAGTAGCTGTACCAATTTACATTCCCATCCAACAGGGCACAAAGGTTCCTTTTTCTCCATACCCTCACCAACACTTCAGTTCAGTTCAGTTCAGTCACTCAGTCATATCCGACTCTTTGCAACCCCATGAACTGCAGCATGCCAGACCTTCCTGTCCATCACCAACTCCAGGAGTTCACTCAGACTCACGTCCATCGAGTCAGTGATGCCATCGAGCCATTTCATCCTCTGTCATCCCCTTCTCCTCCTGCCCCTAATTGCTCCCAGCATCAGAGTCTTTTCCAATGAGTTAACTCTTCTCATCAGGTGGCCAAAGTATTGGAGTTTCAGCTTTAGCATCAGTCCTTCCAAAGAAATCCCAGGGCTGATCTCCTTTAGAATTGACGGGTTGGATCTCCTTGCAGTCCAAGGGACTCTAAACAGTCTTCTCCAACACCACAGTTCAAAAGCATCAATTCTTTGGCCCTCAGCTTTCTTCACAGTCCAACTCTCACATCCATACATGATCACTGAAAAAGACATAGCCTTGACTAGATGCACTTTTGTTGGCAAAGTAATGTCTCTGCTTTTGAATATGCTATCTAGGTTGGTCATAACTTTTCTTCCAAGGAGTAAGTGTCCTTTAATTTCATGGCTGCAATCACCATTTGCAGTGATTTTGGAGCCCCCCCAAAATAAAGTCTGACACTGTTTCCAGTTTCCCCATCTATTTCCCATGAAGTCATGGAAAGAGATGCCATGATCTTAGTTTTCTGAATGTTGAGCTTTAAGCCAACTTTTTCACTCTCCTCTTTCACTTTCATCAAGAGGCTTTATAGTTTCTATTCACTTTCTGCCATAAGGGTGGTGTCATCTGCATATCTGAGGTTATTGATAATTCTCCCGGCAATCTTGATTCCAGCTTGTGCTTCATCCAGCCCACCGTTTCTCATGATATACTCTGCATATACGTTAAATCAGCAAGGTGACCATATACAGCCTTGACATACTCATTTCCTTATTTGGAACCAGTCTGTTGTTCCATGAACAGTTCTAACTGTTGCTTCCTGACCTACATATAGGTTTCTCAAGAGGCAGGTCAGGTGGTCTGGTATTCCCATCTCTTTCAGAATTTTCCACAGTTTATTGTGATCCACACAGCCAAAGGCTTTGGCATAGTCAAGAAAGCAGAAATAGATGTTTTTCTGGAACTCTCTTGCTTTTTCGATGATCCAGGGGATGTTGGCAATTTGATCTCTGATTCCTCTGCATTTTCTAAAACCAGCTTGAACATCTGTAAGTTAACAGTTCACATATTGCTGAAGCCTGGCTTAGAGAATTTTGGACATTACTAGCGAGTAAGATGAGTACAATTGTGTGGTAGTTTGAGCATTCTTTAGCATTGCATTTCTTTGGGATTGGAATGAAAACTGACCTTTTCCAGTCCTATGGCCACTGCTGAGTTTTCCAAATTTGCTGCTATATTGAATGTAGCACTTTCACAGCATCATCTTTCAGGATTTGAAATAGCTCAACTGGAATTCCATCACCGCCTCTAGCTTTGTTCGTAGTGATCCTTTCTAAGGCCCGCTTGACTTCACATTCCAGGATGTCTGGCTCTAGGTGACTGATCACACCACTGTGATTATCTCGGTCATGAGATTTTTTTTATACAGTTCTTCTGTGTATTCTTGCCACCTCTTCTTAATATCTTCTGCTTCTGTTAGGCCCATACCATTTCTGTCCTTTATTGAGCCCTTCTTTGCAAAAAATGTTCTCTTGGTATCTCTAATTATCTTGAAGAGATCTCTAGTCTTTCCCATTCTGTTGTTTTCCTCTATTTCTTTGCATTGATCACTGAGGAAGGCTTTTTTATCTCTCCTTGCTATTGTTTGGAACTCTGCATTCAGATGTTTATATCTTACCTTTTCTCTTTTGCTTTTCACTTCTCTTCTTTTCACAGCTATTTTTAAGGCCTCCCCAGACAGCCATTTTGCTTTTTTTGCTATTCTTTTCCATGGGGATGGTCTTGATCCCTGTCTCTTGTACAATGTCATGAACCTCCATCCATAGTTCATCAGACACTCTATCTATCAGATCTAGTCCCTTAAATCTATTTCTCACTTCCACTGTATAATCATAAGGAATTTGATTTAGGTCATACCTGAATGGTCTAGTGGTTTTCCCTACTTTCTTCAATTTAAGTCTAAATTTGGCAGTAAGTAGTTCATGATCTCAGCCACAGTCCACTCCCTGTGTTGCTTTTGGTGACTATATAGAGTTTCCCCAACTTTCACTGCAAATAATATAATCAATATGATTTCGGTGTTGACTATCTGGTGATGTCCATGTGTAGAGTCTTCTCTTGTGTTGTTGGAAGAGGGTGTTTGTTATGAACAGTGCGTTCTCTTGGCAAAAGTCTATTAGACTTGGCCCTGCTTCATTCCGTATTCCAAGGCCAAATTTGCCTATTACCCCAGGTGTTTCTTGACTTCTTACTTTTGCATTCCAGTCCCCTGTAATGAAAAGGACATGTTTTTTGGGTGTTAGTTTTAAAAGGTCTTGTAGGACTTCATATAACCATTCAACTTCAGCTTCATCAGCGTTACTGGTTGGGGCATAGACTTAGATTACTGTGATATTGAATGGTTTGCCTTGGAAACGAACAGAGATCATTCTGTGGTTATGAGATTACATCCAAGTACTGCATTTCGGACTCTTTTGTTGACCATGATGGTTACTCCATTTCTTCTAAGGGATTCCTGCCCTCAGTAGTAGATATAATGGTCATCTGAGTTAAATTCACCTATTCCAGTCCATTTTAGTTCGTTGATTCCTAGAATGTTGACATTCACTATTTCCATCTCCTATTTGACCACTTCCAATTTGCCTTTCTTTGGAATTGGAATGAAAACCGACCTTTTACAGTCCTGTGGCCACTGCTGAGTTGTCCAAATTTGATGGCATATTGAGTGCAGCACTTTCACAGCATTATCTTTCAGGATTTGAAATAGCTCAACTGGAATTCCATCACCTCCACTAGCTTTGTTCATAGTGAAGCATAGTCAGGCCCGCTTGAATACACATTCCAGGATGTCTGGCTCTAGGTGACTGATCACACCATCTTGATTATCTTGGTATTGAAGATCTTTTTTTACAGTTCTTCTGTGTATTCTTGCCACCTCTTCTTAATATCTTCTGCTTCTGTTAGTTCCATACCATTTCTGTCCTTTATTGAGCCCATTTTTGTATGAAATGTTCCCTTGGTATCTCTAATTTTCTTGAAGATCTCTCTGGTCTTTCCCATTCTGTTGTTTTCCTCTATTTCTTTGCGTTGATCACTGAGGAAGGCTTTCTTATCTCTCCTTGCTATTCTTTGGAACCAATCCCAAAGAAAGGCAATGCCAAAGAATGCTCAAACTACCACACAATTGCACTCATCTCACACGCTAGTAAAGTAATGCTCAAAATTCTCCAAGCCAGGCTTCAGCAATACGTGAACCGTGAACTTCCAGTTGTTCAAGCTGGTTTTAGAAAAGGCAGAGGAACCAGAGATCAAATTGCCAACATCCCCTGGATCATCGAAAAAGCAAGAGAGTTCCAGAAAAACATCTATTTCTGCTTTCTTGACTATGCCAAAGCCTTTGGCTGTGTGGATCACAATAAACTGTGGAAAAGTCTGAAAGAGATGGGAATACCAGACCACCTGACCTGCCTCTTGAGAAACCTATATGTAGGTCAGGAAGCAACAGTTAGAACTGTTCATGGAACAACAGACCAGTTCCCAATAGGAAAAGGAGTACATTAAGGCTGTATATTGTCACCCTGCTTATATAACTTATATTCAGAGGGCATCATGAGAAACACTGGACTGGAAGAAACAGATGCTGGAATCAAGATTGCCGGGAGAATTATCAATAACCTCAGATATGCAGATGACACCATCCTTAAGGCAGAAAGTGAATAGGAACTAAAAAGTCTCTTGATGAAAGTGAAAGAGGAGAGTGAAAAAGTTGGCTTAAAGCTCAACATTCAGAAAACGAAGATCATCACATCTGGTCCCATCACTTCATGGGAAATAGATGGGAAACAGCGTCAGATTCTATTTTTTGGGCTCCAAAATCACTGCAGATGGTGACTGCAGCCATGAAATTAAAAGAGGGTTACTCCTTGGAAGAAAAGTTATGACCAACTGAGATAGCATATTCAAAAGCAGAGACATTACTTTGCCAACATAGGTCTGTCTACTAAAGGCTATGGTTTTTCCTGTGGTCATGTATGGATGTGAGAATTGGACTGTGAAGAAAGCTGAGCACCGAAGAATTGATGCTTTTGAACTGTGGTGTTGGAGAAGACTCTTGAGAGTCCCTTGGACTGCAAGGAGATCCAGCCATCCATTCTGAAGGAGATCAGCCTTGGGATTTTTTGGAAGGACTGATGCTAAAGCTGAAACTCCAATACTTTGGCCACCTCATGGGAAGAGTTGACTCATTGGAAAAGACTCTGATGCTGGGAGGGATTGGGGACAGGAGGAGAAGGGGACGACAGAGGATGAGATGGCAGGATGGCATCACTGACTCGATGGACATGAATTTGCGTGAACTCCTGGAGTTGGTGACGGACAGGGAGGTCTGGCATGCTGCGAGTCATGGGATGGCAAAGATTCGGACACAACTGAGCAACTGAACTGACCTGAATTTCCTTTTATTTTTGTTATTTTTTTATGATAACCATCCTATGATGTGTGAACTCACAGCTCTTGTTTTTGATTTGCATTTTCCCAATGATAAGTGATAAGTTGAAGTGAGAAATGGATTCAAGGGATTAGATCTCATAGACAGAGAGTCTGATGAACTATGGATGGAGGTTCGTGACATTTTTAGGAAACAGGGATCAATACCATTCCAGAGAAAAAGAAATGTAAAAAAGCAAAATGACTGTCTAAAGAGGCCTTACAAATAGCTGTGGAAAGAGAAGCAAAAAACAAAGGAGAAAAGGAAAGATATACGCACTTGAATGCAAAGATCCAAATAATAACAAGGAGAGATAAGAAAGCCTTCCTCAGTGATCAGTGCAAAGAAATAGAGGAAAAGAATAGAATGGGAAAGACTAGAGATCTCTTCAAGATAATTAGAGATACCAAGGGAATATTTCATTCAAAGATGGGCACAATAAAGGACAGAAATGGTATGGACCTAACAGAAGCAGAAGATATTAAGAAGTGGTGGCAAGAATACACAGAAGAACTATACAAAAAAGATCTTCATGACCCAGATAATCATGATGGTGTGGTCACTCACCTAGAGCTAGACATCCTGGAATGTGAAGCAAAGTGGGCCTTAGGAAGCATCACTACAAACAAAGTTAGTGGAGGTGATGGAATTCCAGTTGAGCTATGTTCAATCCTAGAAGATGATGCTGTGAAAGTTCTGCTTTCAATATGCCAGCAAATTTGCAAAACACAGCAGTGGCCATGGAACTGGAAAAAGGTCAATTTTCATTCCAATCCCAAAGAAAGGCAATGCCAAAAAATGTCCAAACTACCACACAATTGCACTCATCTCACATGCTAGTAAAGTAATGCTCAAAATTTTCCAAGCCAGGCTTCAACAGTACGTGAACTGTGAACTTCCAGATGTTCAATCTGGATTTAGAAAAGGTAGAGGAACCAGAGATGAAATTGGTAACATCATTTGGATCATCGAAAAAGCAGGAGAGTTCCAAAAAAAAAAAAAAAAAAACAATAACACACATCTATTTCTGCTTTATTGTCTATGCCAAAGCCTTTGACTGTGTGTATCACAACAAACTGTGGAAAATTCTGAAAGAGATGGGAATACCAGACCACCTGCCCTGCGTCCTGATAAATCTGTATGCAGGTCAGGAAGCAATGGGTAGAACTGGACATGAAACAACAAACTGGTTCTAAATAGGGAAAGGAGTATGTCAAGGTTGTATTTTGTCACCCTGCTTATTTAACTTATATGCATAATACAATCTGAGAAACTCTGGGGTGCATGAAGCAGAAGCTGGAATCAAGATTGCTGGGAGAAATATGAATAACTTCAGATATGCAGATGACAACACCCTTATGGCAGAAAGTGAAGAAGAACTATAGAGGCTCTTGATGAAAGTGAAAGAGGAGAGTGAAAAGGTTGACTTAAAGCTCAACATTCAGAAAACTAAGTTCACGGCTTCTGGTCCTATCACTTCATGGCAAATAAATGGGGAAACTGTGGAAACTGGGACAGGCTTTAATTTTTTGAGCTCCAGAATCCCTGCAGATGGTGACTTGCAGCCATGAAATTAAAAGACACGTTCTCCTTAGAAAAAAGCTATGACAAACCTAGAAAGCATATTAAAAAACAGAGACATTGCTTTGTCAACAAAGGTCTGTCTAGTCAAGGCTATGGTTTTTCCAGTAGTCATGACCGTAAAGAAAGCTGAGAGCCAAAGTATTGATTCTTTTGAAATGTGGTGTTGGAGAAGATTTTGGGGAGTCCCTTGGACTGCAAGGAGATCAAACCAGTCAATCCTAAAGGAAACCAGTCCTGAATATTCCTTGGAAGGACTGATGCTGAAGCTGAAGCTCCAATACCTTGGCCACCTGATGCGAAGAACTAACTCATTGGAAAAGACCCTGATGCTGGGAAAGATTGAAGGCAGGAGCAGAAGGTGATGTCAGAGAATGAGATGGTTGGGTGGCATCATCGACTCAAAGGACATGAGTTTGTGTAAACTTTGGGAGTTGGCAATGAACAGGGAGGCCTGGTGTACTGCAGTCCATGGGGTCGCAAAGAGTAGAACACAACTGAGTGACTGAACTGAAACGAACTGAATGATAAGCGATATTAAGCATCTTTTCATATGCTTGTTGACCATTTGTTCATCTTATTTGAGAAAACATCTATTGAGGTCCTTTGCTCATTTTTATTTATTTTGCTATGGAGCTGTATGAGTTCCTTATATATTCTGGATATTAATCCCTTTTCAATACATTGTTTGCAAATATTTCCTCCCATTCCATAGGTTGCCTTTTCATTCTGTTGTTTCCTTTGCTGTACAGAAGATGTTTAGTTTGATGTAGTAGCATTTTTTTTTTAATTTTTGCTTTTGCTCCTTATGCTTTTGGTGCTACAACCAAAAAATCATTGCCAAGACCAACATCAAGGAGATTTTCCCCTATATTTTCTTCTAGATTTAGTTTCACATCTTACATATAAGGCTTTAATCTATTTTGAGGTTTCTTTTGTGAGTAGTGTAGGAAATTGGACCACTGTATTTTTCTTCTGCATCCAAATATCCAATTTTACCAAAACTATTTATTTGAAGACTGGGGAAGGTGGCTCAGATGGTAAAGAATCTGCCTGCAATGCAGGAAACCTGCGTTAAATCCCTGGGTTTGGAAAATCCCCTGGAGAAGGGAACAGCAACCTACTCCAGTATTCTTTTTTTTTTTTTTTCTAATTTTATTTTATTTTTAAACTTTACATAATTGTATTAGTTTTGCCAAATATCAAAATGAATCTGCCACAGGTATACATGTGTTCACCATCCTGAACCCTCCTCCCTCCTCCCTCCCCATACCATCCCTCTGGGTCGTCCCAGTGCACTAGCCCCAAGCATCCAGTATCGTGCATCGAACCTGGACTTGCAACTCGTTTCTTACATGATATTTTACATGTTTCAATGCCATTCTCCCAAATCTTCCCACCCTCTCCCTCTCCCACAGAGTCCATAAGACTGTTCTATACATCAGTGTCTCTTTTGCTGTCTCGTACACTGGGTTATTGTTACCATCTTTCTAAATTCCATATATATGTGTTAGTATACTGTATTTATGTTTTTCCTTTTGGCTTACTTCACTCTGTATAATAGGCTCCAGTTTCATCCACCTCATTAGAACTGATTCAAATGTATTCTTTTTAATGGCTGAATAATACTCCATTGTGTATATGTACCACAGCTTTCTTATCCATTCATCTGCTGATGGACATCTAGGTTGCTTCCATGTCCTGGCTATTATAAACAGTGCTGCGATGAACATTGGGGTACACGTGTCTCTTTCCCTTCTGGTTTCCTCAGTGTGTATGCCCAGCAGTGGGATTGCTGGATCATAAGGCAGTTCTATTTCCAGTTTTTTAAGGAATCTCCACACTGTTCTCCATAGTGGCTGTACTAATTTGCATTCCCACCAACAGTGTAAGAGGGTTCCCTTTTCTCCACACCCTCTCCAGCATTTATTATTTGTAGACTTTTGGATCGCAGCCATTCTGACTGGTGTGAAATGGTACCTCATAGTGGTTTTGATTTGCATTTCTCTGATAATGAGTGATGTTGAGCATCTTTTCATGTGTTTGTTAGCCATCTGTATGTCTTCTTTGGAGAAATGTCTATTTAGTTCTTTGGCCCATTTTTTGATTGGGTCGTTTATTTTTCTGGAGTTGAGCTGTAGGAGTTGCTTGTATATTTTTGAGATTAGTTGTTTGTCAGTTGCTTCATTTGCTATTATTTTCTCCCATTCTGAAGGCTGTCTTTTCACCTTGCTAATAGTTTCCTTTGATGTGCAGAAGCTTTTAAGGTTAATTAGGTCCCATTTGTTTATTTTTGCTTTTATTTCCAATATTCTGGGAGGTGGGTCATAGAGGATCCTGCTGTGATGTATGTCGGAGAGTGTTTTGCCTATGTTCTCCTCTAGGAGTTTTATAGTTTCTGGTCTTACGTTTAGATCTTTAATCCATTTTGAGTTTATTTTTGTGTATGGTGTTAGAAAGTGGTCTAGTTTCATTCTTTTTTTTTTAATTTATTTATTATTATTATTATTTTTTTTACTTTGCAATATTGTATTGGTTTTCCATACATAAACATGTATCCGCCACGGGTGTACATGTGTTCCCCATCCTGAACCCCCCTCCCACCTCTCTCCCCAGGCCATCCCTCTGGGTAATCCCAGTGCACCAGCTTCAAGCTTCCTGTATCCTACATCAAACCTGAACTGGCAATTCGTTTCTTATATGATATTATACATGTTTTAATGCCATTCTCCCAAAGCATCCCCCCACCAAAGAGTCCAAAAGACTGTTCTATACATCTGTACAAGTGGTTGACCAGATTTCCCAGCACCACTTGTTAAAGAGATTGTCTTTAATCCATTGTATATTCTTGCCTCCTTTGTCAAAGATAAGGTGTCCATATGTGTGTGGATTTATCTCTGGGCTTTCTATTTTATTCCATTGATCAATATTTCTGTCTTTGTGCCTGTACCATACTGTCTTGATAACTGTGGCTTTGTAGTAGAGCCTGAAGTCAGGTAGGTTGATTCCTCCAGTTCCATTCTTCTTTCTCAAGATCGCTTTGGCTATTCGAGGTTTTTTGTATTTCCATACAAATTGTGAAATTATTTGTTCTAGCTCTGTGAAGAATACTGTTGGTAGCTTGATAGGGATTGCATTGAATCTATAAATTGCTTTGGGTAGTATACTCATTTTCACTATATTGATTCTTCCAATCCATGAACATGGTATATTTCTCCATCTATTAGTGTCCTCTTTGATTTCTTTCACCAGTGTTTTATAGTTTTCTATATATAGGTCTTTAGTTTCTTTAGGTAGATATATTCCTAAGTATTTTATTCTTTCCGTTGCAATGGTGAATGGAATTGTTTCCTTAATTTCTCTTTCTGTTTTCTCATTATTAGTGTATAGGAATGCAAGGGATTTCTGTGTGTTGATTTTATATCCTGCAACTTTACTATAGTCATTGATTATTTCTAGTAATTTTCTGGTGGAGTCTTTAGGGTTTTTTATGTAGAGGATCATGTCATCTGCAAATAGTGAGAGTTTTACTCCTTCTTTTCCAATTTGGATTCCTTTTATTTCTTTTTCTGCTCTGATTGCTGTGGCCAAAACTTCCAAAACTATGTTGAATAGTAATGGTGAAAGTGGGCACCCTTGTCTTGTTCCTGACTTTAGAGGAAATGCTTTCAATTTTTCACCATTGAGGATAATGTTTGCTGTGGGTTTGTCATATATAGCTTTTATTATGTTGAGGTATGTTCCTTCTATTCCTGCTTTCTGGAGAGTTTTTATCATAAATGGATGTTGAATTTTGTCAAAGGCTTTCTCTGCATCTATTGAGATAATCATATGGTTTTTATTTTTCAATTTGTTAATGTGGTGTATTACATTGATTGATTTGTGGATATTGAAGAATCCTTGCATCCCTGGGATAAAGCCCACTTGATCATGGTGTATGATCTTTTTAATGTGTTGTTGGATTCTGATTGCTAGAATTTTGTTAAGGATTTTTGCATCTATGTTCATCAGTGATATTGGCCTGTAGTTTTCTTTTTTTGTGGGATCTTTGTCAGGTTTTGGTATTAGGGTGATGGTGGCCTCATAGAATGAGTTTGGAAGTTTACCTTCCTCTGCAATTTTCTGGAAGAGTTTGAGCAGGATAGGTGTTAGCTCTTCTCTAAATTTTTGGTAGAATTCAGCTGTGAAGCCGTCTGGACCTGGGCTTTTGTTTGCTGGAAGATTTTTGATTACAGTTTCAATTTCCGTGCTTGTGATGGGTCTGTTAAGATTTTCTATTGCTTCCTGGTCCAGTTTTGGAAAGTTGTACTTTTCTAAGAATTTGTCCATTTCTTCCACGTTGTCCATTTTATTGGCATATAATTGTTGATAGTAGTCTCTTATGATCCTTTGTATTTCTGTGTTGTCTGTTGTGATCTCTCCATTTTCGTTTCTAATTTTGTTGATTTGATTTTTCTCCCTTTGTTTCTTGATGAGTCTGGCTAATGGTTTGTCAACTTTATTTATCCTTTCAAAGAACCAGCTTTTGGTTTTGTTGATTTTTGCTATGGTCTCTTTTGTTTCTTTTGCATTTATTTCTGCTCTAATTTTTAAGATTTCTTTCCTTCTACTAACCCTGGGGTTCTTCATTTCTTCCTTTTCTAGTTGCTTTAGGTGTAGAGTTAGGTTATTTATTTGACTTTTTTCTTGTTTCTTGAGGTGTGCCTGTATTGCTCTGAACTTTCCCCTTAGGACTGCTTTTACCATGTCCCACAGGTTTTGGGTTGTTGTGTTTTCATTTTCATTCGTGTCTATGCAAATTTTGATTTCTTTTTTGATCTCTTCTGTGATTTGTTGGTTATTCAGCAGCGTGTTGTTCAGCCTCCATATATTGGAATTTTTAATAGTTTTTCTCCTGTAATTGAGATCTAATCTTACTGCACTGTGGTCAGAAAAGATGCTTGGAATGATTTATATTTTTTTGAATTTACCAAGGCTAGCTTTATGGCCCAGGATGTGATCTATCCTGGAGAAGGTTCCATGTGCGCTTGAGAAAAAGGTGAAATTCATTGTTTTGGGATGAAATGTCCTATAGATATCAATTAGGTCTAACTGATCTATTGTATCATTTAACGTTTGTGTTTCCTTGTTAATTTTCTGTTTAGTTGATCTATCCATAGGTGTAAGTGGGGTATTAAAGTCTCCCACTATTATTGTGTTATTGTTAATTTCTCCTTTCATACTTGTTAGCATTTGTCTTACGTACTGTGGTGCTCCCGTGTTGGGTGCATATATATTTATAATTGTTATATCTTCTTCTTGGATTGATCCTTTGATCATTATGTAGTGACCTTCTTTGTCTCTTTTCACAGCCTTTGTTTTAAAGTCTATTTTATCTGATATGAGTATTGCTACTCCTGCTTTCTTTTGGTCCCTATTTGCATGGAAAATCTTTTTCCAGCCCTTCACTTTTAGTCTGTATGTGTCCCCTGTTTTGAGGTGGGTCTCTTGTAGACAACATATGTAGGGGTCTTGTTTTTGTATCCATTCAGCCAGTCTTTGTCTTTTGGTTGGGGCATTCAACCCATTTACATTTAAGGTAATTACTGATAAGTATGATCCCGTTGCCATTTACTTTATTGTTTTGGGTTCGAGTTTATACACTGTTTTTGTGTTTCCTGTCTAGAGAATATCCTTTAGTATTTGTTGGAGAGCTGGTTTGGTGGTGCAGAATTCTCTCAGCTTTTGCTTGTCTGAAAAGCTTTTGATTTCTCCTTCATACTTGAATGAGATCCTTGCTGGGTACAATAATCTGGGCTGTAGGTTATTTTCTTTCATCATTTTAAGTATGTCTTGCCATTCCCTCCTGGCTTGAAGAGTTTCTATTGAAAGATCAGCTGTTATCCTTATGGGAATTCCCTTGTGTGTTATTTGTTGTTTTTCCCTTGCTGCTTTTAATATTTGTTCTTTGTGTTTGATCTTTGTTAATTTGATTAATATGTGTCTTGGGGTGTTTCTCCTTGGGTTTATCCTGTTTGGGACTCTCTGGGTTTCTTGGACTTGGGTGATTATTTCCTTCCCCATTTTAGGGAAGTTTTCCACTATTATCTCCTCAAGTATTTTCTCATGGTCTTTCTTTTTGTCTTCTTCTTCTGGAACCCCTATGATTCGAATGTTGTAGCGTTTAATATTGTCCTGGAGGTCTCTGAGATTGTCCTCATTTCTTTTAATTCATTTTTCTTTTATCCTCTCTGATTCATTTATTTCTACCATTCTATCTTCTAATTCACTAATCCTATCTTCTACCTCTGTTATTCTACTATTTGTTGCCTCCAGAGTGTTTTAAATTTCATTTATTGCATTATTCATTATATATTGACTTTTTTTTATTTCTTCTAGGTCCTTGTTAAACCTTTCTTGCATCTTCTCAATCCTTGTCTCCAGGCTATTTATCTGTGATTCCATTTTAGCTTCAAGATTTTGGATCAATTTCACTATTATTATTCAGAATTCTTTATCAGGTAGATTCCCTATCTCTTCCTCTTTTGTTTGGTTTGGTGGGCATTTATCCTGTTCCTTTATCTGCTGAGTATTCCTCTGTCTCTTCATCTTGTTTAAATTGCTGAGTGTGGGGTGTCCTTTCTGTATTCTGGCAGTTTGTGGAGTTCTCTTTATTGTGGCGTTTCCTCACTGTGTGTGGGTTTGTACAGGTGGCTTGTCAAGGTTTCCTGGTTAGGGAAGCTTGTGTCGGTGTTCTGGTGGGTGGAGCTGTATTTCTTCTCTCTGGAGTGCAATGAAATGTCCAGTAATGAGTTATGAGATGTCTATAGTTTTGGGGTGACTTTGGGCAGCCTGTATCTTGAAGCTCAGGGCTGTGTTCCTGTGTTGCTGGAGAATTTGCTTGGTATGTCTTGCCCTGGAAATTATTGGCCCTTGTGTGGTGCTTGGTTTCAGTGTCGGTATGGAGGCATTTGATGAGCTCCTGCCAATTAATGTTCCTTGGAGTCAGGAGTTCCCTGGAGTCAGGGTTTGGACTTAAGTCTCCTGCTTCCGGTTATCGGTCTTATTTTTACAGTAGTTTCAAAACTTCTCCTTCTATACAGCACCATTGATAAAACATCTACATTAAAGATGAAAATTTTCTCTACGGTGAGGGTCACTCAGAGAGGTTCACAGGGTTACATGGAGAAGAGAAGAGGGAGGGGGGAGGTAGAGGTGACCCAAATGAGATGAGGTGAATCAATAGTGGAGAGAGTGGGCTAGCCAGTAGTCACTTCCTTATGTGCACTCCACAACTGGACCACTCAGAGATGTTCACGGAGTTATACAGAGAAGAGAAGAAGGAGGAAGGTGACAGAGGTGGCCAGAAGGATAAAAGGGGGGAATGAAAAGGAGGGAGACAGATCCAGCCAGTAATCAGTTCCCTAAGTGTTCTCCACCGTCTGGAACACACAGAAATTCACAGAGTTGGGTAGAGTAGAGAGGGGTTAGGGAGGAGACACAGGCGACCTGGTGGAGAAAAAGGAGAGTCCAAAGCGAGAGAGAGCACTCAAGCCAGTGATCTCACTCCCTAGTGAAAAATGGGTCCTGAAGATTGGGTCCTTAAAGGTACAAAATTGGTAACAAATACATAAAAGCAAAAATTAAAAATCTAGAGTAGAGTTTGGAATTTCAAAAATACGATGTTAAAGAAAAGAAGAAGGAAAAGAAAGAGAGAAAAAACGAACAAACAAAAACAAACAAGGTCGCGAAAATTATAAAGAAAGTACAGGTACAAAATTGATAACTAATACCAAAAAGCAAAAATTAAAAATCTAGAGTAGAGTTTGGAATTTCAAAAATACGATGTTAAAGAAAAGAAGAAGGAAAAGAAAGAGAGAAAAAACGAACAAACAAAAACAAACAAGGTCGTGAAAATTATAAAGAAAGTACAGGTACACAATTGATAACTAATACCAGAAAGCAAAAATTAAAAATCTAGAGTAGAGTTTGGAATTTCAAAAATACAATGTTAAAAAAAAAAAAAAAGAAGAAAAATAAAGAGAGAAAACAAACAAACAAATACAAACAATGTCACAAAAATTATAAAGAAAATACAGGTACAAAATTGATTATCAAATGCCAAAACGCATAAGTTAAAAATCTAGAGTAGAGTTTGGAATTTCAGATATACAATGTTATATAAAAGAAGAAGAGAAAGAAACAGAGAAGAAGGAAAAAAAAAGTCACACAAATTATATAAAAAAAAACTATAGGTACAAAATTGATAACATATACCAAAAAGCGAAAGTTAAAAATCTAGAGTAGAGTTTGGAATTTCAATAATACAATGTTAAAGAAAAGAAGAAAAAAACAAAAACAAAAACAAAAACAAAAAAGCAAGGTCAAAAATTATAAAATATATATATATGAAGTTTGCTGGAGAAGAAAAAAATAGGTTCTTTTTTTTTTTTTTTTTTGCAAAGTAATAGGTTATAAAAGTGAAAATTAAAGGAACAATAGAGGACTTAAAAATTTTTTTTTAATTAAAAAAAAGAAAGAATGATCGTAAAAATAATAAAAATATATCTAGGACTTTCTTGGTTTTTTTGTGGGTGTTGTGGGTTCAGTTCATTTTTGGCTAGTTCCTTGGTCAGACTTATATTTCTCAATATAGGCCCCTTCCTATGTAGTCCGTAGTAAACACAGGGTTTTGATCTATTGCCTGTAGCTTCCAAGGCGTTTCCCTCTGTTATATCTTCTTCTGTTTGCTAGTCTCTTCAGTATCTGGTTTCCGCCCTGACACAAAGGGCACGGTGGAGGACACTTTTTTTTTTTTTTTTTTTAGGCTTACTTGTTCAGTCCTGCTGTGGGGAGGGAGGGAGGGGTACTGCAAACAAATAACACTGGCGTGGGCTCGCAGTGCCTCAGCCACCCTGGGTCTGCCTCAGCTCACGGCGCATGTAGCCTCCCTGTCCACACTGCTCGGACTCTAGGTTGTTCCGCCGGGAACAATCCGAGGCCGGCCCTGGGCAGCATGCACCTCCCAGGTCCAAGCCGCTCAGGTTCAGGCACTCGGGTAGTCCTCAGAGGCGCAGACTCAGCTGGGCCTGCGTTTTGTGCTCTTCCCAGGTCCGAGCAGCTCAGGTGATGAGGTGTTTGGCGATCGCCAATGCTGCGACTTATCGCCTCCCCGCCACTCGGTTATCTGGGTGTAAAACCGGCGCACCTTCTCAGGCAGATGTTGACCGTCCAGACCCCCAAGAAGTTTTAGTTAGCAAAGAAGCCTGCTTGCAGTTTTATAGATAATGTCTCTCTGGGGCTGCGATTGCCCCCTTCCGGCTCTGGCTGCCTGTCACCGGAGGGGGAAGGTCTGCAGCCGTCTATCTCTGTTCAGTCCTTTGTTCCGTGCGTGGGCCTGGCGGTCTTAGGTTGGGGCTGGCTTTTCGCGTGGTAGATATCCCACAGTCTGGTTTGTTAGCCCAAATTATTTCATTCAGATAGCGCTCAGGGTATTCAGGCCAGATTCTTACTCTCAGCGATGCAGCCCACGCCGCGCCTCCCTGCCCAGCCCCCGCTTGCTAATGGCGGATGCAGGCGTCTGTGCTGCTTCTCTGCTGGGGGAGTTACCGTAGGGCTCGCAATCTGTGAGTTTTAATTGTTTATTTATTTTTTCTCCCTGTTATGTTGCCCTCTGTGCTTCCAAAGCTCGGCACAGATTCGGCAGTGAGAAGGTTTCCTGGTGTTTGGAAACTTCTCTCTTTTTAAGATTCCCTTCCTGGGACGGAACTCCATCCCTCCCTCTTTTGTCTCTTTTTTTTGTCTTTAATATTTTTTCCTACCTCCTTTCGAAGAGTTGGGTTGCTTTTCTGGGTGCCTGATGTCCTCTGCCGGCATTCAGAAGTTGTTTTGTGGAATTTACTCGACGTTTAAATGCTCTTTTGATGAATTTGTGGAGGAGAAAGTGTTCTCCCCATCCTACTCCTCCGCCATCTTGGCTCCTCCCCTACTCCAGTATTCTTGTCTGGAGAATTCCATGGACAGAGGAGCCTGACGGGCTATAGTCCATAGTGTCACTAAGAGTTGGAGAGGACTGAGTGACTAACACTTTCACTTTTAATTTATTTGAAGAGATTGTCTTTTCCTCATTATGTGTTCCTGGCACTCTTTTCAAAAATTATATGTGTGTGTTTACTTAATGTTTTTAAAATGTCCATACCCAAAACTACCTATATTTAATAAGCTATGATGAGCTGTAATGGAAAATACAAAAATGAATATATATATATATATATATAATCGAATCACTTTGCTATACAGCATAAATTAATATATTATAAATTAACTGTATTTAAATAATTTAAAAAGATAAGTTTTTTTTTTTTCTTTTTTGTTCCTCTAATATGACTCTTGAGAGTCCCTTGGACTGCAAGGAGATCCAACCAGTCCATTCCGAAGGAGATCAGCCCTGGGATTTCTTTGGAAGGAATGATGCTAAAGCTGAAACTCCAGTACTTTGGCCACCTCATGTGAAGAGTTGACTCATTGGAAAAGACTCTAATGCTGGGAGGGATTGGGGGCAGGAGGAGAAGAGGACGACAGGATGAGATGGCTGGATGGCATCACTGACTCGATGGATGTGAGTCTGAGTGAACTCTGGGAGTTGGTGATGGACAGGGAGGCCTGGCGTGCTGTGATTCATGGGGTTGCAAAGATTCAGACACGACTGAGTGACTGAACTGAACTGAATATTAAAAAATACTAAATGCTGTGATAGCAATTTTTAAAGAGAATCATCCATGGAATTAAACCCAAGTAACTCTAGACACAAAAGGGACTTTTATTAAGAGAGAAAAGGGGATTTAGTTTTTCACCCTATGAGAGCTCCTTGCAAAGTAAAAGTCATTAAAAATATTCTTCAAGACCCTAGGTTCAGAAAAAAAGAAGCAATATCATTGATCATCACATATATAATTAATACCTATTAGACGTGGCAAACTTTATGGTCATAGTATCTTTGTTCTTAGATACTGTTGGTCATATATATATATATATATATATATATATATATATGATGTATTAAGTGGCAAATTACTGATTAAGAGTACAACCTCCAATACCAGCACTGTTCCTTTGGGAAAATATAACTCAATTTACAATGAATTGCTTTCTTTGCAGTTTATAGGAATGCACTGTGGCAAAAAGTAGAGATTACCTGTCTGTTCTGTAAGTGCCTAATTTAGCATGACAATACAGAAGTTAGCCGGCCATTGAAAATCCTGTATTTGGGGGCAAAATACTTAAAGAGTTTTTGATCTTCAATTTCATGTCCTTCAAAAACTGTTCCACAATTTACAGAAAATTATGTATGTAAAGTCTCTAGTATAGCACCTATATCACAATAGATGTTTAGCAACTTCTAGACATAACTATTCCAATGGTTATATTATGTCAATGTGTCACCATTGCCATATTGCTTCACCAATACATGCAATACAAATACAATACAGGTAAAATATAAAGTGCACCTTTTTCATTTCCACAAGAAAATTAGTTTTCTTTGGTTTTCTTATTTTTCATAGTCATAGCCTCCTTTTGCTGTTGAAGGAATCCTGAGTTGTGTATCATATAAAAAATATCACAAGCTCTCTGCTGAGACTGTGCCACAGTACTGCTGGTTTGGCTACTGCCTCTCTTGTATTTCCTTTGTACCAACAAAACCAGCCAACCACAGTCCCCCTTGGAACCTGTCAGATAATCAGATGTACTCATACTGAAATTTAACTCAGAAGCAGTTACATGTACAAAGAGCACCTGTGTTATCTCATATGATCCCAACAGTAGTCCTGTGAACTAGATATATTAGTGGTATTACCATTTTACAAATTAAGAAACTGAGAATCAAGAAAAATTAAGTAATTTACCCAAGGTCATAGAAAAAGTGCCACACCCAGAGCTAGAAATATCAATCACTCCACCACACTGTTTATTCATTTTGGCATTTGTTTAGTAACCTAATAAATTTTAGGAATCAGTGAACTAAAATGGACCAGAATGGGCGAATTTCAATCAGATGATCATTATATCTACTACTGTGGGCAAGAATCCCTTACAAGAAATGGAGTAGTCCTCATAGTCAACAAAAGAGTTTGAAATGGAGTACTTAGGTGCAATCTCAAAAACAACAGAAAGATCTGTTTGTTTCCAAGGCAAACGATTCAATATCACAGTAACCCAAGTCTATGCCCCAACCATTAATGCCAAAGAAGCTGAAGTTGAATCGTTCTATGAAGACCTACAAGACTTTCTAGAACTAACACCAAAAAAGAATGTTCAATTCATCATAGGGGACTGGAATGCAAAAGTAGGAAGTCAAGAGATACCTGGAGTAATAGGCAATTTTGGCCTTGGAGTACAAAATGAAGCAGGACAAAGGCTAACAGAGTTTTGCCAAGATAACACATTGGTCATAGCAAACACCCTCTTGCAACAACACAAGAGACGACTCTACACATGAACATCACTAGATGGTCAATACCGAAATTGCATTGATTATACTCTCTGCAGCCAAATATCAAGAATTTCTATACAGTCAGCAAAAACAAGACTGGGTAGCTGACTGTGGTTCAGGTCATGAATTCCTGATTGCAAAATAAATTGAAAAAAGTAGGGAAAACCACTAAGTCATTCAGATATGACCTAAATCAAATCCCTTATGATTATATAGTGGAAGTGACAAATAGATTCAAGGGATTAGATCTGATAGAGTGCGTGAAGAACAATGGACGAAGGTATGTAATATTGTACAGGAGGCAGTGACCAAAATCATCCCCAAGAAAAAGAAATGCAAAGAGGTAAATTGTTGTCTGAGAAGGCCTTAAAAATAGCTGAGAAAAGAAGAGAAGCCAAAGGGAAAAGGAGAAGAGGAAAGATATACCCATCTGAATGCAGAGTCCCAAAGAATAGCAAGAAGAGATAAAGCCTTCCTCAGTGATCAATGCCAAGAAATAGAGGAAAACAACAGAATGGGAAAGACTAGAGATCTCTTCAAGAAAATTAGAGATCCCAAGGGAACATTTCATGCAAAGATGAGCACAATAAACGACAGAAATCGTATGGACCTAATAGAAGCAGAAGATACTAAGAAATGGTGGCAAGAATACACAGAAGAACTATACAGAAAAGATCTAAATGACCAAGATAACAATGGTGGTGTGATCACTCACCTAGAGCTAGACATCTTGGAGTGTGAAGTCAACTGGGCCTTAGAAAGCTTCACTATGAACAAAGCTAGTGGAGGTGATAGGACTCCAGCTGAGCTATTTCAAATCCTAAAAGATGGTGCTGTGAAAATGCTGCACTCAATATGCCAACAAATTTGGAACTCAGCAGTAGCCATAGGATGGGAAAAGGTCAGTTTTCATTCCAATCCCAAAGAAGAGCAATGCCAAAGAATGTTCAAACTACCACACAATTGTACTCATTTCACATGCTAGCAAAATAATGCTCAAAATTCTCCAAGCCAGGCTTCAACAGTACATGATCTGAGAACTTCGAGATATTCAAGCTGGATTTAGAAAAGACAGAGGAATCGGAGATTAGATTGCCAGCATTCATGGGATCATGGAGAAAGCAAGAGACTTACAGAAAACCATCTACTTCATTGACTACATTAAAGCCTTTGACTGTGTGTCACAACAAACTGTGGAAAATTCTGAAGGAGATGGGAATACGAGACCACTTTACCTCCCTGCTGTGAAACCTGTATGCAGGTCAAGAAGCAACTGTTAGAACTAGACATGGAACAACAGACTGCTTCCAAATTGGGAAAGGAATATGTCAAGGCTGTATATTGTCACCCTGCTTATTTAACTTATAAGTAGAGTACATCATGTGAAATGTCGGGCTGGATAAAGCACAAGCTGGAATCAAGATTGCTGGGGGAAATATCATAAGTTGGTTTTTCAGATGACACCACCCTTATGGCAGAAAAAGAAGAACTAAAGAGCCTCTTGATGAAGGTGAAAGAAGACAGTGAAAAAGCTGGCTTAAAATTCAACATTCATAAAACAAAGATCATGGCATCTGGTCCCATTACTTCATGGTAAATAGATGGGGAAACAATGGGAACAGTGACAGACTTTTTCTTGGGCTCCAAAATCCCTGCAGGTGGTGACTGCAGCCATGAAATTAAAAGACTCTTGCTCTTTGGAAGGAAAGCTATGACAAACCTAGACAGTGTGTTAAAAAGCAGACACATTACTTTGCTGACAAATGTCCATCTCGTCAAAGCTATCGTTTTTCCAGTAGTGATATATGGATAGGTGAGTTGGACCATAAAGAAGGCTGAGCACGGAAGAATTTATGCTTTTGAACTATGGTGTTGGAGAAGACTCTTGAGAGTCCCTTGGACTGCAAGATCAATTCAGTCAATACTAAAGGAAATCAATCCTGAATATACATTGGTTGCACTGATGCTGAGGCTGAAACTCCACTACTTTGGCCACCTGATGCAAAGAATGGCCTCATTGGAAAAGACCCTGATGCTGGGAAAGATTGAAAGCGGGAGGAGAAGGGGACAATAGAGAATGAGATGGTTGGATGGCATCACCATCTCGATGGACATGAGTTTGAGCAAGCCCTGGGATTTGGTGATGGACAGGGAAGCCTGGCCTGCTGCAGTCCACGGGTCACAAAGAGTCAGACCTGATTGAGTGACTGAACAACAGCAACAACTGATGCCCGTGAATACTGGAGGCAGTTGCAACCACATGTGGCAGTGCAGATTCCATGTAGGGTCTTGTTGTGCTTGGATATATCAATTATTTTTTGTAGTCATCCTTTCCCTTTTCCTAGCTATTTCAAAAAGGTTTGTTGCTGGAGCTTTCTCAGTTTAGTTCATTGAGATAGATTGTGACAAAATCACAGGGGAAATGAAAATCACCTAGAGATCAGAGCACAGTAGCCCAAACTTGAAAAATTGATGAGTATTTAGATCACCCTCTTGGAGAGAGAGTGAATCAGGCTTTGCTTTTTCATTTATTGGCTTATTGAGGGCTAGTTGTATTATGTTAGTCTCTATCACTTGTGTTGTTGCTACCTGGGGTTCTAAATGTGTAAGAAATTAATATGCTGTTATCAGAGACCCTAAGAGGTAAACTGGTATAGAAGTTTGTATTTTTGGTTGTCCAGAATACTTGATATAGTTCCTGTCTTTAGGGAAAGTTCACCATCAATGTGTTTCCTCAGAAAGCAGATCCAAACATTTGAGTGGTAATACCAATTGCCCATTGGAGGAAAACGGGGGGTACAAAATGCATCGTCCGTGACTACTGGGGACAAGGCTGATGTTTTCCCCAGATGAAACAAATGCTGCAATTTTAGGTTTTGCCCTGTCTGTGCAGTACTCTGATTTGATTCTCTAACATTTCTGGAGAATCTTTAAGCTTACATACTTTTTTACATAATGCATGATCAAATTTATTTTGATAAGATGGTTCACAGTAATAATATCAGACAAAATGAATTTGATCACAAGTTGATTCAGGCATCACATGTTCAAAAATAGGGTGATTTCAATTTTTCAAATTAACTGAGATAATCTATTGTCATATTTATTTTGCTAGCAAAATATTATGCTGTATCTTTAGCAGTGTTAAAAATAATTTTACCTTAAATGAGAAGCCTGTCAATGATAATAAAAGTGGTTAAATGAGCTTACATACTTTAATAAACTGTTTTTAAAAAATATGAACTAGGTAGTTTGTCTTTGCTTTTTGCAAGTAAAAACACTGACTGATAAAGGGTTGTTGTTTAGTCACTAAGTCACATCTGACTTTTTTGGAACTGTATGGATTGTAGTCCACCAGATTCCTCTGTCCATCAGATTTTTCAGGTTAGAATACTGGAGTGGGTTGCCATTTCCTTCTCCAAGGGATCTTCCTGACCCAGGGATCAAGCTCATGTCTGTTGCATCAGCAGGTGGTTTCTTTATCACTGAGTCACCAGGGAAACCCCTTAAAGGTTGCTATGTGGCTTAAATGAGCCAGCCTACATAAAGCACTTAGTACAGTTCCTGGTTAGGGCTTCCCAGGTGGTTCGAGTTGTAAAGAACCTGCCTGCCAATGTAGGAGACATAAGAGATGAGAGTTTCATCCCTGGGTTCAGGAAGATCCCCTGAAGGAGGGCATAGCAACCCACTCCAGTATCCTTGTTTGGAGAATCCCATGGACAGAGGAGCCTGGCAGGCTACAGTCCATGGGGTTGCAAAGACTCAGACATTACTGAAGCAACTTAACACACACACACACACACACACACACACAGAGTTCCTGGTTATTATTATATAATAACTGTACACTATATGAGAGTGAGTTGTGAGTGAGTTATAGAGTGATCAGAAAGAATATAAAAGAAAACAATGGTTACCTCTGCATAGTGATATTACTTGAGAATATTTTAATACATATTTATGGGACTTCCTGAGATAGATAATAAAACGCAAGTAGCAAAAGTAAATACAGTAGCAAAAAAAAAAAAAAAAGAAGAACACAAATATAAATGAAGTTTGAGTGTTTTATACCATTTCAGAACTGAAAGAATCCTTTGAATTATGTTGGCTTCCCTGGTAACTCAGCTGGTAAAGAATCTGCCTGCAATGCAGGAGACCCTGGTTTGATCCCTGGAGAAGGGACAAGCTACCCACGCCAGTTTTCTTGGGCTTCCCTGGTGGCTCAAATGGTAAAGAATCCGTCTGCAATACAGGAAACCTGGATTTGATCCCTGAGTTGGGAAGATTCCCTGAAGAAGGGACAAGCTACCCACTCCAGTATTCTGGTCTGGAGAATTCCATGGAGAGGCGAGTCTGGTAGGCTACAGTCCATGGGTCACAAAAGAGTCAGACATGACTGGGCAAATTTTAGTTTCACTGTAGCTGCTGCTGCTGCTAAGTTACTTCAGTCGTGTCTGACTCTGTGCGACTCCATAGACAGCAGCTCACCAGGCTCCACCATCCTTGGGATTCTCCAGGCAAGAACACTGGAGTGAGTTGCCATTTCCTTCTCCAATGCACGAAAGTGAAAAGTGAAGTCACTCAGTCGTGTCCGACTCTTCGCAACCCCATGGACTACAGCCTACCAGGCTCCTCCATCCATGGGACTTTTCAGGCAAGAGTACTGGAGCAGGTTGCCATTGCCTTCTCCATTCACTTTAGAATTACTGCCAAAGTTAAAATGAGGACATTTTTTAAATTCTATATGCAAAGGAGAAAAACAAATATAATAAAAAATTTGGCCTAAACCTTTTCATAGTAAACATTTAATATTATGAAGAAATAATGATTTGAATCTTCGTAGGTTAATAGAACATTCATGTTCCATAATACAGGACTTGTATTAGGTTGGTGCAAAAGTAATCACGGTCTTTTGCATTGCTGAAACTTACCATTTAATATTGGAATACTTTCTAAATAAATGTGATTATATGTCATTTTAACGTGCATTTTTTGCTTTATGATTTTTGCTAATGACTGATTACTTGCTGTGTATTTTATATTTATTTTAGGCCAAGGAATTGATGTTAGATGAAAAGCAAATTTGAGCATTTTTCTTATTCGAATTCAAGACGGACTGTAAAGCAATGGAGACAACTTGCAACATCTACAACACATTTGGCCCAGGAACTACTAAGGAACATACAGTGCAGTGGTGGTTCAAGAAATCTGCAAAGGAGACAAGAGCCTTGAAGATGAGGAGTGCAGAGGCCAGCCCTCAGAAGTTGACAACGACCAACTGAGAGCAATCATCTAAGCTGGTCCTCTTACAACTACACGAGAAGTTCCTGAAGAACTCAGCGTCAACCATTTTATGGTCATTTGGCATTTGAAGCAAAGTGGAAAGATGAAAAAGCTCAATAAGTGGGTGCCTCATGAGCTGACGGAAAATCAAAAAAATTGTCATTTTGAAGTGTCTTCTCTTATTCTATGCGACAACAACAAACCATTTCTTGGTCGGATTGTGATGTATGACAAAAAGTGGATTTTGTACAATTGGTAATGACCAGCTCAGTAGTTGGAGAAACTCCAAAGCACTTCCCAAAGCCGAACTTGCACCAAAAGTCATGGTCACTGTTTGGTGGTCTGCTGCCTGTCTGATCCACTAAAGCTTTCTGAATCCCAGCGAAACCATTACATCTTAGAAATATGTTCAGCAAATTGATGAGATGCACCAAAAACTGCAACACCTGCAGCTGGCATTGGTCAACAGAAAGGGCCTGATTCTTCTCCATGGCAACACCCACGCAACCAATACTTTAAAAGTTGAATGAATTGGGCTATGGAGTTTTGCCTCATTCATCATATTCACCTGACCTCTCAACAACCAATGACCACTTTCTCAAGCATCTTGACAACTTTTTGCAGACAAAATGCTTCCACATCCAGCAGGAGGCAGATAATGCTTTCCAAGAGTTTGTCAAATTCCAAAGCACAGATTTTTTATGCTACAGGAATAAACTTATTTCTTGTTGGAAAAAATGTGTTAATTATAATGGTTCCTATTTTGATTAATAAATGTGTGTTTCCGCCTAGTTATAATGATTTAAAATTATGGTCTGAAACCATAATTACATATGCATGAACATAATAGTAAGATTAATAGAGAATCCATTTATAAAATTTTAGATATTTGAACCTTAACATGATGGCTACCAGTTTACATTCTCACTCTCCTGCAATATGTCAGAAAACTGGTCCTCCTTACATATTTCAGTAGATAGCAACTATATTTTCATTTCCATAGGGCAAAAACTTCCAACTCATATATTGAATACATTTTTTTCATTCCCTCTCAGCTATCATACTGGTCCAAGTCACCATCATCTCTTGAAATAGCCTCTCCACTACATCAACCCTTGCCTCCCTGAATGAAGCACCCAGAATCATTCCAGTGAAAAGTAAGGTCTGATCAGATCTTATCTTTGTTTCAAACAACTCCTTTGTTCCAAACCCTCTGATGGCTTGCCCTTTCATTCAATAAAGAGAAAGCCCTTACAATGACCTATATTAGTGATATAATTCATAAAATAATAAGTGAACACTGTTCTTATAGAACATTATGTTTACACATTTATCATGCATATACATATATAACTGTATATATACATATGCTGCTGCTGCTACTGCTGCTGCTGCTGCTGCTAAGGCACTTCAGTCGTGTCCGACTCTGTACGACCCCATAGATGGCAGCCCACCAGGCTCTGCCATCCCTGGGATTCTCCAGGCAAGAACACTGGAGTGGGTTGCCATTTCCTTCTCCAATGCATGAAAGTGAAAAGTAAAAGTGAAGTTCCTCAGTCATGTCTGACGCTTCACGACCCCATGGACTGAAGCCTTATATGTATAAAAACTATATATGTATCTATAACCACGGTTGACTCTCTGTATCCACAGGTTCTGCAGATTCAACCAACCATGGATCAAAAATATTCGGGAACAAAAAATTCCAGAAAGTTCCAAAAAAGTAAAACTTGAATCTATTGCACTGGCAAATATTTCCACAGCATTTACACCATCCACCCCAACTTCACGTCCTCTCTTCTCCCTCCTGCCAATAAGCTCCAGCCAGACTGGCCTACTCTGTTTCTTATCTTCAAAATTTCAAGCACCCTCTCACTTTAGGGTCTTAATCCTTGCTGTTCCCTCCACCTGGAACATTCTTACTAAAAATACTTGCATGTATCAATCCCACACTTCCATCAAGTGTCTGTTCAAAGGTCATAACAAAGGAGCCTTCGCTGGTCATCCTACATGAAATCAGATCACCTCCCTGCCACCAACTCCCCATATCTCCTTCCTTTTGCTTTACCTGTGCTACAGCATTTGTCTTCATATGACATTTTAAATATTTTGCTGTCTGATTGGCCTCCCCCCAATAGTAAATAACCCACATGAGGACAGGGATTTTTTTTTTTAATTTTGTTCCTCTTCTATATGCTAAGCAATCAGAAGTACAAGTGATCAAAAATATTTGTTGAATGAATGAAAGCATCTCACTAAAAATCTCCAACTCAGACGAATGATAGAAAATGATTAACTGTCAACTGGCTGAGTAAGTTTTAAGCAGAACTATGTAAGAATTAAATTGATTGAATAAACAGGCACACAAGGCAAATAGAGTTTTAAATAATTTATAAATAGTAAGGGCCTGTCCTGATGATGGTTTATAAATTATTAACCTACTCTATTCTTAGCAGGATTTAGCAATCAACTGAGACTAATTTTTAGATATGAAGTTCTCTGAATTCACTGAAATATCTCTTTGAGCTAGTATAAAAATTCAAAGGCAGGAGAATTTTTTACATTTTTACAGTTTCATGGAACTGTATCATATCTCCACATCTTCACCTTCCTTCCTTCCTCTGCTCTCTCTTTCTTCCTCCTTCCCTTCATTTCTTACCCTCCTTCCATTCCTTTCATTTTATCTCATGTTATTTATCATTAAAATATTCAGGCATTGCAATTTAGTGCTAAATAAACCCTGAAATGACTTCTCTCTCTATTTTTACTAAATAGAGTATTAGTCATTCAGTCGTGTCCGACTTTTTGTGACCCCATGGTCTGTAGCCTGCCAGGCTCCTCTCTAGGCAAAAATACTGGAGTGGGTTGTCATTTCCTCCTCCAGGAGTTACTAAATAGAAGCACCATGGATTTCTATGCTCTCTATTCACTTCTATAATAAACAAGTCATCCACATTCTATACTAAACAAGTCATCCACATCCCTATAAACAGGAAACATTGGAGATCTTCAGAGAACAAATGACCACACTCAAACATACTGTTCGGAAATGGTTAGATAGGATTGAAATGGGAATAATGTAACAGATTTTAGAAAATCTCCTTTGGCTAAAATATATCAAGGACTAAACCTTTCTGGCAAAGATAATAGCATGTAAAAATAACATGTTACCTGAACAAGTGTTCTTTTAAACATGAAAGTTGACTTTTTATTGGACTACTATTATTACTAGGACTTCTCTGCGCATTTGATTATATATATGCTTCCCCGGTAGCTCAGCTGGTAAAGAATCCACCTGCAATGCAGGGGACCTCGGTTCGATTCCTGAGTTGGGAAGATCTCTTAGAGAAGGGATAGGCTACACACTCCACAATTCTTGGACTTCCCTGGTGCACTCAGATGGTAAAGAATCCACCTGCAATGTAGGAGACATTGGTTGGGAAAATCCCCTGGAGGAGAGTATGGCAACCCACTCTAGTATTCTTGTCTGGAGAATTCCCATGGACAGAGGAGCCTGGTGGACTACAGTCAATGGGGTCTGAAAGAGTTGGACATGACTGAATGACTAAGAACAGCACATATATGTATATACATTTGGTGAAATATATATATACACACACACATATATATGTATACTAAAATAAAATCTTCATTCCCAAGGAGCTCACAATCTAGAACTCCTTTGCCCAGTTAGGTAGGACCAAGTGTATGTATACAAAATGGGGAAATACAAAGAAATTACTGATAATTGTTTCTGTTAGAAGCCATTGCTATGAATTATAAAATTATGGACATATGCTCACATTCTCCTCTTGGAAAATAAATATGCAATTCACACATGTTCTTCCTTAGCTGTCTTTCCACTAAAGATGATGTGTGATATAGATGAGTCATGGAACCCTGAATGCTTTGCATGGTGCCCAACCCACAGCCAGTGCTAAATAAATGTTAGTTGAATAAATGGGCAATCAATTAATATTTGAACTATAGTATATGCATGTCTTATAACTTAAATATTAGAAAAAAATTGCTCAAAATATCCACATTTTCATTATTACAGTGTGAAAAAAATATTTTTGAAATGTCTCCAGCCACATCATTTTTTAACTCACATTTGTGTGTGCTGTTCGTTTCCTTTACTCATTTGATATTAACAAAAGCCTTGAAGATAAAAGGTTAGGAATAATATATACTTGTTCTTAAATATGAAGAATGAAAAGTCAGAAAAGTCACGTGACTTGTCCTAGGATATTGAGGGTTCTGAATCTGACCTTGACTGCAGGTCTGCTGGCTCCTTGTTTAAGGCAAATTTAGTGACATCCAGTACTCTTTCAGAAGTTTTATGACACTAAGTCATCTATAAGTTTAGTATTTTCATTACTCAGATCACTGCACTTCTTCTTTAAGTGGTAGTCTGACAAAATAGTGAAAGAAGTAAATACTGTTAAATCGAAGAGTATGTTAGTGGTCACTGAGCACAATGAATCATTATCCAGTGTTGCTGTGTTACACAGAGTTGGTGGTGGTTTAGTCATTAAGTTGTCTCCGACTCTTGTGATCTCATGGACTGTAGCCTACCAGGCTTCTCTGTACATGGAGAGGCATCTAGAAACGACTAACACTAAAGTCTTTGTAAGTTTTCAGCCATACATCCACCCTCCACTCTTTATCCTTTAACACAGATATGGTGAATTTCACTTAGAACAACTTTCTGAATTGTCTTCAAAAGTCTAAGCTAGAAAATCAAAAGTCAGATCAAAACTGTCTACAGAAAATTAACTCATTAAAATTCTCACAGGAGATTTTTGAGTTCAGTGGCTTGCATAAGATGAAATGGACCTTGTTTTTTTTTTTTTTAAATTCATACATATGTAAATAAAACAATCAGACTCTCTAGGCACCCAGGAAATTTTCATGTCTTCTTTTTCTGTGTGTAGGTAAAAAAATGAAGCACATTTCTTAAAAAAACATAGGACATTTAAACATTTTTATAATTATTTTGCACACCCCATTGTGCTTTAAATAATTTTTGCAGTTAAGCAACCTATTAATGTTTCAAAATATATTTTCCAAACAGATTACACTGTCCCAATGGCAATGGAACATGATAGGCTTTCAGATTAAATTTAACTCTGAACCAAAAGATTTGATACAGATTCTCTTTCCTAGAAACCAAGAATCCTCAGGGGTGGGTTTTATTTCCATTTCTTCTCACTATAATGCTCTAGAATTCTGGATTCAACCTGACATTTTATCCTTTCTTATCTGTGAAATGGGTCTCATTACCAGAAGTGAATTCAGGTTTGTGGGACCCAAAATTTACACATTTGAAGAGGTCTTCTTTAAGAAACACAATACCAAAGTATGTACTCTATAAGACTTTGACAGTGACCTGAGAGACAATGGCTCTTAATCATGTTCACAGTTATACCTACTTCTGCTAATAGCCATACCATCTGACATTAAGGTAAGATGCCGTATATGCTGAAGGGACATTCACAAATAACAAACTTTTATTCTTTTACCTGTCCTATACTTCTGAAAGAATTGATAGTTATAGTACATTTCCTGTCCTGCAATCCTATCTTTCTACACGTCATGTAATTTAGCAGTCACTTTAGAAGAACAGGTTGGTTTCTACCTATAGGTGAGAGATTAAGACCACATCTACTCAGTCACCCTATTTGCATCGTGCATGCCAGAAAGTAGAGAAACATGATATTGATTATAATAAAGCATTAACTTAGATATAGAAATTCCATTCACAAGCCATTTATAGAGAGTTACAAGTGTGCAAAGTCACATAGGTATATAGGTGGGTAAATAAAGTATCTAAAAGGTTGCTTGTTGGTATTAGAGACAGATTGATATCTACAAGTTAAAAGTATCACAGTTTATAAAAAATGACAGGGATTTCCTTGGCGGTCCAATAATTAGGACTTCATGTTCTCATTGCCAAGAGCCTGGGTTTGATTCCTAATCAGGGAACTAAGATCTCACATGTGGCCAAAAAAAAAAAAAAAAGGAAAAAATACAAGCTGAGAGCTTTAAAGAGTGTACCAGTGGAAACAATTCAGAACTTTACTTGGAAAAAAAAGCAACCCAGTATCTTTAAGATGGAAGGCTGAGGGAACTTGTTTTAAACATACATACAATGAAAAAGGGGGTGACCCGGACTGAGATTTCACTGGACAAGCAGGTGTTCTCATGTGTCTGGGACAACTTTGTGTGCCTTTGTGAGTTCAGACTCACGGTATCATCCTCCATCAGAATAGTTTTTAATAACCCTGGAGGGACTGCTGAAGTCCCAACACATCTTGAACCTGAAGCTGTTTTCAACATGTTGAGAGGCCAACCCGAATGTACTCAGATTCTTAATTTTCTTTATTAGCACCAAATATGAAAACACTGAAATAAAGCATTTAACATAAATTCACATAGTTGTGGCAGTTCGCCACACTAATTCAACTTGCTGCTGTCAAGCACTCTTGTTAGTCAGAGCTAAAAATAAACAGTATTCTTCAAAATGATTCATTAGGTTATTTCCTAATCAATGTTAAAATCCTGACAAAATGGCATTGACTTCAAAGGCTTAATAACTTCTAAAATAACAATTTTATTGTTTGCAAAGAAACTGTACATTCAATCTTGATTTAATTTATTTGGGGTGGCAACAGTTTCTTATTAATAACAAGAAATACTGAGTGTGAACAAAAATAAAACCGATCCATCCATTTTTGACAACAGACAGTAAATATCCACCAGTTTTACTAAATCCTCCACTGAATAACTTTCCTCTGTTGCTTTGATTTCTGCCAGTGGATGTGATTTGAAAAAACCTGAACTTGAGTAGAACTCTTCACTAGTCAAAAGTAAACATAGGCTCTGATATGAAAGAAAACAAATAAGAATTTGACTGCCATTTATTACCAGTCAGACTCCTCTGTTTGAAATTAGGTTATACACATCTCCCTTGGGTCAGTGCCCCTTGCAGTGGCACTCCAAAATTTCTACACAGGAAATGCTCAGGGCTTGAAATCTGATTGTAAGTCAGGGAGGAGAAAGTAAAGACCTCTTCTGACCTTGCACTGACAGTTTTTACTTAGTTTGTGTATTTTTGACAGTCAGAAACTCAGAAAAACCTTCCTAACACATCACCCCCTTGGTACTGCCAACTGTTTCTTGGTTTACCCTAAGAAGCCCACTCTTGATCTGTCTTCTCTCCTGCCAAAAGCTGGGCAGAGATGTTCATGATTGAGAAAGACTGCAAATGATCTCTCTCATTCTCTCTACAATCCATAATACACATGGGCTTCACTGGCTTAGCTTCCTATAGGATTTGAATGCTACTCTTTCATCTTTCATCCACTGTTTCAGGAACCAGTAACAGAAAATCCAACTCTGAATTTCTTCAGAAATACTGTTGCAAACATCATCCTTGGTTTCCAGCTGCCTTTATATAACAATAATCACCCAACACAATGACTGGCATTCTAAAAGTATGTTCATAGATAATGTTCTACTTCTCCCAGCAACACTGGGTCATGTGTTTGCTTCTGCTCATCTTCAGATGAAACTGAGGCTTGGAGAGGTTCACATACATAATAAGACTGCAGAAATAAGGAGGTGTGGCAAAGATAATAATAGGTGTTCATCAAACTGTCCTTGTGCTTCCTTCCAGGAGGCTAAGTACATTTGCCAACCTCTCTTGGAGTTAGATCTCATTCCATTGCAGGCAAACTTCCAGTGGCCTTTAAAGTCTCCCACACAATCCTCCAAGCCTTCATTTAACTTTCAGCTCCTGGCCAGATGCAGAGATTAAAGTGAATGTCACTGATGCCCTAGGAGTTGTTAGTGTCTGTGTGGAATAATCTGGATCTTTGAATGTCTACCTAAAGAAGGACACACCCTTAATCCTGCTAACACAGCTGGACTTGAAAATGAGTGAGAATGAAAGCTTTATTAAGAAAGCTGATGGAAGTTTTAGGATTTTTTGTTAAAGTAGGTGGAGCATCCTTGCTAGTACAGTGGAGCCAGTACTATCAGCCTTTCCCACCTTATTCAGCTCCATGCGCTCCCTTGCACTTTACATTCTAGGGATGACAACTTACCAGGACATCGTTCTCAGGTTCACCTGCCAACAAACTCTCAGTTTTTCTCCAAGTTTTACTTGTAAATGCTGTCTCAAGGGTAATGCTATCCTTGATGCCACTTTCCCCCTCTGTTCTCACCACATGCTGTTTATCCCTAAAACCTGGTAAGTTGCATGAGAATTTCCAAGTATGTGGTTGTGAGCAAGTCACTTTCCCTTTCTGAGCTTCCACTTATGTGCCAAGCTCTGTTGACCTTTTCACTTAATCCTCACAACATTTGAAGCACACACTAGCAGGATCTTCGGTTTAAGATGGAGAAATGGAGACCTAGATAATTGCTTGAAGCTCCACAGTTGTTATATAGCAGAATCTCAACTTTCACAGGATTGAATCAGAGGATTTTATCCCCATGACTGTCCACTTCACTATCTGGAGAGCAGAGGTCTAAATGATTTCGGTATCCCCTGTACTGAATATCCTGCTGTATCTAGTGTAGAGGGATGAACATATCAGAACCAGAATCAAGTTCCTCTGATTCTGGTTCCAAGCCTTTCCTCTACTATGTTATACTGCCTCCTACTACAGATGATTTTGAACTGTGGTATTGGAGAAGATTCTTGAGAGTCCCTTGGACTGCAAGGAGATCAAACCAGTCAATCCTCAAGGAAATTAGTCCTGAATATTCATTGGGAGGACTGATGCTGAAGCTGAAACTCCAGTACTTTGGCCACCTGATGCAAAGAACTGACTCATTGGAAAAGACCTTGATGCCAGGAAAGATTGAAGGCAGGAGGAGAAGGGGACAACAGAGGATGAGATGGTTGGATGGCATCACCGACTCAATGGACACGAGTTTGAGCAAGCCCTGGGAGTTGGTAATGGACAGGGAAGCCTGGCGTGCTGCAGTCCACAGGATCTCAAAGAGTTGGACACGACTGAGTGACTGAAGTGAACTACAGATGCAAATTTATCACAGAAACAAGTGCTTCCTTCATATCCGCTACATAGTAAGCATCAAGTAAATATTGGTGAATGAATTAAAGGGATCATAATAGCAAAACAAAAACAAAATCTAATCTTTATAACCACAAATTCCCTCCCAGGAAGATGGAACCTATCAAATAGAAATACATTTTATGCTTCTGAATATTTTTGTGGATCTTAGAGATGCAGGCTTGATGATCAAGCCTGGAGAGACAAACAAATCTGCATAAGAGAAGGTAAGAATCTGAAGTTCTCAGAGCAATTATGGATGGAGGTGGGGAGGTGAGAAGTAGGAGGGGAGAGAAGGAGAAAGCAGCAGGGGTGGGGGTGGCACAGTGGTGTGAGGTTAGAGGCAACATGGGAGAAGAGTGTTGATGAACACCCAGAGAAGGGTGGCCAGGGCACATTTTCAGAGTAGGAATGTCTACTGTTGAACTTGACACTGTGAACACTTTAAAAATGCAAATTCCTCCTCCATACGTCTATAATTTCAAAATTCTGCATCAAGTCTACTAGCTTTTCAAAGAGTTTCTGGCTTCTTTGCTGGAAAAAACATCCATGAGTCACATTTGAGTTGATTCTAGGAGGGAATAGAAAGACAGGACTCCTAGAAGCAGAATCCCAACATCAATGCTGCACATGAGAAGGGACATTCTCCACTGACTGGCAAAAGTCTTAGAAAGGGTGTCAGATGACAAGAAGATATATCATAAGAGTTCATGTCCATTTATCATGCACCCAGTGTCTTGGTGATGCCCACTGATCTCTGGGTTACTGGAAGTATTAGAAAGTCCTAATTTTTATAACATAGCAGGAATCTAAAGGCAGGTTTGCCTTCAATGAATGAGATGCTGCAAGAAAAAATATCTCATCATCAGCATGGGCAATGAATTACAAAGAGCTAAATATACTTTTATGGAGGGATGCCGAGGGAAAGGAGTTAGATATTTTAACATATTTCCTGAGAGGAGATGGAAAAAAAAAAAAGGCTGTGTACCTCACATTGAAGTGAGCAAGGAACAGCAAAATAGTAATTTCTCCCTTCATGCAGGATGAGGAGCCATGCTCATCTAGGAAGCAAGCAACTTTAAAGTAACAGCTTCATGCATCATGGAGAGAGAGACTTCCAGGCAGCAATCAGTAGGGAATGCATCTTTCTGGGGCCTTGCATTTAAAACTGCCTCCATGACAGTGGCATTGCTCCTTCATTTGAATGTATAGGCAGTGGCACAGGCGCTGGCAGAACTGAAAGTCACATCTCCAGCATTCACACAGATTGCCTAATTAACAGTGAAGAGCAGAAACTGTCAGGGCACCAGTAATATCTGCACTTTCAAGGCAGAGTTTCCCACATGTGCCAGCATAGAAGGTGAAAGCTCTCTGCAGTGCGTCTGCTCTAGGCAGCCGACGCTCTGATGTGGACACGATCTACATATGCACCTGCAGAACCCGGAGGCCCATCGCAGATCAGCCACACTCCTGGTGCAGCAGGCCCCACTTCACGGTGCTAGGGCCTTTGGTACAGTTTTGCTTTCTGGGCATTCAGCAGCATCCTTATGCTATGCTTACCCACCTCTTTCATATCTATTTTTAAAAGATGAAAACAGTTAACAGCAACAAACGACATCAGTTCCCTTCTGTTCCCAGTCTGGGAAAGGCACGATGTGAATCAGACCTTGAAGGGTTGAGCATGCCAGCCTGCCACTCGGTTTCCTAGCTGAGACCCAGCTCTGATCACCTGGACAGAAACAATAGGAGAGCCCCCTGTGTGTCTCAGCCAGCCCTCCTCTGTAACTTGTCGCACTGAGAAATGGGCAGGGAGGCACCGCCTCCCCCTGCCTCCCTTCCCAGCCTTCTGCTATTCTAGTTAAGGATCAGGGGACTGAAAGGAGACAGGAAGACATGAGAGGGAAAGAAGTGCTCAGCAGTTTAGCACCGATGATCACAAGCAGCTCCAACTGTCTAATCATGGGATTGGCCCGAGTTGAAAGGCAGCCTGGGCAGAGAGGACCACCAGCTATTCTGGGAGGCCTAGCCACCTGCCATTATGAGGGGTATGCCAGTCCTGTCACTGTCACGAGAGAACGCACAACACAACCTCTGAAGTCTAGCACTGGAAAGGGACACCAAAGGCCCCTTGATTCCCTCAGGGAAGGAGCGAGGAGATGCCTCTTGATATTTTTGTCCAGGTTCAGCTCATCGGGGGCTTCCTCTGTGGCTCAGCTGGTAAACAATCTGCCTGCAGTGTGGGAGACCTGGGTTCGATCCCTGGGTTGGCAAGATCCCCTGGAGAAGGGAAAGGCTACCCACTCCAGTATTATGGCCTGGAGAATTCCATGGACTGTATAGTCTATGGGGTCTCAAAGAATCAGACACGACTGAGCGAGTTTCACTTTCAGCTCATCAGTTCACAGGACCAGCTCTGTGACGCGTCCCCGGTCCCTGCAGCTCACAGCAATGCCTTCTCCCTCCAGATAACAGACTTCCAACCCAGTGGCTACAATATGAGCAGCAGTGTGGCACAGTGGTTCTCGTCCATCAGGTAGTGCTCCTCACATTCCTATTCAATGTTTGGAGGGTGAACCTTTCCCTCTCTCTCCCTGCACACCGGCAGCCAGCTATAAAATTACTCCCTTTAGGTAGGAGTCACGTCTCTTCCTCCATCTCTTCACAACCTTCTCTCTGCATGAGGAAGAGCCAGTCATCTCATGGGTTAGTAAGATTCAGACTCAAACCTCCCCAGTGAGAGGGGAGAATGAATGAAACATCTGTGCTCACTTGCACCCTCTACCTGCAGTTCTATCTACACTGTGAGGCAGCTGGGATCCTCCAGGCACAGGGATCTCAGTTCCAACTACTCCCAAGTGCAGGGCCCAGGGTCTAGACTTGCCAAGAAGGAATAGGAGGCCTGTTTTATGTCAAGTCAGCTACTTCAGCCATGAGAGAAGATATTTGTATTTCCTGACTTCAGTGCATATATCTCAGGGAAGACTATGGGAAGGAAGAAATATTCCTCTGCCCTTTTAGGTTCTTCTAACTGGTCTAAGAATTAGATTGACATAAGACAGATTAACAGAAAAAAAAATTACACAAAAGTTAAAAAACGTGTATACCTGGGAGAGACCCAGGAGAACTGAGTAACTCAAAAAAATGGCTGAAACCCTCACCTTAAACACCATCTTTAGCTAAAGACAAAAGAGGTAGTGATTTGAGACTTCCAAAAATGGGAGAAGGCAATTCAGAAGGAGATGGAAAAGCAAATGTTTGGTAAATAAATGTTTGCTGGGCCAGGCAGAGACAATGGGACCCAGAGAGGAATTTTAACAAGCAGACTTGGCTAGGTCTGTCCCTGTCTATATACGTAGTTCATACTACAGTCTTATATGTGAGAATAGGTCCCTTCCTGGAACAGGTCCTCCATCTATACTCTTTAGGCAGTTAGTGGGGAGGTCAAAGATTCTTCCTGAGTCCTTTGGGCCTTGATTGTTTGCAGCTTGAAACAACCTACATGTCAAATAGACATTCTTGGATGGCAAATTTCACTCCTTTACAAAAAATAGCTTAAAAAAACAACAACCCCAAAACACTATTCCCCCTTACACCCGGCAACAGATCATTTTAAACTATAGAAACTTGAGATCTAAGTAGCTTATGTAATTGCTCACTTGTTCCTTAACCCCTATGTTTCAGTTTCTTCAGCCTAATTTATTACATTTACACTAACTTTAGGCAGGAACTGTATCATCATTTTTTTTAAAATTAAGACAAGGTATAGGGCTGAGAATATTCAATAATGTATCAACACAGGAGATTTGCATTATTTAAAAATAATTCAAAGTAACTTTCTGTAAGGCAGGTACTGTAAAAAGCACTTTTATTTCACAACACACTGAATATTCATCACTGCTAAATAGGAATTCTCATACCCATTGTAAAGGCAATAAACAGTCTGAGAGAACCAAGGCAAATTGCTGAACTTCACACAACCAGAATGTGGCCAAGCTGGAATCTGAGCAAAGCTTTCTCTAAGTCAGCTTTTTGCATTTACCCACATTTTCTTACAATAGGTTGGAAAATTTCCTAATGATCTTCTAATCAGGAAAGAGGACAATCCCTCCCCCCATCTTTGCATGGCGACACCCCTCCATGAAGAACGACAGTGGCGAAAGAGCTAATCCTGAAGGCTATATGAGCCCATCATGGCATTTGGCACAGAGTAGGTATTTAATAGATTCTTGTAGGTTGAACAATAATGACAATTCTACCAAGAAAAAGTAAAGCATGACTCCATGTATTTTATAAACTATTGAATTACACTCCATTGGAGAAGATCTGTTATCCTTAAGACCAAAAAAAGAAAAAAAAGCAGTATTTTTCAAAAGATCAAAAAAATGTATCTAAAATCATTTAATTTCTGGTTTTCCTCCTACTGTGTTTGCTACTGTAACCACTGTGGCCTTCAGGGTCTTCATCTATACAGGGAGAATATTAATAATACCTGGCTCATCTTATAAGGTTGTAGATAGAGTGAAGGAGAGAAGATCCTTCTAGGGTATGCATCTATCACAGCACTTACGAGAATGTGATTTCATTATGTGGCTGCCTCCCACACTAGATTTTGAAATCTTTAAAGCAAAAAAAAATTGTATTCTACTTTGTGTTCACAGTATCTCTTAATATAAAAATCATTAAGTAATGATATAATTAATTCATAGAATAATGAACATACATTTCTCATAGAAGAGCATTATGACATTTATTTCTATACTTATTGTGTGCATATACAAGTCTATATATTGTATATTATTGATCCATATCTATAACTACATTTGCCCTTTGTACCTGCAAATTCTGTATTTGTGGATGCAACCAACAATGGATCAAAAAATACTTGGGGAAAAGAATTCCAGAACGCTCCATAAAGCAAAACTTGAATTGGCCGTGCACTGGCAACTATTTCCACAGTATTTACACTGTACCCACAGACCTCATTCTATTGTGCTTCACAGATACTATGTTTTTTTTGTTTGTTTTACAAATTGAAGGTTTATGGAAAATCTGTGCTGTCAGATGATTAGTATTTTTAATTTATGGTATGTACATGTTAGGCATAGTGCAATTGCATACTTAACAGACTACAGGACAGTGCAAATATAGCTTTTACATGCTTTGGGAAACCAAGAAATATGTGTGACTCACTGTATTCTAACCTTCACTTTATTGCAGCAGTCTGGAAGTGAACCCACAATATCGCCACAGTGTGCCAGTATTTACAAGCATATACAGAGCTCATTTACATTGTGTTAGGTGTTATATGTGATCTAGGGAGGATTTACCCCTTCATGGATCACAGCCTTGTGGTGGCAGAGGGGCTTGTGTAACTCAGTGAAGCTATGAGCCACACCACACAGGGGCACCCAAGATGGATGGGTCAGAGTACAGAGTTCTGACAAAACATGGTCCACTGGAGAAGGAAATGGCCACCCACTCCAAAACTACTCTCTAGGCAGTAGTTTTGCCTAGAGAACCGCACGGACAGTAAAAAACGCAAAAAGATATGACACGGGAAGATGAGTCCTCCAGGTGGGAAGGTGTCTGATATGCTACTGAGGAAGAGTGGAGAAATAGCTCCAGAAAGAATGAAGCAACTGGGCTAAAGCAGAAACAATGCGCAGTTGTGGATGTGTCTGGTGGTGAAAGTAAAGTTTGATGCTGTAAAGAACAATATTGCATAGGAATCTGGAATCTTAGATCCATGAATCTAGATAAACTGAATGTGGTCAGGCAGGATGCAAGATAAAATATCAACATCTTAGGATTCAGTGAACTAAAGTGGACAGGAATGGGTGAATTTAATTCAGAGGACCATTACATCTACTACGATAGATAAGAACCCTTTAGAAGAAATGGAGTAGCCTTCATAGTCAACAAAAGAATCTGAAATGCAGTACTTGGGTGCAATCTCAAAAACAACAGAAGGCAGTGACCAAAACTATCCCAAAGAAAAAGAAATACAAGAATGCAAAGTGATTGACTGAGGAGACTTTACAAATAGCTGAGGAAAGAAGAGAAATGAAAGGCAAGGGAGAAAGGTAAAGATATACCCAAGTGAATACAGAGTTTGAGAGAATAGCAAGGAGAGATGAGGGCCTTCTTGAATGAACAGTGCAAAGAAATAGAGGAAAACAAAAGAATGGGAAAGACTAGAGATCTCTTCAAGAAAACTGGATATCAAGGGAACATTTCATACAAGGATGGGCATGATAAAGGACAGAAATGGTACGGACTTAAAAGAAGCAAAAAGATACTAAAAAGAGGTGGCAAGAATACACAGAAGTATTAAAAAAAAAAAAAAAAAAGATCTTAATGACTGGGATAACCACGATGGTGTGGCCACTCACCTAGAGACAATCATCCTGGAGTGTCACGTCGAGTGGGCCTTAGGAAATATTACTATGAAAAAAGCTAATGGAGGTGATAGAATTCCAGCTGAGCTATTTAAAATCCTAAAAGATGATGCTATTAAAGTGCTGCACTCAACATGTGAGCAGATTTGGAAAACTCAGCAATGGCGATAGGACTGGAAAAGGTCACTTTTCATTCTAATCCCAAAGAAGGACAATGACAAAGAATGTTCAAACTAGCCTACAATTGTGCTCATTTCACATGCTAGAAGAGTAATGCTCAAAATCTTTCAAGCTAACTGTCAGCAGTACATCAACCAAGAACTTCCAGATGTACAAACTGAGTTTAGAAAAGGCAGAGGAACCAAAGATTGAATTGCCCACATTCTCTGGATCATAGAGAAAGCAAGGGAATTCCAGAAAAGCAACTACTTCTACTTCATTGACTATGCTAAAGCCTTTGACTGTGTTAATCACAAAAAACTGTGGAAAATTCTGAAAGAGATGGGAATAGCAGACCACCTTACCTACCTCTTTAGAACCTGTACACAGGTCAAGAAGCAACAATTAGAACTAGACATGGAACAATGGACTGGTCCCAAACTGGGAAAGGAGTGTGTCAAGGCTGTATACTGTCATACTGCTTATTTAACTTATACTCAGAGTTTGGTTCAGTTCAGTTCATTTGCTCAGTCTTGTCCAACTCTTTGTGACTCCATGTACTGCAGCACATGTCCATTGAATTGGTGATGCCATCCGACCATCTTATCCTCTGTCATCCCCTTCTCCTCCTGCCCTCAATCTTTCCCAGCATCAGGGTCTTTTCAATGAGTCAGCTCTTCACATCAGGTAGCCAAACTATCGGGGTTTCAGCTTCAACATCAGTCCTTCCAATGTATATTCAGAACTGATTTCCTTTAAGATAGACTGGTTAGATCTCCTTGCAAGTCCAAGGGACTCTCAAGAGTCTTCTCCAACACCATAGTTCCAAAGCATCAATTCTTCTGTGCTCAGCTTTCTTTATAGTCCAACTCTCACATCCATACATGACTACTGGAGAAACCATAGCCTTGACTAGACAGACATTTGTTGGCAAAGTAACGTCTCTGCTTTTTATTATGCTGTCTGTTGCTGCTAAGTCGCTTCAGTTGTGTCCAACTCTGTGCAACCCCATGGACAGCAGCCCACCAGGCTCCCCCGACCCTGGGATTCTCCAGGCAAGAACACTGGAGTGGGTTGCCATTTCCTTCTCCAATGCATGAAAGTGAAAAGTGCAAGTGAAGTTGCTCAGTCGTGTCTGACTCAGCGCCCTCATGGACTGCAGCCTACCAGGCTCCTCTGTCCATGGAATTTTCCAGGCAAGAGTACTGGAGTGGGTTGCCATTGACTTCTCTGAGTATGCTGTTATCACTTTAACTGTTTCAGCTGGGTTGAAACAGTGGTTGGTTATCACTTTACTCCAAAGAGTAAGCATCTTTTAATTTCATGGCTGTAGTCACCATCTGCAATGATTTTGGAGCCCCCCAAAATAAAGTCTGCCACTGTTTTCACTGTTTCTCCATCTATTTGCCATGAAGTGATGGGACTGGATGCCATGATCTTTGTTTTCTGAATGCTGAGCTTAAAGCCAACTTATTCACTCTCCTCTTTCACTTTCATCAAGAGGCTCTTTAGTTCTTCTTCACTTTCTGCCATAAGAGTGGTGTCATCTGCATATCTGAGGTCATTGATATTTCTCCCAGCAATCTTGATTCTAGCTTGTGCTTCATCCAGCCCAGCGTTTCTCATGATGTACTCTGCATATAAGTTAAGTAAGCAGAGTGACAATATACAGCCTCGACGTACTCCTTTTCCTATCTGGAACCAGTCTGTTGTTCCATGTCCAGTTCTAACTGTTGCTTCCTGACCTTCATACAGGTTTCTCAAGAGGCAGATCAGGTGGTCTGTTATTCCCATATTTTTCAGAATTTTCCCCAGTTTATTGTGATCCACACAGTCAAAGGCTTTGGCATAGTCAAAAAAGCAGAAATGGATGTTTTTCTGGAATTGTCTTGCTTTTTTGATGATCCAGTGGATGTTTGCGATTTGATCTCTGGTTCTTCTGCCTTTTCTAAATCCAGCTTGAACATCTGAAAGTTCATGGTTCACATATTTTTGAAGCCTGGCTGCTTGGAGAATTTTGAGCATTACTTTATTAGCGTGTTAGATGTGTGCACCCTGCTTACTTAACTTATATGCTAAATACATCATGCGAAATGCCAGGCTGGATGAATCACAAGCTGGAATGAAGATCACTGGGAGAAGCATCAAAATCCTCAGATATTCAGTTGATATCACTCTAATGGCAGGAAGAGAAGACGAGCTAAAGCGCTTTTTGATTAGGGTGAAAGAGGAGAATGAGGAAGCTGCCTTGAAAGTCAACATTAATAAAACAAGATAATAGCATCCAATCCCATAACTTCATGGCAAAAAGACAGGGCAAAAGCTGAAACAGTGACAGACTTTATTTTCTTGGGCTCCCAAAACACTGCCTACAATGACTATATCCATGAAATTAAATGACACTTGCTCCTTGGGAAAAAATCTATGACAAACCTAGACTGTGTATTAAAAAGCAGAGACATCACTTTGCCAGAAAGGGTATATATAATCAAAGCTATGGTTTTTCCAGAAGTCACAGACATATGTGAGTTTTGGAGCATAAAGAAGGCTGAGCACTGAAGAATTGATGTTTTTGAACTGTGGTGTTGAAGAATCTTGAGAGTCCCTTGGGATGCAAAGAGATCAAATCAGTCCATCCTAAAAGAAATCAACCCTCAATATTTATTGGATGAACTGATGCTCAAGATCCAATACTTTGGCCAACAGATATGAAGAGCTGACTTATTGGAAAAGACCTGGATGATGGGAAAGTTTGCAGGCAAAAGGAGAAGGGAATGACAGAGGATGAGATGATTAGATAGAATCACCTGACTCAGTGGACATGATTTTGAGCAAATTCTGGCAGATAGTGGATGCCAGGGAAATCTGTCATGCTGCAGTCCATGGAGTTGCAAAGAATTGGATACAATGTAACTACCAAAAAACAAGAGAGGATTTAAGGTATATAGGAGGATGTGCATAGGCTATATGCAAATACTAAACTATTTTACATAAGGGACTTGGGCATCCATGGATTTTTATATCTGCAGGGGTCCTGGAAGCAGTCTTCCATGGCTGACTTTATGTACATATAACTATGTCTATGTATATATCCATATGTACATATATATAAAACAAAGTGATTGAAATGTTTCCAAATTGACTTATTTTTTTTTTCTTCCAATTTTATTTTATTTTTAAACTTTACATAATTGTATTAGTTTTGCCAAATATCAAAATGAATCCGCCACAGGTATACATGCGCTCCCCATCCCGAACCCTCCTCCCTCCTCCCTCCCCATACCATCCCTCTGGGCCGTCCCAGTGCACCAGCCCCAAGCATCCAGCATCATTTTTAATTGAAAATTTTACTTTTAATTAATTTAATTTTATTTAAATTTATTTATTTTAATTGGAGGCTAATTACTTTACAATATTGTATTGGTTTTGCCATACATCAACATGAATCCACCACGGGTGTACATGTGTTCCCCATCCTGAACCCCCTTCCCACCTCCCTCCCCATACCATCCCTCTGGGTCATCCCAGTGCATCAGCCTCAAATATCCTGTATCCTGCATCAAACCTGGACTGGTGATTCCTTTCTAATGATCAGCTTCCCTGCCACTATCACACACTTACTTCATCAACTGTGCATTTGATGATGGTTGCACAGCTCTAGACATTTATAAAAAAATAAAAAAAGAATTGCATACATAAAATAATTTGATGATATGTGAGTTATACCTCAATCAACCTTTTTTCTTTTCTGAACGTGTCTGTTTCTTTCAAGGTGAAGAGAATCTTTACTTTTGTCTGAAGTAGATCAGAAGTTCTGGATTTAATCTAACACTTAAAGTCCCTATCAGGACGCTTTTGCCTGCTCTCAGCAGGCCCACCGTATTCTCTTTATTTCAACATTTGTATCCGGTTTACATATCAGCAGTAGGGAAAGGTCCCACGGACAGTAGGCTATACTCTGAACCTTTGCTGGTCTCCAATTAAGTGTGGAACCTCTGGTCCTGTCCTGTGATTGGCACGCCTAAATGTGACTGCTACCTCCCTGCAGTATGTTGTCCGGCATGCAGATACCTGAACTGCTGGTCCATAGCCTACGACTGCAAGACCTTTGCATTTGATGGCTTATTTTAATCAACCCCAGGCTAACTTCAATTCACCAGTTAACTCAACCATTAAGGACCCTGAGAAATCTTGGATTCTTCCTCACTCTGGGATGTGTGGGGTTGGTGGCACTTAAATCCAGATCTGGGACATCATTTTCAGGCGTGTCCAACCTTACACCTGTGGGGCACCTTGCAGCTCAGATGTCACTAGTTTAGGGACATTTTGATGATGCTATACATTTCTGCAGGCTATTTTCTGAGGTGCCCCATCCTGGGAATTATGCCACACTCTTTCTCCTCTGCAGTGTGTCTATACAGAGAAAGAAGCTATAATAAGATACCCCTGCAGGATCACTGTACCCTATTTTGGGAACCCTAATGAAAACTCAGCATTGGCCACAGGACTGGAAAAGGTCAGTTTTCATTAAATCCCAAAGAAAGGCAATGCCAAAGACTGTTCAACCTACCACACAATTGCACTCATCTCACACACTAGCAAAGTAATGCTCAAAATTCTCCAAGCAAGGCTTCAACAGTACGTGAACTGAGAACTTCCAGATGTTCAAGCTGGATATAGAAAAGGCAGAAGAACCAGAGATCAAATTGCCAACATCTGTTGGATCATGGAAAAAGCAAGAGAGTTCCAGAAAAACATCTACTTCTGCTTTATCGACTACACGAAAAACTTTGACTGTGTAGATCACATCAAACTATGGAAAATTCTGAAAGAAATGGGAATACCAGATCACTTGACTTGTATCCTGAGAATCTGTATGCAGGTCAGGAAGCAACAGTTAGAACTGGACATGGAACAACAGGCTGCTTCCAAATCGGGAAAGGAGTACGTCAAGGCTGTATATTGTCACCCTGCTTACTTAACTTATATGCAGTGTATATCATGAGAAACGCTGGGCTGGATGAAGCACAAGCTAGAATCAAGATTGCTGGGAGAAATATCAATGACCTCAGATATGCAGATGACACCACTCTTATGGCAGAAAGTGAAGAAGAACTAAAGAGCCTCTTGATGAAAGTGAAAGAGGAGAGTGAAAAAGTTGGTTTAAAACTCAACATTTAGAAAACTAAGCTCATGGCATCTGGTCCCATCACTTCATGGCAAATAGATGGGGAAACAATGGAAACAGTCACAGACTTTTTTAATTTTAGTCTCCAAAATCATTGCAGATGGTGACCACAGCCATGAAATTAAGAGACGCTTGTTCCTTGGAAGAAAAGGTATGACCAACCTAGACAGCATATTGAAAAGAAGAGACATTGCTTTGCTGACAAAGGTTCGTCTAGTCAAATCTATGGTTTTTCCAGCAGTCATACATGGATGTGAGAGTTGGACCATAAAGAAGGCTGGGCGCCAAAGAATTTATGCTTTTGAACTGTAGTGTTGGAGAAGACTCTTAAGAGTTTCTTGGACTGCAAGGAGATCCAACCAGTCCATCCTAAAGGAAATCAGTTCTGAATATTCACTGGAAGTACTGACGCTGAAGCTGAAACTCCAATACTTTGGCCACCTAATGCGAAGGACTGACTCATTTGAAAAGACTCTGATACTGGGAAAGATTGAAGGTGGGAGGAGAAGGGGACGACAGAGGATGAGATGGTTGGATGGAATCACTGACTCGATGCACATTAGTTTGAGTAAGCTCCATGCGTTGGTGATGGACAGGGAGGCCTGGTGTGCTGCAGTCCATAGGGTTGCAAAGAGTCGGACACGACTGAGAGACTGAACTGAACTTAACCTGAAAACTGGCTCTTTTCTTTCTTACCATAATAATCTTAATCCATTACCACCACGTCTTGTTCTTTCTGGCAATGGGTGACTCTACTGGAGGTGCAGGCTGAACACAAGGAAGAATGAAAAAAAAAAAGGCACTTCAACATATTTGAAAAATATTACCTATATTACATAATATTGAACCAATTTGGGTATCAGATTCAAATCATTAATTTCAAAGATTAACTTCAAATAATTGTTTACAAGGGTAGAGAGTCAACACGTCAGAATTAAAAACATTTGAATCAGTTCTAATGAGGTGGATGAAACTGGAGCCTATTATACAGAGTGAAGTAAGCCAGAAGGAAAAACATCAATATAGTATACTAACACATATATATGGAATTTAGAAAGGTAGTAACAATAACCCAGTGTACGAGACAGCAAAAGAGACACTGATGTATAGAACAGTCTTATGGACTCTGTGGGAGAGGGAGAGGGTGGGAAGATTTGGGAGAATGACATTGAAACATGTAAAATATCATGTAAGAAACGAGTTGCCAGTCCAGGTTCGATGCACGATACTGGATGCTTGGGGCTAGTGCACTGGGATGATCCATAGGGATGGTATGGGGAGGGAGGAGGGAGGAGGGTTCAGGATGGGGGACACATGTATACCCGTGGCGGATTCAATTTAATATTTGGCAAAACTAATACAATTATGTAAAGTTTAAAAATAAAATAAAATTAAAAAAAAAGAATTAATAAACCGCAGAATATACATATCACCTCGACACAGCAGCTGAAAGGGATATTGTTCCAAAGCCAAGGTGGATATCACTATAAACCACTATCATTTTATATGACTGCCAGATTTAAGATGATGGTTCTCAGTAGCTAATTTCAACTTACAGTCAAATATATGCAAATAATGGGATCATTAGCATGAGAGTAGACAAGAATATATGATAACAGAGAATCTGCAGGTGTCTCAAAAACAAAGCCTTTGTTTGAGAAGTGCTTTGCCATAAATATATCAGATGAGTCAGCTCCAAAATCTCTTTTTATCTGATCTATGTCTTTCAGAAAAGTTTTTGGTAATGCTGTAAACTTGTTTTGAACAATTCGAGACAGCTAGACAGCTACTAAAATCCACAGCATGTATATTAGAAAGAAAACCATGCTTGATGTCAGATCCAGCCCGTCCCATTGTTGTCCCTACCTGTTGATAAACTATGCAAATACCTTGATCAGAGCTTCCCAAGTAGGTTCAAAATTATTTGATCCCATGAGCATGAGAGGCGGCCACTAACCTGTGGACTCATTGTCTCTAGTCCTGAGTAGCCTTATCTGTATGGAGTAAAGGAGGTTTAAAAGCACTGATGTAGAAGATCACAAGTGCAAAGGGGTTTCATCTTATTAAGCAAGTCACACCTATTTATTGGTAGCAGCTGCCTGGAGCCCTGAATAAAGGAAGGCTCTGGCAAAATAACTAGTGTCTGTGGTAGGGGGTGCTAAACTTAATTATCATTATGTACCACTTGTCTGGGGGTGAAAACATACAGCAAACTTTACATTTGTTAATCTTAGCATATATCAATATATTACAATCCCGAGGGTGCTATAATAAACTGATAGTCTTCTCTAAGGAGGTGAGACGTTATATATAGAAGGAAATGGAGTGTAGAGAGAAGAAACTTAATGTAACTTACTGTGAGAAGACATGTAACTGCAAATGGGCCTGCAATGTATTTGTAATGTATGTAATAAAGTGATTCTTGGGGAAAAGCATTGTCTCTATAAAGTACATGTTAAAAGAAAATGGTTATGATTATGCCTGTTTCTGGCTCCACTGCGGTCAATGTAGCCTGAGTCTGTTATTGTGGCCAAAAATGTTCAGGGCCTCTTGTTTTCCTCTGCTAGGAAAAGCATGAAAACTAGTCACCTAGCAGCAGCATTGACTACTCTAGCAAAAATAAAAGCAAAATTAGTCAACATGAGATCGACTGGAATTATTCCTTAATGGATTCTAAAATGTAGTGATTACTACCTATTCTGAAAATGATTCTATTATTTTTTGCTGTTGTTGTCTTGTCTCATGCACATCAGATAGCCTATAATGCTCACTTCTCTTACTAACCATGTCTCACAACTCATACTCAATAATTCTCAAAGATACTCTCCACTATTTTCTATGCAGATATTTACACAAATAAGAGTTAGAGAAACACTTCTGAAAAACCTGAAAACCATGCAAGCTTCAATATCAAATTAACAACAGGAAATATTTTCATCATGTTACAGCATCAAGTGTCATCTAATTGCTATATTTATTTCAGTGTAGAGGAATAAATGAAAAATAAAATATTTCACAAGATAAAAAGCAATTATTTCCACTTCAACATTTAAAGCCGTATTTTACAAAGGTGTAGTATTAAGTATAATAATGTTTTAATAAGAGCAATTTTCATAATTATACCTCAACTTCATATCCCCATTTTAATTAGAATCTTCTGCTCTTCTGCACGATTTCTACAAAGTCTGTTGCAAATGTATTACCAACTTCTTTATCAATAGAACCAACCTTTAGAACAATTCACAATCTTTAAGAAATCTCAGAATACTTAAATGCTGTAAGTTCCTTTTTTCTTATCAGTGAAATAATAAATGCTACTAACTAAAGGAGAACCATGATAAAATTAAATTAATATGAGTGTGCATATTTACTTTTAATTCTAAGATAATCAAATTCTTCACAATTCCCACTGGGTGACACTACAATGCCATTTCTCTTAATTAATGATAATGGCCACCTGAGGACTAATTACAGATTAAAACAGAATACTGTAAAATAATGTAAAACCACCACTAAGAAATGAATTTTAGAAGGATCCTATTAGTTAAAAGTATTCCCCTCACATTTTCTTAATATAGCCTATGTAGCCTCATATTTGGCCATCACAATTTATTTTCACCTTCACCACCCTCAGGAGGAGCACTCAGAGAGTTATGGATCTGGCTTTAGTCAGTTTCATCTTTAATTGTTAATTCCCTTGATGACTTCTGCTGAAGATTACTTTAACCACCAATGACATTGCATATTTAATCCCAGGCATTTCGATTCTCTGTAGAAAATGACAATACCCCTTCAAGGAGATTGAGAATTCTGCTGTCTTAGAGCTTCAGCCAGGCTCCATTTGCATTCGTAAAACACTTTCAGTTTCTAGAAATCTCATTTTCAAAATTACATTTTAAGACAGAAGCAAATAGTTCTTTACTTACCCACTGACGTCTGGGACCGATAACTTGCACAAAAAGCCACTGCAAATTACTCAACAGTTTAAACATTCCATATGGTTATTAAAGGACACAGTTAGAATTCAAGCCTCAATAGAGCAGCTGAATCTCCAAAGGATTGTAAAAAGATGTGTGCTTTTGGATCTTTCTACCTCCAAGTTACCTAGCACCCAGCAGATTTTCCTGGAGTTATCCAAAGCCCATTCTTTCCTATCACAATGTTTCGCCCACATTTCCTTGTTAAGCCCATACTTCTAAAGCATGTTCTTCCCCTTCATCTTAACTGTCAAATTTTTGAGAGCTGGTTTGTAGAAAGAAAGCAGGAGTATTGCATTAAATTTCATTACCAAATGAATGGTTTACATCTTTCTATTAGTCCTCATTCATTCAGCCAACAAATGTTATGCTGAACACCTCCTATGTACCAGGCACTGGATTTGGCAATGGAAACACAACAGTGAGCAAAAACAGACACAGTTATCAACATGATGGCTTAAAATCTAGTAGGGAGAGACAGCTATTGATAAAATAATCACAAAGAGAAGGCTTTGACGTCATGAGTGGATCTGACCTCATCTTGGAACTCAGGGAAGGTGCACTTTTGAAGTGTAATGACTGAGCTGATAGCTAAAAATCTAATATGAAGGTGAAGCGAAGACTGTTCCAGTCAAAAGGGTGTGAGAGGAGGCCAGCATGGCTACAGCAGAAATCATGGGAGAGCATAGTTGAAAATGAAGCCACACAGGTAAGTGGAAGCCACAGACTCAGCTATTTAAGACGTCATGATAAAGTTTTTTTTTTTTTTTTTTCCTTTTAGCCAAATAATGATGTGAAGATATTTAATTGGAGAAGGCTGTGGATGACAATGGGATATGGTTAGATTTGCAATTTGAAGAGATCAGTCCTGCTGCTGTATGGAAAGTAATTAGAGGCTTGAGTAGTTAGGAGGCTGCTGCATTACAACAGGTGAGACATGAGGATAATGGACTAGAATGGTAAGCACAAGCAGTTCTGGACACATCCATGTAGATATTTTAAATAGGCCATTAAAACATGGCCTCAAAGTTCAGAGGAGGTATGTGGGCTAGAAATATAATCTATCTCATTGGGGCAGTTACATTTTTAAAAAGGATGTTAGCTTAACAATGACAGATATTTGTACAAAAGTTTCCTACCCAGTGACTTTTAAATCCCTTCATTGTCTTTCTATCTAGAAGTTTATCCCCACCTTAGTGGAAATGAGTAACTTTGAAAACACTTCTTTGTTTATAGAAAAACATCAAATAGGAGAACAATAACATTGTGAACTTACAGGTTCTCTTTTTTCCACAGCTCTCCCAGGAATCATGAATTGAAGTCTGAGAAAGCCAGTTCTAGAACAAAAATTAAAATACAAAACATGAATTCTCTTAAAGTACACAGTCCCTATTAAAGAAGCTAAGGGAAGAAGGAAAGAGTTGAGAGAATTTTCCAAAGGATTCTGGAAATTATTTATTTATGATGATGCCCTATTGCCTTTCAAAAAAATGATTTGTGGTTTTCAAAGCTGCCCATAATGCAAAACAGGAGAAGCAAAAATAAAGCTAGAATAAAATCAATTAAATGGAAGCAATGATCTTGATATTATCAGTCATATGAAATGATTAAATACCATAATTGGGCTCTGATTTGAGCACTCTGCATTTCTTATCAGTTAAGATATAAAAAGGAGAAACTCTCAGTTATATCTATTATATATGCTGAATAAAAACTGGGACATACCATCTGATAATAGAGTGAGTTTTAAAGTCAAGACTTTCCTGGACTGTCTGAAATGCAAGGTTCTCTTTGTTGTATAATTCTCCTTGCCTGACAAAAGACAACATGTGTATCTTCTTTCAAGATACATCTCCATGTGTTAAATGCAAGAAAGTATAAATGGTGTCTCTGCTGCTGCTAAGTTGCTTCAGTCGTGTCCGACTCTGTGCGACCCCATAGAGGGCAGCCCACTAGGTTCCTCTGTCCCTGGGATTCTCCAGGCAAGAATACTGGAGTGGGTTGTCATTTCCTTCTCCAATGCATAAAGTGAAAAGTGAAAGTGAAGTTGCTCAGTCAAGCCCGACCCCTAGCAACCCCATTGACTGGAGCCCATGGTGTCTCTAGAATTTGATATAAAGTTGGGTATACAAGAAAAGTAGCTGACTGGTAAATGGTTTGATCCTCTGTCCTCTGGTAGAGCACGGCCCATGGCTGTTTAGAGCTCCATTTTCTCCTCTTGTGTAGCTTTTCAATCACTATCCCACTTCATAATGAAGTGATTTTAACAGGCTTTGGCTCACAAATGCAGCATCTGAGCACAACTCTGGTATAAAGATCAGTTTCTTCCAGGTCTCCTATCTTCACAGATGGGCTGCTCTTCCCTTCAAATTAAACAATTTTTTACCACTTTCTTTTAGCTTAGTTCACAAATGACTAAGTTTTCTAAGTTATAAGGAGTGTCCTGAAATACATTTCTAATAGTAAGCTACTTTAAATTTATTTTTGTTTAGTGGATTAAGTAATGTATTAAGCTTTGTAAATATGCAGAAACAATAGTGCATCAGGACAGATTTTATTTATAAATATATATACCCCTTATAAGTCAAGCGGTTTTCATTTCATATTTAACTGTAACTGCACTGTACAAAAAGGGGTGCAGTGATTTTTCTGCTTGTTTTCAGAAGAGATCTGCTTAAGGTTATGATGCAAATTAGAGTACAATTTCAACACAGTTGAATAGTTCATCAGTTCAATTATAACCCTCGACTTTGACGACATTTTCTTAAAACTATGGATACTTCTCTTTAGGTACTGAGAAATGCTAATAAACACTTCACTGAAAATGTTGTTACAGGAAAACAAAATCCTAAATTACCAAGTCAGTTGTTCTGTTCGCCATCATTTCAAATGGATCTTTATACAGTCTTTCCCCTAAGGGGATTTTTAATAGCCTCTTTAGGACCCTCTTCCCATGAAACAGCATAGATTTTAAGGAGGCGAATCCTCCAAAGACATAATGATAGATCTCATTCGTATGGAATTTAAGGATTTTGCAAAGTATTTTGTATATTATACTCCTGAATATGAATACCATTCTGGTTAGTAATACATAAGATACCAATTAAATACCATAATTCAAAGAAATATAAAATATAGGTGTTTTGAAACACCTAAGTGTTCAAGAGCTTGCTTATTATTCTCATGAATCTCTTGGCTGTGTCTATATTTAGCACACTATAAAGTGAACGTGAAAGTTGCTCAGTCATGTACGACCCCATGGATTATACAATTCATGGAATTCCCCAGGCCAGAGTACTGCAGTGGGTAGCCTTTCCTTTCTTCAGGGGATCTTCCCAACCCAGGAATCGAACCCAGGTTTCCCGCATTGCAGGTGGACTCGTTACCAGCTGATCCACAAGGGAAGCCCAAGAAAACAGGAGTATGTAGCTTATCCCTTCTCCAGTGGATCTTCCCAATCCAGGAATTAAACCAGGGTCTCCTTCATGGCAGGTGGATTCTTTACCAATTGAGCTATCAGGGAAGCACACTATAATGAACATATTGTTTTCCAGTAGTCATGTATGGATGTGAGAGCTGGACTGTAAAGCAAGCTGCACACTGAAGAACTGATGCTTCTGAACTGTGGTGTTGGAGAAGACTCTTGAGAGTCCTTTGACTGCAAGGAGATCCAACCAGTCCATCCTAAAGGAAATCAGTCCTGAATATCCATTGGAAGGACTGATGCTGAAGCTGAAGCTCCAAAACTTTGACCACCTGATGCGAATAAATGACTCATTAGAAAAGACCCTGATGCTAGGAAAGACTGAAGGCGGGAGGAGGGGACAAGAGAGGACGATATGGTTGGATGGCATCACTGACTCGATGGACATGAGTTTGAACAAGCTCTGGGAGTTGGTGATGGACAAGGAAGCCTGGAATGCTGCAGTCCATGGGGTCGCAAAGAGTCGGATACGACTGAGTGACTGAACTGAAGGAATAGGCTTGGCCTCCTCCATTTTTCTACCTTAGGTCATTTTCAGAAAGCAAATGGTCCTCGATCAAGACATACAAGTTGTTAATTCCTTGCTGATGGGAGGAATGGGTTACTTTTTAAGATTCAATTCAACAGGGTATTTATGGAGTCTCCACTGTGTGACTCATTCATGAGGGATCTGGATGTGGCTAATGCATAATCTCTGCTTTCAAGGAGCCTGCAATCTCAGAGAGTTGAGAGAAATGTACACCATGAAAAGAAGCAAGAAGGAAACAATTGCTCTATTAGAAACTTAAGCAAAGTGCTTCTGGCATACAGAGCAAACAGCAGGAGCTATAGAAGTTTTCCACAAGTGAGCTTGATCTCAAAATTGACTAGACTTTATGCAGAAGTAGGTATAGGCAGAATAAATTTGCCTTTTGGTGCAGGGTGTTGGGAAATCCTGATGTGGTGATCATAGCTAACCAAAACACCCTTTTGCAAATGTCAAATATAATAAAACACAGCAGTCTATTCAAAAATAACATCTATATCAGAATCATACTTCCAAAAGTAGCATGTTCAAAGCTACTTTTCACACTTTCACAATAATCCAAAAAGATAAACTGCAGAACTTTAAATAAACATCTACTATAAATTTCCCATCAGTTCAGTCGCTCAGTCATGTTCGACTCTTTGCAACCCATGGACTGCAGCACGCCAGGCTTCCCTGTCTGTCACCAACTCCCAGAGAGTACTCAAACTCATGTCCATCCAGTCAGTGATGCTATCCAACCATCTTATCCTGTGTCATCCCCCTCTCCTCCCTTCAGTCTTTCTCAGCATCAGGGTCTTTCCAAATGAGTCAGTTCTTAACATCAGGTATCCAAAGTATTGGAGTTTCAGCTTCAGCATCAGTCCTTCCAATGAATATTCCAGACTAATTTCCTTTAGAATAGACTGGTTGGATCTCGTTGCAGTCCAAGGGATTCTCAAGAGTCTTCTCCGACACCACAGTTCAGAAGCATCAATTCTTCAGTGCTCAGCTTTCTTTATAGTCCAACTCTCACATCCATATATGACTACTGGAAAAACCATAGCTTTGATTACATGGACCTTTGTTGGCAAAGAAATGACTCTGCTTTTTAATATGCTGTCTAGATTGGTCATAGCTTTTCTTCCAAGGAGCAAGCATCTTTTAATTTCATGGCTGCAATCATCATCTGCAGTGATTTTGGAGCCCCCCAAAATAAAGTCTGTCAATGTTTCCATTGTTTCCTCATCTATTTGCCATGAAGTGATGGGACTAGATGCCATGATGTTAGTTTTCTGGATGTTGAGTTTTAAGCCAACTTTTCCCCTCGCCTCTTTCACTTTCATCAAGAGACTCTTTAGCTCTTCGCTTTCTGCCATAAGGGAGGTGTCATCCGCATATCTGAGGTTATTGATATTTCTCCCAGAAATCTTGATTTCAGCTTATGCTTCATCCAGCCCAACATTTCTCATGATGTACTCTGCATATAAGTTAAATAAGCAGGGTGACAATATACAGCCTTGACATACTCCTTTCCCGATTTGGACCCAGTCTGTTGTTCTATGTCCAGTTCTAACTGTTGCTTCTTGACCTGCATACAGATTTCTCAGGATCCAGGTCAAGTGGTATTCCCATCTCTTTCAGATTTTTGTGATCCACAGTTTGTTGTGATCCACAAAGTCAAAGGTTTTGGCATAGTAAATAAAGCAGTAAATATTTTTCTGGAACTGTCTTGGTTTTTCGATGATCCAACGGATGTTGGCAATTTGATCTCTGGTTCCTTTGCCTTTTCTAAGTCCAGCTTGAACATCTGGAAGTTCATGGTTCACTTACTGCTGAAGTCTGGTTTCAAGAATTTTGAGCATTACTTTACTAGCATGTGAGATGAGTGCAACTGTTCAGTAGTTTGAAGATTCTTTAGCATTTCCTTTCTTTGGAATTGGAATGAAAACTGACCTTTTCCAGTCCTGTGGCCACTGTTGAGTTTTCCAAATTTGCTGGCATATTGAGTGCAGCACTTTCACAACATCATGTTTTAGAATTTGAAGTAGCTCAACTGGAATTCCATCATCTCCACTAGCTTTGTTCACAGTGATGCTTCCTAAGGCCACCTGACTTTGCATTCCATGTTGTTTGGCTCTAGGTGAGTGATCATACCATCGTGATTATCTGAGTTGTGAAGATCTTTTTCGTATAGTTCTGTGTATTCTTGCCACCTCATCTTAATATCTTCTGCTTCTGTTAGGTCCATAGCATTTCTGTCCTTTATTGTGCCCATCTTTGCTAATCTCAATTCTTTTTACATTAAATCAATAGTCAGGTGCCAGCAGATGCAAAGTATTATATATAATAAATAAACATATCTATGAAACAGAAACAGACTCATAGACAGAACAGACTGGTGCCTGCCAAGGACAAGGGGCTGGAGAAGGGATGGATTGGGAGTTTGGGGTTAACAGATGCAAACTGGTATATACAGAATGGATAAGCAACAAGGCTCTACTGCATAGCAAAGGTAAATATATTCAGTCTCCTGTGATAAACTGTAATGGAAAAGTATATGAAAAAGAATGTGTGTGTGTGTGTGTGTGTGTGTGTGTGTGTGTGTGTGTGTATAACTGAATCACTTACCTATATAGCAGATATTAACATTTTAAATCAACTATGCTTTTCTTTGAGTGCCTCCAGGATCTCAATATACATGCTTATATACTGAGTGTTGATGGGAAGATCAGCAAGCATCCCATGTAGCAGTTCTGTGTTGACCACATTTGAGAGACAATATGTACTTGGAGTTTGCTGGGAATCCCATCTTTATAACATACGTTAAGTCTTACTAGGATATTTCCCTATGCCTTTCTATTATTGGAGAAAAAACAGCCTCAAATATAGATCTTGCTCTACTCAAACAAAGCAGAATTGCATCCTGCTTGAGTACTAAACAGATGGATTTTAGTTAGGGCAGAATCAGCCTAAGCTTTAGCCTTCTGTTTCATTATGTATCTTGGGCTGCATAATCAAGTTCACTCATACTTGAAAACATGCATTACCATTTATGGAGCAGATCTGAAACTGGGGAGAGTATAAAGAAGTGGGTCTACAACTTTTCCACTTAGAGTAATGGCTGACTAAGCAGGTTCATACATTTGTTTGTCACATACCATCTCCAACTTTAACCTGCACAAAGATGTTTATTTTCAATAGATGTATTAAAGTTATCTGAGATTGACTTATTCTGGGGACTAATGCACTTTTCATTTCTTTCTAAAAAATAGAAGCCACAACATGACAACTGCTAGATTTTCTCAAAGTCATTCAGTAATGTAAAAAAATACTTCAATGTGCTCTAACACCACAAAGTTAAAGCAGTAAGTTGATTCTTTGGTGTTCAACTACTTGTAAGAAGGGTATATGTATATAGCACATGTCCTTTCTTCTGAATAAACACTGCTTAATTATTCAAACAAAGAGAAGAGAGCAAGATTTCAGTAACTAGAGTCCACAGTCATTTTTGTTCATCTTTTTGTCCCCATGGCACAGTGTATGGCATCTTGAATATAACAGGTAGTTTTAAATATTGATTGAAATTAATTATATTATGCAAAAATCATAGCATAGAGTCTGCAGGCTACTGCTAGCATTTTTTAAGTTTTAATACTTAGTACATTTGATGCTACTTTGGTTGAATCAACATTGTGAAAACATCATCACAATATCCTGCTACTACTGCTGCTGCTGCTAAGTCGCTTCAGTTGTGTCCGACTCTGTGCGACCCCATAGACAGGAGCACACCAGGCTCCCCCATCCCTGGGATTCTCCAGGCAAGAACACTGGAGTGGGTTGCCATTTCCTTCTCCAATGCATGAAAGTGAAAAGTGAAAGTGAAGTTGATCAGTTGTGCCTGACCCTCAGCAACCCCATGGACTGCAGCCTAGGTGTCCTAGTAATATCATAGGTGATTACAAACAGAATTCATCTCACATATGAGAAATCCATTATAAAATGTAAATATTAGATGTAGTCTAATATTGCTACCCTGCTTATTTAAATTATATGCAGAGTATATCATGAGAAACACTGGGCTGGAAGAAACACAAGCTGGAATCAAGATTGCTGGGAGAAATATCAATAACCTCAGATATGCAGATGACACCACCCTTATGGCTGAAAGTGAAGAGAAACTAAAGAGCCTCTTGATGAAAGTGAAAGCAGAGAGTGAAAAAGTTGGATTAAAGCTCAACATTCAGAAAACGAAGATCATGGCGTCTGGTCCCATCACTTCATGGGAAATAGATGGGGAAACAGTAGAAACAGTGTCAGACTTTATTTGTTTGGGCTGCAAAATCATTGCAGATGGTGACTGCAGCCATGAAATTAAAAGACGCTTACTCCTTGGAAGGAAAGTTATGACCAACCTAGATAGCATATTAAAAAACAGAGACATTACTTTGCCAACAAAGGTTCGTCTAGTCAAGGCTATGGTTTTCCCTGTGGTCATGTATAGATGTGAGAGTTGGACTGTGAAGAAGGCTGGGCACCGAAGAATTGATGCTTTTGAACTGTGGTGTTGGAGAAGACTCTTGAGAGTCCCTTGGACTGCAAGGAGATCCAAGCAGTCCATTCTGAAGGAGATCAGCCCTGGGATTTCTTTGGAAGGAATGATGCTAAAGCTGAAACTCCAGTACTTTGGCCACCTCATGGGAAGAGTTGACTCATTGAAAAAGGCTCTGATGCTGGGAGGGATTGGGGGCAGGAGGAGAAGGGGATGACAGAGGATGAGATGGCTGGATGGCATCACTGACTCGATGGACATGAGTCTGAGTGAACTCCAGGAGTGGTGATGGACAGGGAGGCCTGGTGTGCTGCAATTCATGGGGTCAAAGAGTCAGACACGACTGAGTGACTGAACTGAACTGAATATTCAGATATAACATGTTGACAAATAAAAATTAAAATATTAAACATGATACCAAATTTCTTCTCAGGCATTTAAGAAATGATGTATTTTTTTTTTTTTCTGGAACTGATGAAAGACATTCTGGTAGCTTCATATGGTTGCAGAATACATGACCACAAACTCAGAAACTTGAAAACTTCTGTTAATTGTCTTAAATTTCTGGAGGCGAGAAGTCTGAGCAGGAGTGGGCTGGGGTTAGCTGGGTTCTCTTGATTAGGGTCTCATGGTTCCAGATTGACTGATCTATGATCTGAAAGCTCTGGGGGAGAAACTGTTTTCAAGCTCATTGAGGTTATTGGCAAAAATCAGTTTCTTGCAGCTGCATAGGTATGATACCCACCGTTTTTGTTCACTGTCCACCAGGAGCTGTTCCTAGAGGCTATTCACATTCCTTAGCATATGATCCCCTCCCTCTTCAAGCCAACAGCATTGTCGCAAATCCATCTTATGACTCTTATCTCTCATGCCCTTCTCTACAACCAGCTGAAGAAACTTCTGAATTAAAGGGCTCTTGTGACTAGGTCTGACTTGTCCAGATGGAGGACAGCAAAAATCATAAGCATACCCACAACTGGAAATTGGAGTCCATGTAGACATCAGCCCACTGTGTTTTCTATAGATTTGGAGTCACTAAGGAGGACTCAACTTATAAGGCCTTGGTTGGAAGAGGCTTTCCTCACACTCAAAAGAAGAGCAGCAAGGGCAGCGTTGGGAGTGCATGCTGGTCTCCACTGGCCAGCTGGGTCGCTTGTGAGAGTGACTGCAAGTAATGGACTGCATGTACCCCAAGATCTTGCTCCCTTCCCACTCATAGGGGCCAGATATCCTGGTGGGGCTGGCCAAGTGCCATACGAAATATATGCTTAAGCAATACAAGAAAGTTCATTCATACCCAGGGGAACAGTTTCTCCTAAAAAGAAGAAGAGTCTGGGGCCAAGTGACAGCCTTTGGCACCTGGCTTCTAGCTAGAGAATATTCCAGGCCCAGGACACTGATTAGCTGGTTGAGTGGTAGCTGCTTCCACTACCCTCTATCTTCAGGTCAACTAATTTGAATCCATAATTACATCTGGAAAATTCCTGCCTAGCAGTACCTAGATGAATATTTCATTGAATAACTGTAACAAGGTGGGCAAAGGGGATAAGGAGTCAGGAATGTTTGGGGTCAGAGAATTCTCCCAACCACAGAAAAGCTCCACAAAACGAGGGAGTGACCTAAGAAAAGAGGAGAGTAGACAATCAAGACATAGGGCCTCAGTACAGGAGAAATAAGAAGACAAGGAAGTGATCATGAAAGCTGCTACCCTACCTTATAAGTCCAGCCTGGATCAGACCACAAGGGACCATGGAAAGGAGTCCTTGCAAAAAAAATTTTGAATCTGTTCCTATGTTTTAATGTTTGGGGAAACAGCATTGAAAGGCTGTTTACAGATCTGGCATACTTAAAATTAAATAGATTTAAGCCAATAGAATATGTAAATTTAATACTGTGACACAACAAAAAGTTGGACAAAAAAGCAGATGTAATTAATTACAGGATCTTATGTGGCTCAACTGTGAACAATATTTACATAATCCCAACAAACATAACTACTGAATATTAACTTAACCAAAACAGAAATTTCATTCTACTGATAAAATTAGAAGAAAGGTGAAGGACAGTAAGAGAACAAAATCCTCATCTACCATAAAACAGTCAATAGGACACTATACACAAGTGAAAAGTAAAAACAGAGCAATCAAAATTCTTACTCAGAAATGTAGAAGAAATACAAGAATCTAGAGTTAAAAGAAAAGGTGGTTGCTTTGAAGGGGAGGTTCATGGAACTTATCTTTTCCATTATAGGCATTTTAGTGCTATTTTGACTTTTTATATTATGGCCATAATTTACACTGATTAGTATTAAACTAATTACAAACATATTTTATATGTATGTACTTTGGTCTCAAATTCTACCTTTCACAGTGCTACTACTAAACGTTAGAAAATTACTCAAAGGCATATGCCATGTGAGTTGCATTACTTAAAATAATACATTAACAACTGACAAATATCTAACTTGACTAATTTGCCGGAAAGCAGCATTAACTAATGAACAAATTTGATTTCACATCAGACCTGCTGAAGCGAGCTGGTACTCAAATATTTTGCTAGCTTCAACATCATGATAATCTTTTTTCAAACTCAAAAACACCATTTTGCTAGTGTGTCCTAATGATGATACCACTTAACAAGTCTTTACTTTGGGAAAAGAGCAGTCAACACAGGCTTCATCCACTAATAGGCTAATGGTTTAGCAGACAGTTGCCAGGCAACTAGTAGACTCAGCACAGACTTTCTTAAACACTTCCCTTGCTCAGCAAGGAGGGAGTATTTTAGTTTTTCACTTAAGTACTTCCACTGTCTCTCTTCCAGGCCAACTGTAGAAACTCATAGAAGATCTCAAGAGACACCTTAAAAGAGGTCAAGGAATTCAAGTAATAGGATGAATGCAGGGAGAATTGTCAGTATTGTGATATTAACTGCAGCAGGAAATGGCAATCTATTCCAGTATATGGTTAAGGTGCTGGGAGTGGGGCGTGGGGGCTGTGAAAGAGCTCTGTGCAACCGTTAGTCTTGAAAGTATTACTTGTGCAGGATATTGGGACACCATTTATTGCAATATCCTAGTGATATACACAGGAGCAGACAATTAACAAGCCATTACATAGAGAATGCGGCAATCAGTGAGACAGATTCTTATGTTACCAGAAGCACTGGCACCTTATTGTATTTTATTTTTAATCTTAGTATTGTTATCTTTTCAAGGCTTATTCTGAATTTGGGGCATTACTACTGTCTTGCATAGTATGTACAACTGTAAACTAGATTTGAGGGTAAATATTATTGTAAAGGAAGATATTAAAATTCAAATGACCTCTCTCCAGCCTAGAAACTCAGATACTGTACATGCACAACACAGCCACTTTTATCAAAAAGTAATAATTCTGTATCTAAGTGAAATTTTCAAACATCTCCTGCATTCCTCAGGATGATTTTTCATATATCCAGGAGTCAATAAGAGTTGTTTTATAACCAGTAGAATGAATGTTTAATTTCCTATTGGAAGCCCATTGCAAGGGAAGATTCACTTAACATAAATTCATTTTACAAAAAAGTTGGCTGGAACACATCCCTTCCACTTAGGAAAAGATATCTAACACCAAAAGTGAAATCACCATATACTGAGTCTATTTTGATCTCTAATTCTCATCTCTAATACTTGGCTTAGCTAGTATGGGCTATAAAAAATGCACAAGGTATTGATTTTACATTTTGTTTAAGATTGTTCTAGCTCCTTAAAAATTTAAGTGAACCAATTCTTATTGTCAGCAAATATGCATATCCAGCAGGCATACATACCATCTTTCATGATTCTTTCTGAAATGTCCTAAGGAATCACAGTAGAAAGGTCCTTAAATATATATTGTTAGAAGTATAGGTAAGACTGGGTAATAATGCTGTGTGGAGTCTCTGAATGCCAAGAATAATACATAATTTAATGAACAAAAAGGAAAAAAAAGCCAATAGATGGATTTTGGAGTGACATCCACCGTTAGAAGGTATTTTTCTCACAGTCACAAAAATTATTTCCCTTTTGACCTAAGACAATCTGTATTTTAAAGCAATTCAATGCACATATATTCTAGTTAATTTATACACCAATATAAAAACATTTCAATTTTTAACATCTTCCACTCAAATAATATTTTTTCTCTCTGGCTTTATTTTCAAATTAAGCATTTTGTGCCAGAAAGGCAACAATGATTTTGCCCACTAATCATAAACTATTGTTTTCATGTCATAACACACTGCTCTTATGTGTCCTGTATTTGAAGGGCATATCAATCCCATCTTTGCTAATTCTCACCATCCCTATTTAAGGAGGATGGATATTACAGAATTCGATTCTCTTTCCAATTAGAGAAACTGAGGCACAGGAAATTAAAACCCCTTTTTCAGACTTAAAAATACGTTCACCAGAGCTGTGATTCAAATTCAAATTGTCCTGACTCCTTTACTGTGAAGGATTAAGACTAGTTCACTCTGTGATAAGGGTAGAAGGACATAGTTCTTAGGAGACAAGTTCTCTATTTTCTCCCCTGGGAAATGTGCCAACTTATGACAAAAATCATCATTCTTCTATGTCGAGGTTTTGTCCCATAACGAAAATGTTACAACAAATTCTGGCTGAAAAAATTTATGGGTAAAGTTAGTTTTAATGACTTCCATGAATGATAATTTAGTTCACTCTCTTATCCACATTAAAAGTCAAATCAGGGCCTCAGAACATATTGCAGACTGTCTCTGGAATGTCGAGTGACACTAACACTTAGCTTCATAGCGAGTCTATCATTTGGTTTTCTGTCTCCATAGGCCCTTTGTTCACTTATTTGACAAGTTCTATCAGAAATTTTACATACCATTCCACCAGTGGACATTTGTTGCTTTCTGTATTACATATCTTCTAGATGGCTGTGGCTCCTGATACTGTTTTCTGATCATAGATCTCACCACAATTAGAATATAAGCAAGACATATATAAACAAACACTGCCAAAAGAGTTCTAATACTCTGATCAAACTTTTTTTTTTCACAAATGTTGGTCTCTTATTGTTCAAATTTCCATAAAGTATGCATAAAAGCAATGGCAACCCACTCCAGTACTCTTGCCTGGAAAATCCTATGGATGGAGGAGCCTGGTAGGCTGCAGTCCATGGGGTCGCTATGAGTCAGACACGACTGAGTGACTTCACTTTCACTTTTCACTTTCATGCATTGGAGAAGGAAATGGCAACCCACTCCAGTGTTCTTGCCTGGAGAATCCCAGGGATGGGGGAGCCTGGTGTGCTTCTGTCTATGGGGTCGCACAGAGTTGGACATGGCTGAAGTGACTTAGCAGCAGCAGCAGCATGCATAAAAGACATTAGAGTGACTGGGAATTTGAATTTTAGTTCAGGCCTCTACATCTGTGCAGACTTTAATTTGTAAAGACAACTCCATCTTAATTTTTAAAAAATACTTTTTAAGCAAAAAAACGAGTCTCCTATGCTCCCATTAGTTTTTTGGTTTAACATTTCTCTATCATGACCAATGTTTTTAGTGTTTTTTTTTTTTTTTTCCACACAGTATTTTCCATTCTATAAAAACACAAAGTGCTAAAATGTTGCTGTGATTCTATTTCTATTCCGATAAAGACATATATATGTGTGTGTATGGGATTGTATGAGAGTCCCTTGGACAGCAAGGAAATCAAACCAGACAATCCTAAAGGAAATCAGTCTTGAATATTCATTGGAATGACTGATGCTGAAACTGAAACTCCAATACTTTGGCTACCTGATGTGAAGAACTGACTCATTGGAAAAGACCCTGATGCTGGGAAAGATTGAAGGCAGGAGGAGAAGGGGACAACAAAGATGAGATGGTTGGATGGCATCACCAACTCAATGGACATGAGTTTGAGTAAGATCCAGGAGATGGTGATGGACAGGGAAGCCAGGCATCCTGCAGTCCATGGGGTCACAAAGAGTTGGACATGACTGAGCAACTGAATAGCAATAATGGGCTTCCCAGGTGGTGCTAGCGGTAAAGAACTCACCTGCCAATGCAAGAGACCTAAGAGAACCAGGTTAGATTCCTGGGTCATGAAGATCCCCTGGAGGAGGGCATGACAACCCACTCCAGTATTCTTGCTTGGAGAATCCCATGGACAGGAAGCCTGGAGGACTACAGTCCATGGGGTCAAAAAGTGTCAGACACTACTGAAGTGATTTAGCATGCATATAGGTGTATTATGTGTATCACACACATCATTTGAAACAATAAAATTAACCTATCGTGTGAAAGGAGTTAGTTACTCCATTGATTTTCATAGTAGCCTCCTTAAATCCTTGAATCCTAGGTTTGGAGGGCCTTGCTTATGTATGGGGATTCAATGGACCTGAAGTAGGGCTAGAAATCTGTTTCTGGAAATACATTCCAGTATTTCTGTTACAGCTGGTTCTCTTGTCTAGAACTTTGTAAGAAAATTTGCAACTCCTGAGTTTTTATAACAGCAGTAGACTATAGTCAAAATTACAGCACATCTGCAAGGTATACCAGCTACAATTTCATATTCTTCTGTGTCATTTCAATGGCTGATTTCAATATTCCAAACACTGTTTCACTTTAAATATCATGGGTTGACCAGATGGTGTCTAGAAGTACTTATTCTTCTGAAAATAAAATTTGGTGACTCTGATTCTTTCTCAAAATGCTTTAAATCTCCAAAGGTCAATATCTAAAATAATGTAATAGGCAGTTGCTTAACTGTTCAATGCTGAGTTTGATTTGCTTACATTTAAATAATTTGTTTCACACTTATTATAAATACCTTATTTTACTACATAATATGCATAGTAACTCAATGCTTCATGATGTAAGAATAAAAATCATACTGCATTCAATTTTTCTTTTAATTAATCTTGTATCATAAACAAAATCTAGTTTCAGCTCTCGAGGCAGTTAAGCAAGTTTATCTAATCCATGTAACTGTTGTGATATTACTCATGAATTCTTAATAAGGACTTCCAAACAAGTTAAATCAATGGTAATAAAAGAAAGACTACTTTCTAATGAGAATAATTGATTTAGTGGCTGATTGTACTGACTATAAGGGCTTCCCTAGTATCTCAGTTGGTGAAGAATCTGCCTGCAATGCAGGAGACCCTGGTTCGATTCCTGAGTCAGGAAGATCTGCTGGAGAAGGGATAGGCTACCCATTCCAGTATTCTTGGGCTTCCCTGGTGGTTCTGCTGGTAAAGAATCTGCCTGCAAGGCAGAAGAGCTGAATTCGATCCCTGGATTGGGAAAGTCCCCTGGAGAAGGGAAAGGCTACCCACTCCAGTATTCTGGCCTGGAGAATTCCATGAACTGTATAGTCCATGGAATCACAAAGAGTCAGACATGAGTGAGTGACTTTCACTTTTGCATAATGGCTATACAGTAAAAACCATGTAGGACCTAACAGAATTTCTGCATCGGAACTCAGAATTATCACTCTGTTGAAAAATAGCAATGCATTCCACAAGGTATCTTATCTTTAAGAAATTAAGGAAGGGTCTAGATTTTTCTATTTCCAGTTCAGTCAGATTCTGATTTCACCAAGGAATCATACTAAAATGAAATATGAGAAAACTTAGAAAATAGCATTTTTTTTTCTTTCTTGCAGTTCCTGTCAACATATTTCAAAGTGGTACGAGGATGCTGAATATTATCTGGCCAAGTGCTTGGTATTATTCTCAACTGAACAATGATTATCAGGGGTCTGAGGAGAAGCCTAACCAGAGCACACAGCCTTGGCTGTCTCTGTGGGAAACTGAGGTATAATATTTTCTAAAGATTCAAAGTCAAAGTTTAATGTAGCTTCTTGGCTGACACTTAATAGAATACATATACTACAGATGGTTATAATTTTCCTCATTTTAATACCTTATTTTTATTTCATGTAATTTGTCTCAGGCCTGCAACATAACTGAATTTGTCTCAGCATAAGCTCTGGACTCAATCTTAAGACATATGCAAGTTAGATCACTTCCTGTGTGACCTTGGAGGCATGCTCAAGCTCTTTGTGGAGTAGTTTCTCCATATGAAAAATGGCCAAAATTAATACCTGTCTCCTCCGGTGATTGGGCCCATTAGATGTGCTAATACATTTTGTGCTATTTATGGCTTATACCAGCTCATGAGAGGCAGTTGTGTGCATTTTACCCAAAGTCCGTATTTACTTTCATCATGGAATTTAGCAAATGCTATATACCCAGGGCATTTCTGCCCAGAAAGTGAATTGTTGAGCATTACCAGCACACCACTGATTAATACACTTAAAATCATTCAGAACACAGTGGTTCACTCAATAAGACAATTTTGTATAATATTAGCAGTTCTCAGAATATTAAAACTGAAGAGGACTAGAGAGACTTAATCAACAAAAATGTAAGTCATTTAATAAGGTAAGTCACTCACTTAAAAAGGTGCTACAAGAATGGATCCTGCACACCCATGGAGCTTCCACTGGATTGTGTGTGCTGTGCTCAGTCACTTTAGGCATGTCCAACTTTGCGACCCCATGAACTGTAGCCCAAAAGGTTCCTCCGTCCATGGGATTTTCCAGGAAATAATACTGGAATGGGTTGCCATGCCCTCTTCACAGGGGATCTTCCCCACCCAGGGATCAAACACACGTGGTCTTAGATCTCTTGCATTGGCAGGCATGTTTTTACCACTAGCACCACCTGGAAAGCCTACACTGGATTAGGACAGATGGAAAACACATAAATACAATACATAGTGTGTTAGATGAGATTTATTTTATAAACTTTAAGCTCTAGAAAACAAGTAGGAGAGGAAGATGGAGGGAGGAAGTTTTTTTCTTTTTCTTTTTCTTTGCAGAGTGCCCAGGAGGGAAGGCCTCAATGAAAAGCTGTCATTTGAGTAAAGACTGAGAACTTGTTAAGGAAGCAAGTCATGAGGATATCAGGGGGAAGAGTATTATAGGCAGAAGGAACAGCCAGTGCAAAGGTTCTGAGTAGAAGCACGTTTAGAATATTAATAAAAAAATAAAAGAGGTACTGAGCTAGCTCTCTGTCCTTGGGGGAAGGGGCAGCCCCAACAGGTAGAGATCTCTGGGCTGGAACTCTCTCAGCTACTGCAGTTGGCTTCTAGGATCCTTCCCTATCATTGTGGACTAATGTCTTTTGCCATCCAGTGAGGCTGTGACTTTTGGGTGCTTGCTTGCTGCTAGGGAAGCCAGCTACCATGTCCTGTCCCAAGGAGAGACCCACGTTCAAAGAGCTGATGCAGGCCTCCAGCCACTGGGCAGGTGAGGGAGCATGGAGATGGTTCCTCGTTCACTGGAGCCTTCAGATGGAGAAGTCTTGAGGCTAATGTAAGAATAAGACTGAAAAACAGAAGCAGGAGGCTTAAGTGCAAAACCTGAGAACACCAGAGAACTCCTGACACCAGGGAACATTAATCGATAAGAGCTCAACAAAAGCTTCCATACCTACACTGAAACCCAAGAGCCAACAAATTCCAGAGCAAGACATACCATGCAAATTCTCTAGGAACACAGGAACATAGGCCTGAGCTTCAAATTACAGGCTGCTCAAAGTCACACCAAATCCAGTGACATCTCAAAATGCACTACTGGACACTTCATTATCCTCCAGAGAGAAGGAATCCAGCTCCACCCAACAGAACACAGACACAAGCTTCCCTAACCAGGAAACCTTGACAAGCCACCTTTACAACCCCCACCCACAGCGAGGAAACTCTATAAAAAAGAGAGCTCTACAAACTGCCAGAATACAGAAAGTCCACACCAAAACAAAGCAATATAAACAAGATGAAGAGACAGAGGAGTACCCAGCAAGTAAAAGAAGAGAATAAATGTGCACCAAGCCAAACAAAAGAAGAAGAGATAGGGAATCTACCTGAGAAAGAATTCCAAATAATGATAATGAAAATAATCCAAAATCTTGAAATCAAAATGGAAACACAGATAAACAGCCTGGAGACAAGAATTGAGAAGATGCAAGAAAGGTCTAACAAGGACCTAGAAGAAATAAAAAAGAGGCAATATATAATTAATAATGTAATAAATGAGATCAAAAACACCCTGGAGGGAACAAAGAGTAGAATAACAGAGACAGAACATAGGATTAGTGAAGTAAAAGATAGAATGGTAGAGATGAGTGCATCAGAGAAGAATAAAAAAAAAAAAAAAAAGAAATGAATTAAAAGAAATGAGGACAATCTCAGAGACCTCTGGGACAATGTTAAACACCCCAACATTTGAATCATAGGAGTCCCAGAAGAAGACAAAAAGAAAGACCATGAGAAAATACTTGAGGAGATAATAGTTGAAAACTTCCCTATTGTGGGGAAGGAAATAGTCACCCAAGTCCAAGAAACCCAGAGAGTCCCAAACAGGATAAACCCAAGGAGAAACACCCCAAGAGACATATTAATCAAATTAACAAAGATCAAACAAAAAGAACAAATATTAAAAGCAGCAAGGGAAAAACAACAAATAACACACAAGTGGATTCCCATAAGGATAACAGCTGATCTTTCAATAGAAACTCTTCAGGCCAAGAGGGAATGGCAGGACATACTTAAAGTGATGAAAGAAAATAACCAACAGCTCAGATTACTATACCCAGGAAGGATCTCATTCAAATATAAAGGAGAAATCAAAAGCTTTACAGACAACAAAAGCTGAAAGAATTCAGCACCACCAAACCAGCTCTCCAACAAATGCTAAAGGATCTTCTCTAGACAAGAAACACAAAAAGGGTGTATAAATTCGAACCCCAAACAATAAAGTAAATGGCAACAGGATCATACTTATCAATAATTACCTTAAACCTAAGTGGGTTGAATGCAACAACCAAAAGACAAAGACTGACTGAATGGATACAAAAACAAGACCTCTATATATATTTTCTACAAGAGATCCACCTCAAAAGAAGGGACACATACAGATTGAAAATGAAGGGGTGGAAAAAGATATCCCATGCAAATAGAGACCAAAGGTAAGCAGGAGTAGCAATACTAATATCAGATAAAATAGACTTTAAAACAAAGGCTGTGAAAAGAGACAAAGAAGGACACTACATAATGATCAAAGGATCAATCCAAGAAGACGATATAACAATTATATATATATGCACCCAACATAGGAGCACCATAATATGTAAGACATGTGCTCACAAGTATTAAAGGGGAAATTAACAATAACACAATAATAGTGGGAGATTTAATACCCCACTCACAGCTATGGATAGATCAACTAAACAGAAAATTAACAAGTAAACACAAACTTTAAATGAAACAATAGACTGGTTAGACATAATTGATATCTATAGGACAGATCAGATCAGATCAGTCACTCAGTCGTGTCCAACTCTTTGCGACCCCATAAATCGCAGCATGCCAGGCCTCCCTGTCCATTACCAACTCCCGGAGTTCACTGAGACTCATGTCCATCGAGTCAGTGATGCCATCCAGCCACCTCATCCTCTGTCCTCCTCTTCTCATCCTGCCCCCAATCCCTCCCAGCATCAGAGTCTTTTCCAATGAGTCAACTCTTCGCATGAGGTGGCCAAAGTACTGGAGTTTCAGCTTCAGCATCATTCCTTCCAAAGAAATCCCAGGGCTGATCTCCTTCAGAATGGATTGGCTGGATCTCTTTGCAGTCCAAGGGACTCTGAAGAGTCTTCTCCAACACCACAGTTCAAAAACATCAATTCTTCGGTGCTCAGCCCTTTTCACAGCCCAACTCTCACATCTATACATGGCCACAGGAAAAACCATAGCCTTGACTAGACGAACCTTTGTTGGCAAAGTAATGTCTCTGCTTTTGAATATGCTATCTAGGTTGGTCATAACTTTCCTTCCAAGGAGTAAGCGTATTTTAATTGCATGGCTGAAGTCACCATCTGCAGTGAGTTTGGAGCCCAGAAAAATAAAGTCTGACACTGTTTCCACTGTTTCCCCATCTATTCCCCATGAAGTGGTGGGACCGGATGCCATGATCTTCGTTTTCTGAATGTTGAGCTTTAAACCAACTTTTTCACTCTCCACTTTCACTTTCATCAAGAGGCTTTTGAGTTCCTCTTCACTTTCTGCCATAAGGGTGGTGTCATCTGCATATCTGAGGTTATTGATATTTCTCCCAGCAATCTTGATTCCAGCTTGTGTTTCTTCCAGTCCAGCATTTTTCATTATGTACACTGCATATAAGTTAAATAAACAGGGTGACAATATACAGCCTTGACGAACTCCTTTTCCTATTTGGAACCAGTCTGTTGTTCCATGTCCAGTTCTAACTGTTGCTTCCTGACCTGCACACAAATTTCTCAAGAGGCAGATCAGGTGGTCTGGTATTCCCATCTCTTGAAGAATTTCCCACAGTTTATTGTGATCCACACAGTCAAAGGCTTTAGCATAGTCAATAAGGTAGAAATAGATGTTTTTCTGGAACTCTCTTGCTTTTTCCATGATCCAGCAGATGTTGGCAATTTGATCTCTGGTTCCTCTGCCTTTTCTAAAACCAGCTTGAACATCTGGAAGTTCACAGTTCACATATTGCTGAAGCCTGGCTTGGAGAATTTTGAGGATTACCTTACTAGCGTGTGAGATGAGTGTAATTGTGTGGTAGTTTGAGCATTCTTTGGCATTGCCTTTCTTTGGGATTGGAATGAAAACTGACCTTTTCCAGTCCTGTGGCCACTGCTGAGTTTTCCAAATTTGCTGGCATATTGAGTGCAGCACTTTCACAGCATCATCTTTCTGGATTTGGAATAGCTCAACTGGAATTCCATCACCTCCACTTTCACCCTAAAACAATGAATTTCACCTTTTTCTCAAGTGCACATAGAATCTTCTTCAAGATAGATCACATCCTGGGCCATAAATCTAACCTTGATAAATTCAAAAAATGGAAATCATTCCAAGCATCTTTTCTGACCACAGTGCAGTAAGATTAGATCTCAATTAGAGGAGAAAAACTATTAAAAATTCCAAAATATGGAGGCTGAACTACACGTTGCTGAATAACCAACAAATCACAGAAGAAATCAAAATATGCATAGAAAAGAATGAAAATGAAAACACAACAACCCACAGCCTGTGGGACACTGTAAAAGCAGTGCTAAGGGGAAGGTTCATAGCAATACAGGCATACCTCAAGAAACAAGAAAAAAGTCAAATAAATAACCTAACTCTCCACCTAAAGCAACTAGAAAAGGAAGAAATGAAGAACCCCAGTGTTAGTAGAAGGAAAGAAATCTTAAAAATTATTGCAAAAATAAATGCAAAGGAAGCAAAAAGACCATAGCAAAAATCAACAAAGCCAAAAGATGGTTCTCTGAAAGGATAAATAAAATTGACAAACCATTAGCCAGACTCATCAAGAAACAAAGAGAGAAAAATCAAATCAATAAAATTAGAAATGAAATTGAATGATCAAAACAGATAACACAGAAATACAAAGGATCATAAGAGACTACTATCAGCAATTATATGCCAATAAAATGGACAACTTGGAAGAAATGGACAAATTCTTAGAAAAGTACAACTTTCCAAAACTGAAGCAAGAAGAAATAGAAAATCTTAACAGACCCATCACAAGCATGGGAATGGAAACTGTAATCAGATATCTTCCAGCAAACAAAAGGCCAGGTCCAGATGGCATCACAGCTGAATTCTACCAAAAGTTTAGGAAAGAGCTAACACCTATTCTACTCAAACTCTTCCAGAAAATTGCAGAGGAAGGTAAACTTCCAAACTCATTCTATGAGGCCACCATCACCCTAATACCAAAACCTGACAAAGATGCCACAAAAAAAGAAAACTATGGGCCAATATCACTGATGAACATAGATGCAAAAGTCCTTAAGAAAATTCTAGCAATCAGAATTCAACAACACATTAAAAAGATCATACACCGTGACCAAATGGGCTTTATCCCAGGGATGCAAGGATTCTTCAATATCCACAGATCAATCAATGTAATACACCACATTAACAAATTGAAAAATAAAAGCCATATGATCATCTCAATAGATGCAGAGAAAGTCTTTGACAAAAACCAACATCCATTTATTATAAAAACTCTCCAGAAAGCAGGAATAGATGCAACATACCTTAACATAATAAAAGCTATATATGACAAATCCACAGCAAACATTATCCTCAGTGGTGAATAATTGAAAGCATTTCCCCTAAAGTCAGGAACAAGACAATGGTGCCCACTCTCACCATTACTATTCAACATAGTTTTGGAAGTTTTGGCCACAGCAATTAGAGCAGTGCCGGGAGCCAGCACGGGACTTCCCACCCATGACAAGGTCATGTGGGAGAGCCCTGACAGGCAAGGCGAATCAGGGCTCAAGGGCCCCCACCCTGGATCTGCCTGAGCATCTACCCCAAAACCAGAATCTCTCTGTTTTACTATTTCACGGCTTTCACCAACTCTTCTGACATTAACGGGGGGCTATTCCCGACCACCTTTTTCTGAAGAAAATCAACTTAAAACTCTAGTTAATAAGTCTCCTGGGCATAATAGGTGTGTTTCAATTTCAAATGCCTCTGATGACTTTCTAGCTTTCCTGACAGGTTTGTTCAGATTCACAGCCTCCCAACCACAAGAGGCACTGGAAGCTTAAGATATTCTAACAATGTAGAGCTTCTCAGAGAGTTAAAATTGTTAGAATAGAACTAGTAGAGGATTTCTTTGTTGAGCTAATGCTTGCTGCCAAGTTTCCATATCCCTTACCTACTGTGTCCCTGGGAGTGCATTAATATAGTTGGTATATAGAAATGTAAGTAGTAGCTTTAATGCTTGTAACCTTGGACCCTTGAGTTAATTCTTTTCTTGTTATAGCCCACCACACTTTTGCCCTATAGGAATACAACTTTATCTAATGCTTTCAGAGGGTGGCGCCTGACTTTAGAATAATCACCTTTAGAGAAAAATAAGTTTTCTGAAGAAAGAGTCATAAAATGTTAACAGGCCTCCTGGCCAGAAGATGATGTAAATCACCTAAAGCTTTTGCATATGATAAGTTTGCAGAAAGAAAGCCTGGCTTCGATAAGGATCAAGGACTGCTGACCTTGCATGACTTTACCCCCCTGCCCCCATTATCCTGTATGCACAACTTAAGATATAAAAACTACTTTGGGAAATAAAGTGTGGACCTTGCTCACCGAAGCTTGCTCTCCCCATGTCGTTCTTTCTCTTTCCTTTTCCTTTTCAGGCTGATTCCCCGGAGTGCAGGGGCCCTCTGTGTTCACTTTCCTGCCTGGGCTTCTAAGACCCACTCGAGAAGGTGCCTAAGGTGGGGCACCTTCAGTTATTCAAGAGGGCGCCTGTGGCCTACGTGAACAGAGCAAGTCCCGTGCTGAGGCTTTATTGGCTTTCTGTGTAAACCAAGGAATATCAGCCTCTTTTCTCTTCTCTATTTTCTTAACTGCAAAATTCTTTCCTTATCTCTTTCTCTATTTCTCTCAGTTGCCGACGCCGTCCTCCCGAGGGAATCGCTGGATCCAACCGGGGCTGGACCCTGGTAGAGCAGAAAAAGAAATAAAAGGAATCCAAATTGGAAAAGAAGAAGTAAAACTCTCACTGTTTGAAGATGACATGATCCTCTACATAGAAAACCCTAAAGACTCCACCAGAAAATTGCTAGAGCTAATCATTGAACATAGTAAAGTTTCAGGATTTAAAATCAACACACAGAAATCCCTTGCATTCTTATACACTAATAATGAGAAAATAGAAAGAGAAATTAAGGAAACAATTCCATTCACCATTTCAACAAAAAGAATAAAATACTTAGGAATATATCTACCTAAAGAAACTAAAGACCTATATATAGAAAACTATAAAACACTGGTGAAAGAAACCAAAGAGGATACTAATAGATGGAGAAATATACCGTTTTCATGGATCAGAAGAATTAATATAGTGAAAATGAGTATACTACACAAAACAATCTATAGATTCAATGCGATCCCTATCAAGCTACCAATGGTATTTTTCACAGGGCTAGAACAAATAATTTCAAAATTTGTTTGAAAATACAAAAAACCTCGAATAGCCAAAGCTATCTTGAGAAAGAAGAATGGAACTGGAGGAATCAAACTGCCTGACTTCAGGCTCTACTACAAAGCCACAGTCATCAAGACAATATGGTACTGGTACAAAGAAAGAAATATAGATCAATGGAACAAAGTAAGAAGCCTAAAGATAAACCCACACATCTATGGACACCATATCTTTGACAAAGGAGAAAAGAATATACAATGGAGAAAGGACAACCTCTTTAACAAGTGGTGGTGGGAAAACTGGTCAACCACTTGTAAAAGAATGAAACTAGAACACTTTTTAACATCATACACAAAAATAAACTCAAAATGGATTAAAGATCTAAACATAAGACCAGAAACTATAAAACTCCTAGAGGAGAACATAGGAATAACACTCTCTGACATAAATCACAGCAGGATCCTCTGTGACCCACTTCCCAGAATATTGGAAATAAAAGCAAAAATAAACAAATGGGACCTAATTAAAATTAAAAGCTTCTGCACAACAAAGGAAAATATAAGCAAGGTGAAAAGACAGCCTTCAGAATGGGAGAAAATAATAGCAAATGAAGCAACTGACAAAGAACTAATCTCAAAAATATACAAGCAACTCCTACAGCTAAATTCCAGAAAAAAAAAAAAAAATCAAAAAATGGGCCAAAGAACTAAATAGACATTTCTCCAAAGAAGACATACAGATGGCTAATAAACACATGAAAAGATGCTCAAAATCACTCATTATTAGAGAAACACAAATCAAAACCACAATGAGGTACCATTTCACACCAGTCAGAATGGCTGCGATCCAAAAGTCTACAAGCAATAAATGCTGGAGAGGGTGTGGAGAAAAGGGAACCCTCTTACATTGTTGGTGGGAATGCAAAGTAGTACAGCCACTATGGAGAACAGTGTGGAGATTCCTTAAAATCTGAAAATAGAACTGCCTTATGACCCAGCAATCCCACTCACGGGCATACACACCTAGGAAACCAGAATTGAAAGAGACACGTGTACCCCAATGTTCATTGCAGCACTGTTTATAATAGCCAGGACATGGAAGCAACCTACATGTCCATCAGCAGATGAATGGATAAGAAAGCTTTGGTACGTATACACAATGGAGTATTGCTCAACCATTGAAAAGAATACATTTGAATCAGTTCTAATGAGGTGGTTGAAACTGGAGCCCATTATACAGATTAAAGTAAGCCAGAAAGAAAAATTCCAATATGCATACTAACGCATATATATGGAATTTAGAAAGATGGTAATGATAACTCTATGTGCAAGACAGCAAAAGAGACACAGGTGTATAGAACAGTCTTTTGGCCTCTATGGCAGAAGGTGAGGGTGGGATGATTTGGGAGAATGGCATTGAATCATGTATATTATCATATGTGAAATGGATTGCCAGTCCAGGTTCAATGCATGAGACAGAGTGCTTATGGCTTTTCCACTGGGATGACCCGAGGGATGGGATGGGGAAGGAGGTGGGAAGGGCGTTCAGGATGGAGAACACATGTACACACATGGCGGATTCATGTCAATGTAAGGCAAAACCAATACGATATTGTAAAGTAATTAGCCTCCAATTAAAATAAATAAATTTAAATTAAAAATAAACAAAATAGTCTAGTGTATTCAAAGCAGGAGAAATTTAGTAGGAAAACAGTTCAGAGATGTAAAATTGTGAGTCTTTGTGGTTTTAGTGCTGTTTTTATTTTTGTTTTGTTTTCATTTGTTTCTTTTGTTTTTAAGTGTTAAGACATTGAAAACTTTCAGCAGAGGAGAGCCAACATCTGCTCTATATCTTAACAATACTATTAGAGCTGCACTGTTGAAAATAATCTGTGAAGGATGGCAAAGGAAGAAGTAGGGGGAGCTCTTAGCAGGTTTATTGCAATGGTCTATATCTGAATTGATGGTTCCTTGGACAAGAGTAAGAGAAGTTGTGGGAAATCTGATGGATGTAGATAATGCTATTGCTTAACCATTATCTGGAATTTTTGGCACAAATTTTGTTTTCATTTTATGAATTCTCATGAATTTCTATTAAGTCTTTAAAAACATTATGAAGAGGTACTTGGTTTGTGTGGTTTTGTTGTACTTGAAAGGAGATCCATATTCACCTACTCAGTTCAGTTCAGCTCAGTTGCTCAGTCGTGTCTGACTCTTTGCGACCCCATGAATTGCAGCACGCCAGGCCTCCCTGTCCATCACCAAATCCCAGAGTTCACTCAAACTCATGTCCATCGAGTTGGTGATGCCATCCAGCCAGCCATCTCATCCTCTGTCGTCCCCTTCTCCTCCTGCCCCCAGTCCCTCCCAGCATCAGAGTCTTATCCAATGAGTCAACTCTTCCCATGAGGTGACCAAAGTACTGGAGTTTCAGCTTTGGCATCATTCCTTCCAAAGAACACCCAGGACTGATCTCCTTTAGAATGGAATGGTTGGATCTCCTTGCAGGCCAAGGGACTCTCAAGAGTCTTCTCCAACACCACAGTTCAAAAGCATCAATTCTTTGGACTCAGCTTTCTTCACAGTCCAACTCTAACATCCATACATGTCTACTGGAAAGACCATAGCCTTGACTACACAGACCTTTGTTGGCAAAGTAATGTCTCTGCTTTTGAATATGCTGTCTAGGTTGGTCATAACTTTCCTTCCAAGGAGTAAGCCTCTTTTAATTTCATGGCTGCAATCACCATCTGCAGTGATTTTGGAGCCCCCCCAAATAAAGTCTGACACTGTTTCCACTGTTTCCCTATCTATTTCCCATGAAGGGTTGGGACCAGATGCCATAATCTTCTTTTTCTGAATGTTGAGCTTTAAGTCAACTTTTTCACTCTCCTCTTTCACTTTCATCAAGAGGCTTTTTAGTTCCTCTTCACTTTCTGCCATAAGGGTGGTGTCATCTGCATATCTGAGGTTTTTGATATTTCTCCCAGCAATCTTGATTCCAGCTTGTGCTTATTCCAGCCCAGTGTTTCTCATGATGTACTCTGCATATAAGTTAAATAAGCAGGGTGATAATATACAGCCTTGATGTACTCCTTTTCCTATTTGGAACCAGTCTGTTGTTCCATGTCCACCTATTAGTGACATTTAAAATCCTGTAATTGTCTGCAAATAAAACAATGCAGCTGGCCCAAGAATGAATTTCTGCTGCATTTAGTATTTTTCTAAAGCCAAATGTTGTTTCCTTAACAATTATTTTTCCCTTGTTAAATGGCTCCAAGTCATCTGCACCACCTAAATGTTGTAAAGTACAGTGTTTTAAATTCACTTTGTTCACATCTCAGAATGATTTTCCCAGTAGTATTTCATATCAAACTATCAGAGCAGATCTCTTTTTTTTTTTCCTTCAATGTTCTTCACACATTTTATTTGATTTCTCAATTTACTTATAGGAATGTTCCTAGTTATCATCAGTTGGTAAATTCTTCTTTACTAATAATGTAAAAAAGAAGGAAAACTCTGATAGCAATCAGTTAAAAGAAAAAAAAATGTGGTGGGAAGACTGAAAACGTAGACATGGGCAATGCTATCTCCTTTTGTTTTCCAAGTTAATGAATACTTTAACTTGGGGTCAGTTGGTGTGAAACATATAGTGGTAAACTCACTTTCTTTAGGCTAGGCGTTGTTTTTCATTCATTATTTTATTTTCTACACTAAGCATACTGCAACTGATCCCTATTATTTGTTGGAGGCTTCACTGTGTGTTTTCTCCCAACACCATCATGCAGGTCTGCAAGAACAGTGGGCTGTCTCACAATATAATTCAATTCTGGTATTTTCTACCTAGAGATTGTGTCAGACACCATAGGTTAAGGTATCAGACCAACAAGATTGGTCTCTCCTCTTGCCCTGCCCCACTTTAGAAGCCAGTGTCAAGTCCAGGTTGTGATCTCCTCAGATTTGATCCATTTGCTAGATCCATTCACAGAACTCAGAGAAACTTTTTATTATGTTTCACCAGTTTATCATAAAGGATACAATACATTTAGATGAGAGATACACAAGGCAAGGTCCAGAGATGTCCTAAACTGGGAAGTACCATCCCCTCTGGATATGGATGCATTCACTAACGTGGAGGCTCCTCAAATCTTATTCAAGAGGTTTTCTGGAGTTTCACCTTCATCCCAACCCAGTCCCCTTCCCAGAAAGTGAAAGTTGCTCAGTCATGTCCGACTCTTTCTGATCCCACAGACTATACAGTCAGTGGAATCCTCCAGGGCAGAATACTGTAATGGGTAGCCTTTCCCTTCTCCAGAGGATCTTCCCAACCCAGAGACTGAACCCAGGTCTCATGCACTGCAGGTGGATTCTTTACCAGCTGAGCCACCAGGGAAGACCAGAGGTCAGGGAGTTAAGGCTGATAGCTACAACCCATGAAACTGTAGGCCTTTTGGGTGACCAAATCCATCCTGAGACTATGTAGGGACACCACCCAAAGTGGCCTTGCTACCATGAGCTCAAAAGACAGGCCTATCACTCAGGAAAATTTCAAAGGTTTGAGAAGCTTTGTGCCAGGAACCAGGGACAAAGACCAAATATATTTCTATGCTTCACCCCCTTGCAATAATCTCTCATCTGGGATCCTTAGCTCTTGTGACTGTGTATTTTTGTACACAGATACTTGTTTAAATTGACATTTCAGGTAGAGACAAGTGCTAGAAATTCCTATACTGCCATATTGCTGACATCATTCACTTCTTATACTGTTAACATCTTATACCAGAATAGATTTGTTCTAAGTAATGGACCATTACTAATACATTTTTAGTACTTAAAGTCCATATGTTATTCACATATCCTTAGTGTTTATGTAGTGTTCTTTTTCTGTTCCAGATCCCATCTAGAGATGAATTATTACATTTAGTCATGTTTCCTGATGTTTCTCAGAAATAATAAATTTCTAAGATATTTCTGTTTTTCAGTTGTTTTTTTTTTTCCTCTCTGTTTTAGTTAGAACAGTTTCTTTTATTCTATCTTCAAGTTTACTGATCTTTCTTTTTCAGCAGTTTTGAATTTGCTAATAAGCACTCCAAATTATCTTGTTTTTTTCATTTCAAGTACTATATTTTTACACTCCAGCAGTCCTTATTATGTTCATGCTGCTGCTGCTGTTGTTGCTAAGTCTCTTCAGTCGTGTCTGACTCTGTGCGACCCCATAGATGGCAGCCCACCAGGCTCCCCCATCCCTGGGATTCTCCAGGCAAGAATACTGGAGAGGGTTGCCATTTCCTTCTCCAACGCATGAAAGTGAAAAGTGAAAGTGAAGTCGCTCAGTCGTGTCTGACTCTTCCCTATCCCATGGACTGCAGCCTACCAGGCTCCTCTGCCCATGGGATTTTCCAAGCAAGAGCACTGGAGTGGGGTGCCATTGCCTTCTCCATATTATGTTCATATTTCCTTAGAATCCTTGATTTTATATAGTAGCTATTTTAAAGTCTCTTTATGCTTATCCCATCATATATGTTATTGTTGTGTCTGTTTTTGTGTGTGTGTGATTTTTCTCTTGGTTATGTGTTACATTACACTTCTTCATCACATAGTCATTAAGTTCTGACTGGTCATTGTATACTGTATTGTTATATTATTGGCTGTCTGGATTTTGCTTTATTCCTTCACAAAGACTTGGTATTTTCCAAAGTGTTTGTGCATCAGCTTGATCCTTCTGAGGCTTATTTTTAAGTGTGGTTAAAGTAGGTCAAAAGTATCTTTTACTTTGAGGCTATTTTAGGTCCACTCTTGAGGCCTGCCTGACCATTCTGATGTCTTTACTGGATGCCCTGGGTGCTCAGAGTTCTTTCTACTCTAGCTTTTGAAAATAGCTCTCAGACCAGCATGAGTTCTGGGAACTATTCAGCATATAGCTTCCTGGCAGTTGTCCTCTGTCTGGACTCATGGAAATTTACTTCATCAATGTTCATTCAATCCAAGATGCAAAGGGATCAATATGTAGGTTTTTGGAGCCCTTTTTCTAGGTAGCCCTCTTTTATTATTCTTTCCCAAAATTTCCGGTTGGTGAGCCTTCCTGAATTCAGTCTTCTCACCTCAGTGGGACTACTAGGATAAGCTGGATTTGCCTCGCCATGCACAGCAGCCCTGAACTTGCCTCCAGGGAGAAATCCTGTGGGATCATGATACTCACCTCATGGATTTCTCTTTTCTCAGTGACTACCCTCGTTAACTGCCTGCTTTCCACTGACTGTCTGAGAGTTTATTTAATGTGCTTCTCTAGTTTTTTTTTTTTTTTTTTTTTTTTAATAGGAGAGAAAATAATTCTGGAACCAATAACTTTGCCATGGCTCAATAAATCATTTTAATGAATTATCAGGTAAGGTGAAGATATAATATACGACACATATTGCCTCACTTAATAAAAAGGAAGGAGTCCCATTTATCATGATCTGAGATAACAGATTAAAATTGGATCTGTTTCAGGAAAAACAAGATTAAAAAAGAATAGATTAAGGGGCTGTTGGATGGAAAATAAACTGTAATCATAGGAGTTAAGAGTGGAAACAGAAAAACTAGTTAAGAGTCCACTGTAGATACTGTGGCCAGGAATATGCTGATATTTGTAGAAGTGACAGAAAGGCGAATGTATTTGAGATAGTTTGGAGACTGTGTTACAGAGGAGTTGAATGGTGAGTGAATGGAGAAAAGAAGCTAAGCAAAGATTTAAAATATCTCCATTATGCATATTGAAATCACATGTTTCCAATGACCGATGGGAGTAGTGGCAGAAGGAAAACGTTCAGAGGGAAAAATGACCATTTCAGTATTGGCCATATTGAATTATATATACATGTGACACATCTCAGTATACTTAAGTTATAAGACTATAAATGTTGGATGTGGTGTGGAAAGTCAGTGTGGTCATAGGAGGAAGTGAAAATAAAACTTGGAAAGAAATTTATTTTACTCACAGGTCCCAGAAACCAGGGTCAATTCATGCCACATAGGACCAAAGGGGAAACACCAATCAGGTGGCAGAAGACAAGAATGCAGGGAAAGTCTAGGTCAGAGCCTTCATTGGAGTTTCCTTGGGAAAGATAAAGCAGGTAGAATAAACAGCTACAGTGGTGGTCTCTAGTTGCCTCATAACTGGCTCTGACATGAATTAAGGAAAGGGAAATACTATTAGTTTGGTGTAGGAGAGCTAAATAAGGAGATGGCAGCAGCTGATTTTGTTCCCAGCCTTTGGTAACTGCAAGAATGGGCTAGTCCTGGAGGGGCAGTCCCTCCTTAGCTAAAAGAAAGTATTAAGTAAAATTTAAACATTATTATGTAATAGGAAGGGAGAAAGTGAGAATTCATTCATTGTAAACATATCAGTCTGATTTAAAACCTGAGGTCAGTATTAAAAACCTGTGTACAGGAAAGTTTATGTCTCTTGAAACTAGTAGTAACTTAAAAATTAGGCTTGGGTTACCTCTCTGTTTTTATATTCCATTCACATATTAATATATTTGGATTTTTAAAAATTGTTAACTCATATTAAATTAGGGACCAAAAAAAAAAAAAAAAAAAAAACTATTCCGACAGATAATCTGAGAAATGCATACCAAAAGCAAAAAGCCTAGTGACCTTTAATAAAGGGAAGTTACAGAACCCCACATTTTTTAGCTTCTTTTGTGTACACAAAAGATGGCTAGAGATGAAAAGATAGTCACAACTGCCTACTTACGTGTAATCTAGCATTTCTAGTGTAATCTAAGTATTTAATGTACAGGTATAAAATCACCAAGTAATTACACAACAATATTAACCGAGTCAAAATTGTACTAATTGACTGCCTGATGAAACAATTAATGCCCATTTTGGGGGAAGTTAAATGTTGACCAATACATTAATTTGGTTTGGGACTGGACTAGAATTTTAAGATTCCTTAAACTTGAGTTATACAATTAGGATAATTCATAAAATTGTCAATTAAACCAATATTTATTAAAAACAGTATTCAGCCACTGTTGTTGAGCTGAGAATATAGCAGTGAATGAGACAGTTATGATTTCTATCAAAAGGCTTCTAAAAATGCACTGCACTATATTATTTGAGGCAATGATGGATGCCATGTTGAAAATTTATGAAAGATAAGCTGGAAGACTGTTTCCCAATACAATGATCACTGAAAGACTCCTGATAAGGAAAGACTTTCACAGAGATGTGAAAGAAAGGAGAACGCTTATCTTTAGGAAAAGAGTGTTTCAGAACTTTGGAATAGTGAGGGCAAAGGTCTTGACATGGGAACATGCATACTGTATTTGGTGTGTGTGTTCAGTTGCTCAATCGTGTCTGACTCATCTGCTACCCAATGAACTGTAGCCCACAAGGCTCCTCTGTCCATGGTATTCTCCAGGCAAGAATACTGGAGTGGGTTGCCATTCCCTCCTCCAGGGGATCTTCCCAACCCTGGGATCAAACCTGCGTCTCTTGCATCACCTGTATTAGCAGGCAGGTTTTGTACCACTGTACCACCTGGTAAGCCCAGGTACTGTATTTAAGGTCAGTAATGAGGCCTTTGCAACTGAAGAAAAACAAGTGAAGAGTGGAAAAGTAAAAGAGAAGTATAGAGAGATGATAGGAACACAGGTTTTCAGAGTGTTTTATTCCAAGATAGGTCTTTTTCTTTCTTGTTCATTTTTCTGTTGTTGTTTTTGCTTTTACTTTCATTTAAATTGGAAGCTACTAGAGATGTTGCAGCAGAGTTGTCATTATGATTTGTCTTACATTTTAAGGATAATTCTGTTCTTCTTCTTCTTTTTTTTTTTTTTTAGATGTAAGAGGGCAAAAGATGAGGCAGAAAGAACATTGGAAGACTACTGCAACAGTCCAAGTGACAGACTATGTATAAAAAGGTCAGGCAGATCAGGGCTGGAGAGTCAGCTGTGGTAAGCCATGATGGGCTTTGACCACCACAGAAATCTTTCTATAATTTGGGCCTGATGTATTCTTCAGGATCAGTTTCTTTTATGTCTTGCCCAATGATAATTATGACATCAATAATAATAAAAACTACTGAGCACACGCTATGTTCCAGATGCTTTTCTAAGCAGTCATGGAATACCTGAAGAGAAGTAAAGGTTAGTGGTTACTAGGGTTAGTGGTTTACTATTATGCCTGTGTTAGGACTCATATGTAAGACTCTCTTGCCATGAAATTGTGAACTCTGAGAAGAGCCATGTCTTACTTACCTTTACATCTCCTACAGTTTGAAAAACAGTGCCCTGATGTAGTATTTACTAAATAAATATTTATTTTGTTTGATCATAAAGATGGGAAGATTAATTAAAGAAATTCCCCACATCCAGAATTCAAAAGATGCTCAGTGAAAAAAAAAATGAGATACAGAAATCCAAGGAAATTGGGAATTATTATCATAACTCAGTTTCACAAACTTCAATAACTGATTCTGAATAATAGCTATTTCACCAGTTTCCCCTCATAACAGGCTCTCACAGCACCATGTAACTGGCCCGCAGAGAACATAAAATAGTTATAATTTTACAATGATATGTGGTCAATGCTCCTCCGTGAGATTACAAACTCCATGGGAACAGAAACCACAACTGTTTTTTCGATATTTTCCCATCAAGCCTAACACAGCACCTGGCCTATATTAAGCATTTGATATTTATTAAGCAAATGTAAAAAGGTAATCAATTTTTACTGGATGCTAAAAGCAGTGGCCACAGGGCTGGAAAAGGTCAGTTTTCATTCCAATCCCAAAGAAAGGCAATGCCAAAGAATCTTCAAACTACTGCATAATTGCACCCATCTCACACACTAGCAAAGTAATGCTCAAAATTCTCCCAAGCCAGACTTCAACAGTACATGAACTGTGAACTTCCAGATGTTCAAGCAGGATTTAGAAAAGGCAGAGGAACCAGAGATCAAATTGCCAACATTCATTGGATCACAGAAAAAAAGCAAGAGAGTTCCAGAAAAAAATTGACTTCTGCTTTATTGACTATGCCAAAGCCTTTGTTTGGATCACAACAAACTCTGGAAAAATCTTCAAGATATTGGAATACCATACCACCTTACCTGCCTCCTGAGAAATCTGTATGCAGGTCAAGAAGCAACAGTTAGAACTGGACATGGAACAACAGACTGGTTCCAAATCAGGAAAGGAGTATGTCAAGGCTATATATTGTCACCCTGCTTATTCAACTCATATGCAGAGTACATCATGCAAATGCCGGGCTGGAAGCACAAGCTGGAATCAAGATGGCTGGGAGAAGTATCAATAACCTCAAATATCCAGATGACACCACAATTATGGCAGAAAGTGAAGAGGAACTGAAGAACCTCTTGATGAAAATGAAACTGGAGAGTGAAAAAGCTGGCTTAAAACTTTACATTAAAAAAACTAAAATCATGGCATCTGGCCCCATCACTTCATGGCAAAGAGATGGGGAAACAATGGAAACAGTGACAGACTTTACTTTTGGGGGCTCCAAAATCACTGCAGATGGTGATTGCAGCCATGAAATTAAAAGACACTTGCTCCTTGGAAGAAAAGCTATGACCAATCTGTGTTAGTCACTCAGTCATGTTTGACTCTTTGTGACCCCATGGATTGTAGCCCACCAAAATCCTCTGTCCATGGGATTCTGCAGGCAAGAATACTGGAGTGGGTTGCCATTCCCTTCTCCAGGAGACCTTCCTGACCAGGGATGGAACTTGGGTCTTCTGCATGGCAGGCAGATTCTTTACTATCTGAGGCATGAGGGAAGCCCATGACTAACCTACATAGCATATTAAAAAACAGAGACATTTCTTTTCTGACAAAGGTCCATCTAGTCAAAGCTATGGTTTTTCCAGTAGTCATGTATGGATGTGAGAGTTGGACCATAAAGAAAGCTGAGCACCGAAGAATTGATGCTTTCAAACTGTGGTGTTGGAGAAGACTCCTGAGAGCCCCTTGGACTGCAAGCAGATCCAACCAGTATTGGAGCTGAAGCTCCAATACTTTGGCCACCTGATGCAAAGAGCTGCCTCATTGGAAAAAAAACCCTGATACTCAGAAAGATTGAAGGCAGGAGGAGAAGGGGACGACAGATATGATTGGATGGTGTCACCAACTCGATGCACATGAGTTTGAGCAAGCTCCAGGAGTTGGTGATGGACAGGGAAGCCTGGTGTGCTGCAGTTCATGAGGTCGCAGAGAGTCAGACACAATTGAGCAACTGAACTGAACTGAGAATCTCTTTCAAGTGCTTATTCATATTAACTCCTTTAATCTTCGCCAAAACCCTATTAAGCAGAGACTTTTTATTCTTATTTTACTGCCCTGAATTATTATTAATTATTAATTAACTATTAATTCTATATTTTAATTTTACTCTCTTAAGTGGATATAATGATATATAATGATCATTACTGAGAAGGTTATGCCCATAGCACAGTCAACCTCCCTCCCACACACACGGACATCTAGAAAGTAACCCATGGAATAATAATAAACCTCTCGGTTGGGCATAGCACTGACTCCAATTTAGGCTGTCTCCTTATAAGAACTTACTGAATTGTTTGCTTTTCAGTGAATATTTTGCTTCAACTAAGGGATTCCAAAAGAAATTACTTAATGGGTTTATTCAACCAATTAGCATACCTGGTTTAATTAATAAAATTTGTTTTTCACAAGTCATTGCTATAGCCTAAGTAGGTTCCCATCAAAAGAAATACATGCCTGTGATTAAATTGACAGGTGAAAGTCTCTTTTGGTGGCCTCAAAATTCCCTATGAATTCAGCTCTTTTTTTCTTTTTTTGCCATTAGCAATGCTATCCTTTACCCATGGATATTCATTTTTCCACAAATTAATTCACACAATTAATCTCATTGAATAATGTATTTAATTAGATGCCTATTAAATTTTTAGAATGAGAATGAATCATAAGGTTCATTCTAAACAAGTAGAGGTTCATGCAATTAAAATATAGAGCTGTTGCAGTCAGTCAGTCTCACCCCCATACTAGTGAATAACGTTATAATTAAAGTACAATGTGGCACTTTGAGGTCAGACTGAAATTTGTCAGCACAAAACCATATCCTTAGATTTAAACTATAAAACTACTGGGAGGGAAAGAGAAGAAAATATCAAATTGCTTTTCTTTTTCATTTTTATGGAAGGACAGTGCATTCATTATGACTTCACTTCTTCAAGAGATAGATTTGTAGGTTAATGTGTCAAGAAAGAAGCAAACTAAAAAGTTGCAGATGTTTTAAAGCCTGTACAGTAGTTTAGCATCAAGATATCAAGGCATTGTCACAGCTTTGGCTGCATGTTCTCAGCCTGTTTGGATTCCTGTGTTTGGGAAGATAATATTCCAGCAAACAGAGGTCCTGGACCACAGAAGAATTCTCACAATTTTCCTACCAGACTTTTTGCTATCATCACTGTTGAATCCATCTCCTCTCAACAGAATTAGAACCCTTTAAGTTGCAATGTTTAAGCACAGACTGAATGCTCAGATTCTGTATGGCCTAATTTTGTCCTTGATGCACACTTAACACAAATGATCTGTGAGGCTGCCATAATTATATGAACTGTTATTTAAAGTCCTCCACGGAGATACAGATTGATAAATTATGACTAGCAAAACATGTTATTTTTAGACTCTTCCTTCTAATGATTGGTTGTTCTGTCCCAGTAATAACTGATGACTTGGCACAACAGAACAATTTTCCTAGTTTTATGGTTGTATAATATGGTGATAATTTTTTCCTGGTCACAGAATGTAGAGACTCAGTGTCAAAGTCAGCTTGAAAATAATCTTTGGAACATATTCTACTAACACATATTCTGCCTCAAAACTGGCCAAATCTCCTTCAGGGCATGATGAAAATATATCACTTAGATATGCAGAGTACATCATGAGAAACGCAGGGTTGGATGAAGCACAAGCTGGAATCAAGATTACTGGGAGAAATATCAATAACCTCGGATATGCAGATGACACCACCCATATGGCAGAAAGCGAAGAAGAACTAAAGAGCCTCTTGATGAAAGTGAAAGAGGAGAGTGAAAAAGTTGGCTTAAAGCTCAACATTCAGAAAACGAAGATCATGGCATCCGGTCCCACCACTTCATGGCAAAGAGATGGGGAAACAGTGGAAACAGTGATAGACTTTATTTTGGGGGGACTTCAAAATCACTGAAGATGGTGATTGCAGCCATGAAATTAAAAGATGCTTGCTCCTTGGATGAAAAGTTATGACCAACCTAGACAGCATATTAAAAAGCAGAGACATTACTTTGCCAACAAAGGTCTGTCTAGTCAAAGCTATGGTTTTTCCACTAGTCATGTATTGATGTGAGAGTTAGATTATGAAGAAAGCTGAGCACTGAAGAACTGATGCTTTTGAACTACGGTGTTGAAGAAGACTCTTAAGAGTCTCTTGGACTGCAAGGAGATCCAACCAGTCCATCCTAAAGGAAATCAATCCTGAATATTCATTGGAAGCACTGGTGCTGAAGCTGAAGCTCTAATACATTGATCACCTTATGCGAAGAACTGACTCCTTGGAAAAGATCCTGATGAAAAGATTGAAGGCAGGAGGAGAAGGGGATGACAAAGGATGAGATGATTGGATGGCATCACTGACTCAATGGACATGAGTTTGAGTAAGGTCCCAGAGTTGGTGATGAACAGGTAAGCCTGGCATGCTCCACTCCATGGGGTCACAAAGAGTTGGACATGACTAAGCGACTGAACTGATGTAGTTAAGGATAACAAATATGGAAATTCATAACATATTTTAATGATAATAGACAATTGGAAATCAGAACTATGGAAAATCTGACTTATACATATCTGCTTATTATGGGGAATCGTCTCATGTCCAACCCAAAACCTCCCATTTGAGCTTAAGGTAAAGTTCATAAAAGAAACAATTTTATATATTTACCATATTCCATTATTTAGAAGTCTTTTAATCAAATTAATCTATTAATTTTTCTTGTGCTGAGGAGGACCTTTTTCATTCATATAAATTGTCTGTTTCTGATGACCAAAATAAAAAAAGAATTTGACCAATATTGAATGAAGATATTGAATTTGATTAATTATTTGACATCACATTTCAAATTGTGGTTTCATTCTTCTGAGACTGAGAGTTATTACTGTATTATTATGGTAAATTTAGCTTGACATCTAAGAACTGAATAACATTATTTTCTACTTTTTCATGCTTGTGCCATCTTTTTACCTCTTCATTTTCCACCAGGACATATTAGTAAGGCTTCAAGAAATTTCATAGCTATGAATTACAGTTAAATAAAAGTACTCATTTAAGATGGATCATATGTCAGTTTTAAATAAAATGGTCGAACTATATTTATAAAAAACAGAATTTTAAGTTGGTGAATAGTTTTGGGGAGGGGGCTGTGAATTTATAGATAAAGTGATGCTTGTTTCTGTTTCTTTAATTGGAAAAAAATTCACATCAGTTTTTTTTGTGAGTGTCAAACTCCTTTTATTTGAGTTTTGTATATTTCTTGTTTTTTTTGAAAGGTGCTCCCTCATATCGAATTGTAAGAAAATCTTATTAACCTGGATTTACATGCACAATATCCTCATATTAATACAAGTAGATACACTCATAAAAAATGTATAGGTTAATTAAATTTCCTGTAGAGCATTCTTCCAAATATACCGAGTGGAAAATTGGTAATCTAACATAATATCAACTTGAGAAGGAAAGTAAGAGGTCTTGATTGAATCATGTTAAATTGCAAAGAATTATATCACACAAAGAATCAGATCAGTCTACATGGCCATTGCTAGCTTGGTCCATAATTCGCAGTGGCCCACGTGATATTTACTTTTTCTGTACTTGAGTGGAACTTGCTGACACATCCTCTTAAAAACTCTTCTAGACACCTGGCTCCATCTACTTGAAGTTAACATCTTTCCACTTTCAGTAACAGTATGAGCTGTATAGTTCACAATGTCTTACTCTGTGTTCCTGTATATTTATAGGTTAAAATAATTCATTAACCATGATTTATCTTTAAAATACTCTCTCATTGAAAAATAAACAAATGGATTAACTAACTGAATATCTAATAGGGTTGTATGAAAGAAAAGCAAACAGAGGGAATATAAACACCATTATATGTACTTTTGATGTATTATTTAGATTATGAATTATTTACTCATTCAAGTGCCTTTGCACAAACTACTTTTGTCCCCTTAGCATCTCTAACCTGTTCTCACTGCCTCACTGAGACTCCACTTCAGACCATTTATAGTACTTCCTACATTTAAAATATATGTTTTATCCACCAAAATATTAAAACTATGATAACTGAATGGCACATAATAACAACATTGTAACCTTCTACTGGACATTGGAACAAATGGTTGTGATTATTACTTTAGCTGAATTAACCAAATAAAAAAGAGAGAAAACAGTTAAACCAGTTACTAGATATGTACAAAAAATTTGTATTGAGTACAACTTTTGTTTTACACTTTTTAATAGACAAACCCAATTTGAAGTCTATGTATCCCTGATAGAAAATATTAGAGCAAAAGGGAACATGGCCAGAAAGTCAGAATTATTCAGGAAATTTTATAGAAGCTTCTATAAATGAAAGCACAAAATTTGAAAGGTCCAATTTATTGAATAGAATGTCAACTTTTGCCAATAGCTTTTTTAAGGCTTAATTTTCAAAAATTTCTTAGTTTGTTGAACATATTTGACTACTCCAGAAATACGTTTTTAAAAGTTTACTTTTAATAAATATGTTAGATGTTAGTCACATTAATGTGTGTCATAATATGCAAAATGACATTATAATACCATAATTTAATAGCTAGAAAGTTATCATTAAATATTCAAGTGTACAGAGTAGCAAAGGTAATTTAATCAGGAACCCTGTTAATGACTTCAATAATTTGCAATTAAATAATTTTTCTCTTGTCCATTTAATTCCTCTTGGAATATGTAAATTTAACTAAAAAAGAGTACACTATGCTTATGCATATATAAGGGCAAAATTTTCCATAATTTTTATTCCATAGAAGCAGTCTGGTACTTACAATTGAAAAATGTAGCTAATTTATCTTCTAAATTCATTATGTAATATTACTAGCCTTGTGCAAGATGCACCCATAAACAAAATTGATTGTGCCATTGTTTCAGTGCTTTAATGTTTTACAAATAATTCAAGACAAAAGAATGCAGTTTCTTAAAGCCAACTAACACCTACCCAGGGAAAAAGCAAACACAGAGGCTATACAAAATGCAAATAATGTCTACTTAAAAATGTCAGGGAACTACTGAATAAGCAAGGACCTGAGGGGTCAAGTTTCTGGACAGAGTAGAGACACTGAGAGGTAAGGGGACAAGTAGTATGCTTTGTCATTAATGGGCCAAAGGCAAAAGATTGAAAATATGGCCTTTGCGCAGGCATAGAGTTGTGGCTGAGAGAAAAGATACAAAGTGTTTGTCATACAGAGTATCAGGAAACAGGAGAGAAAAATGAAAGTTTCATGGCACAAATTCTCAAGTAGAAGGACAGCAGAAAACTGGTCCTTGCATATATAAGGTTTAAACTTCAAGAAGTTTGTCAAATTCTGAAGCTACAAGTGGTAGGATGATGAAAAGATGAGCTTAAGTCTTCTGGAAGGTGATTTAAGCTTTTCTGCAGTTTTTTTCTTTTTTTTTTTTTTAAGCTGACAGATGAAAATGAAGGTTCAAGACCAGCCAGGGGAATGGATACTAGTTATTACACTCTGGCATCAGTGTTGAATCAGAAGTCTCCCAAACTTTAATGAAAGTGCAATGCAGATCTTATTCAAAGCAGTCCATATATAGACTAATGTGAACAGACCCCACTTTCCATGGTGGCTCAGCTGGTAAAGAATCTACATGCAATGTTGGATGCCCAGGTTTGATCCCTGGGTCAGGAAGATCCCCTGGAGAAGGGAACGGCCACCCACTCCAGTATTCTTGACTGGAAAATCCCATGGGCAGAGGAGCCTGGTGGGCTACAGTCCATGGGGTCGCAAAGAGCTGGATATGACTGAGTGGCTCAAAAACAACAACAATGCATATATATGGAATCTAGGAAAATGGTACTGATGAGCCTATTTACAGGGAAAGGATGGAGACACAGACACAGAGAATGGACTTGTGGATACACCGGGGGAAGGAGAGGGTGGGATGAACTGAGACAGTAGCAATGACATATATACACTCAATAAAGTTCAGTAGCTCAGTCGTGTCCGACTCTTTGCGACCCCATGAACCACAGCACACCAGGCCTCCCTGTCCATCATCAACTCCCAGAGTTCACCCAAACTCATGTCAATTGAGTTGGTGATGCTGTCCAAACATCTCATCCTCTGTTGTTCCCTTCTCCTCCTGCCCTCAATCTTTCCCAGCATCAGGTTCTTCTCAAATGAGTCAGCTCTTCACATCAAGTGGCCAAGGTATTGGTGTTTCGGCTTCAACATCAGTCCCTCCAATAAACACGCAGAACTGATCTCCTTTAGGATGGACTGGTTGAATCTCCTTGCAGTCGAAGGGACTCTCAACAGTCTTCTCCAATACCACAGTTCAAAAGCATCAATTCTTCGGCACTAGGCTTTCTTTAGAGTCCAAATCTCACATTCATACATAACCACCGGAAAAACCATAGCCTTGATTAGATGGAATTTTGTTGACAAAGTAATGTCTCTGCTTTTGAATATGCTGTCTAGGTTGGTCATAAATCCCCTTCCAAAGAGTAAGCGTCTTTTAATTTCATGGCTGCAATCACCATCTTCAGTGATTTTGGAGCCCCCCAAAATAAAGTCTGACACTGTTTTGACTGTTTCCCCGTCTATTTCCCATGAAGTGATGGGACTGGATGCTATAATCTTAGTTTTTTGAATGTTGAGCTTTAAGCCAACTTTTTCACTCTCCTCTTTCACTTTATTCAAGAGACTCTAGTTCTTCTTCACTTTCTGCCATAAGGCTGGTGTCATCTGCATATCTGAGGTTATTGGTATTTCTCCCAGCAAACTTGATTCCAGTTTGTGCTTACTACATCCCAGTGTTTCTCATGATGTACTCTGCATACAAATTAAATAAGTAGGGTGACAACATACAGTCTTGACGTATTCCTTTTCCTATTTGGAACCAGTCTGTTGTTCCATATCCAGTTCTAACTGTTGCTTCCTGACCTGCATACAAATTTCTCAAGAGGCAGATCAGGTGGTCTGGTATTTCCATCTCTTTCAGAATTTTCCACAGTTTATTGTGATCCACACAGTCAAAGGCTTTGGCATAGTCAATAAAGCAGAAATAGATGTTTTTATGGAACTCCCTTGCTTTTTCCATGATCCATCGGATGTTGGCAATTTGATCTCTGGTTCCTCTGCCTTTTCTAAAACCAGCTTGAACATCTGGAGGTTCACGGTTCATGTATTGCTGAAGCCTGGCTTGGAGAATTTTAAGCATTTTAGTAGTGTGTGAGATGAGTGCAGTTATGCGGTAGTTTGAGCATTCTTTGGCATTGGCTTTCTTTGTGATTGGAATCGAAACTGACCTTTTCCAGGCCTGTGGCCACTGCTGAGTTTTCCAAATTTGTTGACATATTGAGTGCAGAATGTGGGCAGCATCTTTCAGAATTTGAAATACCTCAACTGGAATTCCATCACCTCCACTAGCTTTGTTTGTAGTGATGCTTCCTAAGGCTCACTTGACTTCACATTTCAGGATGTCTAGCTCTAGGTGAGTGATCACACCATGGTGATTTTCTGGGTCGTGAAGATCCTTTTCATATAGTTCTTCTGTGTATTCTTACCACCTCTTCTTAATATCTTCTGCTTCTGTTAGGTCCATACCATTTTTGTCCTTTATCGAGCCTATCTTTGCATGAAATGTTCCCTTGGTATCTCTAATTTTCTTGAAGAGATCTCTAGTTTTCCCCATTCTGTTGTTTTCCTCTATTTCTGTGCATTGATCGCTGAGGAGGGCTTTCTTCCCTCTCCTTGCTCTTCTTTCTTGCTATCCATGGTGAAGAGGTCTGACAGAATGTGATCCACTGGAGAAGGATACGGCAAACCACTTCAGTATTCTTGCCTTGAGAACCCCATGAACAGTATGAAAAGGCAAAAAGATAGGACACTGAAAGATGAATGCCCCAGGTAGGTAGGTGCCCAATATGCTACTGGAGATCAGTGGAGAAATAACTCCAGAAATGAATGAAGGGATGGAGCCAAAGCAAAAACAATACCCAGTTGTAGTTGGGACTGGTGATAGCAGCAAGGTCCAATGCTGTAAAGAGCAATATTGCATAGGAACCTGGAATGTTAGGTCCATGAATCAAGGCAAATTGGAAGTGGTCAAACAGGAGATGACAAGAGTGAACATTGACATTCTAGGAATCAGTGAACTAAGATGGACTGGAATGGGTGAATTTAACTTAGATGACCATTATATCTACTACTGTGGCAGGAATCCCTTAGAAGAAATAGAGTAGCCATCATAGTCAACAAAAGAGTCTGAAATGCAGGACTTGGATGCAATCTCAAAAACAGCAGAATGATCTCTATTCATTTCCAAGGCAAACCATTCAATATCACAGTAATCCAAGCCTATGCCCCAACCAGTAACACTGAAGAAACTGAACAGTTCTATGAAGACCTACAAGACCTTCTAGAACTAACACCCAAAAAAGATGTCCTTTTCATTATAGGGGACTGGAATGCAAAATTAGGAAGTCAAGAAACACCTGGAGTAACAGGCAAATTTGGCCTTGGAGTACAGAATGAAGCAGGGGAAAAGCTAATAGAGTTCTGCCAAGGGAATGCACTGGTCATAGCAAACACCCTCTTCCAACAACACAAGAGAAGACTCTACACATGGATATCACCAGATGGTCGACACTGAAATCAGTTTGATTACATTCTTTGCAGCCAAGGATGGAGAAGGTCAATACAGTCAGCACAAGACCAGGAGCTAACTGTGGCTCAGATCATGAACTCCTTATTGCCAAATTCAGACTGAAACTGAAGAAAGTGAAGAAATCCACTAGGTCATTCAGATATGACCTAAATCAATCCCTATGAGTATACAGTGGAAGTGAGAAATAGATTTAAAGGACTAGATCTGATAGAGTGTCTGATGAACTATGGATGGAGGTTCGTGACATGGTACAAGAGGCAGGAATCAAGACCATACCCAAGAAAAGAAATGCAAAAATGCAAAATTGCTGTCTGAGGAGGCCTTACAAATAGCTGTGAAAAGAAGAGAAGCAAAAATCAAAGGAGAAAAGGAAAGATATACCCATTTGATTGCAGAGACATATATACACTACCATGTGTAAATAACTAGTGGGAAGCTGCTGCAAAGCACAGGGAGTTCAGCTCGGTGCTCTGTGATTACCTACATGGATGAGATGGAGGCTCAAGAGGAAGGGTATATATGTATACTTATATTAATAGCTGATTCACATTGTTGTAAAGCAGAAACCAACACAACATTGTATAGCAATTATCCTCCCATTTAACAAAATTTTTTAAAAAAAGTACAGAGTGTCTATCACTAAAATCTAGTGCAGTGTCAGACACCTGATCTGTATTCATTGGTCAATATATGAACAACAGTCAATTTGCAACAGACAAGCTATAAATTAAGAGATAAAGTTGTTGTAGAAAAGGTGACCAAGTTAAAACTAAAGACAAAATATTCCCAAACAAAATTGTCCTAAGTCATTCCTAGCAAAAATAGGGAAGTTTAAAAATGCCACTAGAAAATATCAATAACATGACTAAAATTTTAGTCTATCAAAATCTGTGAAACGTGACCAAAATTGTACACCAAGGGAAATCATAATTTTGAAATTTTCATATTTGAAAAAATAAAGAAGGAAAAAAAAAACATGAACATCCAACTTAAGACACTAGAAAAAATAAATACATAATATTGTGGAGGAATTGATAAGCATAAAGACAGCTAAAGTTCTTTTAAAACGTCACATATCAGAAGGGCCTCCTTCAAGGAAAGATGGACATTTCTCCAGAGTGTTTTAAAAAGAGAAGTGGACAAGAAATACTTAAGGCTTGGTGGTCATTTTTAAGTATGTTAATATGTTTGTTGTTGCTGTTTAGTTGTTAAGTTGTGTACAGTTCTTTTATGACCCCATAGACTGTAGCCCACCAGGCTCCTCTGTCCAAGGGATTTCTCAGGCAAGAATTCTGGAGTGGGTAGCTGTTTCCTTCTCCAGAGGATCTTCCTGACCTAGGGACTGAATTTGTGTCACCTGCTTGGCAGGCAGATTTTTTACCACTGAGCCACCTGGGAAGCCCCTATATCAGTTCAGTTCAGTTCAGTCACGCAGTCATGTCTGACTCTTTGCGACCCCATGAATCGCAGCACACCAGGCCTCCCTGTCCATCACCAACTCCCAGAGTTCATTCAGACTCACATCCATTGACTCAGTGATGCCATCCAGCCATCTCATGCTCTGTCATCCCATTTTCCTCCTGCCCCCAATCCTTCCTAGCATCAGAGTCTTCTCCAATGAGTCAACTCTTTGCATGAGGTGGCCAAAGTACTGGACCTTCAGCTTTAGCATCATTCCTTCCAAAGAAATCCCAGGGCTGATCTCCTTCAGAATGGACTGGTTGGGTCTCCTTGCAGTCCAAGGGACTCTCAAGAGTCTTCTCCAACACCACAGTTCAAAAGCATCAATTCTTCAGTGCTCAGCTTTCTTCACAGTCCAAATCTCACATCCATACATGACCACAGGAAAAACCATAGCCTTGACTAGATGGACCTTTGTTGGCAAAGTAATGTCTCTGCTTTTGAATATGCTATCTAGGTTGGTCATAACTTTCCTTCCAAGGAGTAAGTGTCTTTTAATTTCATGGCTGCAGTCACCATCTGCAGTGATTTTGGAGCCCCAAAAAATAAAGTCTGACACTGTTTCCACTGTTTCCCCATCTATTTCCCATGAAGTGATGGGAACAGATGCTATGATCTTCGTTTTCTGAATGTTGAGTTTTAAGCAAACTTTTTCACTCTCCTCTTTCACCTTCATCAAAAGACTTTTTAGTTCCTCTTCACTTTCTGCCATAAGGGTGGTGTCATTTGCATATCTGGGGCTATTGATATTTCTCCCGGCAATCTTCATTCCAGCTTGTGCTTCTTCTAGCCCAGCGTTTCTCATGATGTACTCTGCATAGAATGTACTCTGACATAGAATGTACTCTGCATAGATGTACTCTGACAGAATGTGGTCCACTGGAGAAAGGAATGGCAAAACACTTCAGTGTTCTTGCCTTGAGAACCCCATGAACAGTATGAAAAGGCAAAATGATAGGATACTGAAGGAGAAACTCCCCGGGTCAGTAGGTGCCCAATATGCTACTGGAGATAAGTGGAGAAATAACTCCAGAAAGAATGAAGGGATGGAGCCAAAGCAAAAACAATACCCTGTTGTGGATGTGACTGGTGATAGAAGCAAGGTCTGATGCTGTAAAGAGCAATATTGCATAGGAACCTGGAATGTCAGGTCCATGAATCAAGGCAAATTGGAAGTGGTCAAACAAGAGATGGCAAGAGTGAACGTCAACATTCTAGGAATCAGAGAACTAAAATGGACTGGAATGGGTGAATTTAACTCAGATGACCATTATATCTTCTACTGTGGGCAAGAATCCCTTAGAAGAAATGGAGTAGCCATCATGGTCAACAAGAGTCTGAAATGCAGTACTTGGATGCAATCTCAAAAACGACAGCATGATCTCTGTTCATTTCCAAGGCAAACCATTCAATATCACAGTAATCCATGTCTATGCCCCAACCAGTAATGCTGAAGAAGCTGAAGTTGAAGGGTTCTATGAAGACCTACAAGACCTTTTAGAACTAACACCCAAAAAAGATGTCCTTTTCATTATAGGGGACTTGAATGCAAAAGTAGGAAGTCAAGAAACACCTGGAGTAACAGGCAAATTTGGCTTTGGTATATGGAATGAAACAGGGCAAAGACTAATAGAGTTTTGCCAAGAAAATGCACTGGTCATAGCAAACACCCTCTTCCAGCCCCTATATAAATATACTTAAATATTATTTTTAATATTTTAAAATATTTAATCACTTTATAAAAATTTAGATTAGCTATTATAGAAGTGGACTTTAATTTGTATATAACATTTAAAATGTATAAATTTAACTAATCTACACTAAGAGAAGTAATTATAACTCATCTTTTATGAGAACTCATATTTTCATAGCATGTACATACCCACAAAGCAGACTTATATCTAAAGCTATATTATTCTCTTCTGGCTTCAAATTGTATTCCTAATTTGGTTAGTTCATGGATCATCTCTTCTGTTCTTTACAAACCTAGTGTCTGTTGCCCTGACTAGAAGTCTAGGTCCTTCTCACAATGACGTGGGGAAATGACAAGCAAAAGGACCTGTAGTTGATTATCCATAAGTTGAGCAGTTCTGAATTTTTATAGGGAAGTGGATTGTATAGAGGCTTCCCAGGTCACGCTAGTGGTAAACAACCTACTTGCCAATGCAGGAGACTTAAGAGATGCAGGTTTGATTCCTGGGTCAGAAAGATCCCATGGAGGATGAAATGGCAATCCACTCCAGTATTCCTGCCTGGAAAATTCCATGGACAGAGAAGCCTGAATGGCTACAGTTCATAGGATCACAAAGGGTAGGACACAACTGAAGTGACTTAGCAGGCATGGATTGTATAGATCTCTACTGAGTCAAAGTAATACTGTTTAGTGTGGGCCTTAGGTCAGTGTGTGTTTAGAATAGCTGCTGAAAAGACTGCAAGTAAAAAAAAATTATGTACATAACGACACAACTGAGGTTGGGTTGGGGACCATGAATTTTCACAACCATTGGTCTGCACAGCAGCGTCATATTTGCTTAAATCGCTCATCTGTCAAAATACAGCTGCAGGGAAGAGGTGTTAGAGAACTGGTTGACCCTCCAAAACTTAGCAACATATGCAGCCAAGGCAGGTCTTTCTCACATTGTACCAGTCACTGCATGACACAGGAAGAACCTCACTGCTTTGTCAAGAGCTACAAATGAAAATATCTAGGTGATAGGACATACGTAAGATCAGCAGTCATAATAGCATCTATAGAAAGTGAAGTCACTCAATCGTGTCAGACTCTTTGTGACCCCATGGACTGTAGCCTATCAGGCTCCCCCATCGATGGAATTCTCCAGGCAGGAATACTGGAGTGGATTGTCATTTCCTTCTCCAGGAGATCTTCCCAACCCAGGGATTGAACCCGGGTCTCCTGCATTGTAGGCAGGCGCTTTACTGTCTGAGCCCCAAGGGAAGTCTAATAGCATCTATACAGCCCTAAAAAAGATCCAATCCGGGTCTCCCATATTTCAGTCAGATTCTTTACCATCTGAGCCACCGTGGAAGCCCCCCATAGACTGAATCCCATCCTGAGTTGCACAAGTCAAATACTCTTTCAATAGTGGAGTGAAGCTGTTACGAGCATTGCTCAGAGCCAGGCATCGAATCGAAGGCTCAATTCCACTGCTTGCTGGGTGTGAGGACTTGAGCAAGTTACTTACACTCCATTTTCTTAGCTTTAAAATGGGGCTAATCAAGCTTCACCCCTCCTCAGATTGTTGTGAGCATTTACTGACTTAGTATCAATAAAATGCTCAAGAGTACCTGGCTCATGGTAGGTATTACATAGGAGTTTTCTATCATCATCATTTTTGTTCTTTTTTTTCACTTCCTAAACATTAATTTAACATTTATTGTCTGCTTTCACAACCTAAAAGTGCTAATAAGCATGAAACCACATGCCACAATCTGAGAAATTTGGAAACAGAAAACTCCCACATCCCTGAACTTTTGATTTCAGTGTTACTTATAATAAGGGGTAATTAGAAACCACTTTAATTCCTAACAGGGATACAGTTTATGTAAATTATTCCAAACCCATACAATGTAGTATTAATCATAAAGCTTTGTGTTGAAAGGTATGTAACAGTGTGGCATTTTTAATTTGTACCTAAAAAAAAAAAAGCAAAGTATATGCTGTATTATTGTATACATTAAAACATACACAAAGATTAGAAGAAAATACTTCTGTTGATAGGATTAGAGATAACTTCGTTTTTTTCTCTTTGGGGAAAACAAAATTCTTAGATTTTTATAAATATATTTATTAAGAAGGATATAGACAGCAGGACTTCGCACTCACTGTTGGGAGCAATGCAAATGGTACAGTCAATTTGGAAGACAGTTTGGTAGTTTCTTGTAAAACGAATACTCTTCCCATAAGATCCAGCAATCACATTCCATCGTATTTACCCAAAGGAGTTGAACATTTATGTCAATGTAGAAACCTGCACACAGATGTTTATAAACATCTTATTTAAAATTTAAATAAGATTTAAAATTTTTAAATTTTATTTAGAATTGTCAAAACATGGAAGGACAATGATGCTCTTCAGTAAGTGAATAAACTATGGTACCTCAAAAAAATGGTCTATTATTCAGCACTAGAAAGAAATGAGTTATTACACCGTGAAAAGACACAGAGAAATTTAAATGCATAATTCTAAGTAAAAGAAGTCAGTTTGAGAAGGTTATATGTGATTCCAAATATAAGGTGTTCTAAAACAGGAAAACAATGGAGACTGTAAAGAGATCAGTGGTTGCTAGGGGCTGAGGGGGAAGGAAGGATGAATAAGTGGAAGATGTGATTTTTCAGGTGTGGAACTACTCTGGAGGATATTGTAATGGCGGCTATGTCACTATATATCATAATTGATATATTATATAAGACCAAAAGTGAACCTACATGTAAAACATAGACTTTAGTTTAAATTAATGTATAATATTATGAATCATATTTAATCATGATGAATTTTATCAGATGTATCACATCAATGCAAGATGTTAATAATGGGGACGTTGCATATGACAATTCTCTGTACCTTCTGATTAGATTTTCAGTAAATCTAAAACTATTCAAAAATAAAATATATTATTTATTAAAATACTAAAATAAAACCTCATAGCAAAAGAGAATAATGGCAAAAGCCTAAAATATAAAGTTTATGAATCCTAGTCTTGATTGCACTCTTTATAACGTGTGAAATAGCATTTTTAATGCTCAGTCTTCATATTAACAAAAGGAAGTCTGTGGACTTCATGAGCTGAAGTCCTATTCTTTTCCATTTTATGATTCTCTTTTTTTACCTTAAGGGACTATCATCTGATTATTTCTAAATAATGCAAGTTCTTTCAGTTAAAAGGAAAAATTATGCAGATCATTTGCCTGCTACCAGCGTACATTTTAGTTTCCTGAGTGCACTACAACTCCTTCACAAAGAAAATCAATTACTAATACATTTACTGACATATTTAGAAGCTAAACCTGAGGTGACATGTTAGGCCATAAGGAGAAAGTATAAAATTTGCAAGGAAAAAGTGAATTGATAAGTAAGATGTTAAAAGCTTAACTGAAGCAAATTACAAAGTATTCTAACATTATAGCGCTTTCTGACTTCTATAGGCCAAATCACTTCTTCTTTTTAATTTTTTTTCAAGGTATTAAGGGCTTTGCCTTTAGTTCAGTTCAGTCACTCAGTCATGTCCAACTCTTTGCGACCCCATGGACCCCAGTACACCAGGGTTCCCTGTCCCTCACCAACTCCCAGAGCTTGCTCAGACTCATGTCCATCGAGTCAGTGATGCCATCCAACCATCTCATTCTCTGTCGTCCCCTTCTCCTCTTGCCCTCAATCTTTCCCAGCATCAGGGTCTTTTCCAATGAGTTAGTTCTTCGCATTAGATGGCCAAAGTATTGGAGCTTCAGCATCAGTCCTTCCAATGAATAGTTAGGACTGATTTGCCTTAGATGAAGAGAAATAATATACAAGACTAGTAACAGAGGCTAGGCACTCCATGAGAAAAGAAGGTGCTGAGTGACAGCAAGCAAAATAGAAGTATAAGGTTGGCCAAAAAGTTCATTCAGGTTTTTCTTCAACATTGTGGAAAAACCCCAATGAATTTTTTGGCCAACTCAACATATATCTTTGCCAGCAAGTCTACTAGGCAGAAGGGAATCTCAAAAAAAGCAACCTAGGTCCCCAAAGAGGGAACAATGATCAATATCCTATTAGGGGTCATCTTAGCTGAGGCTGCCATAAGAAAATACTACAAACTCAGTGGCTTAAACAATAGAAATTTATTTCTCACAGTTCTGGAGGCTGAAAGTGCAGGTTCAGAGTGACAACATGGTCAGATTCTAGTGAGAACTCTCTCCCTGCTTTAAAGATGGCCATCTTCTTGCTCTATGCTCAGAGGACCTTTCCTGGATGCATGCATGTGTAAGGTGACCAAAGATATCAGATTAGAACCCCACCCTTATAACCTCAATTACCTCCTAGAAGTCCTATCTCCACATACAGCCACAATGTCGATTAGGGCTTCAACCTAATTGTTGAACTTGAAAACCAACAATTCAGTCCACAGCAGGGGTGTTAGTGAGGAAGAAATGTGTTGAGTAACAATTTTCCTTCACTTAAAATAAACTATAAACCCCAAGGTAATATTTACTGGCTTTGGATCAAGATGATAAATTGAATGCAAGCATATACTGCCCCTTCCTTTCAGAATCCCATTAAAATTACTGTAAATATATACCCAAGGGGAAAAACACAGCACTGAGGAAAATGAAGGGTACTAAGAGACAATACTTAGAATGGAAAAAAATTACTGATGAAATTCTATAATGTAAAAACTGGATGTCAGTCCACTTACACATAGAACAAAGAGGGGGAAGTCACGGCTAGATGACACACAAGGAAAGTTTACAACCTGAGAGGGAGCCAACCTTCCTAGCATAGCTTTGGAAACGCCACACACTCCAAGTTGGAAGGTATTCAGGTGGGAGCAAAACATAAAAGAAGGTGAATATTTATTTAAAGGGATATTGAAAAGAGAGGCCTGGAAGAGTTGTGCTTCTTGGAGGCAGTTTGCACACCAGATTCTAACCCAACCTGTTGTGGCTTGGTAGGGAAGAAGGTGGACTGGTTACCAATTCTCCAAAGCACAATAAAACAAAAATTAAGTAAGTTACAATTTTTATTCAGTGACACAGAAGTCCTCCTGTTTAGATAAAGAAGGAACCTATCAGGGAGACAATCCATTTTACCAATGAGCAACCAAGGACTGCATTTTTAAAGAATGATTAACCATCATGGATAAGCATACATTTGAAGATAAGCATTTATTTATCGACATCAGCAATGTACAAAATAGAAAAATAAAGAGGGTTAAACTGAACATTTTATACTGGGGAAAAAAAGATATTGAAAGGTTGTTGCTGAACCATGAAAGATGCTGGGATTCTTGGCCTCTGGAGGAGAAGAATTCAATCCAGGGCCAGAGATGAGGCTTGATCACTCAAAGCTTTTGTTTAATAAAGTTTTATTAAAGTATAAAGGAGATAGAGAAAGCTTCTGACATAGACATCAGAAGTAGACAAAAAGAATACCCGTCTGCTAGTTTTTAGCTGGATGTTATATAGTTACTAGCAGTCTGTTAATGAAAGACAGGAATGTCTTAAAATTCAAAGAATGGCACCAGGCCCCTCACCCATAAGATATATTTTGGGATAATCTTGGCACCAGGGGAGTCATCCCAGGCCATAAAATGATTGACTTGAATCTTGTAGAAAGGCAGGTTACCATACAAATAATTTCGTTTGCATGGATTAGGAGAACAATGTATGATGGTAACATATTGGTTTGTTAAGTCAGTTCTGAGCCTTTAGGTGGAATGACTTGAAGACAGAGTCTGGGGTAAATGAATAGTACATTAACATACCTTAAGACAAAAATTTCCATAAGAAAAATGCATTGATTAACTCAAAATTTGAGAAAAGTTAAGTTCAGGTGGAACCAGGTGTCATTACGGCAACACAGTATTTTAAGAGAAGCCTCTTTTAAAATTTGTATAGAGAAGGGGAAAATATATATCACTGGTTTGTTTCCTTTTGTCACTTAAGAGAAAGATTAAAAAATTGTCTGACACTTGCAGCCTATTTCCTCCATTTGGAGACCACTGGCCTTCCTGCCTGTTACCTCTCATTCCCCCCTTTTCTTTTAGGAGAATTATGTTGCCTAGGGAAAGGAGTGTCATTCTCATTCTGTAATTGCTTCAGAGCTTATCAGGGGCGTTGTCCCTAAATTGGTGAGACAACATATTCTCCTAACCCTCATATTGAGGGTTTCTGACCCATGGGCCCCAGGTAGTAGATGGAGGAAGCTGCAGCAGTTGCAGAACTTTGAGCAATCATCTGTAACTTAAAAGCCTTCATCCGATTAGAAACAAATCCAGTTATACAGTTACAGATGCAGGGAGCAAACAGCAAAAACAGAACAATCAGAATTATTGTAATTAAGATAGTTTTCCACCATAGAGAACTAGTTAACGTCTCCCAAAGTGAGGCAATTGAGGCTTCAGGAGTAGCCATAGCCTTAATCATCTTGTTCATGTGTTTAGTAAAATGAGTAACATTAGTGCTCATATCAGGTATATATGTACAGCATTGGGTATGAATAATGGCACAAGTTCCTCCTTGTGCAGCTGTCAGAATATCTAAAGCCAACCTGTTTTGTAAAACCACCTTTCTAATTTGTGCTTGTTCAGCAACAAACTTTCAATATAATTCAAGGAAGAGAAAAGGAGCAAAAATTCTAATTATACTACCTCAGATATATTTGTGATGATGACTAGTTCCAAGAATGAAATGAGGACAGGATTTTTCATAACAACAAGTATAAGAGAACAAACGAGAATTCATGTAAATTCAACACCACTAGTTTTTTAAAGTAGGAGTCCTAAAAAGAGATGTTATCAAGAATATGTCTTAAAAATAATGTGACCGTATTTATGTTTTTCCTTCTGGCTTACTTCACTCTGTATAATAGGCTCCAGTTTCATCCACCTTATTAGAACTGATTCAAATGTATTCTTTTTAATGGCTGAGTAATACTCCATTGTGTATATGTACCACAGCTTTCTTATCCATTCATCTGCTGATGGACATCTAGGTTGCTTCCATGTCCTGGCTATTATAAACAGTGCAAACATAAATACAGTATACTAACGCATATATATGGAATTTAGAAAGATGGTAACGATAACCCTGTATACGAGACAGCAAAAGAGACACTGATGTATAGAACAGTCTTATGGACTCTGTGGGAGAGGGAGAGGGTGGGAAGATTTGGGAGAATGGCATTGAAACATGTGAAATGTCATGTATGAAACGAGATGCCAGTCCAGGTTCAGTGCACGATGCTGGATGCTTGGGGCTGGTGCGCTGGGACGGCCCAGGGGGATGGTATGGGGAGGGGGGGGAGGGAGGAGGGTTCAGGATGGGGAGCATGTGTATACCTGAAATTTAAAAATGTTAAAAATTATTAAAAAAATAAATAAATAAATATGAAAAAAAAAATAATGTGACCAAAAAAAAAAAAAAAACCATATTGGACAAATCTGATTAATAGGAATTCCATAAAGAAAGAACAGGGAGTTACCAAAGGGGGAAAATTACTTGTAAATATGATAGTAATGAGACTTTAGATTGAACAGATTCACCATATATCAAAGAGATTGTATTCATTAACTCAACCAGTAAGTACTGAGTGCCATTAAAACAGTGAGCGTTTTCTGGGTGCCGGGAATACAGTAGTGAACTGACAATGCAGACAAAACTCCCCTGTCATTATGGAACTTACAGTCTAGATGAAGGAGTCAAAAACTAAATGAAGAAATAAGTGAAATATGTGTGTTAATGATAACTGCTGGAGGAAAAAAAATACAACAAATAGGAGGCACTGGGGTAGTTACTATTGCCAATAGGATAATTTGTGGAGCTGCTACAATAGCAACACACGTGAAGAGAGACTTGAGGAAATCAAGGGACTGAGTTATATACAAATCATTAGAAGAACATTCCAGGCAATGGGAACATCAAGTGCTACTCAAGGTCAAGGTGTGCTTAATGGAGACAAGATACAGCACAGAGACCAATATGCCTGGAATAGAATGACCAAAAGGCAGGGTAGCAGATTAGTTCTGGGAGGAAAGACCTTGGAAGCCACAAGAACTTTGGATTTTTCTCACTGTGAAATGGAAAGTCTGGAGGGTTTTGAGAGCAGTGGTGGTGACATTATCTGATTTACATTTTAAAGAATTCCTCTGGGTTCTCTGGCAAGGCAAGAACAGAAATAGGGGGCTCTATTTTCAGGTAAAAGGATGAATGAACTTCAAGTGAACACACAGAGCCTTTTACTAAAGTAAAAATATCTACCAAGCCCTTCATAGAACCATGCTCCCAACAATTGCAAAATGAGATCCGTGGCTCCAAAGCAAAGTATTCTTCCACATTCCCATCTATCAGTGTCTCTTTCTATTGCAAATGGAAACCATCTTCTTCCATTTTCTTTATGACATTAAGTGCCCTTTTCACACCTTAAGCAGTATTAAGCAACAATATCATATTTATTTATAAAATAGATCCAACAAGTAAAATTCTAGGGTCAATAGGCTATATCACTTATTATAACACTGGTATGTGTAATTAACTTTTGTTTTTTAAAAATAAACCTTGAGATTATCAGAGACTGAAAGGTCTTTTCTTATTTAAAATCAATTTTCTGACACAAACTAGAAATCAAAATTTAATTTCTAAGTGGAACCTACTCCTGAAACAGACCTCTGTATCATTTTTTCCATGAGAAAATTTTACATTTAATGAATCATTAAATGAATTCTCATAATTCTTATGAGATTGAGTAAAAATATAAATTTAATTAGGTGAACAAGGGAAAGAGAAACAATATTAACCTCATATAAATTCATTTTAACTATATCTTCAAGTTCACTTAATCACATTTAAATTATAGATTTTTAAAATTAAAGTGAAAGTAACAAATCACAAGATCAGTCTCTTCAAGTTATACAATTCAGTGGAATTTAGTGCATTCACAATTCTGTACAAATACTGCCTCTATTTAGTTCTAAAATTTTTCATAACCTCCAAATAAGTCTAAACCCAGTAAGCTGTCATTTCTCTCAGACCCTGACAACTAATTAATCTACTTTTCATATCTATGGATTTGCCATTCTGAAAATGTCCTATAAATAAAATCACATAATATGTGATATCTTGTGTCTGATTTTTTTCATTTATCATAAATGAAGTTTCATCCAGGCTATAGCATGAATCTGTACTTTATTCCTTCTTATGGTTATGAAATAATTCACAGTTTGGAAATATATTTTGTTTACTTACTTAACAGTTGATGGACATTTGGGTTGTTTTCACCTTTTGGCTACTGTGAATACGCTGCTATGAACACTTGTGTACAGGTGTTTGAATATCTGCTTTTATTTCACTTGGGTATTGATGTAAGAGTGGAATTACTGAGTCAGATGGTAATTTCAGTTTAACTTTCTGAGGAACCAATATATTACTTTTGAGGCCTTATATGTCAACTGATATGTAAAGCTGTGTAATACACCTAGTTTCCTATGTACATTGTTAAATTTTATCAATCCTTTAAATACAAATTAAGAGCCCAATTTGATATTTTTGGTATCATAATGAAATGACTGAGATACATTACTAAGAAAAAAAATGTGTTTTCTTAATTTTTCAATGAACCTATAAAATTAAATTAGCACTCATTGTGAAAAGCAAGCTCTCAATAATTACGAATATAATCATTCTTCAAATAGTTAAAGTGAAACTGCACTGTCATTAAAAACTTTTGGAAAAGGAAACCTAGGATTCCCTTAATAAGGAGACAGACAAGCAACTGAGAAAGAAAAAAATTTACTATCAAAAGGTGGAAAAAAAATAAAAAACAAACAAAACTCAAAGACCTGTTTTAATATACTTCTAAGGCAGAAAACAGTCAAACACATAAAAAATGTACTGTCTGGTAACATTTGAAGGAAGATAAAATAATATAAAAACATATTTTCATGCATTAAATTGGTATTGCTTTCTTTAATATTAGTACCCGGTGTTGGACAACTTAGAAGGAAGCTATTTCTTCATCAAAAGTTATATAGAATTTTAAAGCTTTTGGTATATATCTGGTAATTTTTGTACTTATGCTCAGGTTTGCTTACACAAATTTCAGCTATAAGGATTTACTACAATAATATATAGACAATCTAAATGTCCAACAATTAAGGATATTAAAATAATGACAGTTTGTACACAGAATGCAGTGTCACGCTAGCTTTAAAAATGGCAGTTACAGGGCTTTATTTGGGTGTACTGAAAATGTTCTAAACCTGATCATATTAATGACCACTCAATTCTGTGAATATACAAAAACCACTGATTTGTACTCTTAAATTATGTGGATTGTATGGTAGGTATCTCAAAGCTGTGACCACAAACACACACACACACACACACACACACACACACAACTACATATAGAAAAAATTGGATATAAAAATAAAGTTTATAACATCTAAAGAAACAAAGTAAAAAAGCAGCTTACACAAAAAACTGTGTACAACATAATATACTTATTTTTAGAAAATATATTAAAAATTATAATAAAACAAAACGTCTTGCAACTGTAATCAACAAGCAGCTGAACACAAACGAAATTTTAGTTAGACAGGAAATAAAGTCACAATAAAATATTTTTAAATTTTAAGAAAATAGTATCAACAGTTTTAGGCTAATAATTTTTAATGGAAAAGATAATTTCCTATATAAAATACAAATTCTTTTGAGGTAGAAATGTAGAGTAACACAACAATGAAAAATTCTAAAAAAGCTAAAATATTACCTCAAATATAGCACTAGATTCATATTGTTTT